>NW_027309789.1:7500000-8125000 GCF_047496795.1 Chiloscyllium punctatum
CTCTGTTTCAGCCCCTCTGTTTCTCGCCCTCTGTTTCAGCCCCTCTGTCTCGCACTCTCTGTTTCAGCCCCTCTGTTTCTCGCCCTCTGTTTCTGGCCCTCTGTTTCAGCCCCTCTGTTTCTCGCTCTCTGTTTCAGCCCCTCTGTTTCAGCCCCTCTGTTTCAGCCCCTCTGTTTCTCGCCCTCTGTTTCAGCCCCTCTGTTTCTTGCCCTCTGTTTCAGCCACTCTGTTTCTCGCCCTCTGTTTCAGCCTCTCTGTTTCTCGCCCTCTGTTTCAGCCCCTCTGTTTCAGCCCCTCTGTTTCAGCCCCTCTGTTTCTCGCCTTCTGTTTCAGCCCCTCTGATTCAGCCCCTCTGTTTCTCGCCCTCTGTTTCAGCCCCTCTGTTTCTCGCCCTCTGTTTCAGCCCCTCTGTTTCAGCCCCTCTGTTTCTCGCCCTCTGTTTCAGCCTCTCTGTTTCTCGCCCTCTGTTTCAGCCCCTCTGTTTCTCGCCCTCTGTTTCAGCCCCTCTGTTTCTCGCCCTCTGTTTCAGCCCCTCTGTTTCAGCCCCTCTGTTTCAGCCCCTCTCTTTCTCGCCCTCTGTTTCAGCCCCTCTGTTTCAGCCCCTCGGTTTCTCGCCCTCTCTTTCAGCCCCTCTATTTCTCGCCCTCTGTTTCAACCCCTCTATTGTAGCCCCACTGTTTCAGCCCCTTTGTTTCAGCCACTATTTTCTCGCCCTCTGTTTCAGCCCCTCTGTTTCCGCCCCTCTGTTTCAGCCCCTCTGTTTCTCGCTCTCTGTTTCAGCCACTCTGTTTCCGCCCCTCTGTTTCAGCCCCTCTGTTTCTCGCCCTCTGTTTCAGCCCCTCTGTTTCTCGCCCTCTGTTTCAGCCACTCTGTTTCTCGCCCTCTGTTTCAGCCCCTCTGTTTCAGCCCCTCTGTTTCAGCCCCTCTGTTTCTCGCCTTCTGTTTCAGCCCCTCTGATTCAGCCCCTCTGTTTCTCGCCCTCTGTTTCAGCCCCTCTGTTTCTCGCCCTCTGTTTCAGCCCCTCTGTTTCAGCCCCTCTGTTTCTCGCCCTCTGTTTCAGCCTCTCTGTTTCTCGCCCTCTGTTTCAGCCCCTCTGTTTCTCGCCCTCTGTTTCAGCCCCTCTGTTTCTCGCCCTCTGTTTCAGCCCCTCTGTTTCAGCCCCTCTGTTTCAGCCCCTCTCTTTCTCGCCCTCTGTTTCAGCCCCTCTGTTTCAGCCCCTCGGTTTCTCGCCCTCTCTTTCAGCCCCTCTATTTCTCGCCCTCTGTTTCAACCCCTCTATTGTAGCCCCACTGTTTCAGCCCCTTTGTTTCAGCCACTATTTTCTCGCCCTCTGTTTCAGCCCCTCTGTTTCCGCCCCTCTGTTTCAGCCCCTCTGTTTCTCGCTCTCTGTTTCAGCCACTCTGTTTCCGCCCCTCTGTTTCAGCCCCTCTGTTTCTCGCCCTCTGTTTCAGCCCCTCTGTTTCTCGCCCTCTGTTTCAGCCACTCTGTTTCTCGCCCTCTGTTTCAGCCACTCTGTTTCTGGCCCTCTGTTTCAGCCCCTCTGTTTCTCGCTCTCTGTTTCAGCCCCACTGTTTCCGCCCCACTGTTTCAGCCCCTCTGTTTCAGCCCCTCTGTATCTCGTCCTCTGTTTCAGCCCCTCTGTTTCTCGCCCTGTGTTTCAGCCTCTCTGTTTCTCGCCCTCTGTTTCAGCCCCTCTGTTTCTCGCCCTCTGTTTCTGCCCGTCTGTTTCTCGCCCTCTGTTTCAGCCCCTCTGTTTCTCGCCCTCTGTTTCAGCCGCTCTGTTTCTCGCCCTCTGTTTCAGCCCCTCTGTTTCTCGCCCTCTGTTTCAGTCCCTCTGTTTCGCGCTCTCTGTTTCAGCCCCTCTGTTTCAGTCCCTCTGTTTCTCGCTCTCAGTTTCTGCCCGTCTGTTTCTCGCCCTCTGTTTCAGCCCCTCTGTTTCTTGCCCTCTGTATCTGCCCCTCTGTTTCTCGCCCTCTGTTTCCGCCCCTCTGATTCAGCCCCTCTGTTTCAGACCCTCTGAATCAGCCACTCTGATTCAGCCCCTCTTTTTCTGCCCCTCTGTTTCAGCCCCTCTGTTTCTCGCCCTCTGTTTCAGCCCCTCTGTTTCTCACCCTCTGTTTCAGCCCTTCTGTTTCACCCCTCTGTTTCTCGCCCTCTGTTTAAGCCCCTCTGTTTCTCGGCATTTGTTTCAGCCCCTCTGATTCAGCCCCTCTGTTTCTCACCCTCTGTTTCAGCCCCTCTGTTTCTCGCCCTCTTTTTCAGCCCCTCTATTTCTTGCCCTCTGTTTCAGCCCCTCTGTTTCAGCCCCTCTGTTTCAGCCCCTCTGTTTCTCGCCCTCTGTTTCAGCCCCTCTGATTCTCGCCCTCTGTTTCAGCCCCTCTGTTTCTCGCCCTCTGTTTCAGCCCCTTTATTTCTCACCCTCTGTTTCAGCCCCTCTGTTTCAGCCCCACTGTTTCAGCCCCTCTGTTTCAGCCCCTCTGTTTCTCGCCCTCTGTTTCAGCCCCTCTGTTTCTAGCCCTCTGTTTCAGCTCCTCTGTTTCTCGCCCTCTGTTTCAGCCCCTCTGTTTCAGACCCTCTGTTTCAGTCCCTCTGTTTCTCGCCCTCTGTTTCTCGCCCTCTGTTTCAGCCGCTCTGTTTCTCGCCCTCTGTTTCATCCCCTCTGTTTCTCGCCCTCTGTTTCAGCCCCTCTGTTTCAGCCCCTCTGTTTCAGCCCCTCTGTTTCAGCCCCTCTGTTTCTTGCCCTCTGTTTCAGCCCCTCTGTTTCTTGCCCTCTGTTTCAGCCCCTCTGTTTCTCGCCCTCTGTTTCAGCCTCTCTGTCTCTCGCCCTCTGTTTCAGCCCCTCTGTTTCAGCCCCTCTGATTCAGCTCCTCTGTTTCAGCCCCTCTGTTTCTCGCCCTCTGTTTCAGCCCCTCTGATTCAGCCCCTCTGTTTCAGCCCCTCTGATTCAGCCCCTCTGTTTCAGCCCCTCTATTTCAGCCCCTCTGTTTCAGCCCCACTGTTTCAGGCTCTCTGTTTCAGCCCCTCTGTTTCAGCCCCTCTGATTCAGTCCCTTAGTTTCTCGCCCTCTGTTTCAGCCCCTCTGTTTCAGCCCCTCTGATTCAGCCCCACTGATTCAGCCCCTCTGTTTCTCGCCCTCTGTTTCAGCCACTCTGTTTCAGCCCCTCTGTTTCTCGCCCTCTGTTTCTGCCCCTCTGTTTCAGCCCCTCTGTTTCACCCCCTCTGTTTCTTGCCCTCTGTTTCAGCCCCTCTGTTTCAGCCCCTCTGTTTCAGCCCCTCCGATTCAGCCCCTCTGTTTCAGCCCCTCTGTTTCTGCCCCTCTGTTTCAGCCCCTCTGTTTCTCGCCCTTTGTTTCAGCCCCTCTGTTTGTCGCCCTCTGTTTCAGCCCCTCTGTTTCAGCCCCTCTGTTTCAGCCCCTCTGTTTCTCGCCCTCTGTTACAGCCCCTCTGTTTCTTGCCCTCTGTTTCAGCCCCTCTGTTTCAGCCCCTCTGTTCCAGCCCCTCTGTTTCTCGCCCTCTGTTTCTGCCCCTCTGTTTCTCGCCCTCTGTTTCAGCCCCTCTGTTTCTCGTCTTCTGTTTCAGCCCCTCTGATACAGCCCCTCTGTTTCAGCCCCTCTGATTCAGCCCCTCTGATTCAGCCCCTCTGTTTCTCGCCCTCTGTTTCAGCCCCTCTGTTTCAGCCCTTCTGTTTCAGCCACTAGGTTTCAGCCCCTCTGTTTCTTGCCCTCTGTTTCAGCCCCTCTGTTTCTCGCCCTCTGTTTCAGCCCCTCTGTTTCTCGCCCTCTGTTTCAGCCCCTCTGTCTCGCACTCTCTGTTTCAGCCCCTCTGTTTCTCGCCCTCTGTTTCAGCCCCTCTGTTTCTCGCCCTCTGTTTCAGCCACTCTATTTCTCGCCCTCTGTTTCAGCCCCTCTGTTTTAGCCCCACTGTTTCAGCCCCTTTGTTTCAGCCCCTCTGTTTCTCGCCCTCTGTTTCAGCCGCTCTGTTTCTCGCCCTCTGTATCAGCCCCTCTGTTTCAGCCCCACTGTTTCAGTCCCTCTGTTTCTCGCCCTCTGTTTCTGGCCCTCTGTTTCAGCCCCTCTGTTTCTCGCTCTCTGTTTCAGCCTGTCTGATTCAGCCCCTCTGTTTCTCGCCCTCTGTTTCAGCCACTCTGTTTCAGCCCCTCTGTTTCTTGCCCTCTGTTTCAGCCCCTCTGTTTCTCGCCCCCTGTTTCAGCCCCTCTGTTTCTTGCCCTCTGTTTCAGCCCCTCTGATTCTCGCCCTCTGTTTCAGTCCCTCTGTTTCGCGCTCTCTGTTTCAGCCCCTTTGTTTCAGTCCCTCTGTTTCTCGCCCTCTGTTTCTGCCCGTCTGTTTCTCTCCCTCTGTTTCAGCCCCTCTGTTTCTCGCCCTCTGTTTCAGCCCCTCTGTTTCTCGCCCTCTGTTTCAGCCCCTCTGTTTCTCGCCCTCTGTTTCAGTCCCTCTGTTTCGCGCTCTCTGTTTCAGCCCCTCTGTTTCAGTCCCTCTGTTTCTCGCTCTCTGTTTCTGCCCGTCTGTTTCTCGCCCTCTGTTTCAGCCCCTCTGTTTCTTGCCCTCTGTATCTGCCCCTCTGTTTCTCGCCCTCTGTTTCCGCCCCTCTGATTCAGCCCCTCTGTTTCAGACCCTCTGAATCAGCCACTCTGATTCAGCCCCACTGTTTCTGCCCCTCTGTTTCAGCCCCTCTGTTTCTCGCCCTCTGTTTCAGCCCTTCTGTTTCTCACCCTCTGTTTCAGCCCTTCTGTTTCAGCCCCTCTGTTTCTCGCCCTCTGTTTCAGCCCCTCTGTTTCTCGGCATTTGTTTCAGCCCCTCTGATTCAGCCCCTCTGTTTCTCACCCTCTGTTTCAGCCCCTCTGTTTCTCGCCCTCTTTTTCAGCCCCTCTATTTCTTGCCCTCTGTTTCAGCCCCTCTGTTTCAGCCCCTCTGTTTCAGCCCCTCTGTTTCTCGCCCTCTGTTTCAGCCCCTCTGATTCTCGCCCTCTGTTTCAGCCCCTCTGTTTCTCGCCCTCTGTTTCAGCCCCTTTATTTCTCACCCTCTGTTTCAGCCCCTCTGTTTCAGCCCCACTGTTTCAGCCCCTCTGTTTCAGCCCCTCTGTTTCTCGCCCTCTGTTTCAGCCCCTCTGTTTCTAGCCCTCCGTTTCAGCTCCTCTGTTTCTCGCCCTCTGTTTCAGCCCCTCTGTTTCAGACCCTCTGTTTCAGTCCCTCTGTTTCTCGCCCTCTGTTTCTCGCCCTCTGTTTCAGCCCCTCTGTTTCTCGCCCTCTGTTTCATCCCCTCTGTTTCTCGCCCTCTGTTTCAGCCCCTCTGTTTCAGCCCCTCTGTTTCAGCCCCTCTGTTTCAGCCCCTCTGTTTCTCGCCCTCTGTTTCAGCCCCTCTGTTTCTTGCCCTCTGTTTCAGCCCCTCTGTTTCTCGCCCTCTTTTTCAGCCTCTCTGTTTCTCGCCCTCTGTTTCAGCCCCTCTGTTTCAGCCCCTCTGATTCAGCTCCTCTGTTTCAGCCCCTCTGTTTCTCGCCCTCTGTTTCAGCCCCTCTGATTCAGCCCCTCTGTTTCAGCCCCTCTGATTCAGCCCCTCTGTTTCAGCCCCTCTATTTCAGCCCCTCTGTTTCAGCCCCACTGTTTCAGGCTCTCTGTTTCAGCCCCTCTGTTTCAGCCCCTCTGTTTCAGCCCCTCTGATTCAGTCCCTTAGTTTCTCGCCCTCTGTTTCAGCCCCTCTGTTTCAGCCCCTCTGATTCAGCCCCTCTGATTCAGCCCCTCTGTTTCTCGCCCTCTGTTTCAGCCACTCTGTTTCAGCACCTCTGTTTCTCGCCCTCTGTTTCTGCCCCTCTGTTTCAGCCACTCTGTTTTTCGCACTCTGTTACTCGCCCGCTGTTTCAGTCCCTTAGTTTCTCGCCCACTGTTTCAGCCCCTCTGTTTCAGCCCCTTTGTTTCGGCCCCTCTGTTTCAGCCCCTCTGTTTCTCGCCCTCTGTTTCAGCCCCTCTGTTTCAGCCCCGCTGTTTCAGCCCCTCCGATTCAGCCCCGCTGTTTCAGCCCCTCCGATTCAGCCCCACTGTTTCAGCCCCTCTGTTTCTCGCCCTCTGTTTCAGCCCCTCTGTTTCTCGCCCTCTGTTTCAGCCCCTCTGTTTCTCGCCCTCTGTTTCAGCCCCTCTGTTTCAGCCCCTCTGTTTCAGCCCATCTGTTTCTCGCCCTCTGTTTCAGCCCCTCTGTTTCTCGCCTTCTGTTTCTGCCCCTCTGTTTCTCGCCCTCTGTTTCAGCCCCTCTGTTTCTCGCCTTCTGTTTCAACCCCTCTGATTCAGCCCCTCTGTTTCAGCCCCTCTGATTCAGCCCCACTGATTCAGCCCCTCTGTTTCTCGCCCTCTGTTTCAGCCCCTCTGTTTCTCGCCCTCTGTTTCAGCCCCTCTGTTTCTCGCCCTCTGTTTCAGCCCCTCTGCTTCAGCCACTCTGTTTCAGCCCCTCTATTTCTCGCCCTCTGTTTCAGCCCCTCTGTTTCTCGCCCTCTGTTTCAGCCCCTCTGTTTCTCGCTCTCTGTTTCAGACCCTCTGTTTCAGCCCCACTGTTTCAGCCCCTTTGTTTCAGCCCGTCTGTTTCTCGCCCTCTGTTTCAGCCCCTCTGTTTCAGCCCCTCTGTTTCAGCCCCTCTGTTTCTCGCCCTCTGTTTCAGCCACTCTGTTTCTCGCCATCTGTTTCAGCCCCTCTGTTTCTCGCCCTCTGTTTCAGCCCCTCTGTTTCAGCCCCTCTGTTTCAGCCCCTCTGTTTCTCGCCCTCAGTTTCAACCCCTCTGTTTCTCGCCCTCTGTTTCAGCCCCTCTGTTTCTCACCCTCTGTTTCAGCACCTCTGTTTCAGCCCCTCTATTTCTTGCCCTCTGTTTCAGCCCCTCTGTTTCTCGCCCTCTGTTTCAGCCCCTCTGATTCAGCCCCTCTGTTTCTCGCCCTCTGTTTCAGACCCTCTGTTTCTCGCCATCTGTTTCAGCCCCTCTGTTTCTCGCCCTCTGTTTCAGCCCCTATGTTTCAGCCCCTCTGTTTCAGCCCCTCTGTTTCTCGCCCTCTGTTTCAGCCCCTCTGTTTCTTGCCCTCTGTTTCAGCCTCTCTGTTTCTCGCCCTCTGTTTCAGCCCCTCTGTTTCAACCCCTCTGATTCAGCCCCTCTGTTTCAGCCCCTCTGTTTCTCGCCCTCTGTTTGAGCCCCTCTGATTCAGCACCTCTGTTTCAGCCCCTCTGATTCAGCCCCTCTGTTTCTCGCCCTCTATTTCAGCCCCTCTGTTTCAGCCCCTCTGTTTCAGGCTCTCTGTTTCAGCCCGTCTGTTTCAGCCCCTCTGATTCAGCCCCTCTGTTTAAGCCCCTCTGATTCAGTACCTCAGTTTCTCGCCCTCTGTTTCAGCCCCTCTGTTTCAGCCCATCTATTTCAGCCCCTCTGTTTCAGCCCCTCTGTTTCAGGCTCTCTGTTTCAGCCCGTCTGTTTCAGCCCCTCTGTTTCAGCCCCTCTGAGTCAGTCCCTTAGTTTCTCGCCCTCTGTTTCAGCCCCTCTGTTTCAGCCCCTCTGATTCAGCCCCTCTGATTCAGCCCCTCTGTTTCTCGCCCTCTTTTTCAGCCTCTCTGTTTCAGCCCCTCTGATTCAGCCCGTCTTATTCAGCCCCTCTGTTTCTCGCCCTCTGTTTCTACCCCTCTGTTTCAGCCCCTCTGTTTCAGCCCCTCTGTTTCTTGCCCTCTGTTTCAGCCCCTCTGTTTCAGCTCCTCTGTTTCAGCCCCTCCGATTCAGCCCCTCTGTTTCAGACCCTCTGTTTCAGACCCTCTGTTTCAGCCCCTCTGTTTCAGCCCCTCTGTTTCTCGCCCTCTGTTTCTGCCCCTCTGTTTCTCGCCCTCTGTTTCAGCCCCTCTGTTTCTCGCCTTCTGTTTCAGCCCCTCTGATTCAGCCCCTCTGTTTCAGCCCCTCTGATTCAGCCCCTCTGATTCAGCCCCTCTGTTTCTCGCCCTCTGTTTCAGCCCCTCTGTTTCAGCCCTTCTGTTTCAGCCACTCGGTTTCAGCCCCTCTGTTTCTTGCCCTCTCTTTCAGCCCCTCTGTTTCTCGCCCTCTGTTTCAGCCCCTCTGTTTCGCATTCTCTGTTTCAGCCCCTCTGTTTCGCATTCTCTGTTTCAGCCCCTCTGTTTCAGCCCCTCTGTTTCTCGCCCTCTGTTTCTGCTCCTCTGTTTCTCGCCCTCTGTTTCAGCCCCTCTGTTTCTCGCCCTCTGTTTCTCGCCCTCTGTTTCAGCCCCTCTGTTTCAGCCCCTCTGAATCAGCCCCTCTGTTTCAGCACCTCTGTTTCAGCCCCTCTGTTTCTCGCCCTCTGTTTCAGCCCCTCTGTTTCTCACGCTCTGTTTGTGGCCCTCTGTTTCTCGCCCTCTGTTTCAGCCCCTCTGTTTCTCGCCCTCTGTTTCAGCCACTCTGTTTCTCGCCCTCTGTTTCAGCCCCTCTGTTTCAGCCCCTCTGATTCAGCCCCTCTGTTTCAGCCCCTCTGTTTCTCGCCCTCTGTTTCAGCCCCTCTGATTCAGCCCCTCTGTTTCAGCCCCTCTGATTCAGCCCCTCTGTTTCAGCCCCTCTGTTTCTCGCCCTCTGTTTCAGCCCCTCTGTTTCTCGCCATCTGTTTCAGCCCCTCTGTTTCAGCCCCTCTGTTTCTCGCGCTCTGTTTCAGCCCCTCTGTTTCTTGCCCTCTGTTTCAGCCCCTCTGTTTCAGCCCCACTGTTTCTCGCCCTCTGTTTCTGCCCCTCTGTTTCTCGCCCTCTGTTTCAGCCCCTCTGTTTCTCGCCTTCTGTTTCAGCCCCTCTGATTCAGGCCCTCTGTTTCAGCCCCTCTGATTCAGCCCCTCTGATTCAGCCCCTCTGTTTCTTGCCCTCTGTTTCAGCCCCTCTGTTTCTCGCCCTCTGTTTCAGCCCCTCTGTTTCTCGCCCTCTGTTTCAGCCCCTCTGTTTCGCACTCTCTGTTTCAGCCCCTCTGTTTCAGCCCCTCTGTTTCTCGCCCTCTGTTTCAGCCCCTCTGTTTCTCGCCCTCTGTTTCAGCCCCTCTGTTTCTCGCCCTCTGTTTCAGCCCCTCTGATTCAGCCCCTCTGTTTCTCGCCCTCTGATTCAGCCCCTCTGTTTCTCGCCATCTGTTTCAGCCCCTCTGTTTCTCGCCCTCTGTTTCAGCCCCTCTGTTTCAGCCCCTCTGTTTCAGCCCCTCTGTTTCTCGCCCTCTGTTTCAGCCCCTCTGTTTCTCGCCCTCTGTTTCAGCCTCTCTGTTTCTCGCCCTCTGTTTCAGCCCCTCTGTTTCAACCCCTCTGATTCAGCCCCTCTGTTTCAGCCCCTCTGTTTCTCGCCCTCTGTTTCAGCCCCTCTGATTCAGCCCGTCTGTTTCAGCCCCTCTGATTCAGCCCCTCTGTTTCAGCCCCTCTATTTCAACCCCTCTGTTTCAGCACCTCTGTTTCAGGCTCTCTGTTTCAGCCCATCTGTTGCAGCCCCTCTGTTTCAGCCCCTCTGTTTCAGCCCCTCTGATTCAGTACCTTCGTTTCTCGCCCTCTGTTTCAGCCCCTCTGTTTCAGCCCCTCTGATTCAGCCCGTCTGATTCAGCCCCTCTGTTTCTCGCCCTCTGTTTCAGCCCCTCTGATTCAGCCCCTCTCTTTCTCGCCCTCTGTTTCTCGCCCTCTGTTTCTGCCCCTCTGTTTCAGCCCCACTTTTCAGCCCCTCTGTTTTTTGCCTTCTGTTTCAGCCCCTCTGTTTCTCGCCCTCTGTTTCAGCCCCTCTGTTTCTTGCCCTCTGTTTCATCCGCTCTGTTTCAGCCCCTCTGTTTCTCGCCCTCTGTTTGTGGCCCTCTGTTTCTCGCCCTCTGTTTCAGCCCCTCTGTTTCTCGCCTTCTGTTTTAGCCCCTCTGATTCAGCCCCTCTGTTTCAGCCCATCTGATTCAGCCCCTCGGATTCAGCCCCTCTGTTTCTCCCCCTCTGTTTCAGTCCCTCTGTTTCAGCCCTTCTGTTTCAACCACTCGGTTTCAGCCCCTCTGTTTCTTGCACTCTGTTTCAGCCCCGCTGTTTCTCGCCCTCTGTTTCAGCCCCTCTGTTTCTCGCCCTCTGTTTCAGCCCCTCTGTTTCGCACTCTCTGTTTCAGCCCCTCTGTTTCAGCCCCTCTGTTTCTCGCCCTCTGTTTCTGCTCCTCTGTTTCTCGCCCTCTGTTTCAGCCCCTCTGTTTCTCGCCCTCTGTTTCTGCCCCTCTGTTTCTCGCCCTCTGTTTCAGCCCCTCTGTTTCTCGCCTTCTGTTTCAGCCCCTCTGATTCAGGCCCTCTGTTTCAGCCCCTCTGATTCAGCCACTCTGATTCAGCCCCTCTGTTTCTCGCCCTCTGTTTCAGCCCCTCTGTTTCAGCACTTCTGTTTCAGCCACTCGGTTTCAGCCCCTCTGTTTCTTGCCCTCTGTTTCAGCCCCTCTGTTTCTCGCCCTCTGTTTCAGCCCCTCTGTTTCTCGCCCTCTGTTTCAGCCCCTCTGTTTCACACTCTCTGTTTCAGCCCCTCTGTTTCAGCCCCTCTGTTTCTCGCCCTCTGTTTCTGCTCCTCTGTTTCTCGCCCTCTGTTTCAGCCCCTCTGTTTCTCGCCCTCTGTTTCAGCCCCTCTGATTCAGCCCCTCTGTTTCAGCCCCTCTGAATCAGTCCCTCTGTTCCAGCCCCTCTGTTTCAGCCCCTCTGTTTCTCGCCCTCTGTTTCAGCCCCTCTGTTTCTCACCCTCTGTTTCAGCACCTCTGTTTCAGCCCCTCTGTTTCTCGCCCTCTGTTTCAGCCCCTCTGCTTCTCGCCATCTGTTTCAGCCCCTCTGTTTCTCGCCCTCTGTTTCAGCCCCTCTGTTTCAGCCCCTCTGTTTCAGCCCCTCTGTTTCTCGCCCTCTGTTTCAGCCCCTCTGTTTCGCACACTCTGTTTCAGCCCCTCTGTTTCAGCCCCTCTGTTTCTCGCCCTTTGTTTCTGCTCCTCTGTTTCTCGCCCTCTGTTTCAGCCCCTCTGTTTCTCGCCCTCTGTTTCAGCCCCTCTGTTTCGCACACTCTGTTTCAGCCCCTCTGTTTCAGCCCCTCTGTTTCTCGCCCTTTGTTTCTGCTCCTCTGTTTCTCGCCCTCTGTTTCAGCCCCTCTGTTTCTCGCCCTCTGATTCAGCCCCTCTGTTTCAGCCCCTCTGAATCAGTCCCTCTGTTTCAGCCCCTCTGTTTCAGCCCCTCTGTTTCTCGCCCTCTGTTTCAGCCCCTCTGTTTCTCACCCTCTGTTTCAGCACCTCTGTTTCAGCCCCTCTGTTTCTCGCCCTCTCTTTCAGCCCCTCTGTTTCTCGCCCTCTGTTTCAGCCCCTCTGATTCAGCCCCTCTGTTTCTCGCCCTCTGTTTCAGCCCCTCTGTTTCTGGCCATCTGTTTCAGCCCCTCTGTTTCTCGCCCTCTGTTTCAGCCCCTCTGTTTCAGCCCCTCTGTTTCAGCCCCTCTGTTTCTCGCCCTCTGTTTCAGCCCCTCTGTTTCTCGCCCTCTGTTTCAGCCTCTCTGTTTCTCGCCCTCTGTTTCAGCCCCTCTGTTTCCACCCCTCTGATTCAGCCCCTCTGTTTCAGCCCCTCTGTTTCTCGCCCTCTGTTTCAGCCCCTCTGATTCAGCCCCTCTGTTTCAGCCCCTCTGATTCAGCCCCTCTGTTTCAGACCCTCTATTTCAGCACCTCTGTTTCAGCCACTCTGTTTCAGGCTCTCTGTTTCAGCCCGTCTGTTTCAGCCCCTCTGTTTCAGCCCCTCTGTTTCAGCCCCTCTGATTCAGTACCTTAGTTTCTCGCCCTCTGTTTCAGCCCCTCTGTTTCAGCCCCTCTGATTCAGCCCCTCTGATTCAGCCCCTCTGTTTCTCGCCCTCTGTTTCAGCCCCTCTGAGTCAGCCCCTCTGTTTCTCGCCCTCTGTTTCTCGCCCTCTGTTTCTGCCCCTCTGTTTCAGCCCCACTGTTTCAGCCCCTCTGTTTCTTGCCCTCTGTTTCAGCCCCTCTGTTTCAGCCCCTCTGTTTCAGCCCCTCCGATTCAGCCCCTCTGTTTCAGCCCCTCTGGTTCAGCTCCTCTGTTTCAGCCCCTCTGGTTCTCGCCCTCTGTTTCAGCCCCTCTGTTTCATCCCCTCTGTTTCAGCCCCTCTGTTTCTCGCCCCCTGTTTCAGCCCCTCTGTTTCTTGCCCTCTGTTTCATCCCCTCTGTTTCAGCCCCTCTGTTTCTCGCCCTCTGTTTCTGGCCCTATGTTTCTCGCCCTCTGTTTCAGCCCCTCTGTTTCTCGCCTTCTGTTTCAGCCCCTCTGATTCAGCCCCTCTGTTTCAGCCCCTCTGATTCAGCCACTCTGATTCAGCCCCTCTGTTTCTCGCCCTCTGTTTCAGCCCCTCTGTTTCAGCCCTTCTGTTTCAGCCACTCGGTTTCAGCCCCTCTGTTTCTTGCCCTCTGTTTCAGCACCTCTGTTTCTCGCCCTCTGTTTCAGCCCCTCTGTTTCTCGCCCTCTGTTTCAGCCCCTCTGTTTCGCACTCTCTGTTTCAGCCCCTCTGTTTCAGCCCCTCAGTTTCTCGCCCTCTGTTTCTGCTCCTCTGTTTCTCGCCCTCTGTTTCTGCCCCTCTGTTTCTCGCCCTCTGTTTCAGCCCCTCTGATTCAGCCCCTCTGTTTCAGCCCCTCTGAATCAGCCCCTCTGTTTCAGCCCCTCTGTTTCTCGCCCTCTGTTTCAGCCCCTCTGTTTCTCGCCCTCTGTTTCAGCCCCTCTGTTTCTCGCCTTCTGTTTCAGCCCCTCTGATTCATGCCCTCTGTTTCAGCCCCTCTGATTCAGCCCCTCTGATTCAGCCCCTCTGATTCAGCCCCACTGTTTCTTGCCCTCTGTTTCTGCCCCTCTGTTTCAGCCCCTCTATTTCAGCCCCTCTGTTTCTTGCCCTCTGTTTCAGCCCCTCTGTTTCAGCCCCTCTGTTTCAGCCCCTCCGATTCAGCCCCTCTGTTTCAGCCCCTCTGTTTCTGCCCCTCTGTTTCAGCCCCTCTGTTTCTCGCCCTTTGTTTCAGCCCCTCTGTTTCTCGCCCTCTGTTTCAGCCCCTCTGTTTCAGCCCCACTGTTTCAGCCCCTCTGTTTCTCGCCCTCTGTTTCAGCCCCTCTGTTTCTTGCCCTCTGTTTCAGCCCCTCTGTTTCAGCCCCACTGTTTCTCGCCCTCTGTTTCTGCCCCTCTGTTTCTCGCCCTCTGTTTCAGCCCCTCTATTTCTCACCTTCTGTTTCAGCCCCTCTGATTCAGGCCCTCTGTTTCAGCCCCTCTGGTTCAGCCCCTCTGATTCAGCCCCTCTGTTTCTCGCCCTCTGTTTCAGCCCCTCTGTTTCAGCCCCTGTGTTTCAGCCCCTCTGTTTCTCGCCCTCTGTTTCAGCCCCTCTGTTTCAGCCCCTCTGTTTCAGCCCCTCTGTTTCAGCCCCTCTGTTTCAGCCCCTCTGTTTCTCGCCATCTGTTTCTGCCCCTCTGTTTCTCGCCCTCTGTTTCAGCCCCTCTGTTTCAGCCCCTCTATTTCTCGCCTTCTGTTTCAGCCCCTCTGATTCAGGCCCTCTGTTTCAGCCCCTCTGGTTCAGCCCCTCTGATTCAGCCCCTCTGTTTCTCGCCCTCTGTTTCAGCCCCTCTGTTTCAGCCCCTCTGTTTCAGCCCCTCTGTTTCTCGCCCTCTGTTTCAGCCCCTCTGTTTCAGCCCCTCTGTTTCAGCCCCTCTGTTTCAGCCCCTCTGTTTCTCGCCATCTGTTTCTGCCCCTCTGTTTCTCGCCCTCTGTTTCAGCCCCTCTGTTTCAGCCCTTCTGTTTCAGCCACTCGGTTTCAGCCCCTCTGTTTCTTGCCCTCTGTTTCAGCCCCTCTGTTTCTCGCCCTCTGTTTCAGCCCCTCTGTTTCTCGCCCTCTGTTTCAGCCCCTCTGTTTCGCACTCTCTGTTTCAGCCCCTCTGTTTCAGCCCCTCTGTTTCTCGCCATCTGTTTCTGCTCCTCTGTTTCTCGACCTCTGTTTCAGCCCCTCTGTTTCTCGCCCTCTGTTTCAGCCCCTCTGATTCAGCCCCTCTGTTTCAGCCCCTCTGAATCAGTCCCTCTGTTTCAGCCCCTCTGTTTCAGCCCATCTGTTTCTCGCCCTCTGTTTCAGCCCCTCTGTTTCTCACCCTCTGTTTCAGCACCTCTGTTTCAGCCCCTCTGTTTCTCGCCCTCTGTTTCAGCCCCTCTGTTTCTCGCCCTCTGTTTCAGCCCCTCTGATTCAGCCCCTCTGTTTCTCGCCCTCTGTTTCAGCCCCTCTGTTTCTCGCCATCTGTTTCAGCCCCTCTGTTTCTCGCCCTCTGTTTCAGCCACTCTGTTTCAGCCCCTCTGTTTCAGCCCCTCTGTTTCTCGCCCTCTGTTTCAGCCCCTCTGTTTCTCGCCCTCTGTTTCAGCCCATCTGTTTCAGCCCCTCTGTTTCAGCCCCTCTGTTTCAGCCCCTCTGATTCAGTACCTTCGTTTCTCGCCCTCTGTTTCAGCCCCTCTGTTTCAGCCCCTCTGATTCAGCCCGTCTGATTCAGCCCCTCTGTTTCTCGCCCTCTGTTTCAGCCTCTCTGATTCAGCCCCTCTGTTTCTCGCCCTCTGTTTCTCGCCCTCTGTTTCTGCCCCTCTGTTTCAGCCCCACTGTTTCAGCCCCTCTGTTTTTTGCCTTCTGTTTCAGCCCCTCTGTTTCAGCCCCTCAGTTTCAGCCCCTCCGATTCAGCCCCTCTGTTTCAGCCCCTCTGGTTCAGCCCCTCTGTTTCAGCCCCTCTGTTTCTCGCCCTTTGTTTCACCCCTCTGTTTGTCGCCCTCTGTTTCAGCCCCTCTGTTTCTCGCCCTCTGTTTCAGCCCCTCTGTTTCAGCCCCTCTGTTTCAGCCCCTCTGTTTCTCGCCCTCTGTTTCAGCCCCTCTGTTTCTTGCCCTCTGTTTCATCCCCTCTGTTTCAGCCCCTCTGTTTCTCGCCCTCTGTTTGTGGCCCTCTGTTTCTCGCCCTCTGTTTCAGCCCCTCTGTTTCTCGCCTTCTGTTTTAGCCCCTCTGATTCAGCCCCTCTGTTTCAGCCACTCTGATTCAGCCCCTCGGATTCAGCCCCTCTGTTTCTCGCCCTCTGTTTCAGCCCCTCTGTTTCAGCCCTTCTGTTTCAACCACTCGGTTTCAGCCCCTCTGTTTCTCGCCCTCTGTTTCAGCCCCTCTGATTCAGCCCCTCTGTTTCTCGCCCTCTGTTTCAGCCCCTCTGTTTCTCGCCATCTGTTTCAGCCCCTCTGTTTCTCGCCCTCTGTTTCAGCCCCTCTGTTTCAGCCCCTCTGTTTCAGCCCCTCTGTTTCTCGCCCTCTGTTTCAGCCCCTCTGTTTCTCGCCCTCTGTTTCAGCCTCTCTGTTTCTCGCCCTCTGTTTCAGCCCCTCTGAATCAGTCCCTCTGTTTCAGCCCCTCTGTTTCAGCCCCTCTGTTTCTCGCCCACTGTTTCAGCCCCTCTGTTTCTCACCCTCTGTTTCAGCACCTCTGTTTCAGCCCCTCTGTTTCTCGCCCTCTGTTTCAGCCCCTCTGTTTCTCGCCCTCTGTTTCAGCCCCTCTGATTCAGCCCCTCTGTTTCTCGCCCTCTGTTTCAGCCCCTCTGTTTCTCGCCATCTGTTTCAGCCCCTCTGTTTCTCGCCCTCTGTTTCAGCCCCTCTGTTTCAGCCCCTCTGTTTCAGCCCCTCTGTTTCTCGCCCTCTGTTTCAGCCCCTCTGTTTCTCGCCCTCTGATTCAGCCACTCTGTTTCAGCCCCTCTATTTCAGCCCCTCTATTTCAGCCCCTTTATTTCAGCCCCTCTGTTTCATCCACTCTGTTTCTCGCCATCTGTTTCAGCCCCTCTGTTTCTCGCCCTCTGATTCAGCCACTCTGTTTCATCCCCTCTGTTTCAGCCCCTCTATTTCAGCCCATTTATTTTAGCCCCTCTGTTTCATCCACTCTGTTTCTCGCCCTCTGTTTCTCACCCTCTGTTTCTCGCCCTCTGTTTCAGCCCCTCTGTTTTTCGCCCTCTGTTTCAGCCCCTCTGTTTCTCGCCCTCTGTTTCATGCTCTCTGTTTCAGCCCGTCTGTTTCAGCCCCTCTGTTTCAGCCCCTCTGTTTCTCGCCCTCTGTTTCTCGCCCGCTGTTTCAGCCCCTTTGTTTCTCGCCCACTGTTTCAGCCCCTCTGTTTCAGTCCCTCTGATTCAGCCCCTCTGATTCAGCCCCTCTGTTTCAGCCCCTCTGTTTCTCGCCCTCTGTTTCAGCCCCTCTGTTTCTTGCCCTCTGTTTCAGCCACTCTGTTTCTCGCCCTCTGTTTCAGCCTCTCTGTATCTCGCCCTCTGTTTCAGCCCCTCTGTTTCAGCCCCTCTGTTTCAGCCCCTCTGTTTCTCGCCCTCTGTTTCAGCCCCTCTGTTTCAGCCCCTCTGTTTCTGCCCCTCTGTTTCAGCCCCTCTGTTTCCCGCCCTCTGTTTCAGCCCCTCTGTTTTTCGCCCTCTGTTTCAGCCCCTCTGATTCAGTCCCTCTGATTCAGCCCCTCTGATTCAGCCCCTCTGTTTCAGCCCCTCTGTTTCTCGCCCTCTGTTTCAGCCCCTCTGTTTCTTGCCCTCTGTTTCAGCCACTCTGTTTCTCGCCCTCTGTTTCAGCCTCTCTGTATCTCGATCTCTGTTTCAGCCCGTCTGTTTCAGCCCCTCTGTTTCAGCCCCTCTGTTTCTCGCCCTCTGTTTCTCGCCCGCTGTTTCAGCCCCTTTGTTTCTCGCCCTCTGTTTCAGCCCCTCTGATTCAGAACCTCTGTTTCAGCCCCTCTGTTTCAGCCCCCCTGTTTCTCGCCCTCAGTTTCTGCCCCTCTGTTTCTCGCCCTCTGTTTCAGCCCCTCTGTTTCAGCCCCTCTGTTTCTCGCCCTCTGTTTCAGACCCTCTGTTTCAGCCACTCTGTTTCTCGCACTCTGTTTCTGCCCCTCAGTTTCTCGCCCTCTGTTTCAGACCCTCTGTTTCTCGCCTTCTGTTTCAGCCCCTCTGATTCAGCCCCTCTGTTTCAGCCCCTCTGTTTCTCGCCATCTGTTTCTGCCCCTCTGTTTCTCGCCCTCTGTTTCAGCCCCTCTGTTTCAGCCCTTCTGTTTCAGCCACTCGGTTTCAGCCCCTCTGTTTCTTGCCCTCTGTTTCAGCCCCTCTGTTTCTCGCCCTCTGTTTCAGCCCCTCTGTTTCTCGCCCTCTGTTTCAGCCCCTCTGTTTCGCACTCTCTGTTTCAGCCCCTCTGTTTCAGCCCCTCTGTTTCTCGCCATCTGTTTCTGCTCCTCTGTTTCTCGACCTCTGTTTCAGCCCCTCTGTTTCTCGCCCTCTGTTTCAGCCCCTCTGATTCAGCCCCTCTGTTTCAGCCCCTCTGAATCAGTCCCTCTGTTTCAGCCCCTCTGTTTCAGCCCATCTGTTTCTCGCCCTCTGTTTCAGCCCCTCTGTTTCTCACCCTCTGTTTCAGCACCTCTGTTTCAGCCCCTCTGTTTCTCGCCCTCTGTTTCAGCCCCTCTGTTTCTCGCCCTCTGTTTCAGCCCCTCTGATTCAGCCCCTCTGTTTCTCGCCCTCTGTTTCAGCCCCTCTGTTTCTCGCCATCTGTTTCAGCCCCTCTGTTTCTCGCCCTCTGTTTCAGCCACTCTGTTTCAGCCCCTCTGTTTCAGCCCCTCTGTTTCTCGCCCTCTGTTTCAGCCCCTCTGTTTCTCGCCCTCTGTTTCAGCCCATCTGTTTCAGCCCCTCTGTTTCAGCCCCTCTGATTCAGTACCTTCGTTTCTCGCCCTCTGTTTCAGCCCCTCTGTTTCAGCCCCTCTGATTCAGCCCGTCTGATTCAGCCCCTGTGTTTCTCGCCCTCTGTTTCAGCCTCTCTGATTCAGCCCCTCTGTTTCTCGCCCTCTGTTTCTCGCCCTCTGTTTCTGCCCCTCTGTTTCAGCCCCACTGTTTCAGCCCCTCTGTTTTTTGCCTTCTGTTTCAGCCCCTCTGTTTCAGCCCCTCAGTTTCAGCCCCTCCGATTCAGCCCCTCTGTTTCAGCCCCTCTGGTTCAGCCCCTCTGTTTCAGCCCCTCTGTTTCTCGCCCTCTGTTTCAGCCCCTCTGTTTCAGCCCCTCTGTTTCAGCCCCTCTGTTTCTCGCCCTCTGTTTCAGCCCCTCTGTTTCTTGCCCTCTGTTTCATCCCCTCTGTTTCAGCCCCTCTGTTTCTCGCCCTCTGTTTGTGGCCCTCTGTTTCTCGCCCTCTGTTTCAGCCCCTCTGTTTCTCGCCTTCTGTTTTAGCCCCTCTGATTCAGCCCCTCTGTTTCAGCCACTCTGATTCAGCCCCTCGGATTCAGCCCCTCTGTTTCTCGCCCTCTGTTTCAGCCCCTCTGTTTCAGCCCTTCTGTTTCAACCACTCGGTTTCAGCCCCTCTGTTTCTCGCCCTCTGTTTCAGCCCCTCTGATTCAGCCCCTCTGTTTCTCGCCCTCTGTTTCAGCCCCTCTGTTTCTCGCCATCTGTTTCAGCCCCTCTGTTTCTCGCCCTCTGTTTCAGCCCCTCTGTTTCAGCCCCTCTGTTTCAGCCCCTCTGTTTCTCGCCCTCTGTTTCAGCCCCTCTGTTTCTCGCCCTCTGTTTCAGCCTCTCTGTTTCTCGCCCTCTGTTTCAGCCCCTCTGAATCAGTCCCTCTGTTTCAGCCCCTCTGTTTCAGCCCCTCTGTTTCTCGCCCACTGTTTCAGCCCCTCTGTTTCTCACCCTCTGTTTCAGCACCTCTGTTTCAGCCCCTCTGTTTCTCGCCCTCTGTTTCAGCCCCTCTGTTTCTCGCCCTCTGTTTCAGCCCCTCTGATTCAGCCCCTCTGTTTCTCGCCCTCTGTTTCAGCCCCTCTGTTTCTCGCCATCTGTTTCAGCCCCTCTGTTTCTCGCCCTCTGTTTCAGCCCCTCTGTTTCAGCCCCTCTGTTTCAGCCCCTCTGTTTCTCGCCCTCTGTTTCAGCCCCTCTGTTTCTCGCCCTCTGATTCAGCCACTCTGTTTCAGCCCCTCTATTTCAGCCCCTCTATTTCAGCCCCTTTATTTCAGCCCCTCTGTTTCATCCACTCTGTTTCTCGCCATCTGTTTCAGCCCCTCTGTTTCTCGCCCTCTGATTCAGCCACTCTGTTTCATCCCCTCTGTTTCAGCCCCTCTATTTCAGCCCATTTATTTTAGCCCCTCTGTTTCATCCACTCTGTTTCTCGCCCTCTGTTTCTCACCCTCTGTTTCTCGCCCTCTGTTTCAGCCCCTCTGTTTTTCGCCCTCTGTTTCAGCCCCTCTGTTTCTCGCCCTCTGTTTCATGCTCTCTGTTTCAGCCCGTCTGTTTCAGCCCCTCTGTTTCAGCCCCTCTGTTTCTCGCCCTCTGTTTCTCGCCCGCTGTTTCAGCCCCTTTGTTTCTCGCCCACTGTTTCAGCCCCTCTGTTTCAGTCCCTCTGATTCAGCCCCTCTGATTCAGCCCCTCTGTTTCAGCCCCTCTGTTTCTCGCCCTCTGTTTCAGCCCCTCTGTTTCTTGCCCTCTGTTTCAGCCACTCTGTTTCTCGCCCTCTGTTTCAGCCTCTCTGTATCTCGCCCTCTGTTTCAGCCCCTCTGTTTCAGCCCCTCTGTTTCAGCCCCTCTGTTTCTCGCCCTCTGTTTCAGCCCCTCTGTTTCAGCCCCTCTGTTTCTGCCCCTCTGTTTCAGCCCCTCTGTTTCCCGCCCTCTGTTTCAGCCCCTCTGTTTTTCGCCCTCTGTTTCAGCCCCTCTGATTCAGTCCCTCTGATTCAGCCCCTCTGATTCAGCCCCTCTGTTTCAGCCCCTCTGTTTCTCGCCCTCTGTTTCAGCCCCTCTGTTTCTTGCCCTCTGTTTCAGCCACTCTGTTTCTCGCCCTCTGTTTCAGCCTCTCTGTATCTCGATCTCTGTTTCAGCCCGTCTGTTTCAGCCCCTCTGTTTCAGCCCCTCTGTTTCTCGCCCTCTGTTTCTCGCCCGCTGTTTCAGCCCCTTTGTTTCTCGCCCTCTGTTTCAGCCCCTCTGATTCAGAACCTCTGTTTCAGCCCCTCTGTTTCAGCCCCCCTGTTTCTCGCCCTCAGTTTCTGCCCCTCTGTTTCTCGCCCTCTGTTTCAGCCCCTCTGTTTCAGCCCCTCTGTTTCTCGCCCTCTGTTTCAGACCCTCTGTTTCAGCCACTCTGTTTCTCGCACTCTGTTTCTGCCCCTCAGTTTCTCGCCCTCTGTTTCAGACCCTCTGTTTCTCGCCTTCTGTTTCAGCCCCTCTGATTCAGCCCCTCTGTTTCAGCCCCTCTGTTTCTCGCCATCTGTTTCTGCCCCTCTGTTTCTCGCCCTCTGTTTCAGCCCCTCTGTTTCAGCCCTTCTGTTTCAGCAACTCGGTTTCAGCCCCTCTGTTTCTTGCCCTCTGTTTCAGCCCCTCTGTTTCTCGCCCTCTGTTTCAGCCCCTCTGTTTCTCGCCCTCTGTTTCAGCCCCTCTGTTTCGCACTCTCTGTTTCAGCCCCTCTGTTTCAGCCCCTCTGTTTCTCGCCATCTGTTTCTGCTCCTCTGTTTCTCGACCTCTGTTTCAGCCCCTCTGTTTCTCGCCCTCTGTTTCAGCCCCTCTGATTCAGCCCCTCTGTTTCAGCCCCTCTGAATCAGTCCCTCTGTTTCAGCCCCTCTGTTTCAGCCCATCTGTTTCTCGCCCTCTGTTTCAGCCCCTCTGTTTCTCACCCTCTGTTTCAGCACCTCTGTTTCAGCCCCTCTGTTTCTCGCCCTCTGTTTCAGCCCCTCTGTTTCTCGCCCTCTGTTTCAGCCCCTCTGATTCAGCCCCTCTGTTTCTCGCCCTCTGTTTCAGCCCCTCTGTTTCTCGCCATCTGTTTCAGCCCCTCTGTTTCTCGCCCTCTGTTTCAGCCACTCTGTTTCAGCCCCTCTGTTTCAGCCCCTCTGTTTCTCGCCCTCTGTTTCAGCCCCTCTGTTTCTCGCCCTCTGTTTCAGCCCATCTGTTTCAGCCCCTCTGTTTCAGCCCCTCTGATTCAGTACCTTCGTTTCTCGCCCTCTGTTTCAGCCCCTCTGTTTCAGCCCCTCTGATTCAGCCCGTCTGATTCAGCCCCTGTGTTTCTCGCCCTCTGTTTCAGCCTCTCTGATTCAGCCCCTCTGTTTCTCGCCCTCTGTTTCTCGCCCTCTGTTTCTGCCCCTCTGTTTCAGCCCCACTGTTTCAGCCCCTCTGTTTTTTGCCTTCTGTTTCAGCCCCTCTGTTTCAGCCCCTCAGTTTCAGCCCCTCCGATTCAGCCCCTCTGTTTCAGCCCCTCTGGTTCAGCCCCTCTGTTTCAGCCCCTCTGTTTCTCGCCCTTTGTTTCACCCCTCTGTTTGTCGCCCTCTGTTTCAGCCCCTCTGTTTCTCGCCCTCTGTTTCAGCCCCTCTGTTTCAGCCCCTCTGTTTCAGCCCCTCTGTTTCTCGCCCTCTGTTTCAGCCCCTCTGTTTCTTGCCCTCTGTTTCATCCCCTCTGTTTCAGCCCCTCTGTTTCTCGCCCTCTGTTTGTGGCCCTCTGTTTCTCGCCCTCTGTTTCAGCCCCTCTGTTTCTCGCCTTCTGTTTTAGCCCCTCTGATTCAGCCCCTCTGTTTCAGCCCCTCTGATTCAGCCCCTCGGATTCAGCCCCTCTGTTTCTCGCCCTCTGTTTCAGCCCCTCTGTTTCAGCCCTTCTGTTTCAACCACTCGGTTTCAGCCCCTCTGTTTCTCGCCCTCTGTTTCAGCCCCTCTGATTCAGCCCCTCTGTTTCTCGCCCTCTGTTTCAGCCCCTCTGTTTCTCGCCATCTGTTTCAGCCCCTCTGTTTGTCGACCTCTGTTTCAGCCCCTCTGTTTCAGCCCCTCTGTTTCAGCCCCTCTGTTTCTCGCCCTCTGTTTCAGCCCCTCTGTTTCTCGCCCTCTGTTTCAGCCTCTCTGTTTCTCGCCCTCTGTTTCAGCCCCTCTGAATCAGTCCCTCTGTTTCAGCCCCTCTGTTTCAGCCCCTCTGTTTCTCGCCCACTGTTTCAGCCCCTCTGTTTCTCACCCTCTGTTTCAGCACCTCTGTTTCAGCCCCTCTGTTTCTCGCCCTCTGTTTCAGCCCCTCTGTTTCTCGCCCTCTGTTTCAGCCCCTCTGATTCAGCCCCTCTGTTTCTCGCCCTCTGTTTCAGACCCTCTGTTTCTCGCCATCTGTTTCAGCCCCTCTGTTTCTCGCCCTCTGTTTCAGCCCCTCTGTTTCAGCCCCTCTGTTTCAGCCCCTCTGTTTCTCGCCCCCTGTTTCAGCCCCTCTGTTTCTCGCCCTCTGATTCAGCCACTCTGTTTCAGCCCCTCTATTTCAGCCCCTCTATTTCAGCCCCTTTATTTCAGCCCCTCTGTTTCATCCACTCTGTTTCTCGCCATCTGTTTCAGCCCCTCTGTTTCAGCTCCTCTGTTTCAGCCCCTCCGATTCAGCCCCTCTGTTTCAGACCCTCTGTTTCAGACCCTCTGTTTCAGCCCCTCTGTTTCAGCCCCTCTGTTTCTCGCCCTCTGTTTCTGCCCCTCTGTTTCTCGCCCTCTGTTTCAGCCCCTCTGTTTCTCGCCTTCTGTTTCAGCCCCTCTGATTCAGCCCCTCTGTTTCAGCCCCTCTGATTCAGCCCCTCTGATTCAGCCCCTCTGTTTCTCGCCCTCTGTTTCAGCCCCTCTGTTTCAGCCCTTCTGTTTCAGCCACTCGGTTTCAGCCCCTCTGTTTCTTGCCCTCTCTTTCAGCCCCTCTGTTTCTCGCCCTCTGTTTCAGCCCCTCTGTTTCGCATTCTCTGTTTCAGCCCCTCTGTTTCGCATTCTCTGTTTCAGCCCCTCTGTTTCAGCCCCTCTGTTTCTCGCCCTCTGTTTCTGCTCCTCTGTTTCTCGCCCTCTGTTTCAGCCCCTCTGTTTCTCGCCCTCTGTTTCTCGCCCTCTGTTTCAGCCCCTCTGTTTCAGCCCCTCTGAATCAGCCCCTCTGTTTCAGCACCTCTGTTTCAGCCCCTCTGTTTCTCGCCCTCTGTTTCAGCCCCTCTGTTTCTCACGCTCTGTTTGTGGCCCTCTGTTTCTCGCCCTCTGTTTCAGCCCCTCTGTTTCTCGCCCTCTGTTTCAGCCACTCTGTTTCTCGCCCTCTGTTTCAGCCCCTCTGTTTCAGCCCCTCTGATTCAGCCCCTCTGTTTCAGCCCCTCTGTTTCTCGCCCTCTGTTTCAGCCCCTCTGATTCAGCCCCTCTGTTTCAGCCCCTCTGATTCAGCCCCTCTGTTTCAGCCCCTCTGTTTCTCGCCCTCTGTTTCAGCCCCTCTGTTTCTCGCCATCTGTTTCAGCCCCTCTGTTTCAGCCCCTCTGTTTCTCGCGCTCTGTTTCAGCCCCTCTGTTTCTTGCCCTCTGTTTCAGCCCCTCTGTTTCAGCCCCACTGT
Source organism: Chiloscyllium punctatum (assembly GCF_047496795.1). Taxonomy (NCBI): domain Eukaryota; kingdom Metazoa; phylum Chordata; class Chondrichthyes; order Orectolobiformes; family Hemiscylliidae; genus Chiloscyllium; species Chiloscyllium punctatum. Next base: position 7,523,297 of record NW_027309789.1, read on the forward strand.
TTCTCGCCCTCTGTTTCTGCCCCTCTGTTTCTCGCCCTCTGTTTCAGCCCCTCTGTTTCTCGCCTTCTGTTTCAGCCCCTCTGATTCAGGCCCTCTGTTTCAGCCCCTCTGATTCAGCCCCTCTGATTCAGCCCCTCTGTTTCTTGCCCTCTGTTTCAGCCCCTCTGTTTCTCGCCCTCTGTTTCAGCCCCTCTGTTTCTCGCCCTCTGTTTCAGCCCCTCTGTTTCGCACTCTCTGTTTCAGCCCCTCTGTTTCAGCCCCTCTGTTTCTCGCCCTCTGTTTCAGCCCCTCTGTTTCTCGCCCTCTGTTTCAGCCCCTCTGTTTCTCGCCCTCTGTTTCAGCCCCTCTGATTCAGCCCCTCTGTTTCTCGCCCTCTGATTCAGCCCCTCTGTTTCTCGCCATCTGTTTCAGCCCCTCTGTTTCTCGCCCTCTGTTTCAGCCCCTCTGTTTCAGCCCCTCTGTTTCAGCCCCTCTGTTTCTCGCCCTCTGTTTCAGCCCCTCTGTTTCTCGCCCTCTGTTTCAGCCTCTCTGTTTCTCGCCCTCTGTTTCAGCCCCTCTGTTTCAACCCCTCTGATTCAGCCCCTCTGTTTCAGCCCCTCTGTTTCTCGCCCTCTGTTTCAGCCCCTCTGATTCAGCCCGTCTGTTTCAGCCCCTCTGATTCAGCCCCTCTGTTTCAGCCCCTCTATTTCAACCCCTCTGTTTCAGCACCTCTGTTTCAGGCTCTCTGTTTCAGCCCATCTGTTGCAGCCCCTCTGTTTCAGCCCCTCTGTTTCAGCCCCTCTGATTCAGTACCTTCGTTTCTCGCCCTCTGTTTCAGCCCCTCTGTTTCAGCCCCTCTGATTCAGCCCGTCTGATTCAGCCCCTCTGTTTCTCGCCCTCTGTTTCAGCCCCTCTGATTCAGCCCCTCTCTTTCTCGCCCTCTGTTTCTCGCCCTCTGTTTCTGCCCCTCTGTTTCAGCCCCACTTTTCAGCCCCTCTGTTTTTTGCCTTCTGTTTCAGCCCCTCTGTTTCTCGCCCTCTGTTTCAGCCCCTCTGTTTCTTGCCCTCTGTTTCATCCGCTCTGTTTCAGCCCCTCTGTTTCTCGCCCTCTGTTTGTGGCCCTCTGTTTCTCGCCCTCTGTTTCAGCCCCTCTGTTTCTCGCCTTCTGTTTTAGCCCCTCTGATTCAGCCCCTCTGTTTCAGCCCATCTGATTCAGCCCCTCGGATTCAGCCCCTCTGTTTCTCCCCCTCTGTTTCAGTCCCTCTGTTTCAGCCCTTCTGTTTCAACCACTCGGTTTCAGCCCCTCTGTTTCTTGCACTCTGTTTCAGCCCCGCTGTTTCTCGCCCTCTGTTTCAGCCCCTCTGTTTCTCGCCCTCTGTTTCAGCCCCTCTGTTTCGCACTCTCTGTTTCAGCCCCTCTGTTTCAGCCCCTCTGTTTCTCGCCCTCTGTTTCTGCTCCTCTGTTTCTCGCCCTCTGTTTCAGCCCCTCTGTTTCTCGCCCTCTGTTTCTGCCCCTCTGTTTCTCGCCCTCTGTTTCAGCCCCTCTGTTTCTCGCCTTCTGTTTCAGCCCCTCTGATTCAGGCCCTCTGTTTCAGCCCCTCTGATTCAGCCACTCTGATTCAGCCCCTCTGTTTCTCGCCCTCTGTTTCAGCCCCTCTGTTTCAGCACTTCTGTTTCAGCCACTCGGTTTCAGCCCCTCTGTTTCTTGCCCTCTGTTTCAGCCCCTCTGTTTCTCGCCCTCTGTTTCAGCCCCTCTGTTTCTCGCCCTCTGTTTCAGCCCCTCTGTTTCACACTCTCTGTTTCAGCCCCTCTGTTTCAGCCCCTCTGTTTCTCGCCCTCTGTTTCTGCTCCTCTGTTTCTCGCCCTCTGTTTCAGCCCCTCTGTTTCTCGCCCTCTGTTTCAGCCCCTCTGATTCAGCCCCTCTGTTTCAGCCCCTCTGAATCAGTCCCTCTGTTCCAGCCCCTCTGTTTCAGCCCCTCTGTTTCTCGCCCTCTGTTTCAGCCCCTCTGTTTCTCACCCTCTGTTTCAGCACCTCTGTTTCAGCCCCTCTGTTTCTCGCCCTCTGTTTCAGCCCCTCTGCTTCTCGCCATCTGTTTCAGCCCCTCTGTTTCTCGCCCTCTGTTTCAGCCCCTCTGTTTCAGCCCCTCTGTTTCAGCCCCTCTGTTTCTCGCCCTCTGTTTCAGCCCCTCTGTTTCGCACACTCTGTTTCAGCCCCTCTGTTTCAGCCCCTCTGTTTCTCGCCCTTTGTTTCTGCTCCTCTGTTTCTCGCCCTCTGTTTCAGCCCCTCTGTTTCTCGCCCTCTGTTTCAGCCCCTCTGTTTCGCACACTCTGTTTCAGCCCCTCTGTTTCAGCCCCTCTGTTTCTCGCCCTTTGTTTCTGCTCCTCTGTTTCTCGCCCTCTGTTTCAGCCCCTCTGTTTCTCGCCCTCTGATTCAGCCCCTCTGTTTCAGCCCCTCTGAATCAGTCCCTCTGTTTCAGCCCCTCTGTTTCAGCCCCTCTGTTTCTCGCCCTCTGTTTCAGCCCCTCTGTTTCTCACCCTCTGTTTCAGCACCTCTGTTTCAGCCCCTCTGTTTCTCGCCCTCTCTTTCAGCCCCTCTGTTTCTCGCCCTCTGTTTCAGCCCCTCTGATTCAGCCCCTCTGTTTCTCGCCCTCTGTTTCAGCCCCTCTGTTTCTGGCCATCTGTTTCAGCCCCTCTGTTTCTCGCCCTCTGTTTCAGCCCCTCTGTTTCAGCCCCTCTGTTTCAGCCCCTCTGTTTCTCGCCCTCTGTTTCAGCCCCTCTGTTTCTCGCCCTCTGTTTCAGCCTCTCTGTTTCTCGCCCTCTGTTTCAGCCCCTCTGTTTCCACCCCTCTGATTCAGCCCCTCTGTTTCAGCCCCTCTGTTTCTCGCCCTCTGTTTCAGCCCCTCTGATTCAGCCCCTCTGTTTCAGCCCCTCTGATTCAGCCCCTCTGTTTCAGACCCTCTATTTCAGCACCTCTGTTTCAGCCACTCTGTTTCAGGCTCTCTGTTTCAGCCCGTCTGTTTCAGCCCCTCTGTTTCAGCCCCTCTGTTTCAGCCCCTCTGATTCAGTACCTTAGTTTCTCGCCCTCTGTTTCAGCCCCTCTGTTTCAGCCCCTCTGATTCAGCCCCTCTGATTCAGCCCCTCTGTTTCTCGCCCTCTGTTTCAGCCCCTCTGAGTCAGCCCCTCTGTTTCTCGCCCTCTGTTTCTCGCCCTCTGTTTCTGCCCCTCTGTTTCAGCCCCACTGTTTCAGCCCCTCTGTTTCTTGCCCTCTGTTTCAGCCCCTCTGTTTCAGCCCCTCTGTTTCAGCCCCTCCGATTCAGCCCCTCTGTTTCAGCCCCTCTGGTTCAGCTCCTCGGTTTCAGCCCCTCTGTTTCTCGCCCTTTGTTTCAGCCCCTCTGTTTGTCGCCCTCTGTTTCAGCCCCTCTGGTTCTCGCCCTCTGTTTCAGCCCCTCTGTTTCATCCCCTCTGTTTCAGCCCCTCTGTTTCTCGCCCCCTGTTTCAGCCCCTCTGTTTCTTGCCCTCTGTTTCATCCCCTCTGTTTCAGCCCCTCTGTTTCTCGCCCTCTGTTTCTGGCCCTATGTTTCTCGCCCTCTGTTTCAGCCCCTCTGTTTCTCGCCTTCTGTTTCAGCCCCTCTGATTCAGCCCCTCTGTTTCAGCCCCTCTGATTCAGCCACTCTGATTCAGCCCCTCTGTTTCTCGCCCTCTGTTTCAGCCCCTCTGTTTCAGCCCTTCTGTTTCAGCCACTCGGTTTCAGCCCCTCTGTTTCTTGCCCTCTGTTTCAGCACCTCTGTTTCTCGCCCTCTGTTTCAGCCCCTCTGTTTCTCGCCCTCTGTTTCAGCCCCTCTGTTTCGCACTCTCTGTTTCAGCCCCTCTGTTTCAGCCCCTCAGTTTCTCGCCCTCTGTTTCTGCTCCTCTGTTTCTCGCCCTCTGTTTCTGCCCCTCTGTTTCTCGCCCTCTGTTTCAGCCCCTCTGATTCAGCCCCTCTGTTTCAGCCCCTCTGAATCAGCCCCTCTGTTTCAGCCCCTCTGTTTCTCGCCCTCTGTTTCAGCCCCTCTGTTTCTCGCCCTCTGTTTCAGCCCCTCTGTTTCTCGCCTTCTGTTTCAGCCCCTCTGATTCATGCCCTCTGTTTCAGCCCCTCTGATTCAGCCCCTCTGATTCAGCCCCTCTGATTCAGCCCCACTGTTTCTTGCCCTCTGTTTCTGCCCCTCTGTTTCAGCCCCTCTATTTCAGCCCCTCTGTTTCTTGCCCTCTGTTTCAGCCCCTCTGTTTCAGCCCCTCTGTTTCAGCCCCTCCGATTCAGCCCCTCTGTTTCAGCCCCTCTGTTTCTGCCCCTCTGTTTCAGCCCCTCTGTTTCTCGCCCTTTGTTTCAGCCCCTCTGTTTCTCGCCCTCTGTTTCAGCCCCTCTGTTTCAGCCCCACTGTTTCAGCCCCTCTGTTTCTCGCCCTCTGTTTCAGCCCCTCTGTTTCTTGCCCTCTGTTTCAGCCCCTCTGTTTCAGCCCCACTGTTTCTCGCCCTCTGTTTCTGCCCCTCTGTTTCTCGCCCTCTGTTTCAGCCCCTCTATTTCTCACCTTCTGTTTCAGCCCCTCTGATTCAGGCCCTCTGTTTCAGCCCCTCTGGTTCAGCCCCTCTGATTCAGCCCCTCTGTTTCTCGCCCTCTGTTTCAGCCCCTCTGTTTCAGCCCCTGTGTTTCAGCCCCTCTGTTTCTCGCCCTCTGTTTCAGCCCCTCTGTTTCAGCCCCTCTGTTTCAGCCCCTCTGTTTCAGCCCCTCTGTTTCAGCCCCTCTGTTTCTCGCCATCTGTTTCTGCCCCTCTGTTTCTCGCCCTCTGTTTCAGCCCCTCTGTTTCAGCCCCTCTATTTCTCGCCTTCTGTTTCAGCCCCTCTGATTCAGGCCCTCTGTTTCAGCCCCTCTGGTTCAGCCCCTCTGATTCAGCCCCTCTGTTTCTCGCCCTCTGTTTCAGCCCCTCTGTTTCAGCCCCTCTGTTTCAGCCCCTCTGTTTCTCGCCCTCTGTTTCAGCCCCTCTGTTTCAGCCCCTCTGTTTCAGCCCCTCTGTTTCAGCCCCTCTGTTTCTCGCCATCTGTTTCTGCCCCTCTGTTTCTCGCCCTCTGTTTCAGCCCCTCTGTTTCAGCCCTTCTGTTTCAGCCACTCGGTTTCAGCCCCTCTGTTTCTTGCCCTCTGTTTCAGCCCCTCTGTTTCTCGCCCTCTGTTTCAGCCCCTCTGTTTCTCGCCCTCTGTTTCAGCCCCTCTGTTTCGCACTCTCTGTTTCAGCCCCTCTGTTTCAGCCCCTCTGTTTCTCGCCATCTGTTTCTGCTCCTCTGTTTCTCGACCTCTGTTTCAGCCCCTCTGTTTCTCGCCCTCTGTTTCAGCCCCTCTGATTCAGCCCCTCTGTTTCAGCCCCTCTGAATCAGTCCCTCTGTTTCAGCCCCTCTGTTTCAGCCCATCTGTTTCTCGCCCTCTGTTTCAGCCCCTCTGTTTCTCACCCTCTGTTTCAGCACCTCTGTTTCAGCCCCTCTGTTTCTCGCCCTCTGTTTCAGCCCCTCTGTTTCTCGCCCTCTGTTTCAGCCCCTCTGATTCAGCCCCTCTGTTTCTCGCCCTCTGTTTCAGCCCCTCTGTTTCTCGCCATCTGTTTCAGCCCCTCTGTTTCTCGCCCTCTGTTTCAGCCACTCTGTTTCAGCCCCTCTGTTTCAGCCCCTCTGTTTCTCGCCCTCTGTTTCAGCCCCTCTGTTTCTCGCCCTCTGTTTCAGCCCATCTGTTTCAGCCCCTCTGTTTCAGCCCCTCTGTTTCAGCCCCTCTGATTCAGTACCTTCGTTTCTCGCCCTCTGTTTCAGCCCCTCTGTTTCAGCCCCTCTGATTCAGCCCGTCTGATTCAGCCCCTCTGTTTCTCGCCCTCTGTTTCAGCCTCTCTGATTCAGCCCCTCTGTTTCTCGCCCTCTGTTTCTCGCCCTCTGTTTCTGCCCCTCTGTTTCAGCCCCACTGTTTCAGCCCCTCTGTTTTTTGCCTTCTGTTTCAGCCCCTCTGTTTCAGCCCCTCAGTTTCAGCCCCTCCGATTCAGCCCCTCTGTTTCAGCCCCTCTGGTTCAGCCCCTCTGTTTCAGCCCCTCTGTTTCTCGCCCTTTGTTTCACCCCTCTGTTTGTCGCCCTCTGTTTCAGCCCCTCTGTTTCTCGCCCTCTGTTTCAGCCCCTCTGTTTCAGCCCCTCTGTTTCAGCCCCTCTGTTTCTCGCCCTCTGTTTCAGCCCCTCTGTTTCTTGCCCTCTGTTTCATCCCCTCTGTTTCAGCCCCTCTGTTTCTCGCCCTCTGTTTGTGGCCCTCTGTTTCTCGCCCTCTGTTTCAGCCCCTCTGTTTCTCGCCTTCTGTTTTAGCCCCTCTGATTCAGCCCCTCTGTTTCAGCCACTCTGATTCAGCCCCTCGGATTCAGCCCCTCTGTTTCTCGCCCTCTGTTTCAGCCCCTCTGTTTCAGCCCTTCTGTTTCAACCACTCGGTTTCAGCCCCTCTGTTTCTCGCCCTCTGTTTCAGCCCCTCTGATTCAGCCCCTCTGTTTCTCGCCCTCTGTTTCAGCCCCTCTGTTTCTCGCCATCTGTTTCAGCCCCTCTGTTTCTCGCCCTCTGTTTCAGCCCCTCTGTTTCAGCCCCTCTGTTTCAGCCCCTCTGTTTCTCGCCCTCTGTTTCAGCCCCTCTGTTTCTCGCCCTCTGTTTCAGCCTCTCTGTTTCTCGCCCTCTGTTTCAGCCCCTCTGAATCAGTCCCTCTGTTTCAGCCCCTCTGTTTCAGCCCCTCTGTTTCTCGCCCACTGTTTCAGCCCCTCTGTTTCTCACCCTCTGTTTCAGCACCTCTGTTTCAGCCCCTCTGTTTCTCGCCCTCTGTTTCAGCCCCTCTGTTTCTCGCCCTCTGTTTCAGCCCCTCTGATTCAGCCCCTCTGTTTCTCGCCCTCTGTTTCAGCCCCTCTGTTTCTCGCCATCTGTTTCAGCCCCTCTGTTTCTCGCCCTCTGTTTCAGCCCCTCTGTTTCAGCCCCTCTGTTTCAGCCCCTCTGTTTCTCGCCCTCTGTTTCAGCCCCTCTGTTTCTCGCCCTCTGATTCAGCCACTCTGTTTCAGCCCCTCTATTTCAGCCCCTCTATTTCAGCCCCTTTATTTCAGCCCCTCTGTTTCATCCACTCTGTTTCTCGCCATCTGTTTCAGCCCCTCTGTTTCTCGCCCTCTGATTCAGCCACTCTGTTTCATCCCCTCTGTTTCAGCCCCTCTATTTCAGCCCATTTATTTTAGCCCCTCTGTTTCATCCACTCTGTTTCTCGCCCTCTGTTTCTCACCCTCTGTTTCTCGCCCTCTGTTTCAGCCCCTCTGTTTTTCGCCCTCTGTTTCAGCCCCTCTGTTTCTCGCCCTCTGTTTCATGCTCTCTGTTTCAGCCCGTCTGTTTCAGCCCCTCTGTTTCAGCCCCTCTGTTTCTCGCCCTCTGTTTCTCGCCCGCTGTTTCAGCCCCTTTGTTTCTCGCCCACTGTTTCAGCCCCTCTGTTTCAGTCCCTCTGATTCAGCCCCTCTGATTCAGCCCCTCTGTTTCAGCCCCTCTGTTTCTCGCCCTCTGTTTCAGCCCCTCTGTTTCTTGCCCTCTGTTTCAGCCACTCTGTTTCTCGCCCTCTGTTTCAGCCTCTCTGTATCTCGCCCTCTGTTTCAGCCCCTCTGTTTCAGCCCCTCTGTTTCAGCCCCTCTGTTTCTCGCCCTCTGTTTCAGCCCCTCTGTTTCAGCCCCTCTGTTTCTGCCCCTCTGTTTCAGCCCCTCTGTTTCCCGCCCTCTGTTTCAGCCCCTCTGTTTTTCGCCCTCTGTTTCAGCCCCTCTGATTCAGTCCCTCTGATTCAGCCCCTCTGATTCAGCCCCTCTGTTTCAGCCCCTCTGTTTCTCGCCCTCTGTTTCAGCCCCTCTGTTTCTTGCCCTCTGTTTCAGCCACTCTGTTTCTCGCCCTCTGTTTCAGCCTCTCTGTATCTCGATCTCTGTTTCAGCCCGTCTGTTTCAGCCCCTCTGTTTCAGCCCCTCTGTTTCTCGCCCTCTGTTTCTCGCCCGCTGTTTCAGCCCCTTTGTTTCTCGCCCTCTGTTTCAGCCCCTCTGATTCAGAACCTCTGTTTCAGCCCCTCTGTTTCAGCCCCCCTGTTTCTCGCCCTCAGTTTCTGCCCCTCTGTTTCTCGCCCTCTGTTTCAGCCCCTCTGTTTCAGCCCCTCTGTTTCTCGCCCTCTGTTTCAGACCCTCTGTTTCAGCCACTCTGTTTCTGCCCCTCAGTTTCTCGCCCTCTGTTTCAGACCCTCTGTTTCTCGCCTTCTGTTTCAGCCCCTCTGATTCAGCCCCTCTGTTTCAGCCCCTCTGTTTCTCGCCATCTGTTTCTGCCCCTCTGTTTCTCGCCCTCTGTTTCAGCCCCTCTGTTTCAGCCCTTCTGTTTCAGCCACTCGGTTTCAGCCCCTCTGTTTCTTGCCCTCTGTTTCAGCCCCTCTGTTTCTCGCCCTCTGTTTCAGCCCCTCTGTTTCTCGCCCTCTGTTTCAGCCCCTCTGTTTCGCACTCTCTGTTTCAGCCCCTCTGTTTCAGCCCCTCTGTTTCTCGCCATCTGTTTCTGCTCCTCTGTTTCTCGACCTCTGTTTCAGCCCCTCTGTTTCTCGCCCTCTGTTTCAGCCCCTCTGATTCAGCCCCTCTGTTTCAGCCCCTCTGAATCAGTCCCTCTGTTTCAGCCCCTCTGTTTCAGCCCATCTGTTTCTCGCCCTCTGTTTCAGCCCCTCTGTTTCTCACCCTCTGTTTCAGCACCTCTGTTTCAGCCCCTCTGTTTCTCGCCCTCTGTTTCAGCCCCTCTGTTTCTCGCCCTCTGTTTCAGCCCCTCTGATTCAGCCCCTCTGTTTCTCGCCCTCTGTTTCAGCCCCTCTGTTTCTCGCCATCTGTTTCAGCCCCTCTGTTTCTCGCCCTCTGTTTCAGCCACTCTGTTTCAGCCCCTCTGTTTCAGCCCCTCTGTTTCTCGCCCTCTGTTTCAGCCCCTCTGTTTCTCGCCCTCTGTTTCAGCCCATCTGTTTCAGCCCCTCTGTTTCAGCCCCTCTGATTCAGTACCTTCGTTTCTCGCCCTCTGTTTCAGCCCCTCTGTTTCAGCCCCTCTGATTCAGCCCGTCTGATTCAGCCCCTGTGTTTCTCGCCCTCTGTTTCAGCCTCTCTGATTCAGCCCCTCTGTTTCTCGCCCTCTGTTTCTCGCCCTCTGTTTCTGCCCCTCTGTTTCAGCCCCACTGTTTCAGCCCCTCTGTTTTTTGCCTTCTGTTTCAGCCCCTCTGTTTCAGCCCCTCAGTTTCAGCCCCTCCGATTCAGCCCCTCTGTTTCAGCCCCTCTGGTTCAGCCCCTCTGTTTCAGCCCCTCTGTTTCTCGCCCTCTGTTTCAGCCCCTCTGTTTCAGCCCCTCTGTTTCAGCCCCTCTGTTTCTCGCCCTCTGTTTCAGCCCCTCTGTTTCTTGCCCTCTGTTTCATCCCCTCTGTTTCAGCCCCTCTGTTTCTCGCCCTCTGTTTGTGGCCCTCTGTTTCTCGCCCTCTGTTTCAGCCCCTCTGTTTCTCGCCTTCTGTTTTAGCCCCTCTGATTCAGCCCCTCTGTTTCAGCCACTCTGATTCAGCCCCTCGGATTCAGCCCCTCTGTTTCTCGCCCTCTGTTTCAGCCCCTCTGTTTCAGCCCTTCTGTTTCAACCACTCGGTTTCAGCCCCTCTGTTTCTCGCCCTCTGTTTCAGCCCCTCTGATTCAGCCCCTCTGTTTCTCGCCCTCTGTTTCAGCCCCTCTGTTTCTCGCCATCTGTTTCAGCCCCTCTGTTTCTCGCCCTCTGTTTCAGCCCCTCTGTTTCAGCCCCTCTGTTTCAGCCCCTCTGTTTCTCGCCCTCTGTTTCAGCCCCTCTGTTTCTCGCCCTCTGTTTCAGCCTCTCTGTTTCTCGCCCTCTGTTTCAGCCCCTCTGAATCAGTCCCTCTGTTTCAGCCCCTCTGTTTCAGCCCCTCTGTTTCTCGCCCACTGTTTCAGCCCCTCTGTTTCTCACCCTCTGTTTCAGCACCTCTGTTTCAGCCCCTCTGTTTCTCGCCCTCTGTTTCAGCCCCTCTGTTTCTCGCCCTCTGTTTCAGCCCCTCTGATTCAGCCCCTCTGTTTCTCGCCCTCTGTTTCAGCCCCTCTGTTTCTCGCCATCTGTTTCAGCCCCTCTGTTTCTCGCCCTCTGTTTCAGCCCCTCTGTTTCAGCCCCTCTGTTTCAGCCCCTCTGTTTCTCGCCCTCTGTTTCAGCCCCTCTGTTTCTCGCCCTCTGATTCAGCCACTCTGTTTCAGCCCCTCTATTTCAGCCCCTCTATTTCAGCCCCTTTATTTCAGCCCCTCTGTTTCATCCACTCTGTTTCTCGCCATCTGTTTCAGCCCCTCTGTTTCTCGCCCTCTGATTCAGCCACTCTGTTTCATCCCCTCTGTTTCAGCCCCTCTATTTCAGCCCATTTATTTTAGCCCCTCTGTTTCATCCACTCTGTTTCTCGCCCTCTGTTTCTCACCCTCTGTTTCTCGCCCTCTGTTTCAGCCCCTCTGTTTTTCGCCCTCTGTTTCAGCCCCTCTGTTTCTCGCCCTCTGTTTCATGCTCTCTGTTTCAGCCCGTCTGTTTCAGCCCCTCTGTTTCAGCCCCTCTGTTTCTCGCCCTCTGTTTCTCGCCCGCTGTTTCAGCCCCTTTGTTTCTCGCCCACTGTTTCAGCCCCTCTGTTTCAGTCCCTCTGATTCAGCCCCTCTGATTCAGCCCCTCTGTTTCAGCCCCTCTGTTTCTCGCCCTCTGTTTCAGCCCCTCTGTTTCTTGCCCTCTGTTTCAGCCACTCTGTTTCTCGCCCTCTGTTTCAGCCTCTCTGTATCTCGCCCTCTGTTTCAGCCCCTCTGTTTCAGCCCCTCTGTTTCAGCCCCTCTGTTTCTCGCCCTCTGTTTCAGCCCCTCTGTTTCAGCCCCTCTGTTTCTGCCCCTCTGTTTCAGCCCCTCTGTTTCCCGCCCTCTGTTTCAGCCCCTCTGTTTTTCGCCCTCTGTTTCAGCCCCTCTGATTCAGTCCCTCTGATTCAGCCCCTCTGATTCAGCCCCTCTGTTTCAGCCCCTCTGTTTCTCGCCCTCTGTTTCAGCCCCTCTGTTTCTTGCCCTCTGTTTCAGCCACTCTGTTTCTCGCCCTCTGTTTCAGCCTCTCTGTATCTCGATCTCTGTTTCAGCCCGTCTGTTTCAGCCCCTCTGTTTCAGCCCCTCTGTTTCTCGCCCTCTGTTTCTCGCCCGCTGTTTCAGCCCCTTTGTTTCTCGCCCTCTGTTTCAGCCCCTCTGATTCAGAACCTCTGTTTCAGCCCCTCTGTTTCAGCCCCCCTGTTTCTCGCCCTCAGTTTCTGCCCCTCTGTTTCTCGCCCTCTGTTTCAGCCCCTCTGTTTCAGCCCCTCTGTTTCTCGCCCTCTGTTTCAGACCCTCTGTTTCAGCCACTCTGTTTCTCGCACTCTGTTTCTGCCCCTCAGTTTCTCGCCCTCTGTTTCAGACCCTCTGTTTCTCGCCTTCTGTTTCAGCCCCTCTGATTCAGCCCCTCTGTTTCAGCCCCTCTGTTTCTCGCCATCTGTTTCTGCCCCTCTGTTTCTCGCCCTCTGTTTCAGCCCCTCTGTTTCAGCCCTTCTGTTTCAGCAACTCGGTTTCAGCCCCTCTGTTTCTTGCCCTCTGTTTCAGCCCCTCTGTTTCTCGCCCTCTGTTTCAGCCCCTCTGTTTCTCGCCCTCTGTTTCAGCCCCTCTGTTTCGCACTCTCTGTTTCAGCCCCTCTGTTTCAGCCCCTCTGTTTCTCGCCATCTGTTTCTGCTCCTCTGTTTCTCGACCTCTGTTTCAGCCCCTCTGTTTCTCGCCCTCTGTTTCAGCCCCTCTGATTCAGCCCCTCTGTTTCAGCCCCTCTGAATCAGTCCCTCTGTTTCAGCCCCTCTGTTTCAGCCCATCTGTTTCTCGCCCTCTGTTTCAGCCCCTCTGTTTCTCACCCTCTGTTTCAGCACCTCTGTTTCAGCCCCTCTGTTTCTCGCCCTCTGTTTCAGCCCCTCTGTTTCTCGCCCTCTGTTTCAGCCCCTCTGATTCAGCCCCTCTGTTTCTCGCCCTCTGTTTCAGCCCCTCTGTTTCTCGCCATCTGTTTCAGCCCCTCTGTTTCTCGCCCTCTGTTTCAGCCACTCTGTTTCAGCCCCTCTGTTTCAGCCCCTCTGTTTCTCGCCCTCTGTTTCAGCCCCTCTGTTTCTCGCCCTCTGTTTCAGCCCATCTGTTTCAGCCCCTCTGTTTCAGCCCCTCTGATTCAGTACCTTCGTTTCTCGCCCTCTGTTTCAGCCCCTCTGTTTCAGCCCCTCTGATTCAGCCCGTCTGATTCAGCCCCTGTGTTTCTCGCCCTCTGTTTCAGCCTCTCTGATTCAGCCCCTCTGTTTCTCGCCCTCTGTTTCTCGCCCTCTGTTTCTGCCCCTCTGTTTCAGCCCCACTGTTTCAGCCCCTCTGTTTTTTGCCTTCTGTTTCAGCCCCTCTGTTTCAGCCCCTCAGTTTCAGCCCCTCCGATTCAGCCCCTCTGTTTCAGCCCCTCTGGTTCAGCCCCTCTGTTTCAGCCCCTCTGTTTCTCGCCCTTTGTTTCACCCCTCTGTTTGTCGCCCTCTGTTTCAGCCCCTCTGTTTCTCGCCCTCTGTTTCAGCCCCTCTGTTTCAGCCCCTCTGTTTCAGCCCCTCTGTTTCTCGCCCTCTGTTTCAGCCCCTCTGTTTCTTGCCCTCTGTTTCATCCCCTCTGTTTCAGCCCCTCTGTTTCTCGCCCTCTGTTTGTGGCCCTCTGTTTCTCGCCCTCTGTTTCAGCCCCTCTGTTTCTCGCCTTCTGTTTTAGCCCCTCTGATTCAGCCCCTCTGTTTCAGCCCCTCTGATTCAGCCCCTCGGATTCAGCCCCTCTGTTTCTCGCCCTCTGTTTCAGCCCCTCTGTTTCAGCCCTTCTGTTTCAACCACTCGGTTTCAGCCCCTCTGTTTCTCGCCCTCTGTTTCAGCCCCTCTGATTCAGCCCCTCTGTTTCTCGCCCTCTGTTTCAGCCCCTCTGTTTCTCGCCATCTGTTTCAGCCCCTCTGTTTGTCGACCTCTGTTTCAGCCCCTCTGTTTCAGCCCCTCTGTTTCAGCCCCTCTGTTTCTCGCCCTCTGTTTCAGCCCCTCTGTTTCTCGCCCTCTGTTTCAGCCTCTCTGTTTCTCGCCCTCTGTTTCAGCCCCTCTGAATCAGTCCCTCTGTTTCAGCCCCTCTGTTTCAGCCCCTCTGTTTCTCGCCCACTGTTTCAGCCCCTCTGTTTCTCACCCTCTGTTTCAGCACCTCTGTTTCAGCCCCTCTGTTTCTCGCCCTCTGTTTCAGCCCCTCTGTTTCTCGCCCTCTGTTTCAGCCCCTCTGATTCAGCCCCTCTGTTTCTCGCCCTCTGTTTCAGACCCTCTGTTTCTCGCCATCTGTTTCAGCCCCTCTGTTTCTCGCCCTCTGTTTCAGCCCCTCTGTTTCAGCCCCTCTGTTTCAGCCCCTCTGTTTCTCGCCCCCTGTTTCAGCCCCTCTGTTTCTCGCCCTCTGATTCAGCCACTCTGTTTCAGCCCCTCTATTTCAGCCCCTCTATTTCAGCCCCTTTATTTCAGCCCCTCTGTTTCATCCACTCTGTTTCTCGCCATCTGTTTCAGCCCCTCTGTTTCTCGCCCTCTGATTCAGCCACTCTGTTTCATCCCCTCTGTTTCAGCCCCTCTATTTCAGCCCCTTTATTTTAGCCCCTCTGTTTCATCCACTCTGTTTCTCGCCCTCTGTTTCTCACCCTCTGTTTCTCGCCCTCTGTTTCAGCCCCTCTGTTTTTCGCCCTCTGTTTCAGCCCCTCTGTTTCTCGCCCTCTGTTTCATGCTCTCTGTTTCAGCCCGTCTGTTTCAGCCCCTCTGTTTCAGCCCCTCTGTTTCTCGCCCTCTGTTTCTCGCCCGCTGTTTCAGCCCCTTTGTTTCTCGCCCACTGTTTCAGCCCCTCTGTTTCAGTCCCTCTGATTCAGCCCCTCTGATTCAGCCCCTCTGTTTCAGCCCCTCTGTTTCTCGCCCTCTGTTTCAGCCCCTCTGTTTCTTGCCCTCTGTTTCAGCCACTCTGTTTCTCGCCCTCTGTTTCAGCCTCTCTGTATCTCGCCCTCTGTTTCAGCCCCTCTGTTTCAGCCCCTCTGTTTCAGCCCCTCTGTTTCTCGCCCTCTGTTTCAGCCCCTCTGTTTCTGCCCCTCTGTTTCAGCCCCTCTGTTTCCCGCCCTCTGTTTCAGCCCCTCTGTTTTTCGCCCTCTGTTTCAGCCCCTCTGATTCAGTCCCTCTGATTCAGCCCCTCTGATTCAGCCCCTCTGTTTCAGCCCCTCTGTTTCTCGCCCTCTGTTTCAGCCCCTCTGTTTCTTGCCCTCTGTTTCAGCCACTCTGTTTCTCGCCCTCTGTTTCAGCCTCTCTGTATCTCGATCTCTCTTTCAGCCCGTCTGTTTCAGCCCCTCTGTTTCAGCCCCTCTGTTTCTCGCCCTCTGTTTCTCGCCCGCTGTTTCAGCCCCTTTGTTTCTCGCCCTCTGTTTCAGCCCCTCTGATTCAGAACCTCTGTTTCAGCCCCTCTGTTTCAGCCCCCCTGTTTCTCGCCCTCAGTTTCTGCCCCTCTGTTTCTCGCCCTCTGTTTCAGCCCCTCTGTTTCAGCCCCTCTGTTTCTCGCCCTCTGTTTCAGACCCTCTGTTTCAGCCACTCTGTTTCTCGCCCTCTGTTTCTGCCCCTCAGTTTCTCGCCCTCTGTTTCAGACCCTCTGTTTCTCGCCTTCTGTTTCAGCCCCTCTGATTCAGCCCCTCTGTTTCAGCCCTTCTGATTCAGCCCCTCTGATTCAGCCCCTCTGTTTCTCGCCCTCTGTTTCAAACCCCTCTGTTTCAGCCCTTCTGTTTCAGCCCCTCTGTTTCAGCCCCTCTGTTTCTTGCCCTCTGTTTCAGCCCCTCTGTTTCTCGACCTCTGTTTCAGTCCCTCTGTTTCTCGCCATCTGTTTCAGCCCCTCTGTTTCGCGCTCTCTGTTTCAGCCCCTCTGTTTCAGCTCCTCTGTTTCTCGCCCTCTTTTTCTGCCCCTCTGTTTCTCGCCCTCTGTTTCAGCCCCTCTGTTTCTCGCCCTCTGTTTCCGCCCCTCTGATTAAGCCCCTCTGTTTCAGCCCCTCTGAATCAGCCCCTCTGATTCAGCCCCTCTGTTTCAGCCCCTCTGTTTCAGCCCCTCTGTTTCTCGCCCTCTGTTTCAGCCCATCTGTTTCTCACCCTCTGTTTCAGCCCCTCTGTTTCAGCCCCTCTGCTTCTCGCTCTCTGTTTCAGCCCCTCTGTTTCTCGCCCTCTGTTTCAGCCCCTCTGATTCAGCCCCTCTGTTTCTCGCCCTCTGTTTCAGCCCCTCTGTTTCTCGCCCTCTGTTTCAGCCCCTCTGTTTCTCGCCCTCTGTTTCAGCCCCTCTGTTTCAGCCCCTCTGTTTCTGCCCCTCTGTTTCAGCCCCTCTGTTTCTCGCCCTCTGTTTCAGCCCCTCTGTTTTTCGCCCTCTGTTTCAGCCCCTCTGTTTCAGTCCCTCTGATTCAGCCCCTCTGATTCAGCCCCTCTGTTTCAGCCCCTCTGTTTCTCGCCCTCTGTTTCAGCCCCTCTGTTTCTTACCCTCTGTTTCAGCCACTCTGTTTCTCGCCCTCTGTTTCAGCCTCTCTGTATCTCGCTCTCTGTTTCAGCCCGTCTGTTTCAGCCCCTCTGTTTCAGCCCCTCTGTTTCTCGCCCTCTGTTTCTCGCCCGCTGTTTCAGCCCCTTTGTTTCTCGCCCTCTGTTTCAGCCCCTCTGATTCAGAACCTCTGTTTCAGCCCCTCTGTTTCAGACACTCTGTTTCTCGCCCTCAGTTTCTGCCCCACTGTTTCTCGCCCTCTGTTTCAGACCCTCTGTTTCAGCCCCTCTGTTTCTCGCCCTCTGTTTCAGACCCTCTGTTTCAGCCACTCTGTTTCTCGCCCTCTGTTTCTGCCCCTCAGTTTCTCGCCCTCTGTTTCAGCCCCTCTGTTTCTCGCCTTCTGTTTCAGCCCCTCTGATTCAGCCCCTCTGTTTCTCGCCCTCTTTTTCTGCCCCTCTGTTTCTCGCCCTCTGTTTCAGCCCCTCTGTTTCTCGCCCTCTGTTTCCGCCCCTCTGATTAAGCCCCTCTGTTTCAGCCCCTCTGAATCAGCCCCTCTGATTCAGCCCCTCTGTTTCAGCCCCTCTGTTTCAGCCCCTCTGTTTCTCGCCCTCTGTTTCAGCCCATCTGTTTCTCACCCTCTGTTTCAGCCCCTCTGTTTCAGCCCCTCTGCTTCTCGCTCTCTGTTTCAGCCCCTCTGTTTCTCGCCCTCTGTTTCAGCCCCTCTGATTCAGCCCCTCTGTTTCTCGCCCTCTGTTTCAGCCCCTCTGTTTCTCGCCCTCTGTTTCAGCCCCTCTGTTTCTCGCCCTCTGTTTCAGCCCCTCTGTTTCAGCCCCTCTGTTTCAGCCCCTCTGTTTCTCGCCCTCTGTTTCAGCCCCTCTGTTTCTCGCCCTCTGTTTCAGCCCCTCTGTTTCAGCCCCTCTGTTTCTCGCCCTCTGTTTCAGCCCCTCTGTTTCTCGCCCTCTGATTCAGCCACTCTGTTTCAGCCCCTCTATTTCAGCCCCTCTATTTCAGCCCCTTTATTTCAGCCCCTCTGTTTCATCCACTCTGTTTCTCGCCATCTGTTTCAGCCCCTCTGTTTCTCGCCCTCTGATTCAGCCACTCTGTTTCATCCCCTCTGTTTCAGCCCCTCTATTTCAGCCCATTTATTTTAGCCCCTCTGTTTCATCCACTCTGTTTCTCGCCCTCTGTTTCTCACCCTCTGTTTCTCGCCCTCTGTTTCAGCCCCTCTGTTTTTCGCCCTCTGTTTCAGCCCCTCTGTTTCTCGCCCTCTGTTTCATGCTCTCTGTTTCAGCCCGTCTGTTTCAGCCCCTCTGTTTCAGCCCCTCTGTTTCTCGCCCTCTGTTTCTCGCCCGCTGTTTCAGCCCCTTTGTTTCTCGCCCACTGTTTCAGCCCCTCTGTTTCAGTCCCTCTGATTCAGCCCCTCTGATTCAGCCCCTCTGTTTCAGCCCCTCTGTTTCTCGCCCTCTGTTTCAGCCCCTCTGTTTCTTGCCCTCTGTTTCAGCCACTCTGTTTCTCGCCCTCTGTTTCAGCCTCTCTGTATCTCGCCCTCTGTTTCAGCCCCTCTGTTTCAGCCCCTCTGTTTCAGCCCCTCTGTTTCTCGCCTTCTGTTTCAGCCCCTCTGATTCAGCCCCTCTGTTTCTCGCCCTCTTTTTCTGCCCCTCTGTTTCTCGCCCTCTGTTTCAGCCCCTCTGTTTCTCGCCCTCTGTTTCCGCCCCTCTGATTAAGCCCCTCTGTTTCAGCCCCTCTGAATCAGCCCCTCTGATTCAGCCCCTCTGTTTCAGCCCCTCTGTTTCAGCCCCTCTGTTTCTCGCCCTCTGTTTCAGCCCATCTGTTTCTCACCCTCTGTTTCAGCCCCTCTGTTTCAGCCCCTCTGCTTCTCGCTCTCTGTTTCAGCCCCTCTGTTTCTCGCCCTCTGTTTCAGCCCCTCTGATTCAGCCCCTCTGTTTCTCGCCCTCTGTTTCAGCCCCTCTGTTTCTCGCCCTCTGTTTCAGCCCCTCTGTTTCTCGCCCTCTGTTTCAGCCCCTCTGTTTCAGCCCCTCTGTTTCAGCCCCTCTGTTTCTCGCCCTCTGTTTCAGCCCCTCTGTTTCTCGCCCTCTGTTTCAGCCCCTCTGTTTCTCGCCCTCTGTTTCAGCCCATCTGTTTCTCGCCCTCTGTTTCAGCCCCTCTGATTCAGCCCCTCTGTTTCTCGCCCTCAGTTTCAGCCCCTCTGTTTCTCGCCCTCTGTTTCAGCCCCTCTGTTTCTCGCCCTCTGTTTCAGCCCCTCTGTTTCAGCCCCACTGTTTCAGCCCCTCTGAAACAGCCCCTCTGATTCAGCCCCTCTGTTTCAGACCCTCTGTTTCAGCCCCTCTGTTTCTCGCCCTCTGTTTCAGCCCCTCTGTTTCTCACCCTCTGATTCAGCCCCTCTGTTTCAGCTCCTCTGATTCAGCCACTCTGTTTCTCGCCCTCTGTTTCAGCCACTCTGTTTCTCGCCCTCTTTTTCAGCCCCTCTGTTTCTCGCCCTCTGTTTCAGCCACTCTGTTTCAACCCCTCTGTTTCAGCCCCTCTGTTTCTCGCCCTCTGTTTCAGCCCCTCTGTTTCTCGCCCTGTATTTCAGCCCCTCTATTTCTCGCCCTCTGTTTCAGCCGCTCTGTTTCAGCCCCACTGTTTCAGCCCGTCTGTTTCAGCCCCTCTGTTTCTCGCCCTCTGTTTCAGCCCCCTGTTTCTCGCCCTCTGTTTCAGCCCCTCTGTTTCTCGCCCTCTGTTTCAGCCCCTCTGTTACAGCCCCTCTGTTTCTCGCCCTCTGTTTCTGCCCCTCAGTTTCTCGCCCTCTGTTTCAGACCCTCTGTTTCTCGCCTTCTGTTTCAGCCCCTCTGATTCAGCCCCTCTGTTTCAGCCCTTCTGATTCAGCCCCTCTGATTCAGCCCCTCTGTTTCTCGCCCTCTGTTTCAAACCCCTCTGTTTCAGCCCTTCTGTTTCAGCCCCTCTGTTTCAGCCCCTCTGTTTCTTGCCCTCTGTTTCAGCCCCTCTGTTTCTCGACCTCTGTTTCAGTCCCTCTGTTTCTCGCCATCTGTTTCAGCCCCTCTGTTTCGCGCTCTCTGTTTCAGCCCCTCTGTTTCAGCTCCTCTGTTTCTCGCCCTCTTTTTCTGCCCCTCTGTTTCTCGCCCTCTGTTTCAACCCCTCTGTTTCTCGCCCTCTGTTTCCGCCCCTCTGATTAAGCCCCTCTGTTTCAGCCCCTCTGAATCAGCCCCTCTGATTCAGCCCCTCTGTTTCAGCCCCTCTGTTTCAGCCCCTCTGTTTCTCGCCCTCTGTTTCAGCCCATCTGTTTCTCACCCTCTGTTTCAGCCCCTCTGTTTCAGCCCCTCTGCTTCTCGCTCTCTGTTTCAGCCCCTCTGTTTCTCGCCCTCTGTTTCAGCCCCTCTGATTCAGCCCCTCTGTTTCTCGCCCTCTGTTTCAGCCCCTCTGTTTCTCGCCCTCTGTTTCAGCCCCTCTGTTTCTCGCCCTCTGTTTCAGCCCCTCTGTTTCAGCCCCTCTGTTTCTGCCCCTCTGTTTCAGCCCCTCTGTTTCTCGCCCTCTGTTTCAGCCCCTCTGTTTTTCGCCCTCTGTTTCAGCCCCTCTGTTTCAGTCCCTCTGATTCAGCCCCTCTGATTCAGCCCCTCTGTTTCAGCCCCTCTGTTTCTCGCCCTCTGTTTCAGCCCCTCTGTTTCTTACCCTCTGTTTCAGCCACTCTGTTTCTCGCCCTCTGTTTCAGCCTCTCTGTATCTCGCTCTCTGTTTCAGCCCGTCTGTTTCAGCCCCTCTGTTTCAGCCCCTCTGTTTCTCGCCCTCTGTTTCTCGCCCGCTGTTTCAGCCCCTTTGTTTCTCGCCCTCTGTTTCAGCCCCTCTGATTCAGAACCTCTGTTTCAGCCCCTCTGTTTCAGCCCCTCTGTTTCTCGCCCTCAGTTTCTGCCCCTCTGTTTCTCGCCCTCTGTTTCAGCCCCTCTGTTTCAGCCCCTCTGTTTCTCGCCCTCTGTTTCAGACCCTCTGTTTCAGCCACTCTGTTTCTCGCCCTCTGTTTCTGCCCCTCAGTTTCTCGCCCTCTGTTTCAGCCCCTCTGTTTCTCGCCTTCTGTTTCAGCCCCTCTGATTCAGCCCCTCTGTTTCAGCCCTTCTGATTCAGCCCCTCTGATTCAGCCCCTCTGTTTCTCGCCCTCTGTTTCAGCCCCTCTGTTTCAGCCCTTCTGTTTCAGCCCCTCTGTTTCAGCCCCTCTGTTTCTTGCCCTCTGTTTCAGCCCCTCTGTTTCTCGACCTCTGTTTCAGTCCCTCTGTTTCTCGCCATCTGTTTCAGCCCCTCTGTTTCGCGCTCTCTGTTTCAGCCCCTCTGTTTCAGCTCCTCTGTTTCTCGCCCTCTTTTTCTGCCCCTCTGTTTCTCGCCCTCTGTTTCAGCCCCTTTGTTTCTCGCCCTCTGTTTCCGCCCCTCTGATTAAGCCCCTCTGTTTCAGCCCCTCTGAATCAGCCCCTCTGATTCAGCCCCTCTGTTTCAGCCCCTCTGTTTCAGCCCCTCTGTTTCTCGCCCTCTGTTTCAGCCCCTCTGTTTCTCACCCTCTGTTTCAGCCCCTCTGTTTCAGCCCCTCTGCTTCTCGCTCTCTGTTTCAGCCCCTCTGTTTCTCGCCCTCTGTTTCAGCCCCTCTGATTCAGCCCCTCTGTTTCTCGCCCTCTGTTTCAGCCCCTCTGTTTCTCGCCCTCTGTTTCAGCCCCTCTGTTTCTCGCCCTCTGTTTCAGCCCCTCTGTTTCAGCCCCTCTGTTTCAGCCCCTCTGTTTCTCGCCCTCTGTTTCAGCCCCTCTGTTTCTCGCCCTCTGTTTCAGCCCCTCTGTTTCTCGCCCTCTGTTTCAGCCCCTCTGATTCAGCCCCTCTGTTTCTCGCCCTCAGTTTCAGCCCCTCTGTTTCTCGCCCTCTGTTTCAGCCCCTCTGTTTCTCGCCCTCTGTTTCAGCCCCTCTGTTTCAGCCCCACTGTTTCAGCCCCTCTGAATCTGCCCCTCTGATTCAGCCCCTCTGTTTCAGACCCTCTGTTTCAGCCCCTCTGTTTCTCGCCCTCTGTTTCAGCCCCTCTGTTTCTCACCTTCTGTTTCAGCCCCTCTGTTTCAGCCCCACTGTTTCTCGCCCTCTGTTTCAGCCCCTCTGTTTCTCGCCCTCTGTTTCAGCTCCTCTGATTCAGCCACTCTGTTTCTCGCCCTCTGTTTCAGCAACTCTGTTTCTCGCCCTCTTTTTCAGCCCCTCTGTTTCTCGCCCTCTGTTTCAGCCCCTCTGTTTCAACCCCTCTGTTTCAGCCCCTCTGTTTCTCGCCCTCTGTTTCAGCCCCTCTGTTTCTCGCCCTGTATTTCAGCCCCTCTATTTCTCGCCCTCTGTTTCAGCCGCTCTGTTTCAGCCCCACTGTTTCAGCCCCTCTGTTTCAGCCCCTCTGTTTCTCGCCCTCTGTTTCAGCCCCTCTGTTTCTCGCCCTCTGTTTCATGCCCTCTGTTTCAGCCCCTCTGTTTCAGTCCCTCTGTTTCTCGCCCTCTGCTTCTCGCACTCTGTTTCAGCCCCTCTGTTTCTCGCCCTCTGTTTCAGCCCCTCTGTTTCTCGCCCTCTGTTTCAGCCCCTCTGTTTCAGCCCCTCTGTTTCAGCCCCTCTGTTTGAGCCCCTCTGTTTCTCGCCCTCTGTTTCAGCCCCTCTGTTTCTTGCCCTCTGTTTCAGCCCCTCTGTTTCTCGCCCTCTGTTTCAGCCTCTCTGTTTCTCGCCCTCGGATTCAGCCCCTCTGTTTCAGCCCCTCTGTTTCAGCCCCTCTGTTTCTCGCCCTCTGTTTCAGCCCCTCTGTTTCTCGCCCTCTGTTTCAGCCCCTCTGTTTCAGCCCCTCTGTTTCAGTCCCTCTGTTTCTCGCCCTCTGCTTCTCGCACTCTGTTTCAGCCCCTCTGTTTCTCGCCCTCTGTTTCAGCCCCTCTGTTTCTCGCCCTCTGTTTCAGCCCCTCTGTTTCAGCCCCTCTGTTTCAGCCCCTCTGTTTCAGCCCCTCTGTTTCTCGCCCTCTGTTTCAGCCCCTCTGTTTCTTGCCCTCTGTTTCAGCCCCTCTGTTTCTCGCCCTCTGTTTCAGCCCCACTGTTTCTCGCCTTCTGTTTCAGCCCCTCTGTTTCTCGCCCTCAGTTTCAGCCCCCCTGTTTCTCGCCCTCTGTTTCAGCCCCTCTGTTTCTCGCCCTCTGTTTCAGCCCCTCTGTTTCAGCCCCACTGTTTCAGCCCCTCTGAATCAGCCCCTCTGTTTCAGCCCCTCTATTTCAGCCCCTTTATTTCAGCCCCTCTGTTTCATCCACTCTGTTTCTCGCCCTCTGTTTCTCACCCTCTGTTTCTCGCCCTCTGTTTCAGCCCCTCTGTTTTTCGCCCTCTGTTTCAGCCCCTCTGTTTCTCGCCCTCTGTTTCAGGCTCTCTGTTTCAGCCCGTCTGTTTCAGCCCCTCTGTTTCAGCCCCTCTGTTTCTCGCCCTCTGTTTCTCGCCCGCTGTTTCAGCCCCTTTGTTTCTCGCCCACTGTTTCAGCCCCTTTGTTTCAGTCCCTCTGATTCAGCCCCTCTGATTCAGCCCCTCTGTTTCAGCCCCTCTGTTTCTCGCCCTCTGTTTCAGCCCCTCTGTTTCTTGCCCTCTGTTTCAGCCACTCTGTTTCTCGCCCTCTGTTTCAGTTCCTCTGTTTCTCGCCATCTGTTTCAGCCCCTCTGTTTCGCGCTCTCTGTTTCAGCCCCTCTGTTTCAGCTCCTCTGTTTCTCGCCCTCTTTTTCTGCCCCTCTGTTTCTCGCCCTCTGTTTCAGCCCCTCTGTTTCTCGCCCTCTGTTTCCGCCCCTCTGATTAAGCCCCTCTGTTTCAGCCCCTCTGAATCAGCCCCTCTGATTCAGCCCCTCTGTTTCAGCCCCTCTGTTTCAGCCCCTCTGTTTCTCGCCCTCTGTTTCAGCCCATCTGTTTCTCACCCTCTGTTTCAGCCCCTCTGTTTCAGCCCCTCTGCTTCTCGCTCTCTGTTTCAGTCCCTCTGTTTCTCGCCCTCTGTTTCAGCCCCTCTGATTCAGCCCCTCTGTTTCTCGCCCTCTGTTTCAGCCCCTCTGTTTCTCGCCCTCTGTTTCAGCCCCTCTGTTTCTCGCCCTCTGTTTCAGCCCCTCTGTTTCAGCCCCTCTGTTTCTGCCCCTCTGTTTCAGCCCCTCTGTTTCTCGCCCTCTGTTTCAGCCCCTCTGTTTTTCGCCCTCTGTTTCAGCCCCTCTGTTTCAGTCCCTCTGATTCAGCCCCTCTGATTCAGCCCCTCTGTTTCAGCCCCTCTGTTTCTCGCCCTCTGTTTCAGCCCCTCTGTTTCTTTCCCTCTGTTTCAGACACTCTGTTTCTCGCCCTCTGTTTCAGCCTCTCTGTATCTCGCTCTCTGTTTCAGCCCATCTGTTTCAGCCCCTCTGTTTCAGCCCCTCTGTTTCTCGCCCTCTGTTTCTCGCCCGCTGTTTCAGCCCCTTTGTTTCTCGCCCTCTGTTTCAGCCCCTCTGATTCAGAACCTCTGTTTCAGCCCCTCTGTTTCAGCCCCTCTGTTTCTCGCCCTCAGTTTCTGCCCCTCTGTTTCTCGCCCTCTGTTTCAGCCCCTCTGTTTCTCGCCCTCTGTTTCAGCCCCTCTGATTCAGCCCCTCTGTTTCAGCCCCTCTGAATCAGCCCCTCTGTTTCAGCCCCTCTGTTTCTCGCCCTCTGTTTCAGCCCCTCTGTTTCTCGCCCTCTGTTTCAGCCCCTCTGTTTCTCGCCTTCTGTTTCAGCCCCTCTGATTCAGGCCCTCTGTTTCAGCCCCTCTGATTCAGCCCCTCTGATTCAGCCCCTCTGATTCAGCCCCACTGTTTCTTGCCCTCTGTTTCTGCCCCTCTGTTTCAGCCCCTCTATTTCAGCCCCTCTGTTTCTTGCCCTCTGTTTCAGCCCCTCTGTTTCAGCCCCTCTGTTTCAGCCCCTCCGATTCAGCCCCTCTGTTTCAGCCCCTCTGTTTCTGCCCCTCTGTTTCAGCCCCTCTGTTTCTCGCCCTTTGTTTCAGCCCCTCTGTTTCTCGCCCTCTGTTTCAGCCCCTCTGTTTCAGCCCCACTGTTTCAGCCCCTCTGTTTCTCGCCCTCTGTTTCAGCCCCTCTGTTTCTTGCCCTCTGTTTCAGCCCCTCTGTTTCAGCCCCACTGTTTCTCGCCCTCTGTTTCTGCCCCTCTGTTTCTCGCCCTCTGTTTCAGCCCCTCTATTTCTCACCTTCTGTTTCAGCCCCTCTGATTCAGGCCCTCTGTTTCAGCCCCTCTGGTTCAGCCCCTCTGATTCAGCCCCTCTGTTTCTCGCCCTCTGTTTCAGCCCCTCTGTTTCAGCCCCTGTGTTTCAGCCCCTCTGTTTCTCGCCCTCTGTTTCAGCCCCTCTGTTTCAGCCCCTCTGTTTCAGCCCCTCTGTTTCAGCCCCTCTGTTTCAGCCCCTCTGTTTCTCGCCATCTGTTTCTGCCCCTCTGTTTCTCGCCCTCTGTTTCAGCCCCTCTGTTTCAGCCCCTCTATTTCTCGCCTTCTGTTTCAGCCCCTCTGATTCAGGCCCTCTGTTTCAGCCCCTCTGGTTCAGCCCCTCTGATTCAGCCCCTCTGTTTCTCGCCCTCTGTTTCAGCCCCTCTGTTTCAGCCCCTCTGTTTCAGCCCCTCTGTTTCTCGCCCTCTGTTTCAGCCCCTCTGTTTCAGCCCCTCTGTTTCAGCCCCTCTGTTTCAGCCCCTCTGTTTCTCGCCATCTGTTTCTGCCCCTCTGTTTCTCGCCCTCTGTTTCAGCCCCTCTGTTTCAGCCCTTCTGTTTCAGCCACTCGGTTTCAGCCCCTCTGTTTCTTGCCCTCTGTTTCAGCCCCTCTGTTTCTCGCCCTCTGTTTCAGCCCCTCTGTTTCTCGCCCTCTGTTTCAGCCCCTCTGTTTCGCACTCTCTGTTTCAGCCCCTCTGTTTCAGCCCCTCTGTTTCTCGCCATCTGTTTCTGCTCCTCTGTTTCTCGACCTCTGTTTCAGCCCCTCTGTTTCTCGCCCTCTGTTTCAGCCCCTCTGATTCAGCCCCTCTGTTTCCGCCCCTCTGAATCAGTCCCTCTGTTTCAGCCCCTCTGTTTCAGCCCATCTGTTTCTCGCCCTCTGTTTCAGCCCCTCTGTTTCTCACCCTCTGTTTCAGCACCTCTGTTTCAGCCCCTCTGTTTCTCGCCCTCTGTTTCAGCCCCTCTGTTTCTCGCCCTCTGTTTCAGCCCCTCTGATTCAGCCCCTCTGTTTCTCGCCCTCTGTTTCAGCCCCTCTGTTTCTCGCCATCTGTTTCAGCCCCTCTGTTTCTCGCCCTCTGTTTCAGCCACTCTGTTTCAGCCCCTCTGTTTCAGCCCCTCTGTTTCTCGCCCTCTGTTTCAGCCCCTCTGTTTCTCGCCCTCTGTTTCAGCCCATCTGTTTCAGCCCCTCTGTTTCAGCCCCTCTGTTTCAGCCCCTCTGATTCAGTACCTTCGTTTCTCGCCCTCTGTTTCAGCCCCTCTGTTTCAGCCCCTCTGATTCAGCCCGTCTGATTCAGCCCCTCTGTTTCTCGCCCTCTGTTTCAGCCTCTCTGATTCAGCCCCTCTGTTTCTCGCCCTCTGTTTCTCGCCCTCTGTTTCTGCCCCTCTGTTTCAGCCCCACTGTTTCAGCCCCTCTGTTTTTTGCCTTCTGTTTCAGCCCCTCTGTTTCAGCCCCTCAGTTTCAGCCCCTCCGATTCAGCCCCTCTGTTTCAGCCCCTCTGGTTCAGCCCCTCTGTTTCAGCCCCTCTGTTTCTCGCCCTTTGTTTCACCCCTCTGTTTGTCGCCCTCTGTTTCAGCCCCTCTGTTTCTCGCCCTCTGTTTCAGCCCCTCTGTTTCAGCCCCTCTGTTTCAGCCCCTCTGTTTCTCGCCCTCTGTTTCAGCCCCTCTGTTTCTTGCCCTCTGTTTCATCCCCTCTGTTTCAGCCCCTCTGTTTCTCGCCCTCTGTTTGTGGCCCTCTGTTTCTCGCCCTCTGTTTCAGCCCCTCTGTTTCTCGCCTTCTGTTTTAGCCCCTCTGATTCAGCCCCTCTGTTTCAGCCACTCTGATTCAGCCCCTCGGATTCAGCCCCTCTGTTTCTCGCCCTCTGTTTCAGCCCCTCTGTTTCAGCCCTTCTGTTTCAACCACTCGGTTTCAGCCCCTCTGTTTCTCGCCCTCTGTTTCAGCCCCTCTGATTCAGCCCCTCTGTTTCTCGCCCTCTGTTTCAGCCCCTCTGTTTCTCGCCATCTGTTTCAGCCCCGCTGTTTCTCGCCCTCTGTTTCAGCCCCTCTGTTTCAGCCCCTCTGTTTCAGCCCCTCTGTTTCTCGCCCTCTGTTTCAGCCCCTCTGTTTCTCGCCCTCTGTTTCAGCCTCTCTGTTTCTCGCCCTCTGTTTCAGCCCCTCTGAATCAGTCCCTCTGTTTCAGCCCCTCTGTTTCAGCCCCTCTGTTTCTCGCCCACTGTTTCAGCCCCTCTGTTTCTCACCCTCTGTTTCAGCACCTCTGTTTCAGCCCCTCTGTTTCTCGCCCTCTGTTTCAGCCCCTCTGTTTCTCGCCCTCTGTTTCAGCCCCTCTGATTCAGCCCCTCTGTTTCTCGCCCTCTGTTTCAGCCCCTCTGTTTCTCGCCATCTGTTTCAGCCCCTCTGTTTCTCGCCCTCTGTTTCAGCCCCTCTGTTTCAGCCCCTCTGTTTCAGCCCCTCTGTTTCTCGCCCTCTGTTTCAGCCCCTCTGTTTCTCGCCCTCTGATTCAGCCACTCTGTTTCAGCCCCTCTATTTCAGCCCCTCTATTTCAGCCCCTTTATTTCAGCCCCTCTGTTTCATCCACTCTGTTTCTCGCCATCTGTTTCAGCCCCTCTGTTTCTCGCCCTCTGATTCAGCCACTCTGTTTCATCCCCTCTGTTTCAGCCCCTCTATTTCAGCCCATTTATTTTAGCCCCTCTGTTTCATCCACTCTGTTTCTCGCCCTCTGTTTCTCACCCTCTGTTTCTCGCCCTCTGTTTCAGCCCCTCTGTTTTTCGCCCTCTGTTTCAGCCCCTCTGTTTCTCGCCCTCTGTTTCATGCTCTCTGTTTCAGCCCGTCTGTTTCAGCCCCTCTGTTTCAGCCCCTCTGTTTCTCGCCCTCTGTTTCTCGCCCGCTGTTTCAGCCCCTTTGTTTCTCGCCCACTGTTTCAGCCCCTCTGTTTCAGTCCCTCTGATTCAGCCCCTCTGATTCAGCCCCTCTGTTTCAGCCCCTCTGTTTCTCGCCCTCTGTTTCAGCCCCTCTGTTTCTTGCCCTCTGTTTCAGCCACTCTGTTTCTCGCCCTCTGTTTCAGCCTCTCTGTATCTCGCCCTCTGTTTCAGCCCCTCTGTTTCAGCCCCTCTGTTTCAGCCCCTCTGTTTCTCGCCCTCTGTTTCAGCCCCTCTGTTTCAGCCCCTCTGTTTCTGCCCCTCTGTTTCAGCCCCTCTGTTTCCCGCCCTCTGTTTCAGCCCCTCTGTTTTTCGCCCTCTGTTTCAGCCCCTCTGATTCAGTCCCTCTGATTCAGCCCCTCTGATTCAGCCCCTCTGTTTCAGCCCCTCTGTTTCTCGCCCTCTGTTTCAGCCCCTCTGTTTCTTGCCCTCTGTTTCAGCCACTCTGTTTCTCGCCCTCTGTTTCAGCCTCTCTGTATCTCGATCTCTGTTTCAGCCCGTCTGTTTCAGCCCCTCTGTTTCAGCCCCTCTGTTTCTCGCCCTCTGTTTCTCGCCCGCTGTTTCAGCCCCTTTGTTTCTCGCCCTCTGTTTCAGCCCCTCTGATTCAGAACCTCTGTTTCAGCCCCTCTGTTTCAGCCCCCCTGTTTCTCGCCCTCAGTTTCTGCCCCTCTGTTTCTCGCCCTCTGTTTCAGCCCCTCTGTTTCAGCCCCTCTGTTTCTCGCCCTCTGTTTCAGACCCTCTGTTTCAGCCACTCTGTTTCTCGCACTCTGTTTCTGCCCCTCAGTTTCTCGCCCTCTGTTTCAGACCCTCTGTTTCTCGCCTTCTGTTTCAGCCCCTCTGATTCAGCCCCTCTGTTTCAGCCCCTCTGTTTCTCGCCATCTGTTTCTGCCCCTCTGTTTCTCGCCCTCTGTTTCAGCCCCTCTGTTTCAGCCCTTCTGTTTCAGCCACTCGGTTTCAGCCCCTCTGTTTCTTGCCCTCTGTTTCAGCCCCTCTGTTTCTCGCCCTCTGTTTCAGCCCCTCTGTTTCTCGCCCTCTGTTTCAGCCCCTCTGTTTCGCACTCTCTGTTTCAGCCCCTCTGTTTCAGCCCCTCTGTTTCTCGCCATCTGTTTCTGCTCCTCTGTTTCTCGACCTCTGTTTCAGCCCCTCTGTTTCTCGCCCTCTGTTTCAGCCCCTCTGATTCAGCCCCTCTGTTTCAGCCCCTCTGAATCAGTCCCTCTGTTTCAGCCCCTCTGTTTCAGCCCATCTGTTTCTCGCCCTCTGTTTCAGCCCCTCTGTTTCTCACCCTCTGTTTCAGCACCTCTGTTTCAGCCCCTCTGTTTCTCGCCCTCTGTTTCAGCCCCTCTGTTTCTCGCCCTCTGTTTCAGCCCCTCTGATTCAGCCCCTCTGTTTCTCGCCCTCTGTTTCAGCCCCTCTGTTTCTCGCCATCTGTTTCAGCCCCTCTGTTTCTCGCCCTCTGTTTCAGCCACTCTGTTTCAGCCCCTCTGTTTCAGCCCCTCTGTTTCTCGCCCTCTGTTTCAGCCCCTCTGTTTCTCGCCCTCTGTTTCAGCCCATCTGTTTCAGCCCCTCTGTTTCAGCCCCTCTGATTCAGTACCTTCGTTTCTCGCCCTCTGTTTCAGCCCCTCTGTTTCAGCCCCTCTGATTCAGCCCGTCTGATTCAGCCCCTGTGTTTCTCGCCCTCTGTTTCAGCCTCTCTGATTCAGCCCCTCTGTTTCTCGCCCTCTGTTTCTCGCCCTCTGTTTCTGCCCCTCTGTTTCAGCCCCACTGTTTCAGCCCCTCTGTTTTTTGCCTTCTGTTTCAGCCCCTCTGTTTCAGCCCCTCAGTTTCAGCCCCTCCGATTCAGCCCCTCTGTTTCAGCCCCTCTGGTTCAGCCCCTCTGTTTCAGCCCCTCTGTTTCTCGCCCTCTGTTTCAGCCCCTCTGTTTCAGCCCCTCTGTTTCAGCCCCTCTGTTTCTCGCCCTCTGTTTCAGCCCCTCTGTTTCTTGCCCTCTGTTTCATCCCCTCTGTTTCAGCCCCTCTGTTTCTCGCCCTCTGTTTGTGGCCCTCTGTTTCTCGCCCTCTGTTTCAGCCCCTCTGTTTCTCGCCTTCTGTTTTAGCCCCTCTGATTCAGCCCCTCTGTTTCAGCCACTCTGATTCAGCCCCTCGGATTCAGCCCCTCTGTTTCTCGCCCTCTGTTTCAGCCCCTCTGTTTCAGCCCTTCTGTTTCAACCACTCGGTTTCAGCCCCTCTGTTTCTCGCCCTCTGTTTCAGCCCCTCTGATTCAGCCCCTCTGTTTCTCGCCCTCTGTTTCAGCCCCTCTGTTTCTCGCCATCTGTTTCAGCCCCTCTGTTTCTCGCCCTCTGTTTCAGCCCCTCTGTTTCAGCCCCTCTGTTTCAGCCCCTCTGTTTCTCGCCCTCTGTTTCAGCCCCTCTGTTTCTCGCCCTCTGTTTCAGCCTCTCTGTTTCTCGCCCTCTGTTTCAGCCCCTCTGAATCAGTCCCTCTGTTTCAGCCCCTCTGTTTCAGCCCCTCTGTTTCTCGCCCACTGTTTCAGCCCCTCTGTTTCTCACCCTCTGTTTCAGCACCTCTGTTTCAGCCCCTCTGTTTCTCGCCCTCTGTTTCAGCCCCTCTGTTTCTCGCCCTCTGTTTCAGCCCCTCTGATTCAGCCCCTCTGTTTCTCGCCCTCTGTTTCAGCCCCTCTGTTTCTCGCCATCTGTTTCAGCCCCTCTGTTTCTCGCCCTCTGTTTCAGCCCCTCTGTTTCAGCCCCTCTGTTTCAGCCCCTCTGTTTCTCGCCCTCTGTTTCAGCCCCTCTGTTTCTCGCCCTCTGATTCAGCCACTCTGTTTCAGCCCCTCTATTTCAGCCCCTCTATTTCAGCCCCTTTATTTCAGCCCCTCTGTTTCATCCACTCTGTTTCTCGCCATCTGTTTCAGCCCCTCTGTTTCTCGCCCTCTGATTCAGCCACTCTGTTTCATCCCCTCTGTTTCAGCCCCTCTATTTCAGCCCATTTATTTTAGCCCCTCTGTTTCATCCACTCTGTTTCTCGCCCTCTGTTTCTCACCCTCTGTTTCTCGCCCTCTGTTTCAGCCCCTCTGTTTTTCGCCCTCTGTTTCAGCCCCTCTGTTTCTCGCCCTCTGTTTCATGCTCTCTGTTTCAGCCCGTCTGTTTCAGCCCCTCTGTTTCAGCCCCTCTGTTTCTCGCCCTCTGTTTCTCGCCCGCTGTTTCAGCCCCTTTGTTTCTCGCCCACTGTTTCAGCCCCTCTGTTTCAGTCCCTCTGATTCAGCCCCTCTGATTCAGCCCCTCTGTTTCAGCCCCTCTGTTTCTCGCCCTCTGTTTCAGCCCCTCTGTTTCTTGCCCTCTGTTTCAGCCACTCTGTTTCTCGCCCTCTGTTTCAGCCTCTCTGTATCTCGCCCTCTGTTTCAGCCCCTCTGTTTCAGCCCCTCTGTTTCAGCCCCTCTGTTTCTCGCCCTCTGTTTCAGCCCCTCTGTTTCAGCCCCTCTGTTTCTGCCCCTCTGTTTCAGCCCCTCTGTTTCCCGCCCTCTGTTTCAGCCCCTCTGTTTTTCGCCCTCTGTTTCAGCCCCTCTGATTCAGTCCCTCTGATTCAGCCCCTCTGATTCAGCCCCTCTGTTTCAGCCCCTCTGTTTCTCGCCCTCTGTTTCAGCCCCTCTGTTTCTTGCCCTCTGTTTCAGCCACTCTGTTTCTCGCCCTCTGTTTCAGCCTCTCTGTATCTCGATCTCTGTTTCAGCCCGTCTGTTTCAGCCCCTCTGTTTCTCGCCCTCTGTTTCTCGCCCGCTGTTTCAGCCCCTTTGTTTCTCGCCCTCTGTTTCAGCCCCTCTGATTCAGAACCTCTGTTTCAGCCCCTCTGTTTCAGCCCCCCTGTTTCTCGCCCTCAGTTTCTGCCCCTCTGTTTCTCGCCCTCTGTTTCAGCCCCTCTGTTTCAGCCCCTCTGTTTCTCGCCCTCTGTTTCAGACCCTCTGTTTCAGCCACTCTGTTTCTCGCACTCTGTTTCTGCCCCTCAGTTTCTCGCCCTCTGTTTCAGACCCTCTGTTTCTCGCCTTCTGTTTCAGCCCCTCTGATTCAGCCCCTCTGTTTCAGCCCCTCTGTTTCTCGCCATCTGTTTCTGCCCCTCTGTTTCTCGCCCTCTGTTTCAGCCCCTCTGTTTCAGCCCTTCTGTTTCAGCAACTCGGTTTCAGCCCCTCTGTTTCTTGCCCTCTGTTTCAGCCCCTCTGTTTCTCGCCCTCTGTTTCAGCCCCTCTGTTTCTCGCCCTCTGTTTCAGCCCCTCTGTTTCGCACTCTCTGTTTCAGCCCCTCTGTTTCAGCCCCTCTGTTTCTCGCCATCTGTTTCTGCTCCTCTGTTTCTCGACCTCTGTTTCAGCCCCTCTGTTTCTCGCCCTCTGTTTCAGCCCCTCTGATTCAGCCCCTCTGTTTCAGCCCCTCTGAATCAGTCCCTCTGTTTCAGCCCCTCTGTTTCAGCCCATCTGTTTCTCGCCCTCTGTTTCAGCCCCTCTGTTTCTCACCCTCTGTTTCAGCACCTCTGTTTCAGCCCCTCTGTTTCTCGCCCTCTGTTTCAGCCCCTCTGTTTCTCGCCCTCTGTTTCAGCCCCTCTGATTCAGCCCCTCTGTTTCTCGCCCTCTGTTTCAGCCCCTCTGTTTCTCGCCATCTGTTTCAGCCCCTCTGTTTCTCGCCCTCTGTTTCAGCCACTCTGTTTCAGCCCCTCTGTTTCAGCCCCTCTGTTTCTCGCCCTCTGTTTCAGCCCCTCTGTTTCTCGCCCTCTGTTTCAGCCCATCTGTTTCAGCCCCTCTGTTTCAGCCCCTCTGATTCAGTACCTTCGTTTCTCGCCCTCTGTTTCAGCCCCTCTGTTTCAGCCCCTCTGATTCAGCCCGTCTGATTCAGCCCCTGTGTTTCTCGCCCTCTGTTTCAGCCTCTCTGATTCAGCCCCTCTGTTTCTCGCCCTCTGTTTCTCGCCCTCTGTTTCTGCCCCTCTGTTTCAGCCCCACTGTTTCAGCCCCTCTGTTTTTTGCCTTCTGTTTCAGCCCCTCTGTTTCAGCCCCTCAGTTTCAGCCCCTCCGATTCAGCCCCTCTGTTTCAGCCCCTCTGGTTCAGCCCCTCTGTTTCAGCCCCTCTGTTTCTCGCCCTTTGTTTCACCCCTCTGTTTGTCGCCCTCTGTTTCAGCCCCTCTGTTTCTCGCCCTCTGTTTCAGCCCCTCTGTTTCAGCCCCTCTGTTTCAGCCCCTCTGTTTCTCGCCCTCTGTTTCAGCCCCTCTGTTTCTTGCCCTCTGTTTCATCCCCTCTGTTTCAGCCCCTCTGTTTCTCGCCCTCTGTTTGTGGCCCTCTGTTTCTCGCCCTCTGTTTCAGCCCCTCTGTTTCTCGCCTTCTGTTTTAGCCCCTCTGATTCAGCCCCTCTGTTTCAGCCCCTCTGATTCAGCCCCTCGGATTCAGCCCCTCTGTTTCTCGCCCTCTGTTTCAGCCCCTCTGTTTCAGCCCTTCTGTTTCAACCACTCGGTTTCAGCCCCTCTGTTTCTCGCCCTCTGTTTCAGCCCCTCTGATTCAGCCCCTCTGTTTCTCGCCCTCTGTTTCAGCCCCTCTGTTTCTCGCCATCTGTTTCAGCCCCTCTGTTTGTCGACCTCTGTTTCAGCCCCTCTGTTTCAGCCCCTCTGTTTCAGCCCCTCTGTTTCTCGCCCTCTGTTTCAGCCCCTCTGTTTCTCGCCCTCTGTTTCAGCCTCTCTGTTTCTCGCCCTCTGTTTCAGCCCCTCTGAATCAGTCCCTCTGTTTCAGCCCCTCTGTTTCAGCCCCTCTGTTTCTCGCCCACTGTTTCAGCCCCTCTGTTTCTCACCCTCTGTTTCAGCACCTCTGTTTCAGCCCCTCTGTTTCTCGCCCTCTGTTTCAGCCCCTCTGTTTCTCGCCCTCTGTTTCAGCCCCTCTGATTCAGCCCCTCTGTTTCTCGCCCTCTGTTTCAGACCCTCTGTTTCTCGCCATCTGTTTCAGCCCCTCTGTTTCTCGCCCTCTGTTTCAGCCCCTCTGTTTCAGCCCCTCTGTTTCAGCCCCTCTGTTTCTCGCCCTCTGTTTCAGCCCCTCTGTTTCTCGCCCTCTGATTCAGCCACTCTGTTTCAGCCCCTCTATTTCAGCCCCTCTATTTCAGCCCCTTTATTTCAGCCCGTCTGTTTCATCCACTCTGTTTCTCGCCATCTGTTTCAGCCCCTCTGTTTCTCGCCCTCTGATTCAGCCACTCTGTTTCATCCCCTCTGTTTCAGCCCCTCTATTTCAGCCCCTTTATTTTAGCCCCTCTGTTTCATCCACTCTGTTTCTCGCCCTCTGTTTCTCACCCTCTGTTTCTCGCCCTCTGTTTCAGCCCCTCTGTTTTTCGCCCTCTGTTTCAGCCCCTCTGTTTCTCGCCCTCTGTTTCATGCTCTCTGTTTCAGCCCGTCTGTTTCAGCCCCTCTGTTTCAGCCCCTCTGTTTCTCGCCCTCTGTTTCTCGCCCGCTGTTTCAGCCCCTTTGTTTCTCGCCCACTGTTTCAGCCCCTCTGTTTCAGTCCCTCTGATTCAGCCCCTCTGATTCAGCCCCTCTGTTTCAGCCCCTCTGTTTCTCGCCCTCTGTTTCAGCCCCTCTGTTTCTTGCCCTCTGTTTCAGCCACTCTGTTTCTCGCCCTCTGTTTCAGCCTCTCTGTATCTCGCCCTCTGTTTCAGCCCCTCTGTTTCAGCCCCTCTGTTTCAGCCCCTCTGTTTCTCGCCCTCTGTTTCAGCCCCTCTGTTTCTGCCCCTCTGTTTCAGCCCCTCTGTTTCCCGCCCTCTGTTTCAGCCCCTCTGTTTTTCGCCCTCTGTTTCAGCCCCTCTGATTCAGTCCCTCTGATTCAGCCCCTCTGATTCAGCCCCTCTGTTTCAGCCCCTCTGTTTCTCGCCCTCTGTTTCAGCCCCTCTGTTTCTTGCCCTCTGTTTCAGCCACTCTGTTTCTCGCCCTCTGTTTCAGCCTCTCTGTATCTCGATCTCTCTTTCAGCCCGTCTGTTTCAGCCCCTCTGTTTCAGCCCCTCTGTTTCTCGCCCTCTGTTTCTCGCCCGCTGTTTCAGCCCCTTTGTTTCTCGCCCTCTGTTTCAGCCCCTCTGATTCAGAACCTCTGTTTCAGCCCCTCTGTTTCAGCCCCCCTGTTTCTCGCCCTCAGTTTCTGCCCCTCTGTTTCTCGCCCTCTGTTTCAGCCCCTCTGTTTCAGCCCCTCTGTTTCTCGCCCTCTGTTTCAGACCCTCTGTTTCAGCCACTCTGTTTCTCGCCCTCTGTTTCTGCCCCTCAGTTTCTCGCCCTCTGTTTCAGACCCTCTGTTTCTCGCCTTCTGTTTCAGCCCCTCTGATTCAGCCCCTCTGTTTCAGCCCTTCTGATTCAG
Source organism: Chiloscyllium punctatum (assembly GCF_047496795.1). Lineage (NCBI taxonomy): Eukaryota > Metazoa > Chordata > Chondrichthyes > Orectolobiformes > Hemiscylliidae > Chiloscyllium > Chiloscyllium punctatum. Next base: position 7,557,360 of record NW_027309789.1, read on the forward strand.
CCCCTCTGATTCAGCCCCTCTGTTTCTCGCCCTCTGTTTCAAACCCCTCTGTTTCAGCCCTTCTGTTTCAGCCCCTCTGTTTCAGCCCCTCTGTTTCTTGCCCTCTGTTTCAGCCCCTCTGTTTCTCGACCTCTGTTTCAGTCCCTCTGTTTCTCGCCATCTGTTTCAGCCCCTCTGTTTCGCGCTCTCTGTTTCAGCCCCTCTGTTTCAGCTCCTCTGTTTCTCGCCCTCTTTTTCTGCCCCTCTGTTTCTCGCCCTCTGTTTCAGCCCCTCTGTTTCTCGCCCTCTGTTTCCGCCCCTCTGATTAAGCCCCTCTGTTTCAGCCCCTCTGAATCAGCCCCTCTGATTCAGCCCCTCTGTTTCAGCCCCTCTGTTTCAGCCCCTCTGTTTCTCGCCCTCTGTTTCAGCCCATCTGTTTCTCACCCTCTGTTTCAGCCCCTCTGTTTCAGCCCCTCTGCTTCTCGCTCTCTGTTTCAGCCCCTCTGTTTCTCGCCCTCTGTTTCAGCCCCTCTGATTCAGCCCCTCTGTTTCTCGCCCTCTGTTTCAGCCCCTCTGTTTCTCGCCCTCTGTTTCAGCCCCTCTGTTTCTCGCCCTCTGTTTCAGCCCCTCTGTTTCAGCCCCTCTGTTTCTGCCCCTCTGTTTCAGCCCCTCTGTTTCTCGCCCTCTGTTTCAGCCCCTCTGTTTTTCGCCCTCTGTTTCAGCCCCTCTGTTTCAGTCCCTCTGATTCAGCCCCTCTGATTCAGCCCCTCTGTTTCAGCCCCTCTGTTTCTCGCCCTCTGTTTCAGCCCCTCTGTTTCTTACCCTCTGTTTCAGCCACTCTGTTTCTCGCCCTCTGTTTCAGCCTCTCTGTATCTCGCTCTCTGTTTCAGCCCGTCTGTTTCAGCCCCTCTGTTTCAGCCCCTCTGTTTCTCGCCCTCTGTTTCTCGCCCGCTGTTTCAGCCCCTTTGTTTCTCGCCCTCTGTTTCAGCCCCTCTGATTCAGAACCTCTGTTTCAGCCCCTCTGTTTCAGCCACTCTGTTTCTCGCCCTCAGTTTCTGCCCCACTGTTTCTCGCCCTCTGTTTCAGACCCTCTGTTTCAGCCCCTCTGTTTCTCGCCCTCTGTTTCAGACCCTCTGTTTCAGCCACTCTGTTTCTCGCCCTCTGTTTCTGCCCCTCAGTTTCTCGCCCTCTGTTTCAGCCCCTCTGTTTCTCGCCTTCTGTTTCAGCCCCTCTGATTCAGCCCCTCTGTTTCTCGCCCTCTTTTTCTGCCCCTCTGTTTCTCGCCCTCTGTTTCAGCCCCTCTGTTTCTCGCCCTCTGTTTCCGCCCCTCTGATTAAGCCCCTCTGTTTCAGCCCCTCTGAATCAGCCCCTCTGATTCAGCCCCTCTGTTTCAGCCCCTCTGTTTCAGCCCCTCTGTTTCTCGCCCTCTGTTTCAGCCCATCTGTTTCTCACCCTCTGTTTCAGCCCCTCTGTTTCAGCCCCTCTGCTTCTCGCTCTCTGTTTCAGCCCCTCTGTTTCTCGCCCTCTGTTTCAGCCCCTCTGATTCAGCCCCTCTGTTTCTCGCCCTCTGTTTCAGCCCCTCTGTTTCTCGCCCTCTGTTTCAGCCCCTCTGTTTCTCGCCCTCTGTTTCAGCCCCTCTGTTTCAGCCCCTCTGTTTCAGCCCCTCTGTTTCTCGCCCTCTGTTTCAGCCCCTCTGTTTCTCGCCCTCTGTTTCAGCCCCTCTGTTTCAGCCCCTCTGTTTCTCGCCCTCTGTTTCAGCCCCTCTGTTTCTCGCCCTCTGTTTCAGCCCCTCTGTTTCTCGCCCTCTGTTTCAGCCCCTCTGTTTCAGCCCCTCTGTTTCAGCCCCTCTGTTTCTCGCCCTCTGTTTCAGCCCCTCTGTTTCTCGCCCTCTGTTTCAGCCCCTCTGTTTCAGCCCCTCTGTTTCTCGCCCTCTGTTTCAGCCCCTCTGTTTCTCGCCCTCTGATTCAGCCACTCTGTTTCAGCCCCTCTATTTCAGCCCCTCTGTTTCAGCCCCTCTGTTTCAGCCCCTCTGTTTCTCGCCCTCTGTTTCAGCCCCTCTGTTTCTCGCCCTCTGATTCAGCCACTCTGTTTCAGCCCCTTTATTTCAGCCCCTCTGTTTCATCCACTCTGTTTCTCGCCATCTGTTTCAGCCCCTCTGTTTCTCGCCCTCTGATTCAGCCACTCTGTTTCATCCCCTCTGTTTCAGCCCCTCTATTTCAGCCCATTTATTTTAGCCCCTCTGTTTCATCCACTCTGTTTCTCGCCCTCTGTTTCTCACCCTCTGTTTCTCGCCCTCTGTTTCAGCCCCTCTGTTTTTCGCCCTCTGTTTCAGCCCCTCTGTTTCTCGCCCTCTGTTTCATGCTCTCTGTTTCAGCCCGTCTGTTTCAGCCCCTCTGTTTCAGCCCCTCTGTTTCTCGCCCTCTGTTTCTCGCCCGCTGTTTCAGCCCCTTTGTTTCTCGCCCACTGTTTCAGCCCCTCTGTTTCAGTCCCTCTGATTCAGCCCCTCTGATTCAGCCCCTCTGTTTCAGCCCCTCTGTTTCTCGCCCTCTGTTTCAGCCCCTCTGTTTCTTGCCCTCTGTTTCAGCCACTCTGTTTCTCGCCCTCTGTTTCAGCCTCTCTGTATCTCGCCCTCTGTTTCAGCCCCTCTGTTTCAGCCCCTCTGTTTCAGCCCCTCTGTTTCTCGCCTTCTGTTTCAGCCCCTCTGATTCAGCCCCTCTGTTTCTCGCCCTCTTTTTCTGCCCCTCTGTTTCTCGCCCTCTGTTTCAGCCCCTCTGTTTCTCGCCCTCTGTTTCCGCCCCTCTGATTAAGCCCCTCTGTTTCAGCCCCTCTGAATCAGCCCCTCTGATTCAGCCCCTCTGTTTCAGCCCCTCTGTTTCAGCCCCTCTGTTTCTCGCCCTCTGTTTCAGCCCATCTGTTTCTCACCCTCTGTTTCAGCCCCTCTGTTTCAGCCCCTCTGCTTCTCGCTCTCTGTTTCAGCCCCTCTGTTTCTCGCCCTCTGTTTCAGCCCCTCTGATTCAGCCCCTCTGTTTCTCGCCCTCTGTTTCAGCCCCTCTGTTTCTCGCCCTCTGTTTCAGCCCCTCTGTTTCTCGCCCTCTGTTTCAGCCCCTCTGTTTCAGCCCCTCTGTTTCAGCCCCTCTGTTTCTCGCCCTCTGTTTCAGCCCCTCTGTTTCTCGCCCTCTGTTTCAGCCCCTCTGTTTCTCGCCCTCTGTTTCAGCCCATCTGTTTCTCGCCCTCTGTTTCAGCCCCTCTGATTCAGCCCCTCTGTTTCTCGCCCTCAGTTTCAGCCCCTCTGTTTCTCGCCCTCTGTTTCAGCCCCTCTGTTTCTCGCCCTCTGTTTCAGCCCCTCTGTTTCAGCCCCACTGTTTCAGCCCCTCTGAAACAGCCCCTCTGATTCAGCCCCTCTGTTTCAGACCCTCTGTTTCAGCCCCTCTGTTTCTCGCCCTCTGTTTCAGCCCCTCTGTTTCTCACCCTCTGATTCAGCCCCTCTGTTTCAGCTCCTCTGATTCAGCCACTCTGTTTCTCGCCCTCTGTTTCAGCCACTCTGTTTCTCGCCCTCTTTTTCAGCCCCTCTGTTTCTCGCCCTCTGTTTCAGCCACTCTGTTTCAACCCCTCTGTTTCAGCCCCTCTGTTTCTCGCCCTCTGTTTCAGCCCCTCTGTTTCTCGCCCTGTATTTCAGCCCCTCTATTTCTCGCCCTCTGTTTCAGCCGCTCTGTTTCAGCCCCACTGTTTCAGCCCGTCTGTTTCAGCCCCTCTGTTTCTCGCCCTCTGTTTCAGCCCCCTGTTTCTCGCCCTCTGTTTCAGCCCCTCTGTTTCTCGCCCTCTGTTTCAGCCCCTCTGTTACAGCCCCTCTGTTTCTCGCCCTCTGTTTCTGCCCCTCAGTTTCTCGCCCTCTGTTTCAGACCCTCTGTTTCTCGCCTTCTGTTTCAGCCCCTCTGATTCAGCCCCTCTGTTTCAGCCCTTCTGATTCAGCCCCTCTGATTCAGCCCCTCTGTTTCTCGCCCTCTGTTTCAAACCCCTCTGTTTCAGCCCTTCTGTTTCAGCCCCTCTGTTTCAGCCCCTCTGTTTCTTGCCCTCTGTTTCAGCCCCTCTGTTTCTCGACCTCTGTTTCAGTCCCTCTGTTTCTCGCCATCTGTTTCAGCCCCTCTGTTTCGCGCTCTCTGTTTCAGCCCCTCTGTTTCAGCTCCTCTGTTTCTCGCCCTCTTTTTCTGCCCCTCTGTTTCTCGCCCTCTGTTTCAACCCCTCTGTTTCTCGCCCTCTGTTTCCGCCCCTCTGATTAAGCCCCTCTGTTTCAGCCCCTCTGAATCAGCCCCTCTGATTCAGCCCCTCTGTTTCAGCCCCTCTGTTTCAGCCCCTCTGTTTCTCGCCCTCTGTTTCAGCCCATCTGTTTCTCACCCTCTGTTTCAGCCCCTCTGTTTCAGCCCCTCTGCTTCTCGCTCTCTGTTTCAGCCCCTCTGTTTCTCGCCCTCTGTTTCAGCCCCTCTGATTCAGCCCCTCTGTTTCTCGCCCTCTGTTTCAGCCCCTCTGTTTCTCGCCCTCTGTTTCAGCCCCTCTGTTTCTCGCCCTCTGTTTCAGCCCCTCTGTTTCAGCCCCTCTGTTTCTGCCCCTCTGTTTCAGCCCCTCTGTTTCTCGCCCTCTGTTTCAGCCCCTCTGTTTTTCGCCCTCTGTTTCAGCCCCTCTGTTTCAGTCCCTCTGATTCAGCCCCTCTGATTCAGCCCCTCTGTTTCAGCCCCTCTGTTTCTCGCCCTCTGTTTCAGCCCCTCTGTTTCTTACCCTCTGTTTCAGCCACTCTGTTTCTCGCCCTCTGTTTCAGCCTCTCTGTATATCGCTCTCTGTTTCAGCCCGTCTGTTTCAGCCCCTCTGTTTCAGCCCCTCTGTTTCTCGCCCTCTGTTTCTCGCCCGCTGTTTCAGCCCCTTTGTTTCTCGCCCTCTGTTTCAGCCCCTCTGATTCAGAACCTCTGTTTCAGCCCCTCTGTTTCAGCCCCTCTGTTTCTCGCCCTCAGTTTCTGCCCCTCTGTTTCTCGCCCTCTGTTTCAGCCCCTCTGTTTCAGCCCCTCTGTTTCTCGCCCTCTGTTTCAGACCCTCTGTTTCAGCCACTCTGTTTCTCGCCCTCTGTTTCTGCCCCTCAGTTTCTCGCCCTCTGTTTCAGCCCCTCTGTTTCTCGCCTTCTGTTTCAGCCCCTCTGATTCAGCCCCTCTGTTTCAGCCCTTCTGATTCAGCCCCTCTGATTCAGCCCCTCTGTTTCTCGCCCTCTGTTTCAGCCCCTCTGTTTCAGCCCTTCTGTTTCAGCCCCTCTGTTTCAGCCCCTCTGTTTCTTGCCCTCTGTTTCAGCCCCTCTGTTTCTCGACCTCTGTTTCAGTCCCTCTGTTTCTCGCCATCTGTTTCAGCCCCTCTGTTTCGCGCTCTCTGTTTCAGCCCCTCTGTTTCAGCTCCTCTGTTTCTCGCCCTCTTTTTCTGCCCCTCTGTTTCTCGCCCTCTGTTTCAGCCCCTTTGTTTCTCGCCCTCTGTTTCCGCCCCTCTGATTAAGCCCCTCTGTTTCAGCCCCTCTGAATCAGCCCCTCTGATTCAGCCCCTCTGTTTCAGCCCCTCTGTTTCAGCCCCTCTGTTTCTCGCCCTCTGTTTCAGCCCCTCTGTTTCTCACCCTCTGTTTCAGCCCCTCTGTTTCAGCCCCTCTGCTTCTCGCTCTCTGTTTCAGCCCCTCTGTTTCTCGCCCTCTGTTTCAGCCCCTCTGATTCAGCCCCTCTGTTTCTCGCCCTCTGTTTCAGCCCCTCTGTTTCTCGCCCTCTGTTTCAGCCCCTCTGTTTCTCGCCCTCTGTTTCAGCCCCTCTGTTTCAGCCCCTCTGTTTCAGCCCCTCTGTTTCTCGCCCTCTGTTTCAGCCCCTCTGTTTCTCGCCCTCTGTTTCAGCCCCTCTGTTTCTCGCCCTCTGTTTCAGCCCCTCTGATTCAGCCCCTCTGTTTCTCGCCCTCAGTTTCAGCCCCTCTGTTTCTCGCCCTCTGTTTCAGCCCCTCTGTTTCTCGCCCTCTGTTTCAGCCCCTCTGTTTCAGCCCCACTGTTTCAGCCCCTCTGAATCTGCCCCTCTGATTCAGCCCCTCTGTTTCAGACCCTCTGTTTCAGCCCCTCTGTTTCTCGCCCTCTGTTTCAGCCCCTCTGTTTCTCACCTTCTGTTTCAGCCCCTCTGTTTCAGCCCCACTGTTTCTCGCCCTCTGTTTCAGCCCCTCTGTTTCTCGCCCTCTGTTTCAGCTCCTCTGATTCAGCCACTCTGTTTCTCGCCCTCTGTTTCAGCAACTCTGTTTCTCGCCCTCTTTTTCAGCCCCTCTGTTTCTCGCCCTCTGTTTCAGCCCCTCTGTTTCAACCCCTCTGTTTCAGCCCCTCTGTTTCTCGCCCTCTGTTTCAGCCCCTCTGTTTCTCGCCCTGTATTTCAGCCCCTCTATTTCTCGCCCTCTGTTTCAGCCGCTCTGTTTCAGCCCCACTGTTTCAGCCCCTCTGTTTCAGCCCCTCTGTTTCTCGCCCTCTGTTTCAGCCCCTCTGTTTCTCGCCCTCTGTTTCATGCCCTCTGTTTCAGCCCCTCTGTTTCAGTCCCTCTGTTTCTCGCCCTCTGCTTCTCGCACTCTGTTTCAGCCCCTCTGTTTCTCGCCCTCTGTTTCAGCCCCTCTGTTTCTCGCCCTCTGTTTCAGCCCCTCTGTTTCAGCCCCTCTGTTTCAGCCCCTCTGTTTGAGCCCCTCTGTTTCTCGCCCTCTGTTTCAGCCCCTCTGTTTCTTGCCCTCTGTTTCAGCCCCTCTGTTTCTCGCCCTCTGTTTCAGCCTCTCTGTTTCTCGCCCTCGGATTCAGCCCCTCTGTTTCAGCCCCTCTGTTTCAGCCCCTCTGTTTCTCGCCCTCTGTTTCAGCCCCTCTGTTTCTCGCCCTCTGTTTCAGCCCCTCTGTTTCAGCCCCTCTGTTTCAGTCCCTCTGTTTCTCGCCCTCTGCTTCTCGCACTCTGTTTCAGCCCCTCTGTTTCTCGCCCTCTGTTTCAGCCCCTCTGTTTCTCGCCCTCTGTTTCAGCCCCTCTGTTTCAGCCCCTCTGTTTCAGCCCCTCTGTTTCAGCCCCTCTGTTTCTCGCCCTCTGTTTCAGCCCCTCTGTTTCTTGCCCTCTGTTTCAGCCCCTCTGTTTCTCGCCCTCTGTTTCAGCCCCACTGTTTCTCGCCTTCTGTTTCAGCCCCTCTGTTTCTCGCCCTCAGTTTCAGCCCCCCTGTTTCTCGCCCTCTGTTTCAGCCCCTCTGTTTCTCGCCCTCTGTTTCAGCCCCTCTGTTTCAGCCCCACTGTTTCAGCCCCTCTGAATCAGCCCCTCTGTTTCAGCCCCTCTATTTCAGCCCCTTTATTTCAGCCCCTCTGTTTCATCCACTCTGTTTCTCGCCCTCTGTTTCTCACCCTCTGTTTCTCGCCCTCTGTTTCAGCCCCTCTGTTTTTCGCCCTCTGTTTCAGCCCCTCTGTTTCTCGCCCTCTGTTTCAGGCTCTCTGTTTCAGCCCGTCTGTTTCAGCCCCTCTGTTTCAGCCCCTCTGTTTCTCGCCCTCTGTTTCTCGCCCGCTGTTTCAGCCCCTTTGTTTCTCGCCCACTGTTTCAGCCCCTCTGTTTCAGTCCCTCTGATTCAGCCCCTCTGATTCAGCCCCTCTGTTTCAGCCCCTCTGTTTCTCGCCCTCTGTTTCAGCCCCTCTGTTTCTTGCCCTCTGTTTCAGCCACTCTGTTTCTCGCCCTCTGTTTCAGTTCCTCTGTTTCTCGCCATCTGTTTCAGCCCCTCTGTTTCGCGCTCTCTGTTTCAGCCCCTCTGTTTCAGCTCCTCTGTTTCTCGCCCTCTTTTTCTGCCCCTCTGTTTCTCGCCCTCTGTTTCAGCCCCTCTGTTTCTCGCCCTCTGTTTCCGCCCCTCTGATTAAGCCCCTCTGTTTCAGCCCCTCTGAATCAGCCCCTCTGATTCAGCCCCTCTGTTTCAGCCCCTCTGTTTCAGCCCCTCTGTTTCTCGCCCTCTGTTTCAGCCCATCTGTTTCTCACCCTCTGTTTCAGCCCCTCTGTTTCAGCCCCTCTGCTTCTCGCTCTCTGTTTCAGTCCCTCTGTTTCTCGCCCTCTGTTTCAGCCCCTCTGATTCAGCCCCTCTGTTTCTCGCCCTCTGTTTCAGCCCCTCTGTTTCTCGCCCTCTGTTTCAGCCCCTCTGTTTCTCGCCCTCTGTTTCAGCCCCTCTGTTTCAGCCCCTCTGTTTCTGCCCCTCTGTTTCAGCCCCTCTGTTTCTCGCCCTCTGTTTCAGCCCCTCTGTTTTTCGCCCTCTGTTTCAGCCCCTCTGTTTCAGTCCCTCTGATTCAGCCCCTCTGATTCAGCCCCTCTGTTTCAGCCCCTCTGTTTCTCGCCCTCTGTTTCAGCCCCTCTGTTTCTTACCCTCTGTTTCAGACACTCTGTTTCTCGCCCTCTGTTTCAGCCTCTCTGTATCTCGCTCTCTGTTTCAGCCCATCTGTTTCAGCCCCTCTGTTTCAGCCCCTCTGTTTCTCGCCCTCTGTTTCTCGCCCGCTGTTTCAGCCCCTTTGTTTCTCGCCCTCTGTTTCAGCCCCTCTGATTCAGAACCTCTGTTTCAGCCCCTCTGTTTCAGCCCCTCTGTTTCTCGCCCTCAGTTTCTGCCCCTCTGTTTCTCGCCCTCTGTTTCAGCCCCTCTGTTTCAGCCCCTCTGTTTCTCGCCCTCTGTTTCAGACCCTCTGTTTCAGCCACTCTGTTTCTCGCCCTCTGTTTCTGCCCCTCAGTTTCTCGCCCTCTGTTTCAGCCCCTCTGTTTCTCGCCTTCTGTTTCAGCCCCTCTGATTCAGCCCCTCTGTTTCAGCCCTTCTGATTCAGCCCCTCTGATTCAGCCCCTCTGTTTCTCGCCCTCTGTTTCAGCCCCTCTGTTTCAGCCCTTCTGTTTCAGCCCCTCTGTTTCAGCCCCTCTGTTTCTTGCCCTCTGTTTCAGCCCCTCTGTTTCTCGACCTCTGTTTCAGTCCCTCTGTTTCTCGCCATCTGTTTCAGCCCCTCTGTTTCGCGCTCTCTGTTTCAGCCCCTCTGTTTCAGCTCCTCTGTTTCTCGCCCTCTTTTTCTGCCCCTCTGTTTCTCGCCCTCTGTTTCAGCCCCTCTGTTTCTCGCCCTCTGTTTCCGCCCCTCTGATTAAGCCCCTCTGTTTCAGCCCCTCTGAATCATCCCCTCTGATTCAGCCCCTCTGTTTCAGCCCCTCTGTTTCAGCCCCTCTGTTTCTCGCCCTCTGTTTCAGCCCCTCTGTTTCTCACCATCTGTTTCAGCCCCTCTGTTTCAGCCCCTCTGCTTCTCGCTCTCTGTTTCAGCCCCTCTGTTTCTCGCCCTCTGTTTCAGCCCCTCTGATTCAGCCCCTCTGTTTCTCGCCCTCTGTTTCAGCCCCTCTGTTTCTCGCCCTCTGTTTCAGCCCCTCTGTTTCTCGCCCTCTGTTTCAGCCCCTCTGTTTCAGCCCCTCTGTTTCAGCCCCTCTGTTTCTCGCCCTCTGTTTCAGCCCCTCTGTTTCACGCCCTCTTTTTCAGCCCCTCTGTTTCTCGCCCTCTGTTTCAGCCCCTCTGTTTCAACCCCTCTGTTTCAGCCCCTCTGTTTCTCGCCCTCTGTTTCAGCCCCTCTGTTTCTCGCCCTGTATTTCAGCCCCTCTATTTCTCGCCCTCTGTTTCAGCCGCTCTGTTTCAGCCCCACTGTTTCAGCCCCTCTGTTTCAGCCCCTCTGTTTCTCGCCCTCTGTTTCAGCCACTCTGTTTCTCGCCCTCTGTTTCAGCCCCTCTGTTTCTCGCCCTCTGTTTCAGCCCCTCTGTTTCAGCCCCTCTGTTTCAGTCCCTCTGTTTCTCGCCCTCTGTTTCTCGCACTCTGTTTCAGCCCCTCTGTTTCTCGCCCTCTGTTTCAGCCCCTCTGTTTCTCGCCCTCTGTTTCAGCACCTCTGTTTCAGCCCCTCTGTTTCAGCCCCTCTGTTTCAGCCCCTCTGTTTCTCGCCCTCTGTTTCAGCCCCTCTGTTTCTTGCCCTCTGTTTCACCCCCTCTGTTTCTCGCCCTCTGTTTCAGCCTCTCTGTTTCTCGCCCTCGGATTCAGCCCCTCTGTTTCAGCCCCTCTGTTTCAGCCCCTCTGTTTCAGCCCCACTGTTTCTCGCCTTCTGTTTCAGCCCCTCTGTTTCTCGCCCTCAGTTTCAGCCCCTCTGTTTCTCGCCCTCTGTTTCAGCCCTTCTGTTTCTCGCCCTCTGTTTCAGCCCCTCTGTTTCAGCCCCACTGTTTCAGCCCCTCTGAATCAGCCCCTCTGATTCAGCCACTCTGTTTCAGCCCCTCTGATTCAGCCCCTCTGTTTCAGCCCCTCTATTTCAGCCCCTTTATTTCAGCCCCTCTGTTTCATCCACTCTGTTTCTCGCCCTCTGTTTCTCACCCTCTGTTTCTCGCCCTCTGTTTCAGCCCCTCTGTTTTTCGTCCTCTGTTTCAGCCCCTCTGTTTCTCGCCCTCTGTTTCAGGCTCTCTGTTTCAGCCCGTCTGTTTCAGCCCCTCTGTTTCAGCCCCTCTGTTTCTCGCCCTCTGTTTCTCGCCCGCTGTTTCAGCCCCTTTGTTTCTCGCCCACTGTTTCAGCCCCTCTGTTTCAGTCCCTCTGATTCAGCCCCTCTGATTCAGCCCCTCTGTTTCAGCCCCTCTGTTTCTCGCCCTCTGTTTCAGCCCCTCTGTTTCTTGCCCTCTGTTTCAGCCACTCTGTTTCTCGCCCTCTGTTTCAGCCTCTCTGTATCTCGCCCTCTGTTTCAGCCCCTCTGTTTCAGCCCCTCTGTTTCAGCCCCTCTGTTTCTCGCCCTCTGTTTCAGCCCCTCTGTTTAACCCCTCTGTTTCTGCCCCTCTGTTTCAGCCCCTCTGTTTCTCGCCCTCTGTTTCAGCCCCTCTGTGTTTCGCCCTCTGTTTCAGCCCCTCTGATTCAGTCCCTCTGATTCAGCCCCTCTGATTCAGCCCCTCTGTTTCAGCCCCTCTGTTTCTCGCCCTCTGTTTCAGCCCCTCTGTTTCTTGCCCTCTGTTTCAGCCACTCTGTTTCTCGCCCTCTGTTTCAGCCTCTCTGTATCTCGATCTCTGTTTCAGCCCGTCTGTTTCAGCCCCTCTGTTTCAGCCCCTCTGTTTCTCGCCCTCTGTTTCTCGCCCTCTGTTTCAGCCCCTTTGTTTCTCGCCCTCTGTTTCAGCCCCTCTGATTCAGAACCTCTGTTTCAGCCCCTCTGTTTCAGCCCCTCTGTTTCTCGCCCTCAGTTTCTGCCCCTCTGTTTCTCGCCCTCTGTTTCAGCCCCTCTGTTTCAGCCCCTCTGTTTCTCGCCCTCTGTTTCAGACCCTCCGTTTCAGCCACTCTGTTTCTCGCCCTCTGTTTCTGCCCCTCAGTTTCTCGCCCTCTGTTTCAGACCCTCTGTTTCTCGCCTTCTGTTTCAGCCCCTCTGATTCAGCCCCTCTGTTTCAGCCCTTCTGATTCAGCCCCTCTGATTCAGCCCCTCTGTTTCTCGCCCTCTGTTTCAAACCCCTCTGTTTCAGCCCCTCTGTTTCAGTCCCTCAGATTCAGCCCCTCTGATTCAGCCCCTCTGTTTCAGCCCCTCTGTTTCTCGCCCTCTGTTTCAGCCCCTCTGTTTCTTGCCCTCTGTTTCAGCCCCTCTGTTTCGCGCCCTCTGTTTCAGCCCCTCTGTTTCAGCTCCTCTGTTTCTCGCCCTCTTTTTCTGCCCCTCTGTTTCTCGCCCTCTGTTTCAGCCCCTCTGTTTCTCGCCCTCTGTTTCCGCCCCTCTGATTAAGCCCCTCTGTTTCAGCCCCTCTGAATCAGCACCTCTGATTCAGCCCCTCTGTTTCAGCCCCTCTGTTTCAGCCCCTCTGTTTCTCGCCCTCTGTTTCAGCCCATCTGTTTCTCACCCTCTGTTTCAGCCCCTCTGTTTCAGCCCCTCTGCTTCTCGCTCTCTGTTTCAGCCCCTCTGTTTCTCGCCCTCTGTTTCAGCCCCTCTGATTCAGCCCCTCTGTTTCTCGCCCTCTGTTTCAGCCCCTCTGTTTCTCGCCCTCTGTTTCAGCCCCTCTGTTTCTCGCCCTCTGTTTCAGCCCCTCTGTTTCAGCCCCTCTGTTTCTGCCCCTCTGTTTCAGCCCCTCTGTTTCTCGCCCTCTGTTTCAGCCCCTCTGTTTTTCGCCCTCTGTTTCAGCCCGTCTGTTTCAGTCCCTCTGATTCAGCCCCTCTGATTCAGCCCCTCTGTTTCAGCCCCTCTGTTTCTCGCCCTCTGTTTCAGCCCCTCTGTTTCTTACCCTCTGTTTCAGCCACTCTGTTTCTCGCCCTCTGTTTCAGCCTCTCTGTATCTCGCTCTCTGTTTCAGCCCGTCTGTTTCAGCCCCTCTGTTTCAGCCCCTCTGTTTCTCGCCCTCTGTTTCTCGCCCGCTGTTTCAGCCCCTTTGTTTCTCGCCCTCTGTTTCAGCCCCTCTGATTCAGAACCTCTGTTTCAGCCCCTCTGTTTCAGCCCCTCTGTTTCTCGCCCTCAGTTTCTGCCCCTCTGTTTCTCGCCCTCTGTTTCAGCCCCTCTGTTTCAGCCCCTCTGTTTCTCGCCCTCTGTTTCAGACCCTCTGTTTCAGCCACTCTGTTTCTCGCCCTCTGTTTCTGCCCCTCAGTTTCTCGCCCTCTGTTTCAGCCCCTCTGTTTCTCGCCTTCTGTTTCAGCCCCTCTGATTCAGCCCCTCTGTTTCAGCCCTTCTGATTCAGCCCCTCTGATTCAGCCCCTCTGTTTCTCGCCCTCTGTTTCAGCCCCTCTGTTTCAGCCCTTCTGTTTCAGCCCCTCTGTTTCAGCCCCTCTGTTTCTTGCCCTCTGTTTCAGCCCCTCTGTTTCTCGACCTCTGTTTCAGTCCCTCTGTTTCTCGCCATCTGTTTCAGCCCCTCTGTTTCGCGCTCTCTGTTTCAGCCCCTCTGTTTCAGCTCCTCTGTTTCTCGCCCTCTTTTTCTGCCCCTCTGTTTCTCGCCCTCTGTTTCAGCCCCTCTGTTTCTCGCCCTCTGTTTCCGCCCCTCTGATTAAGCCCCTCTGTTTCAGCCCCTCTGAATCAGCCCCTCTGATTCAGCCCCTCTGTTTCAGCCCCTCTGTTTCAGCCCCTCTGTTTCTCGCCCTCTGTTTCAGCCCCTCTGTTTCTCACCCTCTGTTTCAGCCCCTCTGTTTCAGCCCCTCTGCTTCTCGCTCTCTGTTTCAGCCCCTCTGTTTCTCGCCCTCTGTTTCAGCCCCTCTGATTCAGCCCCTCTGTTTCTCGCCCTCTGATTCAGCCCCTCTGTTTCTCGCCCTCTGTTTCAGCCCCTCTGTTTCTCGCCCTCTGTTTCAGCCCCTCTGTTTCAGCCCCTCTGTTTCAGCCCCTCTGTTTCTCGCCCTCTGTTTCAGCCCCTCTGTTTCTCGCCCTCTGTTTCAGCCCCTCTGTTTCTGGCCCTCTGTTTCTGCCCCTCTGTTTCTCGCTCTCTGTTTCAGCCCCTCTGTTTCAGCCCCTCTGTTTCTGCCCCTCTGTTTCAGCCCCTCTGTTTCTCGCCCTCTGTTTCAGCCCCTCTGTTTTTCGCCCTCTGTTTCAGCCCCTCTGTTTCTCGCCCTCTGTTTCAGGCTCTCTGTTTCAGCCCGTCTGTTTCAGCCCCTCTGTTTCAGCCCCTCTGTTTCTCGCCCTCTGTTTCAGCCCCTCTGTTTCTCGCCCTCTGTTTCAGCCCCTCTGTTTCTCGCCCTCTGTTTCAGCCCCTCTGTTTCAGCCCCTCTGTTTCAGTCCCTCTGTTTCTCGCCCTCTGTTTCTCGCACTCTGTTTCAGCCCCTCTGTTTCAGCCCCTCTGTTTCTCGCCCTCTGTTTCAGCCCCTCTGTTTCTCGCCCTCTGTTTCAGCCTCTCTGTTTCTCGCCCTCTGTTTCAGCCCCTCTGTTTCTCGCCCTCTGTTCCAGCCTCTCTGTTTCAGCCCCTCTGCTTCTCGCTCTCTGTTTCATCCCCTCTGTTTCATCCACTCTGTTTCTCGCCCTCTGTTTCTCACCCTCTGTTTCTCGCCCTCTGTTTCAGCCCCTCTGTTTTACGCCCTCTGTTTCAGCCCCTCTGTTTCTCGCCCTCTGTTTCAGGCTCTCTGTTTCAGCCCGTCTGTTTCAGCCCCTCTGTTTCAGCCCCTCTGTTTCTCGCCCTCTGTTTCTCGCCCGCTGTTTCAGCCCCTTTGTTTCTCGCCCACTGTTTCAGCCCCTCTGTTTCAGTCCCTCTGATTCAGCCCCTCTGATTCAGCCCCTCTGTTTCAGCCCCTCTGTTTCTCGCCCTCTGTTTCAGCCCCTCTGTTTCAGCCCCTCTGTTTCTCGCCCTCTGTTTCACGCCCGCTGTTTCAGCCCCTTTGTTTCTCGCCCTCTGTTTCAGCCCCTCTGATTCAGAACCTCTGTTTCAGCCCCTCTGTTTCTCGCCCTCAGTTTCTGCCCCTCTGTTTCTCGCCCTCTGTTTCAGCCCCTCTGTTTCAGCCCCTCTGTTTCTCGCCCTCTGTTTCAGACCCTCTGGTTCAGCCACTCTGATTCTCACCCTCTGTTTCTGCCCCTCAGTTTCTCGCCCTCTGTTTCAGCCCCTCTGTTTCTCGCCTTCTGTTTCAGCCCCTCTGATTCAGCCCCTCTGTTTCAGCCCTTCTGATTCAGCCCCTCTGATTCAGCCCCTCTGTTTCTCGCCCTCTGTTTCAGCCCCTCTGTTTCAGCCCTTCTGTTTCAGCCCCTCTGTTTCAGCCCCTCTGTTTCTTGCCCTCTGTTTCAGCCCCTCTGTTTCTCGACCTCTGTTTCAGTCCCTCTGTTTCTCGCCATCTGTTTCAGCCCCTCTGTTTCGCGCTCTCTGTTTCAGCCCCTCTGTTTCAGCTCCTCTGTTTCTCGCCCTCTTTTTCTGCCCCTCTGTTTCTCGCCCTCTGTTTCAGCCCCTCTGTTTCTCGCCCTCTGTTTCCGCCCCTCTGATTAAGCCCCTCTGTTTCAGCCCCTCTGAATCAGCCCCTCTGATTCAGCCCCTCTGTTTCAGCCCCTCTGTTTCAGCCCCTCTGTTTCTCGCCCTCTGTTTCAGCCCCTCTGTTTCTCACCCTCTGTTTCAGCCCCTCTGTTTCAGCCCCTCTGCTTCTCGCTCTCTGTTTCAGCCCCTCTGTTTCTCGCCCTCTGTTTCAGCCCCTCTGATTCAGCCCCTCTGTTTCTCGCCCTCTGATTCAGCCCCTCTGTTTCTCGCCCTCTGTTTCAGCCCCTCTGTTTCTCGCCCTCTGTTTCAGCCCCTCTGTTTCAGCCCCTCTGTTTCAGCCCCTCTGTTTCTCGCCCTCTGTTTCAGCCCCTCTGTTTCTCGCCCTCTGTTTCAGCCCCTCTGTTTCTGGCCCTCTGTTTCAGCCCCTCTGTTTCTCGCTCTCTGTTTCAGCCCCTCTGTTTCAGCCCCTCTGTTTCTGCCCCTCTGTTTCAGCCCCTCTGTTTCTCGCCCTCTGTTTCAGCCCCTCTGTTTTTCGCCCTCTGTTTCAGCCCCTCTGTTTCTCGCCCTCTGTTTCAGGCTCTCTGTTTCAGCCCGTCTGTTTCAGCCCCTCTGTTTCAGCCCCTCTGTTTCTCGCCCTCTGTTTCAGCCCCTCTGTTTCTCGCCCTCTGTTTCAGCCCCTCTGTTTCTCGCCCTCTGTTTCAGCCCCTCTGTTTCAGCCCCTCTGTTTCAGTCCCTCTGTTTCTCGCCCTCTGTTTCTCGCACTCTGTTTCAGCCCCTCTGTTTCAGCCCCTCTGTTTCTCGCCCTCTGTTTCAGCCCCTCTGTTTCTCGCCCTCTGTTTCAGCCTCTCTGTTTCTCGCCCTCTGTTTCAGCCCCTCTGTTTCTCGCCCTCTGTTCCAGCCTCTCTGTTTCAGCCCCTCTGCTTCTCGCTCTCTGTTTCATCCCCTCTGTTTCATCCACTCTGTTTCTCGCCCTCTGTTTCTCACCCTCTGTTTCTCGCCCTCTGTTTCAGCCCCTCTGTTTTACGCCCTCTGTTTCAGCCCCTCTGTTTCTCGCCCTCTGTTTCAGGCTCTCTGTTTCAGCCCGTCTGTTTCAGCCCCTCTGTTTCAGCCCCTCTGTTTCTCGCCCTCTGTTTCTCGCCCGCTGTTTCAGCCCCTTTGTTTCTCGCCCACTGTTTCAGCCCCTCTGTTTCAGTCCCTCTGATTCAGCCCCTCTGATTCAGCCCCTCTGTTTCAGCCCCTCTGTTTCTCGCCCTCTGTTTCAGCCCCTCTGTTTCAGCCCCTCTGTTTCTCGCCCTCTGTTTCACGCCCGCTGTTTCAGCCCCTTTGTTTCTCGCCCTCTGTTTCAGCCCCTCTGATTCAGAACCTCTGTTTCAGCCCCTCTGTTTCTCGCCCTCAGTTTCTGCCCCTCTGTTTCTCGCCCTCTGTTTCAGCCCCTCTGTTTCAGCCCCTCTGTTTCTCGCCCTCTGTTTCAGACCCTCTGGTTCAGCCACTCTGATTCTCACCCTCTGTTTCTGCCCCTCAGTTTCTCGCCCTCTGTTTCAGCCCCTCTGTTTCTCGCCTTCTGTTTCAGCCCCTCTGATTCAGCCCCTCTGTTTCAGCCCTTCTGATTCAGCCCCTCTGATTCAGCCCCTCTGTTTCTCGCCCTCTGTTTCAGCCCCTCTGTTTCAGCCCTTCTGTTTCAGCCCCTCTGTTTCAGCCCCTCTGTTTCTTGCCCTCTGTTTCAGCCCCTCTGTTTCTCGACCTCTGTTTCAGTCCCTCTGTTTCTCGCCATCTGTTTCAGCCCCTCTGTTTCGCGCTCTCTGTTTCAGCCCCTCTGTTTCAGCTCCTCTGTTTCTCGCCCTCTTTTTCTGCCCCTCTGTTTCTCGCCCTCTGTTTCAGCCCCACTGTTTCTCGCCCTCTGTTTCCGCCCCTCTGATTAAGCCCCTCTGTTTCAGCCCCTCTGAATCAGCCCCTCTGATTCAGCCCCTCTGTTTCAGCCCCTCTGTTTCAGCCCCTCTGTTTCTCGCCCTCTGTTTCAGCCCCTCTGTTTCTCACCCTCTGTTTCAGCCCCTCTGTTTCAGCCCCTCTGCTTCTCGCTCTCTGTTTCAGCCCCTCTGTTTCTCGCCCTCTGTTTCAGCCCCTCTGATTCAGCCCCTCTGTTGCTCGCCTTCTGTTTCAGCCCCTCTGTTTCTCGCCCTCTGTTTCTGCCCCTCTGTTTCTCGCCCTCTGTTTCAGCCCCTCTGATTCAGCCCCTCTGTTTCAGCCCCTCTGTTTCTCGCCCTCTGTTTCAGCCCCACTGTTTCTCGCCCTCTGTTTCAGCCCCTCTGTTTCTCGCCCTCTGTTTCAGCCCCTCTATTTCTCGCCCTCTGTTTCAGCCCCTCTGTTTTAGCCCCACTGTTTCAGCCCCTTTGTTTCAGCCCCTCTGTTTCTGGCCCTCTGTTTCAGCCCCTCTGTTTCTCGCCCTCTGTTTCAGCCCCTCTGTTTCAGCCCCTCTGTTTCTGCCCCTCTGTTTCAGCCCCTCTGTTTCTCGCCTTCTGTTTCAGCCCCTCTGTTTTTCGCCCTCTGTTTCAGCCCCTCTGTTTCTCGCCCTCTGTTTCAGGCTCTCTGTTTCAGCCCGTCTGTTTCAGCCCCTCTGTTTCAGCCCCTCTGTTTCTCGCCCTCAGTTTCTGCCCCTCTGTTTCTCGCCCTCTGTTTCAGCCCCTCTGTTTTAGCCCCTCTGTTTCTCGCCCTCTGTTTCAGCCCCTCTGTTTCTCGCCCTCTGTTTCAGACCCTCTGTTTCAGCCACTCTGTTTCTCGCCCTCTGTTTCTGCCCCTCAGTTTCTCGCCCTCTGTTTCAGCCCCTCTGTTTCTCGCCTTCTGTTTCAGCCCCTCTGATTCAGCCCCTCTGTTTCAGCCGTTCTGATTCAGCCCCTCTGATTCAGCCCCTCTGTTTCTCGCCCTCTGTTTCAGCCCCTCTGTTTCAGCCCTTCTGTTTCAGCCCCTCTGTTTCAGCCCCTCTGTTTCTTGCCCTCTGTTTCAGCCCCTCTGTTTCTCGACCTCTGTTTCAGTCCCTCTGTTTCACGCCATCTGTTTCAGCCCCTCTGTTTCTTGACGCTCTCTGTTTCAGCCCCTCTGTTTCAGCTCCTCTGTTTCTCGCCCTCTTTTTCTGCCCCTCTGTTTCTCGCCCTGTGTTTCAGCCCCTCTGTTTCTCGCCCTCTGTTTCAGCCTCTCTGTTTCTCGCCCTCTGTTTCAGCCACTCTGTTTCAGCCCCTCTGTTTCAGCCCCTCTGTTTCTCGCCCTCTGTTTCAGCCTCTCTGTTTTTTGCCCTCAGTTTCAGCCCCTCTGTTTCTCGCCCTCTGTTTCTCACCCTCTGTTTCTCGCCCTCTGTTTCAGCCCCTCTGTTTTTTGCCCTCTGTTTCAGCCCGTGTGTTTCAGATCCACTGTTTCAGCCCCTCTGTTTCTCGCCCTCTGTTTCAGCCCCTCTGTTTCTCGCCCTCTGTTTCAACCTCTCTGTTTCTCGCCCTCTGTTTCAGCCCCTCTGTTTCAGCCCCTCTGTTTCTCGCCCTCTGTTTCAGACCCTCTGTTTCTCGCACTCTGTGTCAGCCCCTCTGATTCAGCCCCTCTGTTGCAGTCCCTCTGATTCAGCCCCTCTGTTTCAGCCCCTCTATTTCAGCCCCTCTGTTTCAGCCCCTCTGTTTCATCCCCTCTGTTTTTCGCCCTCTGTTTCTCACCCTCTCTTTCTCGCCCTCTGTTTCAGCCTCTCTGTTTTTTGCCCTCAGTTTCAGCCCCTCTGTTTCTTGCCCTCTGTTTCTCACCCTCTGTTTCTCGCCCTCTGTTTCAGCCCCTCTGTTTTTTGCCCTCTGTTTCAGCCCGTGTGTTTCAGACCCACTGTTTCAGCCCCTCTGTTTCTCGCCCTCTGTTTCAGCCCCTCTGTTTCTCGCCCTCTGTTTCAGCCCCTCTGTTTCTCGCCCTCTGTTTCAACCTCTCTGTTTCTCGCCCTCTGTTTCAGCCACTCTGTTTCAGCCCCTCTGTTTCAGCCCCTCTGTTTCTCGCCCTCTGTTTCAGACCCTCTGTTTCTCGCCCTCTGTCTCAGCCCCTCTGTTTCTCGACCTCTGTTTCAGCCCCTCTGATTCAGCCCCTCTGTTTCAGCTCTTCTGATTCAGCCCCTCTGATTCAGCCCCTCTGCTTCAGCCCCTCTGTTTCAGCTCCTCTGATTCAGCCCCTCTGATTCAGCCCCTCTGTTTCAGCCCCTCTGATTCAGACCCTCTGTTTCAACCCCTCTGATTCAGCCCCTCTATTTCAGCCCCTCTGAATCAGCCCCTCAAATTCAGCCCCTCTGATTCTCGCCCTCTGTTTCAGCCCCTCAGTTTCTGGCCCTCTGTTTCAGCCCCGCTGATTCAGCCCCTCTGTTTCAGCCCCTCTGAATCAGCCCCTCTGATTCAGCCCCTCTGTTTCAGACCCTCTGTTTCAGCCCCTCTGTTTCAGCCCCTCTGTTTCTCGCCCTCTGTTTCAGCCCCTCTGTTTCTCGCCCTCTGTTTCAGCCCCTCTATTTCTCGCCCTCTGTTTCAGCCCCTCTGATTCAGACCCTCTGTTTCAACCCCTCTGATTTAGCCCCTCTGATTCAGCCCCTCTGTTTCTCGCCCTCTGTTCCAGCCCTTCTGTTTCAGCCCCTCTGTTTCTTGCCCTCTGTTTCAGCCCCTCTGTTTAGCGCCCTCTGTTTCAGCCCCTCTGATTCAGCCACTCTGTTTCAGCCCCTCTGATTCAGCCACTCTGATTTAGCCCTCTGATTCAGCCCCTCTGTTTCTCGCCCTCAGTTTCAGCCCCTCTGTTTTTCGCCCTCTTTTTCAGCCCCTGTGTTTCAGCCCATCTGTTTCAGCCACTCTGTTTCTCGCCCTCTGTTTCAGCCCCTCTGTTTCTCACCCTCTGTTTCAGCCCCTCTGATTCAGCCCCTCTGTTTCTCGCCCTCTGTTTCAGCCCCTCTGTTTCTCGCCCTCTGTTTCAGCCCCTCTGTTTCTCGCCCTCGGTTTCAGCCCCACTGTTTCAGCCCCTCAGTTTCAGCCCCTCTGATTCAGCCCCTCTGTTTCTCGCCCTCTGTTTCAGCCCCTCTGTTTCTCGACCTCTGTTTCTCTCCCTCTGTTTCAGCCCGTCTGTTTCTCGCCCTCTGTTTCAGCCCCTCTGTTTTTCGCCCTCTTTTTCAGCCCCTCTGTTTCAGCCCGTCTGTTTCAGCCACTCTGTTTCTCGCCCTCTGTTTCAGCCCCTCTGTTTCTCACCCTCTGTTTCAGCCCCTCTGATTCAGCCCCTCTGTTTCTCGCCCTCTGTTTCAGCCCCTCTGTTTCTCGCCCTCTGTTTCAGCCCCTCTGTTTCTCGCCCTCTGTTTCAGCCCCTCTGTTTCTTGCCCTCTGTTTCAGCCCCTCTGTTTCTCGCCCTCTGTTTCAGCCCCTCTGTTTCAGCCGCTCTGTTTCTCGCCTTCTGTTTCTGCCCCTCTGTTTCTCGCCCTCTGTTTCAGCCCCTTTGTTTCAGCACCTCTGTTTCAGCCCCTCTGTTTCAGCCACCCTGTTTCAGCCCCTCTGTTTCAGCCCCTCTGTTTCAGCCCCTCTGATTCACCCCCTCTGTTTCTCGCCCTCTGTTTCAGCCCCTCTGTTTTTCGCCCTCTTTTTCAGCCCCTCTGTTTCAGCCCTCTGTTTCAGCCCCTCTGTTTCTCACCCTCTGTTTCAGCCCCTCTGATTCAGCTCCTCTGTTTCTCGCCCTCCGTTATAGCCCCTCTGTTTCGCGCCCTCTGTTTCAGCCCCTCTGTTTCTCGCCCTCTGTTTCTCGCCCTCTGTTTCAGCCCCTCTGATTCAGACCCTCTGTTTCTCGCCCTCTGTTTCAGCCCCTCTGTTTCTCGCCCTCTGTTTCAGCCCCTCTGTTTCTCGCCCTCTGTTTCAGCCCCTCTGTTTCTCGCCCTCTGTTTCAGCCCCTCTGTTTCTTGCCCTCTGTTTCAGCCACTCTTTTTCTCGCCCTCTGTTTCAGCCTCTCTGTTTCTCGCCCTCTGTTTCAGCCCATCTGTTTCAGCCCCTCTGTTTCAGCCCCTCTGTTTCTCGCCCTCTGTTTCAGCATCTCTGTTTCTCGCCCTCTGTTTCAGCCCCTCTGTTTCTCGCCCTCTGTTTCAGCCCCTCTGTTTCAGCCCCTCTGTTTCTCGCCCTCTGTTTCAGCCCCTCTGTTTCAGCCCCTCTGTTTCTCGCCCTCTGTTTCAGCCTTTCTGTTTCTCGCCCTCTGTTTCAGCCCCTCTGATTCAGCCCCTCTGTTTCTCGTGCTCTGTTTCAGCCCCTCTGTTTCTCGCCCTCTGTTTCAGCCCCTCTATTTCTCGCCCTCTGTTTCAGCCCCTCTATTTCTCGCCATCTGTTTCAGCCCCTCTGTTTCAGCCCCACTGTTTCAGCCCCTCTGTTTCAGCCACTCTATTTCTCGCCCTCTGTTTCAGCCCCTCTGTTTCAGCCCCTCTGTTTCTCGCCCTCTGTTTCAGCCCCTCTGTTTCAGCCCCTCTGTTTCAGCCCCTCTGTTTCTCGCCCTCTGTTTCAGCCCCTCTGCTTCTCGCCCCCTGTTTCAGCCCCTCTGTTTCAGCCTCTCTGTTTCAGCCCCTCTGTTTCTCGCATCCCTGATTCAGCCCCTCTGTTTCTTGCCCTCTGTTTCAGCCCCTCTGTTTCTCGCCCGCTGTTTCAGCCTCTCTGTTTCTCGCCCTCTGTTTCAGCCCGTCTGTTTCAGCCCCTCTGTTTCAGCCCCTCTGTTTCTCGCCCTCTGTTTCAGACCCTCTGTTTCTCGCACTCTGTGTCAGCCCTTCTGATTCAGCCCCTCTGTTGCAGTCCCTCTGATTCAGCCCCTCTGTTTCAGCCCCTCTATTTCAGCCCCTCTGTTTCAGCCCCTCTGTTTCATCCCCTCTGTTTTTCGCCCTCTGTTTCTCACCCTCTCTTTCTCGCCCTCTGTTTCAGCCTCTCTGTTTTTTGCCCTCAGTTTCAGCCCCTCTGTTTCTCGCCCTCTGTTTCAGCCCCTCTGTTTTTTGCCCTCTGTTTCAGCCCGTGTGTTTCAGACCCACTGTTTCAGCCCCTCTGTTTCTCGCCCTCTGTTTCAGCCCCTCTGTTTCTCGCCCTCTGTTTCAGCCCCTCTGTTTCTCGCCCTCTGTTTCAACCTCTCTGTTTCTCGCCCTCTGTTTCAGCCACTCTGTTTCAGCCCCTCTGTTTCAGCCCCTCTGTTTCTCGCCCTCTGTTTCAGACCCTCTGTTTCTCGCCCTCTGTCTCAGCCCCTCTGTTTCTCGACCTCTGTTTCAGCCCCTCTGATTCAGCCCCTCTGTTTCAGCTCCTCTGATTCAGCCCCTCTGATTCAGCCCCTCTGCTTCAGCCCCTCTGTTTCAGCTCCTCTGATTCAGCCCCTCTGATTCAGCCCCTCTGTTTCAGCCCCTCTGATTCAGACCCTCTGTTTCAACCCCTCTGATTCAGCCCCTCTGTTTCAGCCCCTCTGAATCAGCCCCTCAAATTCAGCCCCTCTGATTCTCGCCCTCTGTTTCAGCCCCTCAGTTTCTGGCCCTCTGTTTCAGCCCCGCTGATTCAGCCCCTCTGTTTCAGCCCCTCTGAATCAGCCCCTCTGATTCAGCCCCTCTGTTTCAGACCCTCTGTTTCAGCCCCTCTGTTTCAGCCCCTCTGTTTCTCGCCCTCTGTTTCAGCCCCTCTATTTCTCGCCCTCTGTTTCAGCCCCTCTGATTCAGACCCTCTGTTTCAACCCCTCTGATTCAGCCCCTCTGATTTAGCCCCTCTGATTCAGCCCCTCTGTTTCTCGCCCTCTGTTCCAGCCCTTCTGTTTCAGCCCCTCTGTTTCTTGCCCTCGGTTTCAGCCCCTCTGTTTAGCGCCCTCTGTTTCAGCCCCTCTGATTCAGCCACTCTGTTTCAGCCCCTCTGATTCAGCCACTCTGATTTAGCCCTCTGATTCAGCCCCTCTGTTTCTCGCCCTCAGTTTCAGCCCCTCTGTTTTTCGCCCTCTTTTTCACCCCCTGTGTTTCAGCCCATCTCTTTCAGCCACTCTGTTTCTCGCCCTCTGTTTCAGCCCCTCTGTTTCTCACCCTCTGTTTCAGCCCCTCTGATTCAGCCCCTCTGTTTCTCGCCCTCTGTTTCAGCCCCTCTGTTTCTCGCCCTCTGTTTCAGCCCCTCTGTTTCTCGCCCTCTGTTTCAGCCCCACTGTTTCAGCACCTCTGTTTCAGCCCCTCTGATTCAGCCCCTCTGTTTCTCGCCCTCTGTTTCAGCCCCTCTGTTTCTCGCCCTCTGTTTCAGCCCGTCTCTTTCTCGCCCTCTGTTTCAGCCCCTCTGTTTTTCGCCCTCTTTTTCAGCCCCTCTGTTTCAGCCCGTCTGTTTCAGCCACTCTGTTTCTCG
This sequence comes from Chiloscyllium punctatum, assembly GCF_047496795.1. Lineage (NCBI taxonomy): Eukaryota > Metazoa > Chordata > Chondrichthyes > Orectolobiformes > Hemiscylliidae > Chiloscyllium > Chiloscyllium punctatum. The sequence goes on from NW_027309789.1 coordinate 7,580,589, forward strand.
CCCTCTGTTTCAGCCCCTCTGTTTCTCACCCTCTGTTTCAGCCCCTCTGATTCAGACCCTCTGTTTCTCGCCCTCTGTTTCAGCCCCTCTGTTTCTCGCCCTCTGTTTCAGCCCCTCTGTTTCTCGCCCTCTGTTTCAGCCCCTCTGTTTCTTGCCCTCTGTTTCAGCCCCTCTGTTTCTCGCCCTCTGTTTCAGCCCCTCTGTTTCAGCCGCTCTGTTTCTCGCCCTCTGTTTCTGCCCCTCTGTTTCTCGCCCTCTGTTTCAGCCCCTTTGTTTCAGCACCTCTGTTTCAGCCCCTCTGTTTCAGCCACCCTGTTTCAGCCCCTCTGTTTCAGCCCCTCTGTTTCAGCCCCGGTGATTCACCCCCTCTGTTTCTCGCCCTCTGTTTCAGCCCCTCTGTTTCAGCTCCTCTGATTCAGCCCCTCTGATTCAGCCCCTCTGCTTCAGCCCCTCTGTTTCAGCTCCTCTGATTCAGCCCCTCTGATTCAGCCCCTCTGTTTCAGCCCCTCTGATTCAGACCCTCTGTTTCAACCCCTCTGATTCAGCCCCTCTGTTTCAGCCCCTCTGAATCAGCCCCTCAAATTCAGCCCCTCTGATTCTCGCCCTCTGTTTCAGCCCCTCAGTTTCTGGCCCTCTGTTTCAGCCCCGCTGATTCAGCCCCTCTGTTTCAGCCCCTCTGAATCAGCCCCTCTGATTCAGCCCCTCTGTTTCAGACCCTCTGTTTCAGCCCCTCTGTTTCAGCTCCTCTGTTTCTCGCCCTCTGTTTCAGCCCCTCTGATTCAGACCATCTGTTTCAACCCCTCTGATTCAGCCCATCTATTTTAGCCCCTCTGATTCAGCCCCTCTGTTTCTCGCCCTCTGTTCCAGCCCTTCTGTTTCAGCACCTCTGTTTCTTGCCCTCGGTTTCAGCCCCTCTGTTTAGCGCCCTCTGTTTCAGCCCCTCTGATTCAGCCACTCTGTTTCAGCCCCTCTGATTCAGCCACTCTGATTTAGCCCTCTGATTCAGCCCCTCTGTTTCTCGCCCTCAGTTTCAGCCCCTCTGTTTTTCGCCCTCTTTTTCAGCCCCTGTGTTTCAGCCCATCGGTTTCAGCCACTGTGTTTCTCGCCCTCTGTTTCAGCCCCTCTGTTTCTCACCCTCTGTTTCAGCCCCTGTGATTCAGCCCCTCTGTTTCTCGCCCTCTGTTTCAGCCCCTCTGTTTCTCGCCCTCTGTTTCAGCCCCTCTGTTTCTCGCCCTCTGTTTCAGCCCCACTGTTTCAGCACCTCTGTTTCAGCCCCTCTGATTCAGCCCCTCTGTTTCTCGCCCTCTGTTTCAGCCCCTCTGTTTCTCGCCCTCTGTTTCAGCCCGTCTCTTTCTCGCCCTCTGTTTCAGCCCCTCTGTTTTTCGCCCTCTTTTTCAGCCCCTCTGTTTCAGCCCGTCTGTTTCAGCCACTCTGTTTCTCGCCCTCTGTTTCAGCCCCTCTGTTTCTCACCCTCTGTTTCAGCCCCTCTGATTCAGACCCTCTGTTTCTCGCCCTCTGTTTCAGACCCTCTGTTTCTCGCCCTCTGTCTCAGCCCCTCTGTTTCTCGACCTCTGTTTCAGCCCCTCTGATTCAGCCCCTCTGTTTCAGCTCCTCTGATTCAGCCCCTCTGATTCAGCCCCTCTGCTTCAGCCCCTCTGTTTCAGCTCCTCTGATTCAGCCCCTCTGATTCAGCCCCTCTGTTTCAGCCCCTCTGATTCAGACCCTCTGTTTCAACCCCTCTGATTCAGCCCCTCTGTTTCAGCCCCTCTGAATCAGCCCCTCAAATTCAGCCCCTCTGATTCTCGCCCTCTGTTTCAGCCCCTCAGTTTCTGGCCCTCTGTTTCAGCCCCGCTGATTCAGCCCCTCTGTTTCAGCCCCTCTGAATCAGCCCCTCTGATTCAGCCCCTCTGTTTCAGACCCTCTGTTTCAGCCCCTCTGTTTCAGCCCCTCTGTTTCTCGCCCTCTGTTTCAGCCCCTCTATTTCTCGCCCTCTGTTTCAGCCCCTCTGATTCAGACCCTCTGTTTCAACCCCTCTGATTCAGCCCCTCTGATTTAGCCCCTCTGATTCAGCCCCTCTGTTTCTCGCCCTCTGTTCCAGCCCTTCTGTTTCAGCCCCTCTGTTTCTTGCCCTCGGTTTCAGCCCCTCTGTTTAGCGCCCTCTGTTTCAGCCCCTCTGATTCAGCCACTCTGTTTCAGCCCCTCTGATTCAGCCACTCTGATTTAGCCCTCTGATTCAGCCCCTCTGTTTCTCGCCCTCAGTTTCAGCCCCTCTGTTTTTCGCCCTCTTTTTCACCCCCTGTGTTTCAGCCCATCTCTTTCAGCCACTCTGTTTCTCGCCCTCTGTTTCAGCCCCTCTGTTTCTCACCCTCTGTTTCAGCCCCTCTGATTCAGCCCCTCTGTTTCTCGCCCTCTGTTTCAGCCCCTCTGTTTCTCGCCCTCTGTTTCAGCCCCACTGTTTCAGCACCTCTGTTTCAGCCCCTCTGATTCAGCCCCTCTGTTTCTCGCCCTCTGTTTCAGCCCCTCTGTTTCTCGCCCTCTGTTTCAGCCCGTCTCTTTCTCGCCCTCTGTTTCAGCCCCTCTGTTTTTCGCCCTCTTTTTCAGCCCCTCTGTTTCAGCCCGTCTGTTTCAGCCACTCTGTTTCTCGCCCTCTGTTTCAGCCCCTCTGTTTCTCACCCTCTGTTTCAGCCCCTCTGATTCAGACCCTCTGTTTCTCGCCCTCTGTTTCAGCCCCTCTGTTTCTCGCCCTCTGTTTCAGCCCCTCTGTTTCTCGCCCTCTGTTTCAGCCCCTCTGTTTCTTGCCCTCTGTTTCAGCCCCTCTGTTTCTCGCCCTCTGTTTCAGCCCCTCTGTTTCAGCCGCTCTGTTTCTCGCCCTCTGTTTCTGCCCCTCTGTTTCTCGCCCTCTGTTTCAGCCCCTTTGTTTCAGCACCTCTGTTTCAGCCCCTCTGTTTCAGCCACCCTGTTTCAGCCCCTCTGTTTCAGCCCCTCTGTTTCAGCCCCGGTGATTCACCCCCTCTGTTTCTCGCCCTCTGTTTCAGCCCCTCTGTTTCAGCTCCTCTGATTCAGCCCCTCTGATTCAGCCCCTCTGCTTCAGCCCCTCTGTTTCAGCTCCTCTGATTCAGCCCCTCTGATTCAGCCCCTCTGTTTCAGCCCCTCTGATTCAGACCCTCTGTTTCAACCCCTCTGATTCAGCCCCTCTGTTTCAGCCCCTCTGAATCAGCCCCTCAAATTCAGCCCCTCTGATTCTCGCCCTCTGTTTCAGCCCCTCAGTTTCTGGCCCTCTGTTTCAGCCCCGCTGATTCAGCCCCTCTGTTTCAGCCCCTCTGAATCAGCCCCTCTGATTCAGCCCCTCTGTTTCAGACCCTCTGTTTCAGCCCCTCTGTTTCAGCTCCTCTGTTTCTCGCCCTCTGTTTCAGCCCCTCTGATTCAGACCCTCTGTTTCAACCCCTCTGATTCAGCCCATCTATTTTAGCCCCTCTGATTCAGCCCCTCTGTTTCTCGCCCTCTGTTCCAGCCCTTCTGTTTCAGCCCCTCTGTTTCTTGCCCTCGGTTTCAGCCCCTCTGTTTAGCGCCCTCTGTTTCAGCCCCTCTGATTCAGCCACTCTGTTTCAGCCCCTCTGATTCAGCCACTCTGATTTAGCCCTCTGATTCAGCCCCTCTGTTTCTCGCCCTCAGTTTCAGCCCCTCTGTTTTTCGCCCTCTTTTTCAGCCCCTGTGTTTCAGCCCATCGGTTTCAGCCACTGTGTTTCTCGCCCTCTGTTTCAGCCCCTCTGTTTCTCACCCTCTGTTTCAGCCCCTGTGATTCAGCCCCTCTGTTTCTCGCCCTCTGTTTCAGCCCCTCTGTTTCTCGCCCTCTGTTTCAGCCCCTCTGTTTCTCGCCCTCTGTTTCAGCCCCACTGTTTCAGCACCTCTGTTTCAGCCCCTCTGATTCAGCCCCTCTGTTTCTCGCCCTCTGTTTCAGCCCCTCTGTTTCTCGCCCTCTGTTTCAGCCCGTCTCTTTCTCGCCCTCTGTTTCAGCCCCTCTGTTTTTCGCCCTCTTTTTCAGCCCCTCTGTTTCAGCCCGTCTGTTTCAGCCACTCTGTTTCTCGCCCTCTGTTTCAGCCCCTCTGTTTCTCACCCTCTGTTTCAGCCCCTCTGATTCAGACCCTCTGTTTCTCGCCCTCTGTTTCAGCCCCTCTGTTTCTCGCCCTCTGTTTCAGCCCCTCTGTTTCTCGCCCTCTGTTTCAGCCCCTCTGTTTCTTGCCCTCTGTTTCAGCCCCTCTGTTTCTCGCCCTCTGTTTCAGCCCCTCTGTTTCAGCCGCTCTGTTTCTCGCCCTCTGTTTCTGCCCCTCTGTTTCTCGCCCTCTGTTTCAGCCCCTTTGTTTCAGCACCTCTGTTTCAGCCCCTCTGTTTCAGCCACCCTGTTTCAGCCCCTCTGTTTCAGCCCCTCTGTTTCAGCCCCGCTGATTCACCCCCTCTGTTTCTCGCCCTCTGTTTCAGCCCCTCTGTTTTTCGCCCTCTTTTTCAGCCCCTCTGTTTCAGCCCTCTGTTTCAGCCCCTCTGTTTCTCACCCTCTGTTTCAGCCCCTCTGATTCAGCTCCTCTGTTTCTCGCCCTCCGTTTCAGCCCCTCTGTTTCGCGCCCTCTGTTTCAGCCCCTCTGTTTCTCGCCCTCTGTTTCTCGCCCTCTGTTTCAGCCCCTCTGATTCAGACCCTCTGTTTCAACCCCTCTGATTCAGCCCCTCTGATTCAGCCCCACTCATTCAGCCCCTCTGTTTCAGCCCCTCTGATTCAGCCCCTCTGTTTCTCGCCCTCTGTTTCAGCCCCTCTGTTTCTCGCCCTCTGTTTCAGCCCCTCTGTTTCTCGCCCTCTGTTTCAGCCCCTCTGTTTCTTGCCCTCTGTTTCAGCCCCTCTGTTTCTCGCCCTCTGTTTCAGCCCCTCTGTTTCAGCCGCTCTGTTTCTCGCCCTCTGTTTCTGCCCCTCTGTTTCTCGCCCTCTGTTTCAGCCCCTTTGTTTCAGCACCTCTGTTTCAGCCCCTCTGTTTCAGCCACCCTGTTTCAGCCCCTCTGTTTCAGCCCCTCTGTTTCAGCCCCGGTGATTCACCCCCTCTGTTTCTCGCCCTCTGTTTCAGCCCCTCTGTTTTTCGCCCTCTTTTTCAGCCCCTCTGTTTCAGCCCTCTGTTTCAGCCCCTCTGTTTCTCACCCTCTGTTTCAGCCCCTCTGATTCAGCTCCTCTGTTTCTCGCCCTCCGTTTTAGCCCCTCTGTTTCGCGCCCTCTGTTTCAGCCCCTCTGTTTCTCGCCCTCTGTTTCTCGCCCTCTGTTTCAGCCCCTCTGATTCAGACCCTCTGTTTCAACCTCTCTGTTTCAGCCCCTCTGTTTCTCGCCCTCTGTTTCAGCCCCTCTGTTTCTCGCCCTCTGTTTCAGCCCCTCTGTTTCTCGCCCTCTGTTTCAGCCCCTCTGTTTCTTGCCCTCTGTTTCAGCCACTCTGTTTCTCGCCCTCTGTTTCAGCCTCTCTGTTTCTCGCCCTCTGTTTCAGCCCATCTGTTTCAGCCCCTATGTTTCAGCCCCTCTGTTTCTCGCCCTCTGTTTCAGCCCCTCTGTTTCTCGCCCTCTGTTTCAGCCCCTCTGTTTCTCGCCCTCTGTTTCAGCCCCTCTGTTTCAGCCCCTCTGTTTCTCGCCCTCTGTTTCAGCCCCTCTGTTTCAGCCCCTCTGTTTCTCGCCCTCTGTTTCAGCCTTTCTGTTTCTCGCCCTCTGTTTCAGCCCCTCTGATTCAGCCCCTCTGTTTCTCGTGCTCTGTTTCAGCCCCTCTGTTTCTCGCCCTCTGTTTCAGCCCCTCTATTTCTCGCCCTCTGTTTCAGCCCCTCTATTTCTCGCCATCTGTTTCAGCCCCTCTGTTTCAGCCCCACTGTTTCAGCCCCTCTGTTTCAGCCCCTCTATTTCTCGCCCTCTGTTTCAGCCCCTCTGTTTCAGCCCCTCTGTTTCAACCCCACTGTTTCAGCCCCTCTGTTTCAGCCCCTCTGTTTCTCGCCCTCTGTTTCAGCCCCTCGGTTTCTCGCCCTCTGTTTCAGCCCCTCTGTTTCTCGCCCTCTGTTTCAGCCCCTCTGTTTCAGCCCCTCTGCTTCTCGCCCCCTGTTTCAGCCCCTCTGTTTCAGCCTCTCTGTTTCAGCCCCTCTGTTTCTCGCATCTCTGATTCAGCCCCTCTGTTTCTTGCCCTCTGTTTCATCCCCTCTGTTTCTCGCCCGCTGTTTCAGCCTCTCTGTTTCTCGCCCTCTGTTTCAGCCCGTCTGTTTCAGCCCCTCTGTTTCAGCCCCTCTGTTTCTCGCCCTCTGTTTCAGCCCCTCTGTTTCTCGCACTCTGTGTCAGCCCCTCTGTTGCAGTCCCTCTGATTCAGCCCCTCTGTTTCAGCCCCTCTATTTCAGCCCCTCTGTTTCAGCCCCTCTGTTTCATCCCCTCTGTTTTTCGCCCTCTGTTTCTCACCCTCTCTTTCTCGCCCTCTGTTTCAGCCTCTCTGTTTTTTGCCCTCAGTTTCAGCCCCTCTGTTTCTCGCCCTCTGTTTCTCACCCTCTGTTTCTCGCCCTCTGTTTCAGCCCCTCTGTTTTTTGCCCTCTGTTTCAGCCCGTGTGTTTCAGACCCTCTGTTTCAGCCCGTGTGTTTCTCGCCCTCTGTTTCAGCCCCTCTGTTTCTCGCCCTCTGTTTCAACCTCTCTGTTTCTCGCCCTCTGTTTCAGCCACTCTGTTTCAGCCCCTCTGTTTCAGCCCCTCTGTTTCTCGCCCTCTGTTTCAGACCCTCTGTTTCTCGCCCTCTGTCTCAGCCCCTCTGTTTCTCGACCTCTGTTTCAGCCCCTCTGATTCAGCCCCTCTGTTTCAGCTCCTCTGATTCAGCACCTCTGAATCAGCCCCTCTGTTTCAGCCCCTCTGTTTCAGCTCCTCTGATTCAGCCCCTCTGATTCAGCCCCTCTGTTTCAGCCCCTCTGATTCAGACCCTCTGTTTCAACCCATCTGATTCAGCCCCTCTGTTTCAGCCCCTCTGAATCAGCCCCTCAAATTCAGCCCCTCTGTTTCTCGCCCTCTGTTTCAGCCCCTCAGTTTCTGGCCCTCTGTTTCAGCCCCGCTGATTCAGCCCCTCTGTTTCAGCCCCTCTGAATCAGCCCCTCTGATTCAGCCCCTCTGTTTCTCGCCCTCTGTTTCTCACCCTCTGTTTCTCGCCCTCTGTTTCAGACCCTCTGTTTCAGCCCCTCTGTTTCAGCCCCTCTGTTTCTCGCCCTCTGTTTCAGCCCCTCTATTTCTCGCCCTCTGTTTCAGCCCCTCTGATTCAGACCCTCTGTTTCAACCCCTCTGATTCAGCCCCTCTGATTTAGCCCCTCTGATTCAGCCCCTCTGTTTCTCGCCCTCTGTTCCAGCCCTTCTGTTTCAGCCCCTCTGTTTCTTGCCCTCTGTTTCAGCCCCTCTGTTTAGCGCCCTCTGTTTCAGCCCCTCTGATTCAGCCACTCTGTTTCAGCCCCTCTGATTCAGCCACTCTGATTTAGCCCTCTGATTCAGCCCCTCTGTTTCTCGCCCTCAGTTTCAGCCCCTCTGTTTTTCGCCCTCTTTTTCAGCCCCTGTGTTTCAGCCCATCTGTTTCAGCCACTCTGTTTCTCGCCCTCTGTTTCAGCCCCTCTGTTTCTGCCCCTCTGATTCAGCCCCTCTGTTTCTCGCCCTCTGTTTCAGCCCCTCTGTTTCTCGCCCTCTGTTTCAGCCCCTCTGTTTCTCGCCCTCTGTTTCAGCCCCACTGTTTCAGCACCTCTGTTTCAGCCCCTCTGATTCAGCCCCTCTGTTTCTCGCCCTCTGTTTCAGCCCCTCTGTTTCTCGCCCTCTGTTTCAGCCCGTCTCTTTCTCGCCCTCTGTTTCAGCCCCTCTGTTTTTCGCCCTCTTTTTCAGCCCCTCTGTTTCAGCCCGTCTGTTTCAGCCACTCTGTTTCTCGCCCTCTGTTTCAGCCCCTCTGTTTCTCACCCTCTGTTTCAGCCCCTCTGATTCAGACCCTCTGTTTCTCGCCCTCTGTTTCAGCCCCTCTGTTTCTCGCCCTCTGTTTCAGCCCCTCTGTTTCTCGCCCTCTGTTTCAGCCCCTCTGTTTCTTGCCCTCTGTTTCAGCCCCTCTGTTTCTCGCCCTCTGTTTCAGCCCCTCTGTTTCAGCCGCTCTGTTTCTCGCCCTCTGTTTCTGCCCCTCTGTTTCTCGCCCTCTGTTTCAGCCCCTTTGTTTCAGCACCTCTGTTTCAGCCCCTCTGTTTCAGCCACCCTGTTTCAGCCCCTCTGTTTCAGCCCCTCTGTTTCAGCCCCGCTGATTCACCCCCTCTGTTTCTTGCCCTCTGTTTCAGCCACTCTGTTTCTCGCCCTCTGTTTCAGCCTCTCTGTTTCTCGCCCTCTGTTTCAGCCCATCTGTTTCAGCCCCTATGTTTCAGCCCCTCTGTTTCTCGCCCTCTGTTTCAGCCCCTCTGTTTCTCGCCCTCTGTTTCAGCCCCTCTGTTTCTCGCCCTCTGTTTCAGCCCCTCTGTTTCAGCCCCTCTGTTTCTCGCCCTCTGTTTCAGCCCCTCTGTTTCAGCCCCTCTGTTTCTCGCCCTCTGTTTCAGCCTTTCTGTTTCTCGCCCTCTGTTTCAGCCCCTCTGATTCAGCCCCTCTGTTTCTCGTGCTCTGTTTCAGCCCCTCTGTTTCTCGCCCTCTGTTTCAGCCCCTCTATTTCTCGCCCTCTGTTTCAGCCCCTCTATTTCTCGCCATCTGTTTCAGCCCCTCTGTTTCAGCCCCACTGTTTCAGCCCCTCTGTTTCAGCCCCTCTATTTCTCGCCCTCTGTTTCAGCCCCTCTGTTTCAGCCCCTCTGTTTCAACCCCACTGTTTCAGCCCCTCTGTTTCAGCCCCTCTGTTTCTCGCCCTCTGTTTCAGCCCCTCGGTTTCTCGCCCTCTGTTTCAGCCCCTCTGTTTCTCGCCCTCTGTTTCAGCCCCTCTGTTTCAGCCCCTCTGCTTCTCGCCCCCTGTTTCAGCCCCTCTGTTTCAGCCTCTCTGTTTCAGCCCCTCTGTTTCTCGCATCTCTGATTCAGCCCCTCTGTTTCTTGCCCTCTGTTTCATCCCCTCTGTTTCTCGCCCGCTGTTTCAGCCTCTCTGTTTCTCGCCCTCTGTTTCAGCCCCTCTGTTTCAGCCCCTCTGCTTCTCGCCCCCTGTTTCAGCCCCTCTGTTTCTCGCACTCTGTGTCAGCCCCTCTGATTCAGCCCCTCTGTTGCAGTCCCTCTGATTCAGCCCCTCTGTTTCAGCCCCTCTATTTCAGCCCCTCTGTTTCAGCCCCTCTGTTTCATCCCCTCTGTTTTTCGCCCTCTGTTTCTCACCCTCTCTTTCTCGCCCTCTGTTTCAGCCTCTCTGTTTTTTGCCCTCAGTTTCAGCCCCTCTGTTTCTCGCCCTCTGTTTCTCACCCTCTGTTTCTCGCCCTCTGTTTCAGCCCCTCTGTTTTTTGCCCTCTGTTTCAGCCCGTGTGTTTCAGACCCTCTGTTTCAGCCCGTGTGTTTCTCGCCCTCTGTTTCAGCCCCTCTGTTTCTCGCCCTCTGTTTCAACCTCTCTGTTTCTCGCCCTCTGTTTCAGCCACTCTGTTTCAGCCCCTCTGTTTCAGCCCCTCTGTTTCTCGCCCTCTGTTTCAGACCCTCTGTTTCTCGCCCTCTGTCTCAGCCCCTCTGTTTCTCGACCTCTGTTTCAGCCCCTCTGATTCAGCCCCTCTGTTTCAGCTCCTCTGATTCAGCACCTCTGAATCAGCCCCTCTGTTTCAGCCCCTCTGTTTCAGCTCCTCTGATTCAGCCCCTCTGATTCAGCCCCTCTGTTTCAGCCCCTCTGATTCAGACCCTCTGTTTCAACCCATCTGATTCAGCCCCTCTGTTTCAGCCCCTCTGAATCAGCCCCTCAAATTCAGCCCCTCTGTTTCTCGCCCTCTGTTTCAGCCCCTCAGTTTCTGGCCCTCTGTTTCAGCCCCGCTGATTCAGCCCCTCTGTTTCAGCCCCTCTGAATCAGCCCCTCTGATTCAGCCCCTCTGTTTCTCGCCCTCTGTTTCTCACCCTCTGTTTCTCGCCCTCTGTTTCAGACCCTCTGTTTCAGCCCCTCTGTTTCAGCCCCTCTGTTTCTCGCCCTCTGTTTCAGCCCCTCTATTTCTCGCCCTCTGTTTCAGCCCCTCTGATTCAGACCCTCTGTTTCAACCCCTCTGATTCAGCCCCTCTGATTTAGCCCCTCTGATTCAGCCCCTCTGTTTCTCGCCCTCTGTTCCAGCCCTTCTGTTTCAGCCCCTCTGTTTCTTGCCCTCTGTTTCAGCCCCTCTGTTTAGCGCCCTCTGTTTCAGCCCCTCTGATTCAGCCACTCTGTTTCAGCCCCTCTGATTCAGCCACTCTGATTTAGCCCTCTGATTCAGCCCCTCTGTTTCTCGCCCTCAGTTTCAGCCCCTCTGTTTTTCGCCCTCTTTTTCAGCCCCTGTGTTTCAGCCCATCTGTTTCAGCCACTCTGTTTCTCGCCCTCTGTTTCAGCCCCTCTGTTTCTGCCCCTCTGATTCAGCCCCTCTGTTTCTCGCCCTCTGTTTCAGCCCCTCTGTTTCTCGCCCTCTGTTTCAGCCCCTCTGTTTCTCGCCCTCTGTTTCAGCCCCACTGTTTCAGCACCTCTGTTTCAGCCCCTCTGATTCAGCCCCTCTGTTTCTCGCCCTCTGTTTCAGCCCCTCTGTTTCTCGCCCTCTGTTTCAGCCCGTCTCTTTCTCGCCCTCTGTTTCAGCCCCTCTGTTTTTCGCCCTCTTTTTCAGCCCCTCTGTTTCAGCCCGTCTGTTTCAGCCACTCTGTTTCTCGCCCTCTGTTTCAGCCCCTCTGTTTCTCACCCTCTGTTTCAGCCCCTCTGATTCAGACCCTCTGTTTCTCGCCCTCTGTTTCAGCCCCTCTGTTTCTCGCCCTCTGTTTCAGCCCCTCTGTTTCTCGCCCTCTGTTTCAGCCCCTCTGTTTCTTGCCCTCTGTTTCAGCCCCTCTGTTTCTCGCCCTCTGTTTCAGCCCCTCTGTTTCAGCCGCTCTGTTTCTCGCCCTCTGTTTCTGCCCCTCTGTTTCTCGCCCTCTGTTTCAGCCCCTTTGTTTCAGCACCTCTGTTTCAGCCCCTCTGTTTCAGCCACCCTGTTTCAGCCCCTCTGTTTCAGCCCCTCTGTTTCAGCCCCGCTGATTCACCCCCTCTGTTTCTCGCCCTCTGTTTCAGCCCCTCTGTTTTTCGCCCTCTTTTTCAGCCCCTCTGTTTCAGCCCTCTGATTCAGCTCCTCTGTTTCTCGCCCTCCGTTTCAGCCCCTCTGTTTCGCGCCCTCTGTTTCAGCCCCTCTGTTTCTCGCCCTCTGTTTCTCGCCCTCTGTTTCAGCCCCTCTGATTCAGACCCTCTGTTTCAACCCCTCTGATTCAGCCCCTCTGATTCAGCCCCACTCATTCAGCCCCTATGTTTCAGCCCCTCTGTTTCTCGCCGTCTGTTTCAGCCCCTCTGTTTCTCGCCCTCTGTTTCAGCCCCTCTGTTTCTCGCCCTCTGTTTCAGCCCCTCAGTTTCTCGACCTCTGTTTCAGCCCCGCTGATTCAGCCACTCTGTTTCAGCCCCTCTGATTCAGCCACTCTGATTTAGCCCTCTGATTCAGCCCCTCTGTTTCTCGCCCTGAGTTTCAGCCCCTCTGTTTTTCGCCCTCTTTTTCAGCCCCTGTGTTTCAGCCCATCTGTTTCAGCCACTCTGTTTCTCGCCCTCTGTTTCAGCCCCTCTGTTTCTCACCCTCTGTTTCAGCCCCTCTGATTCAGCCCCTCTGTTTCTCGCCCTCTGTTTCAGCCCCTCTGTTTCTCGCCCTCTGTTTCAGCCCCTCTGTTTCTCGCCCTCTGTTTCAGCCCCACTGTTTCAGCACCTCTGTTTCAGCCCCTCCGATTCAGCCCCTCTGTTTCTCGCCCTCTGTTTCAGCCCCTCTGTTTCTCGCCCTCTGTTTCAGCCCCTCTGTTTCAGCCCCTCTGTTTCAGCCCCTCTGTTTCTCGCCCTCTGTTTCAGCCCCTCTGTTTCTCTCCCTCTGTTAGAGCCCCTCTGTTTCAGCACCTCTGTTTCAGCCCCTCTGTTTCAGCCACCCTGTTTCAGCCCCTCTGTTTCAGCCCCTCTGTTTCAGCCCCTCTGTTTCACCCCCTCTGTTTCTCGCCCTCTGTTTCAGCCCCTCTGTTTTTCGCCCTCTTTTTCAGCCCCTCTGTTTCAGCCCTCTGTTTCAGCCCCTCTGTTTCTCACCCTCTGTGTCAGCCCCTCTGATTCAGCCCCTCTGTTTCTCACCCTCTGTTTCAGCCCCTCTGTTTCGCGCCCTCTGTTTCAGCCCCTCTGTTTCTCGCCCTCTGTTTCAGCCCCACTGTTTCAGCCCCTCTGTTTCAGCCCCTCTGTTTTAACCCCTCTGTTTCAGCCCCTCTGTTTCTAGCCCTCTGTTTCAGCCAATCCGTTTCTCGCCCTATGTTTCAGCCCCTCTGTTTCAGACCCTCTGTTTCTCGCCCGCTGTTTCTGCCCCTCTGTTTCTCGCCCTCTGTTTCAGCCCCTCAGTTTCTCGCCCTCTGTTTCAGCCCCGCTGATTCAGCCCCTCTGTTTCAGCCCCTCTGAATCAGCCCCTCTGATTCAGCCCCTCTGTTTCAGACCCTCTGTTTCAGCCCCTCTGTTTCAGCCCTTCTGTTTCTCGCCCTCTGTTTCAGCCCCTCTGATTCAGACCCTCTGTTTCAACCCCTCTGATTCAGCCCCTCTGATTTAGCACCTCTGATTCAGCCCCTCTGTTTCTCGCCCTCTTTTTCAGCCCCTCTGATTCAGCCCCTCTGTTTCAGCCCCTCTGATTCAGCCCCTCTGTTTCAGCCCCTCTATTTCAGCCCCTCTGTTTCAGCCTCTCTGCTTCAGGCTCTCTGTTTCAGCCCGTCTGTTTCAGCACCTCTGTTTCAGCCCCTCTGTTTCTCGCCCGCTGTTTCAGTCCCTTAGTTTCTCGCCCTCTGTTTCAACCCCTCTGTTTCTCGCCCTCTGTTTCAGCCCCTCTGTTTCTTGCCCTCTGTTTCAGCCCCTCTGTTTCAGCCCCTCTGTTTCTCGCCCTCTGTTTCAGCCCCTCTGTTTCTCGCCCTCTGTTTCAGCCCCTCTGTTTCAGCACCTCTGTTTCAGCCCCTCTGTTTCAGCCACCCTGTTTCAGCCCCTCTGTTTCATCCCCTCTGTTTCAGCCCCTCTGTTTCACCCCCTCTGTTTCTCGCCCTCTGTTTCAGCCCCTCTGTTTTTCGCCCTCTTTTTCAGCCCCTCTGTTTCAGCCCTCTGTTTCAGCCCCTCTGTTTCTCACCCTCTGTTTCAGCCCCTCTGATTCAGCCCCTCTGTTTCTCGCCCTCTGTTTCAGCCCCTCTGTTTCGCGCCCTCTGTTTCAGCCCCTCTGTTTCTCGCACTCTGTTTCAGCCCCAATGTTTCAGCCCCTCAGTTTCAGCCCCTCTGTTTCAACCCCTCTGTTTCAGCCCCTCTGTTTCTAGCCCTCTGTTTCAGCCACTCTGTTTCTCGCACTCTGTTTCAGCCCCTCTGTTTCAGCCCCTCTGTTTCTCGCCCGCTGTTTCTGCCCCTCTGTTTCTCGCCCTCTGTTTCAGCCCCTCAGTTTCTCGCCGTCTGTTTCAGCCCCGCTGATTCAGCCCCTCTGTTACAGCCCCTCTGAATCAGCCCCTCTGATTCAGCCCCTCTGTTTCAGCCCCTCTGTTTCAGCCCCTCTGTTTCAGCCCCTCTGTTTCTCGCCCTCTGTTTCAGCCCCTCTGATTCAGACCCTCATTTTCAGCCCCTCTGTTTCTCCCCCTCTGTTTCAGCCCTTCTGTTTCAGCCCCTCTGTTTCTTGCCCTTTGTTTCAGCCCCTCTGTTTCTCGCCCTCTGTTTCAGCCCCTCTGATTCAGCCCCTCTGTTTCAGCCCCTCTGATTCAGCCCCTCTGATTTAACCCTCTGATTCAGCACCTCTGTTTCTCGCCCTCTGTTTCAGCCCCTCTGTTTCAGCCCCTCTGTTTCAGCCCCTCTGTTTCTCACCCTCTGTTTCAGCCCCTCACTTTCTCGCCCTCTGAATCAGCCCCTCTGATTCAGCCCCTCTGTTTCAGACCCTCTGTTTCAGCCCCTCTGTTTCAGCCCCTCTGTTTCTCGCCCTCTGTTTCAGCCCCTCTATTTCTCGCCCTCTGTTTCAGCCCCTCTGATTCAGACCCTCTGTTTCAACACCTCTGATTCAGCCCCTCTGATTTAGCCCCTCTGATTCAGCCCCTCTGTTTCTCGCCCTCTGTTTCAGCCCTTCTGTTTCAGCCCCTCTGTTTCTTGCCCTCTGTTTCAGCCCCTCTGTTTCTCGCCCTCTGTTTCAGCCCCTCTGTTTCAGACCCTCTGTTTCAGCCCCTCTGTTTCTTCCCCTCTGTTTCTCGCCCTCTGTTTCAGCCCCTATGTTTCTCGCCCTCTGTTTCAGCCACTCTGTTTCTCGCCCTCTGTTTCAGCCCCTATGTTTCTCGCCCTCTGTTTCAGCCCCTCTGTTTCTCGCCCTCTGTTTCAGCCCCTCTGATTCAGACCCTCAGTTTGAACGCCTCTGATACAGCCCCTCTGATTTAGCCCCTCTGATTCAGCCCCTCTGTTTCTCGCCCTCTGTTTCAGCCCTTCTGTTTCAGCCCCTCTGTTTCTCGCCCTCTGTTTCAGCCCCTCTGATTCAGACCCTCTGTTTCAACGCCTCTGATACAGCCCCTCTGATTTAGCCCCTCTGATTCAGCCCCTCTGTTTCTCGCCCTCTGTTTCAGCCCTTCTGTTTCAGCCCCTCTGTTTCTTGCCCTCTGTTTCAGCCCCTCTGTTTCTCGCCCTCTGTTTCAGCCCCACTGATTCAGCCACTCTGTTTCAGCCCCTCTGATTCAGCCCCTCTGATTTAGCCCTCTGATTCAGCCCCTTTGTTTCTCCCTCTCTGTTTCAGCCCCTCTGATTCAGCCCCTCTGATTCAGCCCCTCTGTTTCTCGCCCTCTGTTTCAGCCCTTCTGTTTCAGCCCCTCTGTTTCTTGCCCTCTGTTTCAGCCCCTCTGTTTCTCGCCCTCTGTTTCAGCCCCACTGATTCAGCCACTCTGTTTCAGCCCCTCTGATTCAGCCCCTCTGTTTCAGCCCCTCTGTTTCAGCCCCTCTGTTTCTCACCCTCTGTTTCAGCCCCTCTGATTCAGCCCCTCTGATTCAGCCCCACTCATTCAGCCCCTATGTTTCAGCCCCTCTGTTTCTCGGCCTCTGTTTCAGCCCCTCTGTTTCTCGCCCTCTGTTTCAGCCCCTCTGTTTCTCGCCCTCTGCTTCAGCCCCTCTGTTTCTTGCCCTCTGTTTCAGCCACTCTGTTTCTCGCCCTCTGTTTCAGCCTCTCTGTTTCTCGCCCTCTGTTTCAGCCCCTCTGATTCAGCCCCTCTGTTTCAGCCCCTCTGTTTCTCGCCCTCTGTTTCAGCCCCTCTGTTTCTCGCCCTCTGTTTCAGCCCCTCTGTTTCTCGCCCTCTGTTTCAGCCCCTCTGTTTCTTGCCCTCTGTTTCAGCCCCTCTGTTTCAGCACCTCTGTTTCAGCCCCTCTGTTTCAGCTCCTCTATTTCAGCCCCTCTGTTTCAGCCCCTCTGTTTCTCGCCATGTTTCAGCCACTCTGTTTCTCGCCCTCTGTTTCAGCCCCTCTGTTTCTCGCCCTCTGTATCAGCCACTTTGTTTCAGCCCCTCTGTTTCAGCCCCTCTGTTTCAGCCCCTCTGTTTCTCGCCCTCTGTTTCTCGCCCTCTGTTTCAGACCCTCTGATTCAGACCCTCTGTTTCAACCCCTCTGATTCAGCCCCACTCATTCAGCCCCTATGTTTCAGCCCCTCTGTTTCTCGCCCTCTGTTTCAGCCCCTCTGTTTCTCACCCTCTGTTTCAGCCCCTCTGTTTCTCGCCCTCTGTTTCAGCCCCCCTGTTTCAGCCCCTCTGTTTCAGCCCCTCTGATTCAGCCCCTCTGTTTCTCGCCCTCTGTTTCAGCCCCTCTGTTTCTCGCCCTCTGTTTCAGCCGGTCTGTTTCTCGCCCTCTGTTTCAGCCCCTCTGTTTTTCGCCCTCTGTTTCAGCCCCTCAGTTTCTCGCCCTCTGTTTCAGCCCCGCTGATTCAGCCCCTCTGTTTCAGCCCCTCTGAATCAGCCTCTCTGATTCAGCCCGTCTGTTTCAGACCCTCTGTTTCAGCCCCTCTGTTTTTTCCCCTCTGTTTCTCGCCCTCTGTTTCAGCCCCTATGTTTCTCGCCCTCTGTTTCAGCCCCTCTGTTTCTCGCCCTCTGTTTCAGACCCTATGTTTCTCGCCCTCTGTTTCAGCCCCTCTGATTCAGACCCTCTGTTTCAACCCCTCTGATTCAGCCCCTCTGATTTAGCCCCTCTGATTCAGCCCCTCTGTTTCTCGCCCTCTGTTTCAGCCCTTCTGTTTCAGCCCCTCTGTTTCTTGCCCTCTGTTTCAGCCCCTCTGTTTCTCGCCCTCTGTTTCAGCCCCACTGATTCAGCCACTCTGTTTCAGCCCCTCTGATTCAGCCCCTCTGATTTAGCCCTCTGATTCAGCCCCTCTGTTTCTCGCTCTCTGTTTCAGCCCCTCTGTTTCAGCCCCTCTGTTTCAGCCCCTCTGTTTCTCACCCTCTGTTTCAGCCCCTCTGATTCAGCCCCTCTCATTCAGCCCCACTCATTCAGCCCCTATGTTTCAGCCCCTCTGTTTCTCGCCCTCTGTTTCAGCCCCTCTGTTTCTCGCCCTTGGTTTCAGCCCCTCTGTTTCTCGCCCTCTGCTTCAGCCCCTCTGTTTCTTGCCCTCTGTTTCAGCCACTCTGTTTCTCGCCCTCTGTTTCAGCCCCTCTGTTTCTGCCCCTCTGTTTCTCGCCCTCTGTTTCAGCCCCTCTGTTTCTCGCCCTCTGTTTCAGCCCCTCTGTTTCTCGCCCTCTGTTTCAGCCCCTCTGTTTCTTGCCCTCTGTTTCAGCCCCTCTGTTTCAGCCCCTCTGTTTCAGCCCCTCTGTTTCAGCTCCTCTATTTCAGCCCGTCTGTTTCAGCCCCTCTGTTTCTCGCCCTCTGTTTCTCGCCCACTGTATCAGCCACTTTGTTTCAGCCCCTCTGTTTCAGCCCCTCTGTTTCAGCCCCTCTGTTTCTCGCCCTCTGTTTCTCGCCCTCTGTTTCAGACCCTCTGATTCAGACCCTCTGTTTCAACCCCTCTGATTCAGCCCCTCTGATTCAGCCCCACTCATTCAGCCCCTATGTTTCAGCCCCTCTGTTTCTGGCCCTCTGTTTCAGCCCCTCTGTTTCTCGCCCTCTGTTTCAGCCCCTCTGTTTCTCGCCCTCTGTTTCAGGCCCTCTGTTTCTCGCCCTCTGTTTCAGCCCCTCTGTTTCTTGCCCTCTGTTTCAGCCACTCTGTTTCTCGCCCTCTGTTTCAGCCTCTCTGTTTCTCGCCCTCTGTTTCAGCCCATTTGTTTCAGCCCCTCTGTTTCTCGCCCTCTGTTTCAGCCCCTCTGTTTCTCGCCCTCTGTTTCAGCCCCTCTGTTTCTCGCCCTCTGTTTCAGCCCCTCTGTTTCAGCCCCTCTGTTTCTCGCCCTCTGTTTCAGCCCCTCTGTTTCAGCCCCTCTGTTTCTCGCCCTCTGTTTCAGCCTTTCTGTTTCTCGCCCTCTGTTTCAGCCCCTCTGATTCAGCCCCACTGTTTCTCATGCTCTGTTTCAGCCCCTCTGTTTCTCGCCCTCTGTTTCAGCCCCTCTATTTCTCGCCCTCTGTTTCAGCCCCTCTATATCTCGCCCTCTGTTTCTGCCCCTCTGTTTCAGCCCCACTGTTTCAGCCCCTCTGTTTCAGCCCCTCTATTTCTCGCCCTCTGTTTCAGCCCCTCTGTTTCAGCCCCTCTGTTTCAACCCCACTGTTTCAGCCCCTCTGTTTCAGCCCCTCTGTTTCTCGCCCTCTGTTTCAGCCCCTCTGTTTCTCGCCCTCTGTTTCAGCCCCTCTGTTTCTCGCCCTCTGTTTCAGCCCCTCTGTTTCAGCCCCTCTGTTTCAGCCCCTCTGTTTCTCGCCCTCTGTTTCAGCCCCTCTGCTTCTCGCCCCCTGTTTCAGCCCCTCTGTTTCAGCCTCTCTGTTTCAGCCCCTCTGTTTCTCGCATCTCTGATTCAGCCCCTCTGTTTCTTGCCCTCTGTTTCAGCCCCTCTGTTTCTCGCCCGCTGTTTCAGCCTCTCTGTTTCTCGCCCTCTGTTTCAGCCCGTCTGTTTCAGCCCCTCTGTTTCAGCCCCTCTGTTTCTCGCCCTCTGTTTCAGCCCCTCTGTTTCTCGCACTCTGTGTCAGCCCCTCTGAATCAGCCCCTCTGTTGCAGTCCCTCTGATTCAGCCCCTCTGTTTCAGCCCCTCTATTTCAGCCCCTCTGTTTCAGCCCCTCTGTTTCATCCCCTCTGTTTTTCGCCCTCTGTTTCTCACCCTCTGTTTCTCGCCCTCTGTTTCAGCCTCTCTGTTTTTTGCCCTCAGTTTCAGCCCCTCTGTTTCTCGCACTCTGTTTCTCACCCTCTGTTTCTCGCCCTCTGTTTCAGCCCCTCTGTTTTTTGCCCTCTGTTTCAGCCCGTGTGTTTCAGACCCTCTGTTTCAGCCCCTCTGTTTCTCGCCCTCTGTTTCAGCCCCTCTGTTTCTCGCCCTCTGTTTCAGCCCCTCTGTTTCTCGCCCTCTGTTTCAACCTCTCTGTTTCTCGCCCTCTGTTTCAGCCACTCTGTTTCAGCCCCTCTGTTTCAGACCCTCTGTTTCTCGCCCTCTGTCTCAGCCCCTCTGTTTCTCGACCTCTGTTTCAGCCCCTATGTTTCAGCCCCTCTGTTTCTCGCCCTCTGTTTCAGCCCCTCTGTTTCTCGCCCTTGGTTTCAGCCCCTCTGTTTCTCGCCCTCTGCTTCAGCCCCTCTGTTTCTTGCCCTCTGTTTCAGCCACTCTGTTTCTCGCCCTCTGTTTCAGCCCCTCTGTTTCTGCCCCTCTGTTTCTCGCCCTCTGTTTCAGCCCCTCTGTTTCTCGCTCTCTGTTTCAGCCCCTCTGTTTCTCGCCCTCTGTTTCAGCCCCTCTGTTTCTTGCCCTCTGTTTCAGCCCCTCTGTTTCAGCCCCTCTGTTTCAGCCCCTCTGTTTCAGCTCCTCTATTTCAGCCCGTCTGTTTCAGCCCCTCTGTTTCTCGCCATGTTTCAGCCACTCTGTTTCTCGCCCTCTGTTTCTCGCCCACTGTATCAGCCACTTTGTTTCAGCCCCTCTGTTTCAGCCCCTCTGTTTCAGCCCCTCTGTTTCTCGCCCTCTGTTTCTCGCCCTCTGTTTCAGACCCTCTGACTCAGACCCTCTGTTTCAACCCCTCTGATTCAGCCCCTCTGATTCAGCCCCACTCATTCAGCCCCTATGTTTCAGCCCCTCTGTTTCTCGCCCTCTGTTTCAGCCCCTCTGTTTCTCGCCCTCTGTTTCAGCCCCTCTGTTTCTCGCCCTCTGTTTCAGCCCCTCTGTTTCTCGCCCTCTGTTTCAGCCCCTCTGTTTCTTGCCCTCTGTTTCAGCCACTCTGTTTCTCGCCCTCTGTTTCAGCCTCTCTGTTTCTCGCCCTCTGTTTCAGCCCATCTGTTTCAGCCCCTCTGTTTCAGCCCCTCTGTTTCTCGCCCTCTGTTTCAGCCCCTCTGTTTCTCGCCCTCTGTTTCAGCCCCTCTGTTTCTCGCCCTCTGTTTCAGCCCCTCTGTTTCAGCCCCTCTGTTTCTCGCCCTTTGTTTCAGCCTTTCTGTTTCTCGCCCTCTGTTTCAGCCCCTCTGATTCAGCCCCACTGTTTCTCGTGCTCTGTTTCAGCCCCTCTGTTTCTCGCCCTCTGTTTCAGCCCCTCTATTTCTCGCCCTCTGTTTCAGCCCCTCTATATCTCGCCCTCTGTTTCAGCCCCTCTGTTTCAGCCCCACTGTTTCAGCCCCTCTGTTTCAGCCCCTCTATTTCTCGCCCTCTGTTTCAGCCCCTCTGTTTCAGCCCCTCTGTTTCAACCCCACTGTTTCAGCCCTTCTGTTTCAGCCCCTCTGTTTCTCGCCCTCTGTTTCAGCCCCTCGGTTTCTCGCCCTCTGTTTCAGCCCCTCTGTTTCTCGCCCTCTGTTTCAGCCCCTCTGTTTCAGCCCCTCTGTTTCAGCCCCTCTGTTTCTCGCCCTCTGTTTCAGCCCCTCTGCTTCTCGCCCCCTGTTTCAGCCCCTCTGTTTCAGCCTCTCTGTTTCAGCCCCTCTGTTTCTCGCATCTCTGATTCAGCCCCTCTGTTTCTTGCCCTCTGTTTCAGCCCCTCTGTTTCTCGCCCGCTGTTTCAGCCTCTCTGTTTCTCGCCCTCTGTTTCAGCCTGTCTGTTTCAGCCCCTCTGTTTCAGCCCCCCTGTTTCTCGCCCTCTGTTTCAGCCCCTCTGTTTCTCGCACTCTGTGTCAGCCCCTCTGATTCAGCCCCTCTGTTGCAGTCCCTCTGATTCAGCCCCTCTGTTTCAGCCCCTCTATTTCAGCCCCTCTGTTTCAGCCCCTCTGTTTCATCCCCTCTGTTTTTCGCCCTCTGTTTCTCACCCTCTGTTTCTCGCCCTCTGTTTCAGCCTCTCTGTTTTTTGCCCTCAGTTTCAGCCCCTCTGTTTCTCGCCCTCTGTTTCTCACCCTCTGTTTCTCGCCCTCTGTTTCAGCCCCTCTGTTTTTTGCCCTCTGTTTCAGCCCGTGTGTTTCAGACCCTCTGTTTCAGCCCCTCTGTTTCTCGCCCTCTGTTTCAGCCCCTCTGTTTCTCGCCCTCTGTTTCAGCCCCTCTGTTTCTCGCCCTCTGTTTCAACCTCTCTGTTTCTCGCCCTCTGTTTCAGCCACTCTGTTTCAGCCCCTCTGTTTCAGCCCCTCTGTTTCTCGCCCTCTGTTTCAGACCCTCTGTTTCTCGCCCTCTGTCTCAGCCCCTATGTTTCTCGACCTCTGTTTCAGCCCATCTGATTCAGCCCCTCTGTTTCAGCTCCTCTGATTCAGCCCCTCTGATTCAGCCCCTCTGTTTCAGCCCCTCTGTTTCAGCTCCTCTGATTCAGCCCCTCTGATTCAGCCCCTCTGTTTCAGCCCCTCTGATTCAGACCCTCTGTTTCAACCCCTCTGATTCAGCCCCTCTGTTTCAGCCCCCCTGAATCAGCCCCTCAAATTCAGCCCCTCTGTTTCTCGCCCTATGTTTCAGCCCCTCAGTTTCTGGCCCTCTGTTTCAGCCCCGCTGATTCAGTCCCTCTGTTTCAGCCCCTCTGAATCAGCCCCTCTGATTCAGCCCCTCTGTTTCAGACCCTCTGTTTCAGCCCCTCTGTTTCAGCCCCTCTGTTTCTCGCCCTCTGTTTCAGCCCCTCTATTTCTCGCCCTCTGTTTCAGCCCCTCTGATTCAGACCCTCTGTTTCAACCCCTCTGATTCAGCCCCTCTGATTTAGCCCCTCTGATTCAGCCCCTCTGTTTCTCGCCCTCTGTTCCAGCCCTTCTGTTTCAGCCCCTCTGTTTCTTGCCCTCTGTTTCAGCCCCTCTGATTCAGCCCCTCTGTTTAGCGCCCTCTGTTTCAGCCCCTCTGATTCAGCCACTCTGTTTCAGCCCCTCTGATTCAGCCCCTCTGATTTAGCCCTCTGATTCAGCCCCTCTGTTTCTCGCCCTCAGTTTCAGCCCCTCTGTTTTTCGCCCTCTTTTTCAGCCCCTCTGTTTCAGCCCGTCTGTTTCAGCCACTCTGTTTCTCGCCCTCTGTTTCAGCCCCTCTGTTTCAGCACCTCTGTTTCAGCCCCTCTGTTTCAGCCACCCTGTTTCAGCCCCTCTGTTTCTTGCCCTCTGTTTCAGCCCCTCTGTTTCACCCCCTCTGTTTCTCGCAATCTGTTTCAGCCCCTCTGTTTTTCGCCCTCTTTTTCAGCCCCTCTGTTTCAGCCCTCGTTTTCAGCCCCTCTGTTTCTCACCCTCTGTTTCAGCCCCTCTGATTCAGCCCCTCTGTTTCTCGCCCTCTGTTTCAGCCCCTCTGTTTCGCACCCTCTGTTACAGCCCCTCTGTTTCTCACCCTCTGTTTCAGCCCCTCTGATTCAGCCCATCTGTTTCTCGCCCTCTGTTTCAGCCCCTCTGTTTCTCGACCTCTGTTTCAGCCCCACTGTTTCTCGCCCTCTGTTTCAGCCCCTCTGTTTCTCGCCCTCTGTTTCAGCCCCTCTGTTTCAGCCGCTCTGTTTCTCGCCCTCTGTTTCTGCCCCTCTGTTTCTCGCCCTCTGTTTCAGCCCCTCTGTTTCTCGCCCTCTGTTTCTCGCCCTCTGTTTCAGCCCCTCTGTTTCAGCCCCTCTGTTTCAGCTCCTCTGATTCAGCCCCTCTGATTCAGCCCCTCTGTTTCAGCCCCTCTGATTCAGAACCTCTGTTTCAACCCCTGTGATTCAGCCCCTCTGTTTCAGCCCCTCTGAATCAGCCCCTCAAATTCAGCCCCTCTGTTTCTCGCCCTCTGTTTCAGCCCCTCAGTTTCTGGCCCTCTGTTTCAGCCCCGCTGATTCAGCCCCTCTGTTTCAGCCCCTCTGAATCAGCCCCTCTGATTCAGCCCCTCTGTTTCAGATCCTCTGTTTCAGCCCTTCTGTTTCAGCCCCTCTGTTTCTCGCGCTCTGTTTCAGCCCGTCTATTTCTCGCCCTCTGTTTCAGCCCCTCTGATTCAGACCCTCTGTTTCAACTCCTCTGATTCAGCCCCTCTGATTTAGCCCCTCTGATTCAGCCCCTCTGTTTCTCGCCCTCTGTTCCAGCCCTTCTGTTTCAGCCCCTCTGTTTCTTGCCCTCTGTTTCAGCCCCTCTGTTTAGCGCCCTCTGTTTCAGCACCTCTGATTCAGCCACTCTGTTTCAGCCCCTCTGATTCAGCCCCTCTGATTTAGCCCTCTGATTCAGCCCCTCTGATTCTCGCCCTCAGTTTCAGCCCCTCTGTTTTTCGCCCTCTTTTTCAGCCCCTCTGTTTCAGCCCGTCTGTTTCAGCCACTCTGTTTCTCGCCCTCTGTTTCAGACCCTCTGTTTCAGCACCTCTGTTTCGGCCCCTCTGTTTCAGCCACCCTGTTTCAGCCCCTCTGTTTCAGCCCCTCTGTTTCAGCCTCTCTGTTTCACCCCCTCTGTTTCTCGCCCTCTGTTTCAGCCCCTCTGTTTTTCGCCCTCTTTTTCAGCCCCTCTGTTTCAGCCCTCTGTTTCAGCCCCTCTGTTTCTCACTCTCTGTTTCAGCCCCTCTGATTCAGCCCCTCTGTTTCAGCCCCTCTGTTTCTCGCCCTCTGTTTCAGCCCCTCTGTTTCAGCCCCTCTGTTTCTCGCCATGTTTCAGCCACTCTGTTTCTCGCCCTCTGTTTCAGCCCCTCTGTTTCTCGCCCTCTGTATCAGCCGCTTTGTTTCAGCCCCTCTGTTTCAGCCCCTCTGTTTCAGCCCCTCTGTTTCTCGCCCTCTGTTTCTTGCCCTCTGTTTCAGCCCCTCTGTTTCAGCTCCTCTGATTCAGCCCCTCTGATTCAGCCCCTCTGTTTCTCGCCCTCTGTTTCAGCCCCACTGTTTCAGCCCTTCTGTTTCAGCCACTCAGTTTCAGCCCCTCAGTTTCTTGCCCTCTCTTTCAGCCCCTCTGTTTCTCGCCCTCTGTTTCAGCCCCTCTGTTTCTCGCCATCTGTTTCAGCCCCTCTGTTTCTTGCCCTCTGTTTCAGCCCCTCTGTTTCAGCTCCTCTGATTCAGCCCCTCTGATTCAGCCGCTCTGTTTCACGCCCTCTGTTTCAGCCCCTCTGTTTCAGCCCTTCTGTTTCAGCCACTCAGTTTCAGCCCCTCTGTTTCTTGCCCTCTGTTTTAGCCCCTCTGTTTCTCGCCCTCTGTTTCAGCCCCTCTGTTTCTCGCCATCTGTTTCAGCCACTCTGTTTCTCGCCCTCTGTTTCAGCCCCTCTGATTCAGCCCCTCTGATTCAGCCCCTCTGTTTCAGCCCCTCTGTTTCAGCATCTCTGTTTCCCGCCCTCTGTTTCAGCTGTTCTGTTTCTCACCCTCTGTTTCAGCCCCTCTGTTTCAGCCCCTCTGTTTCTCGCCCTCTGTTTCAGCCTTTCTGTTTCTCGCCTTCTGTTTCAGCCCCTCTGATTCAGCCCCTCTGTTTCTCGCGCTCTATTTCAGCCCCTCTGTTTCTCGCGCTCTGTTTCAGCCCCTCTATTTCTCGCCCTCTGTTTCAGCCCCTCAATTTCTCGCCCTCTGTTTCAGCCCCTCTGTTTCAGCCCCACTGTTTCAGCCCCTCTATTTCAGCCCCTCTGTTTCTCGCCCTCTGTTTCAGCCCCTCTGTTTCAGCCCCTCTGTTTCAGCCCCTCTGTTTCAGCCCCTCTGTTTCTCGCCCTCTGTTTCAACCCCTCTGTTTCTCGCCCTCTGTTTCAGCCCCTCTGTTTCTCGCCCTCTGTTTCAGCCACTCTGTTTCAGCCTCTCTGTTTCAGCCCCTCTGTTTCTCGCATCTCTGATTCAGCCCCTCTGTTTCTTGCCCTCTGTTTCAGCCCCTCTGTTTCTCGACCGCTGTTTCAGCCTCTCTGTTTCTCGCCCTCTGTTTCAGCCCCTCTGTTTCAGCCCCTCTGTTTCAGCCCCTCTGTTTCTCGCCCTCTGTTTCAGCCCCTCTGTTTCTCGCCCTCTGTTTCAGACCCTCTGTTTCTCGCACTCTGTGTCAGCCCCTCTGATTCAGCCCCTCTGTTGCAGCCCCTCTGATTCAGACCCTCTGTTTCAGCCGCTCTATTTCAGCCCCTCTGTTTCAGCCCCTCTGTTTCATCCCCACAGTTTCTCGCCCTCTGTTTCTCACCCTCTGTTTCTCGCCCTCTGTTTCAGCCCCTCTGTTCTTTGCCCTCTGTTTCAGCCCCTCTGTTTCTCACCCTCTGTTTCTCACCGTCTGTTTCTCGCCCTCTGTTTCAGCCCCTCTGTTTTTTGCCCTCTGTTTCAGCCCGTCTGTTTCAGCCCCTCTGTTTCAGCCCCTCTGTTTCTCGCCCTCTGTTTCAGCCCCTCTGTTTCTCGCCCTCTGTTTCACCCCCTCTGTTTCTCGCCCGCTGTTTCAACCTCTCTGTTTCTCACCCTCTTTTTCAACCACTCTGTTTCAGCCACTCAGTTTCAGCCCCTCAGTTTCTTGCCCTCTCTTTCAGCCCCTCTGTTTCTCGCCCTCTGTTTCAGCCCCTCTGTTTCTCGCCATCTGTTTCAGCCCCTCTGTTTCTTGCCCTCTGTTTCAGCCCCTCTGTTTCAGCTCCTCTGATTCAGCCCCTCTGATTCAGCCGCTCTGTTTCACGCCCTCTGTTTCAGCCCCTCTGTTTCAGCCCTTCTGTTTCAGCCACTCAGTTTCAGCCCCTCTGTTTCTTGCCCTCTGTTTTAGCCCCTCTGTTTCTCGCCCTCTGTTTCAGCCCCTCTGTTTCTCGCCATCTGTTTCAGCCACTCTGTTTCTCGCCCTCTGTTTCAGCCCCTCTGATTCAGCCCCTCTGATTCAGCCCCTCTGTTTCAGCCCCTCTGTTTCAGCATCTCTGTTTCCCGCCCTCTGTTTCAGCTGCTCTGTTTCTCACCCTCTGTTTCAGCCCCTCTGTTTCAGCCCCTTTGTTTCTCGCCCTCTGTTTCAGCCTTTCTGTTTCTCGCCTTCTGTTTCAGCCCCTCTGATTCAGCCCCTCTGTTTCTCGCGCTCTATTTCAGCCCCTCTGTTTCTCGCGCTCTGTTTCAGCCCCTCTATTTATCGCCCTCTGTTTCAGCCCCTCAATTTCTCGCCCTCTGTTTCAGCCCCTCTGTTTCAGCCCCACTGTTTCAGCCCCTCTATTTCAGCCCCTCTGTTTCTCGCCCTCTGTTTCAGCCCCTCTGTTTCAGCCCCTCTGTTTCAGCCCCTCTGATTCAGCCCCTCTGTTTCTCGCCCTCTG
The DNA here is from genome assembly GCF_047496795.1 of Chiloscyllium punctatum. NCBI lineage: Eukaryota > Metazoa > Chordata > Chondrichthyes > Orectolobiformes > Hemiscylliidae > Chiloscyllium > Chiloscyllium punctatum. The sequence continues at coordinate 7,606,365 of NW_027309789.1, forward strand.
TTTCAACCCCTCTGTTTCTCGCCCTCTGTTTCAGCCCCTCTGTTTCTCGCCCTCTGTTTCAGCCACTCTGTTTCAGCCTCTCTGTTTCAGCCCCTCTGTTTCTCGCATCTCTGATTCAGCCCCTCTGTTTCTTGCCCTCTGTTTCAGCCCCTCTGTTTCTCGACCGCTGTTTCAGCCTCTCTGTTTCTCGCCCTCTGTTTCAGCCCCTCTGTTTCAGCCCCTCTGTTTCAGCCCCTCTGTTTCTCGCCCTCTGTTTCAGCCCCTCTGTTTCTCGCCCTCTGTTTCAGACCCTCTGTTTCTCGCACTCTGTGTCAGCCCCTCTGATTCAGCCGTCCTGTTTCAGCCGCTCTATTTCAGCCCCTCTGTTTCAGCCCCTCTGTTTCATCCCCTCAGTTTCTCGCCCTCTGTTTCTCACCCTCTGTTTCTCGCCCTCTGTTTCAGCCCCTCTGTTCTTTGCCCTCTGTTTCAGCCCCTCTGTTTCTCACCCTCCGTTTCTCACCCTCTGTTTCTCGCCCTCTGTTTCAGCCCCTCTGTTTTTTGCCCTCTGTTTAATGCCCGTCTGTTTCAGCCCCTCTGTTTCAGCCCCTCTGTTTCTCGCCCTCTGTTTCAGCCCCTCTGTTTCTCGCCCTCTGTTTCACCCCCTCTGTTTCTCGCCCGCTGTTTCAACCTCTCTGTTTCTCACCCTCTTTTTCAACCACTCTGTTTCAGCCCCTCTGTTTCAGCCCCTCTGTTTCTCGCCCTCTGTTTCAGACCCTCTGTTTCTCGCCCTCTGTCTCAGCCCCTCTGTTTCTCGACCTCTGTTTCAGCCCCTCTGATTCAGCCCCTCTGTTTCAGCCCCTCTGATTCAGCCCCTCTGTTTCAGCTCCTCTGATTCAGCCCCTCGGATTCAGCCCCTCTGTTTCAGACCCTCTGTTTCAGCCCCTCTGTTTCAGCCCCTCTCTTTATCGCCCTCTGTTTCAGCCCCTCTGATTCAGACCCTCTGTTTCAACCCCTCTGATTCAGCCCCTCTGTTTCAGCCCCTCTGAATCAGCCCCTCAAATTCAGCCCCTCTGTTTCACGCCCTCTGTTTCAGCCCCTCAGTTTCTCGCCCTCTGTTTCAGCCCCGCTGATTCAGCCCCTCTGTTTCAGCCCCTCTGAATCAGCCCCTCTGATTCAGCCCCTCTGTTTCAGACCCTCTGTTTCAGCCCCTCTGTTTCAGCCCCTCTGTTTCTCGCCCTCTGTTTCAGCCCCTCTATTTCTCGCCCTCTGTTTCAGCCCCTCTGATTCAGACCCTCTGTTTCAACACCTCTGATTCAGCCCCTCTGATTTAGCCCCTCTTATTCAGCCCCTCTGTTTCTCGCCCTCTGTTTCAGCCCTTCTGTTTCAGCCCCTCTGTTTCTTGCCCTCTGTTTCAGCCCCTCTGTTTCTCGTCCTCTGTTTCAGCCCCTCTGATTCAGCCCCTCTGTTTCAGCCCCTCTGATTCAGCCCCTCTGATTTAGCCCTCTGATTCAGCCCCTCTGTTTCTCGCCCTCAGTTTCAGCCCCTCTGTTTTTCGCACTCTTTTTCAGCCCCTCTGTTTCAGCCCGTCTGTTTCAGCCACTCTGTTTCTCGCCCTCTGTTTCAGCCCCTCTGTTTCAGCACCTCTGTTTCAGCCCCTCTGTTTCAGCCACCCTGTTTCAGCCCCTCTGTTTCAGCCCCTCTGTTTCAGCCCCTCTGTTTCACCCCCTCTGTTTCTCGCCTTCTGTTTCAGCCCCTCTGTTTTTCGCCCTCTGTTTCAGCCCCTCTATTTCAGCCCTCTGTTTCAGCCCCTCTGTTTCTCACCCTCTGTTTCAGTCCCTCTGATTCAGCCCCTCTGTTTCTCGCCCTCTGTTTCAGCCCCTCTGTTTCGCGCCCTCTGTTTCAGCCCCTCTGATTCAGCCCCTCTGTTTCTCGCCCTCTGTTTCAGCCCCTCTGTTTCTCGCCCTCTGTTTCAGCCCCTCTGTTTCTCGCCATCTGTTTCAGCCCCTCTGTTTCTTGCCCTCTGTTTCAGCCCCTCTGTTTCTCGCCCTCTGTTTCAGCCCCTCTGTTTCAGCCGCTCTGTTTCTCGCCCTCTGTTTCTGCCCCTCTCTTTCTCGCCCTCTGTTTCAGCCCCTCAGTTTCTCGCCCTCTGTTTCAGCCCCGCTGATTCAGCCCGTCTGTTTCAGCCCCTCTGAATCAGCCCCTCTGATTCAGCCCGTCTGTTTCAGACCCTCTGTTTCAGCCCCTCTGTTTCAGCCCCTCTGTTTCTCGCCCTCTGTTTCAGCCCCTCTGTTTCTCGCCCTCTGTTTCAGCCCCTCTGTTTCTCGCCCTCTGTTTCAGCCCCTCTGATTCAGACCCTCTGTTTCAACCCCTCTGATTCAGCCCCTCTGATTTAGCCCCTCTGATTCAGCCCCTCTGTTTCTCGCCCTCTGTTTCAGCCCTTCTGTTTCAGCCCCTCTGTTTCTTGCCCTCTGTTTCAGCCCCTCTGTTTCTCGCCCTCTGTTTCAGCCCCTCTGATTCAGCCACTCTGTTTCAGCCCCTCTGATTCAGGCCCTCTGATTTAGCCCTCTGTTTCAGCCCCTCTGTTTCTCGCTCTCTTTTTCAGCCCCTCTGTTTCAGCCCCTCTGTTTCAGCCCCTCTGTTTCTCACCCTCTGTTTCAGCCCCTCTGATTCAGCTCCTCTGATTCAGCCCCACTCATTCAGCCCCTATGTTTCAGCCCCTCTGTTTCTCGCCCTCTGTTTCAGCCCCTCTGTTTCTCGCCCACTGTTTCAGCCCCTCTGTTTCTCCCCCTCTGTTTCAGCCCCTCTGTTTCTTGCCCTCTGTTTCAGCCCCTCTGTTTCTTGCCCTCTGTTTCAGCCCCTCTGTTTCAGCCCCACTGTTTCAGCCCCTCTGTTTCAGCCCCTCTGTTTCGGCCCCTCTGTTTCTCGCCATGTTTCAGCCACTCTGTTTCTCGCCCTCTGTTTCAGCCCCTCTGTTTCTCGCCCTCTGTATCAGCCGCTTTGTTTTAGCCCCTCTGTTTCTCGCCCTCTGTTTCAGCCCCTCTGTTTCTCGCCCTCTGTTTCTCGCCCTCTGTTTCAGCCCCTCTGATTCAGACCCTCTGTTACAACCCCTCTGATTCAGCCCCTCTGATTCAGCCCCACTCATTCAGCCCCTATGTTTCAGCCCCTCTGTTTCTCGCCCTCTGTTTCAGCCCCTCTGTTTCTCGCCCTCTGTTTCAGCCCCTCTGTTTCTCGCCCTCTGTTTCAGCCCCTCTGTTTCTTGCCCTCTGTTTCAGGCACTCTGTTTCTCGCCCTCTGTTTCAGCCTCTCTGTTTCTCGCCCTCTGTTTCAGCCCCTCTGTTTCAGCCCCTCTGTTTCAGCCCCTGTTTCTCGCCCACTGTTTCAGCCCCTCTGTTTCTCGCCCTCTGTTTCAGCCCCTCTGTTTCTCGCCCTCTGTTTCAGCCCCTCTGTTTCAGCCCCTCTGTTTCAGCCCCTCTGTTTCTCGCCATGTTTCAGCCACTCTGTTTCTCGCCCTCTGTTTCAGCCCCTCTGTTTCTCGCCCTCTGTATCAGCCGCTTTGTTTCAGCCCCTCTGTTTCAGCCCCTCTGTTTCAGCCAATCTGTTCCTCGCCCTCTATTTCTCGCCCTCTGTTTCAGCCCCTCTGTTTCAGCTCCTCTGATTCAGCCCCTCTGATTCAGCCCCTCTGTTTCTCGCCCTCTGTTTCAGCCCCTCTGATTCAGCCCCTCTGATTTAGCCCTCTGATTCAGCCCCTCTGTTTCTCGCTCTCTGTTTCAGCCCCTCTGTTTCAGCCCCTCTGTTTCAGCCCCTCTGTTTCTCACCCTCTGTTTCAGCCCCTCTGATTCAGCCCCTCTGATTCAGCCCCACTCATTCAGCCCCTATGTTTTAGCCCCTCTGTTTCTCGCCCTCTGTTTCAGCCCCTCTGTTTCTCGCCCTCTGTTTCAGCCCCTCTGTTTCTCACCCTCTGTTTCAGCCCCTCTGTTTCTTGCCCTCTGTTTCAGCCACTCTGTTTCTCGCCCTCTGTTTCAGCCTCTCTGTTTCTCGCCCTCTGTTTCAGCCCCTCTGTTTCAGCCCCTCTGTTTCAGCCCCTCTGTTTCATCCCCTCTGTTTCTCGCCCTCTGTTTCAGCCCCTCTGTTTCTTGCCCTCTGTTTCAGCCCCTCTGTTTCAGCCCCTCTGTTTCAGCCCCTCTGTTTCAGCCCCTGTGTTTCAGCCCCTCTGTCTCAGCCCCTCTGTTTCTCGCCATGTTTCAGCCACTCTGTTTCTCGCCCTCAGTTTCAGCCCCTCTGATTCAGCCCCTCTGATTCAGCCCCACTCATTCAGCCCCTATGTTTCAGCCCCTCTGTTTCTCGCCCTCTGTTTCAGCCCCTCTGTTTCTCGCCCTCTGTTTCAGCCCCTCTGTTTCTCGCCCTCTGTTTCAGCCCCTCTGTTTCTTGCCCTCTGTTTCAGCCACTCTGTTTCTCGCCCTCTGTTTCAGCCTCTCTGTTTCTCGCCCTCTGTTTCAGCCCCTCTGTTTCAGCCCCTCTGTTTCAGCCCCTCTGTTTCATCCCCTCTGTTTCTCGCCCTCTGTTTCAGCCCCTCTGTTTCTTGCCCTCTGTTTCAGCCCCTCTGTTTCAGCCCCTCTGTTTCAGCCCCTCTGTTTCAGCCCCTCTGTTTCTCGCCCTCTGTATCAGCCGCTTTGTTTCAGCCCCTCTGTTTCTCGCCCTCTGTTTCAGCCCCTCTGTTTCAGCCCCTCTGTTTCAGCCCCTCTGTTTCTCGCCATGTTTTAGCCACTCTGTTTCTCGCCCTCTGTTTCAGCCCCTCTGTTTCTCGCCCTCTGTATCAGCCGCTTTGTTTCAGCCCCTCTGTTTCAGCCCCACTGTTTCAGCCAATCTGTTCCTCGCCCTCTGTTTCTCGCCCTCTGTTTCAGCCCCTCTGTTTCAGCTCCTCTGATTCAGCCCCTCTGATTCAGCCCCTCTGTTTCTCGCCCTCTGTTTCAGCCCCTCTGATTCAGCCCCTCTGATTTAGCCCTCTGATTCAGCCCCTCTGTTTCTCGCTCTCTGTTTCAGCCCCTCTGTTTCAGCCCCTCTGTTTCAGCCCCTCTGTTTCTCACCCTCTGTTTCAGCCCCTCTGATTCAGCCCCTCTGATTCAGCCCCACTCATTAAGCCCCTATGTTTCAGCCCCTCTGTTTCTCGCCCTCTGTTTCAGCCCCTCTGTTTCTCGCCCTCTGTTTCAGCCCCTCTGTTTCTCGCCCTCTGTTTCAGCCCCTCTGTTTCTTGCCCTCTGTTTCAGCCCCTCTGTTTCTCGCCCTCTGTTTCAGCCCCTCTGTTTCTCGCCCTCTGTTTCAGCCCCTCTGTTTCAGCCTCTCTGTTTCAGCCCCTCTGTTTCTCGCATCTCTGATTCAGCCCCTCTGTTTCTTGCCCTCTGTTTCAGCCACTCTGTTTCTCGCCCTCTGTTTCAGCCTCTCTGTTTCTCGCCCTCTGTTTCAGCCCCTCTGTTTCAGCCCCTCTGTTTCAGCCCCTCTGTTTCTCGCCCTCTGTTTCAGCCCCTCTGTTTCTCGCCCTCTGTTTCAGCCCCTCTGTTTCTCGCCCTCTGTTTCAGCCCCTCTGTTTCAGCCCCTCTGTTTCTCGCCATGTTTCAGCCACTCTGTTTCTCGCCCTCTGTTTCAGCCCCTCTGTTTCTCGCCCTCTGTATCAGCCGCTTTGTTTCAGCCCCTCTGTTTCAGCCCCTCTGTTTCAGCCCCTCTGTTTCTCGCCCTCTGTTTCTTGCCCTCTGTTTCAGCCCCTCTGTTTCAGCTCCTCTGATTCAGCCCCTCTGATTCAGCCCCTCTGTTTCTCGCCCTCTGTTTCAGCCCCTCTGTTTCAGCCCTTCTGTTTCAGCCACTCAGTTTCAGCCCCTCAGTTTCTTGCCCTCTCTTTCAGCCCCTCTGTTTCTCGCCCTCTGTTTCAGCCCCTCTGTTTCTCGCCATCTGTTTCAGCCCCTCTGTTTCTTGCCCTCTGTTTCAGCCCCTCTGTTTCAGCTCCTCTGATTCAGCCCCTCTGATTCAGCCGCTCTGTTTCACGCCCTCTGTTTCAGCCCCTCTGTTTCAGCCCTTCTGTTTCAGCCACTCAGTTTCAGCCCCTCTGTTTCTTGCCCTCTGTTTTAGCCCCTCTGTTTCTCGCCCTCTGTTTCAGCCCCTCTGTTTCTCGCCATCTGTTTCAGCCACTCTGTTTCTCGCCCTCTGTTTCAGCCCCTCTGATTCAGCCCCTCTGATTCAGCCCCTCTGTTTCAGCCCCTCTGTTTCAGCATCTCTGTTTCCCGCCCTCTGTTTCAGCTGCTCTGTTTCTCACCCTCTGTTTCAGCCCCTCTGTTTCAGCCCCTCTGTTTCTCGCCCTCTGTTTCAGCCTTTCTGTTTCTCGCCTTCTGTTTCAGCCCCTCTGATTCAGCCCCTCTGTTTCTCGCGCTCTATTTCAGCCCCTCTGTTTCTCGCGCTCTGTTTCAGCCCCTCTATTTCTCGCCCTCTGTTTCAGCCCCTCAATTTCTCGCCCTCTGTTTCAGCCCCTCTGTTTCAGCCCCACTGTTTCAGCCCCTCTATTTCAGCCCCTCTGTTTCTCGCCCTCTGTTTCAGCCCCTCTGTTTCAGCCCCTCTGTTTCAGCCCCTCTGTTTCAGCCCCTCTGTTTCTCGCCCTCTGTTTCAACCCCTCTGTTTCTCGCCCTCTGTTTCAGCCCCTCTGTTTCTCGCCCTCTGTTTCAGCCACTCTGTTTCAGCCTCTCTGTTTCAGCCCCTCTGTTTCTCGCATCTCTGATTCAGCCCCTCTGTTTCTTGCCCTCTGTTTCAGCCCCTCTGTTTCTCGACCGCTATTTCAGCCTCTCTGTTTCTCGCCCTCTGTTTCAGCCCCTCTGTTTCAGCCCCTCTGTTTCAGCCCCTCTGTTTCTCGCCCTCTGTTTCAGCCCCTCTGTTTCTCGCCCTCTGTTTCAGACCCTCTGTTTCTCGCACTCTGTGTCAGCCCCTCTGATTCAGCCCCTCTGTTGCAGCCCCTCTGATTCAGACCCTCTGTTTCAGCCGCTCTATTTCAGCCCCTCTGATTCAGCCCCTCTGTTTCATCCCCTCAGTTTCTCGCCCTCTGTTTCTCACCCTCTGTTTCTCGCCCTCTGTTTCAGCCCCTCTGTTCTTTGCCCTCTGTTTCAGCCCCTCTGTTTCTCACCCTCTGTTTCTCACCCTCTGTTTCTCGCCCTCTGTTTCAGCCCCTCTGTTTTTTGCCCTCTGTTTCAGCCCGTCTGTTTCAGCCCCTCTGTTTCAGCCCCTCTGTTTCTCGCCCTCTGTTTCAGCCCCTCTGTTTCTCGCCCTCTGTTTCACCCCCTCTGTTTCTCGCCCGCTGTTTCAACCTCTCTGTTTCTCACCCTCTTTTTCAACCACTCTGTTTCAGCCCCTCTGTTTCAGCCCCTCTGTTTCTCGCCCTCTGTTTCAGACCCTCTGTTTCTCGCCCTCTGTCTCAGCCCCTCTGTTTCTCGACCTCTGTTTCAGCCCCTCTGATTCAGCCCCTCTGTTTCAGCCCCTCTGATTCAGCCCCTCTGTTTCAGCTCCTCTGATTCAGCCCCTCGGATTCAGCCCCTCTGTTTCAGACCCTCTGTTTCAGCCCCTCTGTTTCAGCCCCTCTCTTTATCGCCCTCTGTTTCAGCCCCTCTGATTCAGACCCTCTGTTTCAACCCCTCTGATTCAGCCCCTCTGTTTCAGCCCCTCTGAATCAGCCCCTCAAATTCAGCCCCTCTGTTTCACGCCCTCTGTTTCAGCCCCTCAGTTTCTCGCCCTCTGTTTCAGCCCCGCTGATTCAGCCCCTCTGTTTCAGCCCCTCTGAATCAGCCCCTCTGATTCAGCCCCTCTGTTTCAGCCCTTCTGTTTCAGCCCCTCTGTTTCTTGCCCTCTGTTTCAGCCCCTCTGTTTCTCGTCCTCTGTTTCAGCCCCTCTGATTCAGCCCCTCTGTTTCAGCCCCTCTGATTCAGCCCCTCTGATTTAGCCCTCTGATTCAGCCCCTCTGTTTCTCGCCCTCAGTTTCAGCCCCTCTGTTTTTCGCACTCTTTTTCAGCCCCTCTGTTTCAGCCCGTCTGTTTCAGCCACTCTGTTTCTCGCCCTCTGTTTCAGCCCCTCTGTTTCAGCACCTCTGTTTCAGCCCCTCTGTTTCAGCCACCCTGTTTCAGCCCCTCTGTTTCAGCCCCTCTGTTTCAGCCCCTCTGTTTCACCCCCTCTGTTTCTCGCCTTCTGTTTCAGCCCCTCTGTTTTTCGCCCTCTGTTTCAGCCCCTCTATTTCAGCCCTCTGTTTCAGCCCCTCTGTTTCTCACCCTCTGTTTCAGTCCCTCTGATTCAGCCCCTCTGTTTCTCGCCCTCTGTTTCAGCCCCTCTGTTTCGCGCCCTCTGTTTCAGCCCCTCTGATTCAGCCCCTCTGTTTCTCGCCCTCTGTTTCAGCCCCTCTGTTTCTCGCCCTCTGTTTCAGCCCCTCTGTTTCTCGCCATCTGTTTCAGCCCCTCTGTTTCTTGCCCTCTGTTTCAGCCCCTCTGTTTCTCGCCCTCTGTTTCAGCCCCTCTGTTTCAGCCGCTCTGTTTCTCGCCCTCTGTTTCTGCCCCTCTCTTTCTCGCCCTCTGTTTCAGCCCCTCAGTTTCTCGCCCTCTGTTTCAGCCCCGCTGATTCAGCCCGTCTGTTTCAGCCCCTCTGAATCAGCCCCTCTGATTCAGCCCGTCTGTTTCAGACCCTCTGTTTCAGCCCCTCTGTTTCAGCCCCTCTGTTTCTCGCCCTCTGTTTCAGCCCCTCTGTTTCTCGCCCTCTGTTTCAGCCCCTCTGTTTCTCGCCCTCTGTTTCAGCCCCTCTGATTCAGACCCTCTGTTTCAACCCCTCTGATTCAGCCCCTCTGATTTAGCCCCTCTGATTCAGCCCCTCTGTTTCTCGCCCTCTGTTTCAGCCCTTCTGTTTCAGCCCCTCTGTTTCTTGCCCTCTGTTTCAGCCCCTCTGTTTCTCGCCCTCTGTTTCAGCCCCTCTGATTCAGCCACTCTGTTTCAGCCCCTCTGATTCAGGGCCTCTGATTTAGCCCTCTGTTTCAGCCCCTCTGTTTCTCGCTCTCTTTTTCAGCCCCTCTGTTTCAGCCCCTCTGTTTCAGCCCCTCTGTTTCTCACCCTCTGTTTCAGCCCCTCTGATTCAGCTCCTCTGATTCAGCCCCACTCATTCAGCCCCTATGTTTCAGCCCCTCTGTTTCTCGCCCTCTGTTTCAGCCCCTCTGTTTCTCGCCCACTGTTTCAGCCCCTCTGTTTCTCCCCCTCTGTTTCAGCCCCTCTGTTTCTTGCCCTCTGTTTCAGCCCCTCTGTTTCTTGCCCTCTGTTTCAGCCCCTCTGTTTCAGCCCCACTGTTTCAGCCCCTCTGTTTCAGCCCCTCTGTTTCGGCCCCTCTGTTTCTCGCCATGTTTCAGCCACTCTGTTTCTCGCCCTCTGTTTCAGCCCCTCTGTTTCTCGCCCTCTGTATCAGCCGCTTTGTTTCAGCCCCTCTGTTTCAGCCACTCTGTTTCTGCCCCTCTGTTTCTCGCCCTCTGTTTCTCGCCCTCTGTTTCAGCCCCTCTGATTCAGACCCTCTGTTACAACCCCTCTGATTCAGCCCCTCTGATTCAGCCCCACTCATTCAGCCCCTATGTTTCAGCCCCTCTGTTTCTCGCCCTCTGTTTCAGCCCCTCTGTTTCTCGCCCTCTGTTTCAGCCCCTCTGTTTCTCGCCCTCTGTTTCAGCCCCTCTGTTTCTTGCCCTCTGTTTCAGGCACTCTGTTTCTCGCCCTCTGTTTCAGCCTCTCTGTTTCTCGCCCTCTGTTTCAGCCCCTCTGTTTCAGCCCCTCTGTTTCAGCCCCTGTTTCTCGCCCACTGTTTCAGCCCCTCTGTTTCTCGCCCTCTGTTTCAGCCCCTCTGTTTCTCGCCCTCTGTTTCAGCCCCTCTGTTTCAGCCCCTCTGTTTCAGCCCCTCTGTTTCTCGCCATGTTTCAGCCACTCTGTTTCTCGCCCTCTGTTTCAGCCCCTCTGTTTCTCGCCCTCTGTATCAGCCGCTTTGTTTCAGCCCCTCTGTTTCAGCCCCTCTGTTTCAGCCAATCTGTTCCTCGCCCTCTATTTCTCGCCCTCTGTTTCAGCCCCTCTGTTTCAGCTCCTCTGATTCAGCCCCTCTGATTCAGCCCCTCTGTTTCTCGCCCTCTGTTTCAGCCCCTCTGATTCAGCCCCTCTGATTTAGCCCTCTGATTCAGCCCCTCTGTTTCTCGCTCTCTGTTTCAGCCCCTCTGTTTCAGCCCCTCTGTTTCAGCCCCTCTGTTTCTCACCCTCTGTTTCAGCCCCTCTGATTCAGCCCATCTGATTCAGCCCCACTCATTCAGCCCCTATGTTTTAGCCCCTCTGTTTCTCGCCCTCTGTTTCAGCCCCTCTGTTTCTCGCCCTCTGTTTCAGCCCCTCTGTTTCTCGCCCTCTGTTTCAGCCCCTCTGTTTCTTGCCCTCTGTTTCAGCCACTCTGTTTCTCGCCCTCTGTTTCAGCCTCTCTGTTTCTCGCCCTCTGTTTCAGCCCCTCTGTTTCAGCCCCTCTGTTTCAGCCCCTCTGTTTCATCCCCTCTGTTTCTCGCCCTCTGTTTCAGCCCCTTTGTTTCTTGCCCTCTGTTTCAGCCCCTCTGTTTCAGCCCCTCTGTTTCAGCCCCTCTGTTTCAGCCCCTGTGTTTCAGCCCCTCTGTCTCAGCCCCTCTGTTTCTCGCCATGTTTCAGCCACTCTGTTTCTCGCCCTCAGTTTCAGCCCCTCTGATTCAGCCCCTCTGATTCAGCCCCACTCATTCAGCCCCTATGTTTCAGCCCCTCTGTTTCTCGCCCTCTGTTTCAGCCCCTCTGTTTCTCGCCCTCTGTTTCAGCCCCTCTGTTTCTCGCCCTCTGTTTCAGCCCCTCTGTTTCTTGCCCTCTGTTTCAGCCACTCTGTTTCTCGCCCTCTGTTTCAGCCTCTCTGTTTCTCGCCCTCTGTTTCAGCCCCTCTGTTTCAGCCCCTCTGTTTCAGCCCCTCTGTTTCATCCCCTCTGTTTCTCGCCCTCTGTTTCAGCCCCTCTGTTTCTTGCCCTCTGTTTCAGCCCCTCTGTTTCAGCCCCTCTGTTTCAGCCCCTCTGTTTCAGCCCCTCTGTTTCTCGCCCTCTGTATCAGCCGCTTTGTTTCAGCCCCTCTGTTTCTCGCCCTCTGTTTCAGCCCCTCTGTTTCAGCCCCTCTGTTTCAGCCCCTCTGTTTCTCGCCATGTTTTAGCCACTCTGTTTCTCGCCCTCTGTTTCAGCCCCTCTGTTTCTCGCCCTCTGTATCAGCCGCTTTGTTTCAGCCCCTCTGTTTCAGCCCCTCTGTTTCAGCCAATCTGTTCCTCGCCCTCTGTTTCTCGCCCTCTGTTTCAGCCCCTCTGTTTCAGCTCCTCTGATTCAGCCCCTCTGATTCAGCCCCTCTGTTTCTCGCCCTCTGTTTCAGCCCCTCTGATTCAGCCCCTCTGATTTAGCCCTCTGATTCAGCCCCTCTGTTTCTCGCTCTCTGTTTCAGCCCCTCTGTTTCAGCCCCTCTGTTTCAGCCCCTCTGTTTCTCACCCTCTGTTTCAGCCCCTCTGATTCAGCCCCTCTGATTCAGCCCCACTCATTCAGCCCCTATGTTTCAGCCCCTCTGTTTCTCGCCCTCTGTTTCAGCCCCTCTGTTTCTCGCCCTCTGTTTCAGCCCCTCTGTTTCTCGCCCTCTGTTTCAGCCCCTCTGTTTCTTGCCCTCTGTTTCAGCCACTCTGTTTCTCGCCCTCTGTTTCAGCCTCTCTGTTTCTCGCCCTCTGTTTCAGCCCCTCTGTTTCAGCCCCTCTGTTTCAGCCCCTCTGTTTCATCCCCTCTGTTTCTCGCCCTCTGTTTCAGCCCCTCTGTTTCTTGCCCTCTGTTTCAGCCCCTCTGTTTCAGCCCCTCTGTTTCTCGCCCTCTGTTTCAGCCCCTCTGTTTCAGCCCCTCTGTTTCAGCCCCTCTGTTTCATCCCCTCTGTTTCTCGCCCTCTGTTTCAGCCCCTCTGTTTCTTGCCCTCTGTTTCAGCCCCTCTGTTTCAGCCCCTCTGTTTCAGCCCCTCTGTTTCAGCCCCTGTGTTTCAGCCCCTCTGTTTCAGCCCCTCTGTTTCTCGCCATGTTTCAGTCACTCTGTTTCTCGCCCTCTGTTTCAGCCCCTCTGTTTCAGCCCCTCTGTTTCAGCCCCTCTGTTTCTCACCCATTGTTTCAGCCCCTCTGATTCAGCCCCTCTGATTCAGCCCCACTCATTCAGCCCCTATGTTTCAGCCCCTCTGTTTCTCACCCTCTGTTTCAGCCCCTCTGTTTCTCGCCCTCTGTTTCAGCCCCTCTGTTTCTCACCCTCTGTTTCAGCCCCTCTGTTTCTTGCCCTCTGTTTCAGCCACTCTGTTTCTCGCCCTCTGTTTCAGCCTCTCTGTTTCTCGCCCTCTGTTTCAGCCCCTCTGTTTCAGCCCCTCTGTTTCAGCCCCTCTGTTTCTCACCCTCGGTTTCAGCCCCTCAGTTTCTCACCCTCTGTTTCAGCCCCTCTGTTTCAGCCCCTCTGTTTCTCGCCCTCTGTTTCAGCCTTTCTGTTTCTCGCCCTCTGTTTCAGCCCCTCTGATTCAGCCCCTCTGTTTCTCGCGCTCTGTTTCAGCCCATCTGTTTCTCGCCCTCAGTTTCAGCCCCTCTATTTCTCGCCCTCTGTTTCAGCCCCTCTATTTCTCGCCCTCTGTTTCAGCCCCTCTGATTCAGCCCCTCTGTTTCAGCCCCTCTGATTCAGCCCCTCTGTTTCAGCTCCTCTGATTCAGCCCCTCGGATTCAGCCCCTCTGTTTCAGACCCTCTGTTTCAGCCCCTCTGTTTCAGCCCCTCTCTTTCTCGCCCTCTGTTTCAGCCCCTCTGATTCAGACCCTCTGTTTCAATCCCTCTGATTCAGCCCCTCTGTTTCAGCCCCTCTGAATCAGCCCCTCAAATTCAGCCCCTCTGTTTCACGCCCTCTGTTTCAGCCCCTCAGTTTCTCGCCCTCTGTTTCAGCCCCGCTGATTCAGCCCCTCTGTTTCAGCCCCTCTGAATCAGCCCCTCTGATTCAGCCCCTCTGTTTCAGACCCTCTGTTTCAGACCCTCTGTTTCAGCCCCTCTGTTTCTCGCCCTCTGTTTCAGCCCCTCTATTTCTCGCCCTCTGTTTCAGCCCGTCTGATTCAGCCCTCTGTTTCAGCCCCTCTGTTTCTCACCCTCTGTTTCAGCCCCTCTGATTCAGCCCCTCTGTTTCTCGCCCTCTGTTTCAGCCCCTCTGTTTCTCGCCCTCTGTTTCAGCCCCTCTGATTCAGCCCCTCTGTTTCAGCCCCTCCGATTCAGCCCCTCTGATTTAGCCCTCTGATTCAGCCCCTCTGTTTCTCGCCGTCAGTTTCAGCCCCTCTGTTTTTCGCACTCTTTTTCAGCCCCTCTGTTTCAGCCCGTCTGTTTCAGCCACTCTGTTTCTCGCCCTCTGTTTCAGCCCCTCTGTTTCAGCACCTCTGTTTCAGCCCCTCTGTTTCAGCCACCCTGTTTCAGCCCCTCTGTTTCAGCCCCTCTGTTTCAGCCCCTCTGTTTCACTCCCTGTGTTTCTCGCCTTCTGTTTCAGCCCCTCTGTTTTTCGCCCTCTTTTTCAGCCCCTCTGTTTCAGCCCTCTGTTTCAGCCCCTCTGTTTCTCACCCTCTGTTTCAGCCCCTCTGATTCAGCCCCTCTGTTTCTCGCCCTCTGTTTCAGCCCCTCTGATTCGCGCCCTCTGTTTCAGCCCCTCTGTTTCTCAACGTCTGTTTCAGCCCCTCTGATTCAGCCCCTCTGTTTCTCGCCCTCTGTTTCAGCCCCTCTGTTTCTCGACCTCTGTTTCAGCCCCTCTGTTTCTCGCCCTCTGTTTCAGCCCCTCTGTTTCTTGCCCTCTGTTTCAGCCCCTCTGTTTCTCGCCCTCTGTTTCAGCCCCTCTGTTTCAGCCGCTCTGTTTCTCGCCCTCTGTTTCTGCCCCTCTGTTTCTCGCCCTCTGTTTCAGCCCCTCAGTCTCTCGCCCTCTGTTTCAGCCCCGCTGATTCAACCCCTCTTTTTCAGCCCCTCTGAATCAGCCCCTCTGATTCAGCCCGTCTGTTTCAGACCCTCTGTTTCAGCCCCTCTGTTTGTTCCCCTCTGTTTCTCGCCCTCTGTTTCAGCCCCTATGTTTCTCGCCCTCTGTTTCAGCCCCTCTGTTTCTCGCCCTCTGTTTCAGCCCCTATGTTTCTCGCCCTCTGTTTCAGCCCCTCTGTTTCTCGCCCTCTGTTTCAGCCCCTCTGATTCAGACCCTCTGTTTCAACCCCTCTGATTCAGCCCCTCTGATTTAGCCCCTCTGATTCAGCCCCTCTGTTTCTCGCCCTCTGTTTCAGCCCTTCTGTTTCAGCCCCTCTGTTTCTCGCCCTCTGATTCAGCCCCTCTGTTTCTCGCTCTCTGTTTCAGCCCCTCTGTTTCAGCCCCTCTGTTTCTCGCCCTCTGTTTCAGCCCCTCTGATTCAGCAACTCTGATTCAGCCCCACTCATTCAGCCCCTATGTTTCAGCCCCTCTGTTTCTCGCCCTCTGTTTCAGCCCCTCTGTTTCTCGCCCTCTGTTTCAGCCCCTCTGTTTCTCGCCCTCTGTTTCAGCCCCTCTGTTTCTTCCCCTCTGTTTCAGCCACTCTGTTTCTCGCCCTCTGTTTCAGCCTCTCTGTTTCTCGCCCTCTGTTTCAGCCCCTCTGTTTCAGCCCCTCTGTTTCAGCCCCTCTGTTTCTCGCCCTCTGTTTCAGCCCCTCTGTTTCTCGCCCTCTGTTTCAGCCCCTCTGTTTCTCGCCCTCTGTTTCAGCCCCTCTGTTTCTTGCCCTCTGTTTCAGCCCCTCTGTTTCAGCCCCTCTGTTTCAGCCCCTCTGTTTCAGCCCCTCTGTTTCTCGCCATGTTTCAGCCACTCTGTTTCTCGCCCTCTGTTTCAGCCCCACTGTTTCTCGCCCTCTGTATCAGCCGCTTTGTTTCAACCCCTCTGTTTCAGCCCCTCTGTTTCTGCCCCTCTATTTCTTGCCCTCTGTTTCTCGCCCTCTGTTTCAGCCCCTCTGATTCAGTCCCTCTGTTTCAACCCCTCTGATTCAGCCCCTCTGATTCAGCCCCACTCATTCAGCCCCTATGTTTCAGCCCCTCTGTTTCTCACCCTCTGTTTCAGCCCCTCTGTTTCTCGCCCTCTGTTTCAGCCCCTCTGTTTCTCGCCCTCTGTTTCAGCCCCTCTGTTTCTTGCCCTCTGTTTCAGCCACTCTGTTTCTCGCCCTCTGTTTCAGCCTCTCTGTTTCTCGCCCTCTGTTTCAGCCCCTCTGTTTCAGCCCCTCTGTTTCAGCCCCTCTGTTTCTCGCCCTCTGTTTCAGCCCCTCTGTTTCTCGCCCTCTGTTTCAGCCCCTCTGTTTCAGCCCCTCTGTTTCTCACCATGTTTCAGCCACTCTGTTTCTCGCCCTCTGTTTCAGCCCCTCTGTTTCTCGCCCTCTGTATTAGCCGCTTTGTTTCAGCCCCTCTGTTTCTCGCCCTCTGTTTCAGCCCCTCTGTTTCTCGCCATCTGTTTCAGCCCCTCTGTTTCTCGCCCTCTGTTTCAGCCCCTCTGTTTCAGCTCCTCTGATTCTGCCCCTCTGATTCAGCCCTCTGTTTCTCCCCCTCTGTTTCAGCCCCTCTGTTTCAGCCCTTCTGTTTCAGCCACTCAGTTTCAGCCCCTCTGTTTCTTGCCATCTGTTTCAGCCCCTCTGTTTCTCGCCCTCTGTTTCAGCCCCTCTGTTTCTCGCCATCTGTTTCAGCCCCTCTGTTTCTCGCCCTCTGTTTCAGCCACTCTGTTTCTCGCCCTCTGTTTCAGCCCCACTGATTCAGCCCCTCTGATTTCAGCCCCTCTGTTTCAGGCCCACTGTTTCAGCCCCTCTGTTTCTCGCCCTCTGTTTACGCCCCTCTGTTTCTCACCCTCTGTTTCAGCCCCTCTGTTTCAGCCCCTCTGTTTCTCGCCCTCTGTTTCAGCCTTTCTGTTTCTCGCCCTCTGTTTCAGCCCCTCTGATTCAGCCCCTCTGTTTCTCGCGCTCTGTTTCAGCCCCTCTGTTTCTCGGCCTCTGTTTCAGCCCCTCTATTTCTCGCCCTCTGTTTCAGCCCCTCTATTTCTCGCCCTCTGTTTCAGCCCCTCTGTTTCAGCCCCACTGTTTCAGCCCCTCTGTTTCAGCCCCTCTGTTTCTCGCCCTCTGTTTCAGCCCCTCTGTTTCTCGCCCTCTGTTTCAGTCCCTCTATTTCTCGCCCTCTGTTTCAGTCCCTCTGTTTCTCGCCCTCTGTTTCAGCCCCTCTGTTTCTCGCCCTCTGTTTCAGCCCCTCTGTTGCTCGCCCTCTGTTTCATCCCCTCTGTTTCAGCCTCTCTGTTTCAGCCCCTCTGTTTCTCGCATCTCTGATTCAGCCCCTCTGTTTCTTGCCCTCTGTTTCAGCCCCTCTGTTTCTCGCCCGCTGTTTCAGCCTCTCTGTGTCTCGCCCTCTGTTTCAGCCCCTCTGTTTCAGCCCCTCTGTTTCAGCCCCTCTGTTTCTCGCCCTCTGTTTCAGCCCCTCTGTTTCTCGCCCTCTGTTTCAGCCCCTCTGTTTCTCGGCCTCTGTTTCAGCCCCTCTATTTCTCGCCCTCTGTTTCAGCCCCTCTATTTCTCGCCCTCTGTTTCAGCCCCTCTGTTTCAGCCCCACTGTTTCAGCCCCTCTGTTTCAGCCCCTCTGTTTCACGCCCTCTGTTTCAGCCCCTCTGTTTCTCGCCCTCTGTTTCAGCCCCTCTATTTCTCGCCCTCTGTTTCAGTCCCTCTGTTTCTCGCCCTCTGTTTCAGCCCCTCTGTTTCTCGCCCTCTGTTTCAGCCCCTCTGTTGCTCGCCCTCTGTTTCATCCCCTCTGTTTCAGCCTCTCTGTTTCAGCCCCTCTGTTTCTCGCATCTCTGATTCAGCCCCTCTGTTTCTTGCCTTCTGTTTCAGCCCCTCTGTTTCTCGCCCGCTGTTTCAGCCTCTCTGTTTCTCGCCCTCTGTTTCAGCCCCTCTGTTTCAGCCCCTCTGTTTCAGCCCCTCTGTTTCTCGCCCTCTGTTTCAGCCCCTCTGTTTCTCGCCCTCTGTTTCAGACCCTCTGTTTCTCGCACTCTGTGTCAGCCCCTCTGATTCAGCCCCTCTGTTGCAGCCCCTCTGATTCAGCCGCTCTGTTTCAGCACCTCTATTTCAGCCCCTCTGTTTCAGCCCCTCTGTTTCAGCCCCTCTGTTTCTCGCACTCTGTTTCAGCCCCTCTGTTTCTGCCCCTCTGTTTCTCGCCCTCTGTTTCTCGCCCTCTGTTTCAGCCCCTCTGATTCAGACCCTCTGTTTCAACCCCTCTGATTCAGCCCCTCTGATTCAGCCCCACTCATTCAGCCCCTATGTTTCAGCCCCTCTGTTTCTCGCCCTCTGTTTCAGCCCCTCTGTTTCTCGCCCTCTGTTTCAGCCCCTCTGTTTCTCGCCCTCTGTTTCAGCCCCTCTGTTTCAGCCCCTCTGTTTCTCGCCCTCTGTTTCAGCCCCTCTGTTTCTCGCCCTCTGTTTCCGCCCCTCTGTTTCAGCCTCTCTGTTTCAGCCCCTCTGTTTCTCGCATCTCTGATTAAGCCCCTCTGTTTCTTGCCCTCTGTTTCAGCCCCTCTGTTTCTCGACCGCTGTTTCAGCCTCTCTGTTTCTCGCCCTCTGTTTCAGCCCCTCTGTTTCAGCCCCTCTGTTTCAGCCCCTCTGTTTCTCGCCCTCTGTTTCAGCCCCTCTGTTTCTCGCCCTCTGTTTCAGACCCTCTGTTTCTCGCACTCTGTGTCAGCCCCTCTGATTCAGCCCCTCTGTTGCAGCCCCTCTGATTCAGCCCCTCTGTTTCAGCCCCTCTATTTCAGCCCCTCTGTTTCAGCCCCTCTGTTTCATCCCCTCAGTTTCTCGCCCTCTGTTTCTCACCCTCTGTTTCTCGCCCTCTGTTTCAGCCCCTCTGTTCTTTGCCCTCTGTTTCAGCCCCTCTGTTTCTCGCCCTCTGTTTCTCACCCTCTGTTTCTCGCCCTCTGTTTCAGCCCCTCTGTTTTTTGCCCTCTGTTTCAGCCCGTCTGTTTCAGCCCCTCTGTTTCAGCCCCTCTGTTTCTCGCCCTCTGTTTCAGCCCCTCTGTTTCTCGCCCTCTGTTTCACCCCCTCTGTTTCTTGCCCACTGTTTCAACCTCTCTGTTTCTCGCCCTCTTTTTCAGCCACTCTGTTTCAGCCCCTCTGTTTCAGCCCCTCTGTTTCTCGCCCTCTGTTTCAGATCCTCTGTTTCTCGCCCTCTTTCTCAGCCCCTCTGTTTCTCGACCTCTGTTTCAGCCCCTCTGATTCAGCCCCTCTGTTTCAGCCCCTCTGATTCAGCCCCTCTGTTTCAGCTCCTCTGATTCAGCCCCTCGGATTCAGCCCCTCTGTTTCAGACCCTCTTTTTCAGCCCCTCTGTTTCAGCCCCTCTGATTCAGACCCTCTGTTTCAACCCCTCTGATTCAGCCCCTCTGTTTCAGCCCCTCTGAATCAGCCCCTCAAATTCAGCCCCTCTGTTACACGCCCTCTGTTTCAGCCCCTCAGTTTCTCGCCCTCTGTTTCAGCCCCGCTGATTCAGCCCCTCTGTTTCTCGCCCTCTGTTTCAGCCCCTCTGTTTCTCGCCCTCTGTTTCAGCCCCGCTGATTCAGCCCCTCTGTTTCTCGCCCTCTGTTTCAGCCCCTCTGTTTCTCGCCCTCTGTTTCAGCCCCTCTGTTTCTCGCCCTCTGTTTCAGCCCCTCTGTTTCAGCCCCTCTGTTTCTCGCCCTCTGTTTCAGCCCCTCAGTTTCTCGCCCTCTGTTTCAGCCCTTCTGTTTCAGCCCATCTGTTTCAGCCCCTCTGTTTCAGCCCCTCTGTTTCAGCCCCTCTGTTTCTCGCCATGTTTCAGCCACTCTGTTTCTCGCCCTCTGTTTCACCCCCTCTGTTTCTCGCCCTCTGTATCAGCCACTTTGTTTCAGCCCCTCTGTTTCAGCCCCTCTGTTTCAGCCCCTCTGTTTCTCGCCCTCTGTTTCTCGCCCTCTGTTTCAGCCCATCTGATTCAGACCCTCTGTT
This sequence comes from Chiloscyllium punctatum, assembly GCF_047496795.1. Lineage (NCBI taxonomy): Eukaryota > Metazoa > Chordata > Chondrichthyes > Orectolobiformes > Hemiscylliidae > Chiloscyllium > Chiloscyllium punctatum. The sequence goes on from NW_027309789.1 coordinate 7,625,399, forward strand.
TCAACCCCTCTGATTCAGCCCCTCTGATTCAGCCCCACTCATTCAGCCCCTATGTTTCAGCCCCTCTGTTTCTCGCCCTCTGTTTCAGACCCTCTGTTTCTCGCCCTCTGTTTCAGCCCCTCTATTTCTCGTCCTCTGTTTCAGCCCCTCTGATTCAGCACCTCTGATTCAGCCCCACTCATTCAGCCCCTATGTTTCAGCCCCTCTGTTTCTCGCCCTCTGTTTCAGCCCCTCTGTTTCTCGCCCTCTGTTTCAGCCCCTCTGTTTCTCGCCCTCTGTTTCAGCCCCTCTGTTTCTTCCCCTCTGTTTCAGCCACTCTGTTTCTCGCCCTCTGTTTCAGCCTCTCTGTTTCTCGCCCTCTGTTTCAGCCCCTCTGTTTCAGCCCCTCTGTTTCAGCCCCTCTGTTTCTCGCCCTCTGTTTCAGCCCCTCTGTTTCTCGCCCTCTGTTTCAGCCCCTCTGTTTCTCGCCCTCTGTTTCAGCCCCTCTGTTTCTTGCCCTCTGTTTAAGCCCCTCTGTTTCAGCCCCTCTGTTTCAGCCCCTCTGTTTCAGCCCCTCTGTTTCAGCCCCTCTGTTTCTCGCCATGTTTCAGCCACTCTGTTTCTCGCCCTCTGTTTCAGCCCCTCTGTTTCTCGCCCTCTGTATCAGCCGCTTTGTTTCAACCCCTCTGTTTCAGCCCCTCTGTTTCTGCCCCTCTATTTCTCGCCCTCTGTTTCTCGCCCTCTGTTTCAGCCCCTCTGATTCAGACCCTCTGTTTCAACCCCTCTGATTCAGCCCCTCTGATTCAGCCCCACTCATTCAGCCCCTATGTTTCAGCCCCTCTGTTTCTCGCCCTCTGTTTCAGCCCCTCTGTTTCTCGACCTCTGTTTCAGCCCCTCTGTTTCTCGCCCTCTGTTTCAGCCCCTCTGTTTCTCGCCCTCTGTTTCAGCCCCTCTGTTTCTTGCCCTCTGTTTCAGCCACTCTGTTTCTCGCCCTCTGTTTCAGCCCCTCTGTTTCTCGCCCTCTGTTTCAGCCCCTCTGTTTCTTGCCATCTGTTTCAGCCCCTCTGTTTCTCGCCCTCTGTTTCAGCCCCTCTGTTTCTCGCCATCTGTTTCAGCCCCTCTGTTTCTCGCCCTGTGTTTCAGCCACTCTGTTTCTCGCCCTCTGTTTCAGCCCCTCTGATTCAGCCCCTCTGATTCAGCCCCTCTGTTTCAGCCACTCTGTTTCAGCCCCTCTGTTTCTCGCCCTCTGTTTACGCCCCTCTGTTTCTCACCCTCTGTTTCAGCCCCTCTGTTTCAGCCCCTCTGTTTCTCGCCCTCTGTTTCAGCCTTTCTGTTTCTCGCCCTCTGTTTCAGCCCCTCTGATTCAGCCCCTCTGTTTCTCGCGCTCTGTTTCAGCCCCTCTGTTTCTCACCCTCTGTTTCAGCCCCTCTATTTCTCGTCCTCTGTTTCAGCCCCTCTATTTCTCGCCCTCTCTTTCAGCCCCTCTGTTTCAAACCCACTGTTTCAGCCCCTCTGTTTCAGCCCCTCTGTTTCTCGCCCTCTGTTTCAGCCCCTCTGTTTCTCGCCCTCTGTTTCAGCCCTTCTATTTCTCGCCCTCTGTTTCAGTCCCTCTGTTTCAGCCCCTCTGTTTCTCGCCCTCTGTTTCAGCCCCTCTTTTTCTCGCCCTCTGTTTCATCCCCTCTGTTTCAGACTCTCTGTTTCAGCCCCTCTGTTTCTCGCATCTCTGATTCAGCCCCTCTGTTTCTTGCCCTCTGTTTCAGCCCCTCTGTTTCTCGCCCGCTGTTTCAGCCTCTCTGTTTCTCGCCCTCTGTTTCAGCCCCTCTGTTTCAGCCCCTCTGTTTCAGCCCCTCTGTTTCTCGCCCTCTGTTTCAGCCCCTCTGTTTCTCGCCCTCTGTTTCAGACCCTCTGTTTCTCGCACTCTGTGTCAGCCCCTCTGATTCAGCCCCTCTGTTGCAGCCCCTCTGATTCAGCCCCTCTGTTTCAGCCCCTCTATTTCAGCCCCTCTGATTCAGCCCCTCTGTTTCATCCCCTCTGTTTCTTGCCCTCTGTTTCTCACCCTCTGTTTCTCGCACTCTGTTTCAGCCCCTCTGTTTTTTGCCCTCTGTTTCAGCCCCTCTGTTTCTCGCCCTCTGTTTCTCACCCTCTGTTTCTCGCCCTCTGTTTCAGCCCCTCTGTTTTTTGCCCTCTGTTTCAGCCCGTCTGTTTCAGCCCCTCTGTTTAAGCCCCTCTGTTTCTCGCCCTCTGTTTCAGCCCCTCTGTTTCTCGCCCTCTGTTTCAACCTCTCTGTTTCTCGCCCTCTGTTTCAGCCACTCTGTTTCAGCCCCTCTGTTTCAGCCCCTCTTTTTCTCGCCCTCTGTTTCAGACCCTCTGTTTCTCGCCCTCTGTCTCAGCCCCTCTGTTTCTCGACCTCTGTTTCAGCCCCTCTGATTCAGCCCCTCTGTTTCAGCTCTTCTGATTCAGCCCCTCTGATTCAGCCCCTCTGTTTCAGACCCTCTGTTTCAGCCCCTCTGTTTCAGCCCCTCTGTTTCTCGCCCTCTGTTTCAGCCCCTCTGATTCAGACCCTCTGTTTCAACCCCTCTGATTCAGCCCCTCTGTTTCAGCCCCTCTGAATCAGCCCCTCAAATTGAGCCCCTCTGTTTCTCGCCCTCTGTTTCAGCCCCTCTGTTTCTCGCCCTCTGTTTCAGCCACTCAGTTTCTCGCCCTCTGTTTCAGCCCCGCTGATTCAGCCCCTCTGTTTCAGCCCCTCTGAATCAGCCCCTTTGATTCAGCCCCTCTGTTTCAGACCCTCTGTTTCTCGCCCTCTGTTTCAGACCCTCTGTTTCTCGCACTCTGTGTCAGCCCCTCTGATTCAGCCCCTCTGTTGCAGCCCCTCTGATTCAGCCCCTCTGTTTCAGCCCCTCTATTTCAGCCCCTCTGATTCAGCCCCTCTGTTTCATCCCCTCTGTTTCTTGCCCTCTGTTTCTCACCCTCTGTTTCTCGCACTCTGTTTCAGCCCCTCTGTTTTTTGCCCTCTGTTTCAGCCCCTCTGTTTCTCGCCCTCTGTTTCTCACCCTCTGTTTCTCGCCCTCTGTTTCAGCCCCTCTGTTTTTTGCCCTCTGTTTCAGCCCGTCTGTTTCAGCCCCTCTGTTTAAGCCCCTCTGTTTCTCGCCCTCTGTTTCAGCCCCTCTGTTTCTCGCCCTCTGTTTCAGCCCCTCTGTTTCTCGCCCTCTGTTTCAACCTCTCTGTTTCTCGCCCTCTGTTTCAGCCACTCTGTTTCAGCCCCTCTGTTTCAGCCCCTCTGTTTCTCGCCCTCTGTTTCAGACCCTCTGTTTCTCGCCCTCTGTCTCAGCCCCTCTGTTTCTCGACCTCTGTTTCAGCCCCTCTGATTCAGCCCCTCTGTTTCAGCTCTTCTGATTCAGCCCCTCTGATTCAGCCCCTCTGTTTCAGACCCTCTGTTTCAGCCCCTCTGTTTCAGCCCCTCTGTTTCTCGCCCTCTGTTTCAGCCCCTCTGATTCAGACCCTCTGTTTCAACCCCTCTGATTCAGCCCCTCTGTTTCAGCCCCTCTGAATCAGCCCCTCAAATTGAGCCCCTCTGTTTCTCGCCCTCTGTTTCAGCCCCTCTGTTTCTCGCCCTCTGTTTCAGCCACTCAGTTTCTCGCCCTCTGTTTCAGCCCCGCTGATTCAGCCCCTCTGTTTCAGCCCCTCTGAATCAGCCCCTTTGATTCAGCCCCTCTGTTTCAGACCCTCTGTTTCAGCCCCTCTGTTTCAGCCCCTCTGTTTCTCGCCCTCTGATTCAGCCCCTCTATTTCTCGCCCTCTGTTTCAGCCCCTCTGATTCAGACCCCCGGTTTCAACCCCTCTGATTCAGCCCCTCTGATTTAGCCCCTCTGATTCAGCCCCTCTGTTTCTCGCCCTCTGTTTCAGCCCTTCTGTTTCAGCCCCTCTGTTTCTTGCCCTCTGTTTCAGCCCCTCTGTTTCTCGCCCTCTGTTTCAGCCCCTCTGATTCAGCCCCTCTGTTTCAGCCCCTCTAATTCAGCCCCTCTGATTTAGCCCTCTGATTCAGCCCCTCTGTTTCTCGCCCTCAGTTTCAGCCCCTCTGTTTTTCGCCCTCTTTTTCAACCCCTCTGTTTCAGCCCGTCTGTTTCAGCCACTCTGTTTCTCGCCCTCTGTTTCAGCCCCTCTGTTTCTCACCCTCTGTTTCAGCCCCTCTGTTTCTCGACCTCTGTTTCAGCCCCTCTGATTCAGCCCCTCTGTTTCAGCCCCTCTGATTCAGCCCCTCTGTTTCAGCCCCTCTGTTTCAGCCCCTCTGTTTCATCCCCTCTGTTTCTCGCCCTCTGTTTCAGCCCCTCTGTTTCAGCCCCTCTCTTTCTCGCCCTCTGTTTCAGCCTCTCTGTTTCTCGCCCTCTGTTTCAGCCCCTCTGTTTCAGCCCCTCTGTTTCTCGCCCTCTGTTTCAGCCCCTCTGTTTCTCGCCCTCTGTTTACGCCCCTCTGTTTCTCACCCTCTGTTTCAGCCCCTCTGTTTCAGCCCCTCTGTTTCTCGCCCTCTGTTTCAGCCTTTCTGTTTCTCGCCCTCTGTTTCAGCCCCTCTGATTCAGCCCCTCTGTTTCTCGCCCTCTGTTTCAGCCCCTCTGTTTCTCGCCCTCTGTTTCAGCCCCTCTATTTCTCGTCCTCTGTTTCAGCCCCTCTATTTCTCGCCCTCTGTTTCAGCCCCTCTGTTTCAGCCCCTCTGTTTCTCGCCCTCTGTTTCAGCCCCTCTGTTTCTCGCCCTCTGTTTCAGCCCTTCTATTTCTCGCCCTCTGTTTCAGTCCCTCTGTTTCAGCCCCTCTGTTTCAGCCCCTCTGTTTCTCGCCCTCTGTTTCAGCCCCTCTGTTTCTCGCCCTCTGTTTCATCCCCTCTGTTTCAGACTCTCTGTTTCAGCCCCTCTGTTTCTCGCATCTCTGATTCAGCCCCTCTGTTTCTTGCCCTCTGTTTCAGCCCCTCTGTTTCTCGCCCCCTGTTTCAGCCTCTCTGTTTTTCGCCCTCTGTTTCAGCCCCTCTGTTTCAGCCCCTCTGTTTCAGCCCCTCTGTTTCTCGCCCTCTGTTTCAGCCCCTCTGTTTCTCGCCCTCTGTTTCAGACCCTCTGTTTCTCGCACTCTGTGTCAGCCCCTCTGATTCAGCCCCTCTGTTGCAGCCCCACTGATTCAGCCCCTCTGTTTCAGCCCCTCTATTTCAGCCCCTCTGTTTCAGCCCCTCTGTTTCATCCCCTCTGTTTCTTGCCCTCTGTTTCTCACCCTCTGTTTCTCGCACTCTGTTTCAGCCCCTCTGTTTTTTGCCCTTCTGTTTCAGCCCCTCTGTTTCTTGCCCTCTGTTTCAGCCCCTCTGTTTCTCGCCCTCTGCTTCAGCCCCTCTGATTCAGCCACTCTGTTTCAGCCCCTCTGATTCAGGCCCTCTGATTTAGCCCTCTGATTCAGCCCCTCTGTTTCTCGCTCTCTGTTTCAGCCCCTCTGTTTCAGTACCTCTGTTTCAGCCCCTCTGTTTCAGCCCCTCTGTTTCTCGCCCTCTGTTTCAGCCCCTCTGTTTCTCGCCCTCTGTTTCATCCCCTCTGTTTCAGACTCTCTGTTTCAGCCCCTCTGTTTCTCGCATCTCTGATTCAGCCCCTCTGTTTCTTGCCCTCTGTTTCAGCCCCTCTGTTTCTCGCCCGCTGTTTCAGCCTCTCTGTTTTTCGCCCTCTGTTTCAGCCCCTCTGTTTCAGCCCCTCTGTTTCAGCCCCTCTGTTTCTCGCCCTCTGTTTCAGCCCCTCTGTTTCTCGCCCTCTGTTTCAGACCCTCTGTTTCTCGCACTCTGTGTCAGCCCCTCTGATTCAGCCCCTCTGTTGCAGCCCCACTGATTCAGCCCCTCTGTTTCAGCCCCTCTATTTCAGCCCCTCTGTTTCAGCCCCTCTGTTTCATCCCCTCTGTTTCTTGCCCTCTGTTTCTCACCCTCTGTTTCTCGCACTCTGTTTCAGCCCCTCTGTTTTTTGCCCTTCTGTTTCAGCCCCTCTGTTTCTTGCCCTCTGTTTCAGCCCCTCTGATTCAGCCACTCTGTTTCAGCCCCTCTGATTCAGGCCCTCTGATTTAGCCCTCTGATTCAGCCCCTCTGTTTCTCGCTCTCTGTTTCAGCCCCTCTGTTTCAGCCCCTCTGTTTCTCACCCTCTGTTTCAGCCCCTCTGATTCAGCACCTCTGATTCAGCCCCACTCATTCAGCCCCTATGTTTCAGCCCCTCTGTTTCTCGCCCTCTGTTTCAGCCCCTCTGTTTCTCGCCCTCTGTTTCAGCCCCTCTGTTTCTCGCCCTCTGTTTCAGCCCCTCTGTTTCTTCCCCTCTGTTTCAGCCACTCTGTTTCTCGCCCTCTGTTTCAGCCTCTCTGTTTCTCGCCCTCTGTTTCAGCCCCTCTGTTTCAGCCCCTCTGTTTCAGCCCCTCTGTTTCTCGCCCTCTGTTTCAGCCCCTCTGTTTCTCGCCCTCTGTTTCAGCCCCTCTGTTTCTCGCCCTCTGTTTCAGCCCCTCTGTTTCTCGCCCTCTGTTTAAGCCCCTCTGTTTCAGCCCCTCTGTTTCAGCCCCTCTGTTTCAGCCCCTCTGTTTCTCGCCATGTTTCAGCCACTCTGTTTCTCGCCCTCTGTTTCAGCCCCTCTGTTTCTCGCCCTCTGTATCAGCCGCTTTGTTTCAACCCCTCTGTTTCAGCCCCTCTGTTTCTGCCCCTCTATTTCTCGCCCTCTGTTTCTCGCCCTCTGTTTCAGCCCCTCTGATTCAGACCCTCTGTTTCAACCCCTCTGATTCAGCCCCTCTGATTCAGCCCCACTCATTCAGCCCCTATGTTTCAGCCCCTCTGTTTCTCGCCCTCTGTTTCAGCCCCTCTGTTTCTCGACCTCTGTTTCAGCCCCTCTGTTTCTCGCCCTCTGTTTCAGCCCCTCTGTTTCTCGCCCTCTGTTTCAGCCCCTCTGTTTCTTGCCCTCTGTTTCAGCCACTCTGTTTCTCGCCCTCTGTTTCAGCCCCTCTGTTTCTCGCCCTCTGTTTCAGCCCCTCTGTTTCTTGCCATCTGTTTCAGCCCCTCTGTTTCTCGCCCTCTGTTTCAGCCCCTCTGTTTCTCGCCATCTGTTTCAGCCCCTCTGTTTCTCGCCCTCTGTTTCAGCCACTCTGTTTCTCGCCCTCTGTTTCAGCCCCTCTGATTCAGCCCCTCTGTTTCAGCCCCTCTGTTTCAGCCCCTCTGTTTCTCGCCCTCTGTTTACGCCCCTCTGTTTCTCACCCTCTGTTTCAGCCCCTCTGTTTCAGCCCCTCTGTTTCTCGCCCTCTGTTTCAGCCTTTCTGTTTCTCGCCCTCTGTTTCAGCCCCTCTGATTCAGCCCCTCTGTTTCTCGCGCTCCGTTTCAGCCCCTCTGTTTCTCGCCCTCTGTTTCAGCCCCTCTATTTCTCGTCCTCTGTTTCAGCCCCTCTATTTCTCGCCCTCTGTTTCAGCCCCTCTGTTTCAGCCCCACTGTTTCAGCCCCTCTCTTTCAGCCCCTCTGTTTCTCGCCCTCTGTTTCAGCCCCTCTGTTTCTCGCCCTCTGTTTCAGCCCTTCTATTTCTCGCCCTCTGTTTCAGTCCCTCTGTTTCAGCCCCTCTGTTTCAGCCCCTCTGTTTCTCGCCCTCTGTTTCAGCCCCTCTGTTTCTCGCCCTCTGTTTCATCCCCTCTGTTTCAGACTCTCTGTTTCAGCCCCTCTGTTTCTCGCATCTCTGATTCAGCCCCTCTGTTTCTTGCCCTCTGTTTCAGCCCCTCTGTTTCTCGCCCGCTGTTTCAGCCTCTCTGTTTCTCGCCCTCTGTTTCAGCCTCTCTGTTTCAGCCCCTCTGTTTCAGCCCCTCTGTTTCTCGCCCTCTGTTTCAGCCCCTCTGTTTCTCGCCCTCTGTTTCAGACCCTCTGTTTCTCGCACTCTGTGTCAGCCCCTCTGATTCAGCCCCTCTGTTGCAGCCCCTCTGATTCAGCCCCTCTGTTTCAGCCCCTCTATTTCAGCCCCTCTGTTTCAGCCCCTCTGTTTCATCCCCTCTGTTTCTTGCCCTCTGTTTCTCACCCTCTGTTTCTCGCACTCTGTTTCAGCCCCTCTGTTTTTTGCCCTCTGTTTCAGCCCCTCTGTTTCTCGCCCTCTGTTTCAGCCCCTCTGTTTCTCGCCCTCTGTTTCAGCCCCTCTGTTTTTTGCCCACTGTTTCAGCCCGTCTGTTTCAGCCCCTCTGTTTCAGCCCCTCTGTTTCTCGCCCTCTGTTTCAGCCCCTCTGTTTCTCGCCCTCTGTTTCAGCCCCTCTGTTTCTCGCCCTCTGTTTCAACCTCTCTGTTTCTCGCCCTCTGTTTCAGCCACTCTGTTTCAGCCCCTCTGTTTCAGCCCCTCTGTTTCTCGCCCTCTGTTTCAGACCCTCTGTTTCTCGCCCTCTGTCTCAGCCCCTCTGTTTCTCGACCTCTGTTTCAGCCGCTCTGATTCAGCCCCTCTGTTTCAGCTCTTCTGATTCAGCCCCTCTGATTCAGCCCCTCTGTTTCAGACCCTCTGTTTCAGCCCCTCTGTTTCAGCCCCTCTGTTTCTCGCCCTCTGTTTCAGCCCCTCTGATTCAGACCCTCTGTTTCAACCCCTCTGATTCAGCCCCTCTGTTTCAGCCCCTCTGAATCAGCCCCTCAAATTGAGCCCCTCTGTTTCTCGCCCTCTGTTTCAGCCCCTCTGTTTCTCGCCCTCTGTTTCAGCCACTCAGTTTCTCGCCCTCTGTTTCAGCCCCGCTGATTCAGCCCCTCTGTTTCAGCCCCTCTGAATCAGCCCCTTTGATTCAGCCCCTCTGTTTCAGACCCTCTGTTTCAGCCCCTCTGTTTCAGCCCCTCTGTTTCTCGCCCTCTGTTTCAGCCCCTCTATTTCTCGCCCTCTGTTTCAGCCCCTCTGATTCAGACCCCCTGTTTCAACCCCTCTGATTCAGCCCCTCTGATTTAGCCCCTCTGATTCAGCCCCTCTGTTTCTCGCCCTCTGTTTCAGCCCTTCTGTTTCAGCCCCTCTGTTTCTTGCCCTCTGTTTCAGCCCCTCTGTTTCTCGCCCTCTGTTTCAGCCCCTCTGATTCAGCCCCTCTGTTTCAGCCCCTCTAATTCAGCCCCTCTGATTTAGCCCTCTGATTCAGCCCCTCTGTTTCTCGCCCTCAGTTTCAGCCCCTCAGTTTCTCGCCCTCTGTTTCAGCCCGTCTGTTTCAGCCCCTCTGTTTCAGCCCCTCTGTTTCAGCCCCTCTGTTTCTCGCCATGTTTCAGCCACTCTGTTTCTCGCCCTCTGTTTCAGCCCCTCTGTTTCTCGCCCTCTGTATCAGCCACTTTGTTTCAGCCCCTCTGTTTCAGCCCCTCTGTTTCAGCCCCTCTGTTTCTCGCCCTCTGTTTCTCGCCCTCTGTTTCAGCCCCTCTGATTCAGACCCTCTGTTTCAACCCCTCTGATTCAGCCCCTCTGATTCAGCCCCACTCATTCAGCCCCTATGTTTCAGCCCCTCTGTTTCTCGCCCTCTGTTTCAGATCCTCTGTTTCTCGCCCTCTGTTTCAGCCCCTCTATTTCTCGTCTTCTGTTTCAGCCCCTCTGATTCAGCACCTCTGATTCAGCCCCACTCATTCAGCCCCTATGTTTCAGCCCCTCTGTTTCTCGCCCTCTGTTTCATCCCCTCTGTTTCTCGCCCTCTGTTTCAGCCCCTCTGTTTCTCGCCCTCTGTTTCAGCCCCTCTGTTTCTTCCCCTCTGTTTCAGCCACTCTGTTTCTCGCCCTCTGTTTCAGCCTCTCTGTTTCTCGCCCTCTGTTTCAGCCCCTCTGATTCAGCCCCTCTGTTTCAGCCCCTCTGATTCAGCCCCTCTGTTTCAGCCCCTCTGTTTCAGCCCCTCTGTTTCATCCCCTCTGTTTCTCGCCCTCTGTTTCAGCCCCTCTGTTTCAGCCCCTCTCTTTCTCGCCCTCTGTTTCAGCCTCTCTGTTTCTCGCCCTCTGTTTCAGCCCCTCTGTTTCAGCCCCTCTGTTTCAGCCCCTCTGTTTCTCGCCCTCTGTTTCAGCCCCTCTGTTTCTCGCCCTCTGTTTACGCCCCTCTGTTTCTCACCCTCTGTTTCAGCCCCTCTGTTTCAGCCCCTCTGTTTCTCGCCCTCTGTTTCAGCCTTTCTGTTTCTCGCCCTCTTTTTCAGCCCCTCTGATTCAGCCCCTCTGTTTCTCGCCCTCTGTTTCAGCCCCTCTGTTTCTCGCCCTCTGTTTCAGCCCCTCTATTTCTCGTCCTCTGTTTCAGCCCCTCTATTTCTCGCCCTCTGTTTCAGCCCCTCTGTTTCAGCCCCACTGTTTCAGCCCCTCTGTTTCAGCCCCTCTGTTTCTCGCCCTCTGTTTCAGCCCCTCTGTTTCTCGCCCTCTGTTTCAGCCCTTCTATTTCTCGCCCTCTGTTTCAGTCCCTCTGTTTCAGCCCCTCTGTTTCAGCCCCTCTGTTTCTCGCCCTCTGTTTCAGCCCCTCTGTTTCTCGCCCTCTGTTTCATCCCCTCTGTTTCAGACTCTCTGTTTCAGCCCCTCTGTTTCTCGCATCTCTGATTCAGCCCCTCTGTTTCTTGCCCTCTGTTTCAGCCCCTCTGTTTCTCGCCCGCTGTTTCAGCCTCTCTGTTTCTCGCCCTCTGTTTCAGCCCCTCTGTTTCAGCCCCTCTGTTTCAGCCCCTCTGTTTCTCGCCCTCTGTTTCAGCCCCTCTGTTTCTCGCCCTCTGTTTCAGACCCTCTGTTTCTCGCACTCTGTGTCAGCCCCTCTGATTCAGCCCCTCTGTTGCAGCCCCACTGATTCAGCCCCTCTGTTTCAGCCCCTCTATTTAAGCCCCTCTGTTTCAGCCCCTCTGTTTCATCCCCTCTGTTTCTTGCCCTCTGTTTCTCACCCTCTGTTTCTCGCACTCTGTTTCAGCCCCTCTGTTTTTTGCCCTTCTGTTTCAGCCCCTCTGTTTCTTGCCCTCTGTTTCAGCCCCTCTGTTTCTCGCCCTCTGCTTCAGCCCCTCTGATTCAGCCACTCTGTTTCAGCCCCTCTGATTCAGGCCCTCTGATTTAGCCCTCTGATTCAGCCCCTCTGTTTCTCGCTCTCTGTTTCAGCCCCTCTGTTTCAGCCCCTCTGTTTCTCACCCTCTGTTTCAGCCCCTCTGATTCAGCACCTCTGATTCAGCCCCACTCATTCAGCCCCTATGTTTCAGCCCCTCTGTTTCTCGCCCTCTGTTTCAGCCCCTCTGTTTCTCGCCCTCTGTTTCAGCCCCTCTGTTTCTTCCCCTCTGTTTCAGCCACTCTGTTTCTCGCCCTCTGTTTCAGCCTCTCTGTTTCTCGACCTCTGTTTCAGCCCCTCTGTTTCAGCCCCTCTGTTTCAGCCCCTCTGTTTCTCGCCCTCTGTTTCAGCCCCTCTGTTTCTCGCCCTCTGTTTCAGCCCCTCTGTTTCTCGCCCTCTGTTTCAGCCCCTCTGTTTCTTGCCCTCTGTTTAAGCCCCTCTGTTTCAGCCCCTCTGTTTCAGCCCCTCTGTTTCAGCCCCTCTGTTTCAGCCCCTCTGTTTCTCGCCATGTTTCAGCCACTCTGTTTCTCGCCCTCTGTTTCAGCCCCTCTGTTTCTCGCCCTCTGTATCAGCCGCTTTGTTTCAACCCCTCTGTTTCAGCCCCTCTGTTTCTGCCCCTCTATTTCTCGCCCTCTGTTTCTCGCCCTCTGTTTCAGCCCCTCTGATTCAGACCCTCTGTTTCAACCCCTCTGATTCAGCCCCTCTGATTCAGCCCCTCTGTTTCAGCCCCTCTGTTTCTCGCCCTCTGTTTCAGCCCCTCTGTTTCTCGCCCTCTGTTTCAGACCCTCTGTTTCTCGCCATGTTTCAGCCACTCTGTTTCTCGCCCTCTGTTTCAGCCCCTCTGTTTCTCGCCCTCTGTATCAGCCGCTTTGTTTCAACCCCTCTGTTTCAGCCCCTCTGTTTCTGCCCCTCTATTTCTCGCCCTCTGTTTCTCGCCCTCTGTTTCAGCCCCTCTGATTCAGACCCTCTGTTTCAACCCCTCTGATTCAGCCCCTCTGATTCAGCCCCTCTGTTTCAGCCCCTCTGTTTCTCGCCCTCTGTTTCAGCCCCTCTGTTTCTCGCCCTCTGTTTCAGACCCTCTGTTTCTCGCACTCTGTGTCAGCCCCTCTGATTCAGCCCCTCTGTTGCAGCCCCACTGATTCAGCCCCTCTGTTTCAGCCCCTCTATTTAAGCCCCTCTGTTTCAGCCCCTCTGTTTCATCCCCTCTGTTTCTTGCCCTCTGTTTCTCACCCTCTGTTTCTCGCACTCTGTTTCAGCCCCTCTGTTTTTTGCCCTTCTGTTTCAGCCCCTCTGTTTCTTGCCCTCTGTTTCAGCCCCTCTGTTTCTCGCCCTCTGCTTCAGCCCCTCTGATTCAGCCACTCTGTTTCAGCCCCTCTGATTCAGGCCCTCTGATTTAGCCCTCTGATTCAGCCCCTCTGTTTCTCGCTCTCTGTTTCAGCCCCTCTGTTTCAGCCCCTCTGTTTCTCACCCTCTGTTTCAGCCCCTCTGATTCAGCACCTCTGATTCAGCCCCACTCATTCAGCCCCTATGTTTCAGCCCCTCTGTTTCTCGCCCTCTGTTTCAGCCCCTCTGTTTCTCGCCCTCTGTTTCAGCCCCTCTGTTTCTCGCCCTCTGTTTCAGCCCCTCTGTTTCTTCCCCTCTGTTTCAGCCACTCTGTTTCTCGCCCTCTGTTTCAGCCTCTCTGTTTCTCGACCTCTGTTTCAGCCCCTCTGTTTCAGCCCCTCTGTTTCAGCCCCTCTGTTTCTCGCCCTCTGTTTCAGCCCCTCTGTTTCTCGCCCTCTGTTTCAGCCCCTCTGTTTCTCGCCCTCTGTTTCAGCCCCTCTGTTTCTTGCCCTCTGTTTAAGCCCCTCTGTTTCAGCCCCTCTGTTTCAGCCCCTCTGTTTCAGCCCCTCTGTTTCAGCCCCTCTGTTTCTCGCCATGTTTCAGCCACTCTGTTTCTCGCCCTCTGTTTCAGCCCCTCTGTTTCTCGCCCTCTGTATCAGCCGCTTTGTTTCAACCCCTCTGTTTCAGCCCCTCTGTTTCTGCCCCTCTATTTCTCGCCCTCTGTTTCTCGCCCTCTGTTTCAGCCCCTCTGATTCAGACCCTCTGTTTCAACCCCTCTGATTCAGCCCCTCTGATTCAGCCCCACTCATTCAGCCCCTATGTTTCAGCCCCTCTGTTTCTCGCCCTCTGTTTCAGCCCCTCTGTTTCTTGCCCTCTGTTTCAGCCCCTCTGTTTCTCGCCCTCTGTTTCAGCCCCTCTGTTTCTTGCCCTCTGTTTCAGCCACTCTGATTCTCGCCCTCTGTTTCAGCCCCTCTGTTTCTCGCCCTCTGTTTCAGCCCCTCTGTTTCTTGCCATCTGTTTCAGCCCCTCTGTTTCTCGCTCTCTGTTTCAGCCCCTCTGTTTCTCGCCATCTGTTTCAGCCCCTCTGATTCAGCCCCTCTGATTCAGCCCCTCTGTTTCAGCCCCTCTGTTTCAGCCCCTCTGTTTCTCGCCCTCTGTTTACGCCCCTCTGTTTCTCACCCTCTGTTTCAGCCCCTCTGTTTCAGCCCCTCTGTTTCTCGCCCTCTGTTTCAGCCTTTCTGTTTCTCGCCCTCTGTTTCAGCCCCTCTGATTCAGCCCCTCTGTTTCTCGCGCTCTGTTTCAGCCCCTCTGTTTCTCGCCCTCTGTTTCAGCCCCTCTATTTCTCGTCCTCTGTTTCAGCCCCTCTATTTCTCGCCCTCTGTTTCAGCCCCTCTGTTTCAGCCCCACTGTTTCAGTCCCTCTGTTTCAGCCCCTCTGTTTCTCGCCCTCTGTTTCAGCCCCTCTGTTTCTCGCCCTCTGTTTCAGCCCGTCTATTTCTCGCCCTCTGTTTCAGTCCCTCTGTTTCAGCCCCTCTGTTTCAGCCCCTCTGTTTCTCGCCCTCTGTTTCAGCCCCTCTGTTTCTCGCCCTCTGTTTCATCCCCTCTGTTTCAGACTCTCTGTTTCAGCCCCTCTGTTTCTCGCATCTCTGATTCAGCCCCTCTGTTTCTTGCCCTCTGTTTCAGCCCCTCTGTTTCTCGCCCGCTGTTTCAGCCTCTCTGTTTCTCGCCCTCTGTTTCAGCCCCTCTGTTTCAGCCCCTCTGTTTCTCGCCCTCTGTTTCAGACCCTCTGTTTCTCGCCCTCTGTCTCAGCCCCTCTGTTTCTCGACCTCTGTTTCAGCCGCTCTGATTCAGCCCCTCTGTTTCAGCTCTTCTGATTCAGCCCCTCTGATTCAGCCCCTCTGTTTCAGACCCTCTGTTTCAGCCCCTCTGTTTCAGCCCCTCTGTTTCTCGCCCTCTGTTTCAGCCCCTCTGATTCAGACCCTCTGTTTCAACCCCTCTGATTCAGCCCCTCTGTTTCAGCCCCTCTGAATCAGCCCCTCAAATTGAGCCCCTCTGTTTCTCGCCCTCTGTTTCAGCCCCTCTGTTTCTCGCCCTCTGTTTCAGCCACTCAGTTTCTCGCCCTCTGTTTCAGCCCCGCTGATTCAGCCCCTCTGTTTCAGCCCCTCTGAATCAGCCCCTTTGATTCAGCCCCTCTGTTTCAGACCCTCTGTTTCAGCCCCTCTGTTTCAGCCCCTCTGTTTCTCGCCCTCTGTTTCAGCCCCTCTATTTCTCGCCCTCTGTTTCAGCCCCTCTGATTCAGACCCCCTGTTTCAACCCCTCTGATTCAGCCCCTCTGATTTAGCCCCTCTGATTCAGCCCCTCTGTTTCTCGCCCTCTGTTTCAGCCCTTCTGTTTCAGCCCCTCTGTTTCTTGCCCTCTGTTTCAGCCCCTCTGTTTCTCGCCCTCTGTTTCAGCCCCTCTGATTCAGCCCCTCTGTTTCAGCCCCTCTAAATCAGCCCCTCTGATTTAGCCCTCTGATTCAGCCCCTCTGTTTCTCGCCCTCAGTTTCAGCCCCTCAGTTTCTCGCCCTCTGTTTCAGCCCCTCTGTTTCTCGCCCTCTGTTTCTCGCCCTCTGTTTCAGCCCCTCTGATTCAGACCCTCTGTTTCAACCCCTCTGATTCAGCCCCTCTGATTCAGCCCCACTCATTCAGCCCCTATGTTTCAGCCCCTCTGTTTCTCGCCCTCTGTTTCAGACCCTCTGTTTCTCGCCCTCTGTTTCAGCCCCTCTATTTCTCGTCCTCTGTTTCAGCCCCTCTGATTCAGCACCTCTGATTCAGCCCCACTCATTCAGCCCCTATGTTTCAGCCCCTCTGTTTCTCGCCCTCTGTTTCAGCCCCTCTGTTTCTCGCCCTCTGTTTCAGCCCCTCTGTTTCTCGCCCTCTGTTTCAGCCCCTCTGTTTCTTCCCCTCTGTTTCAGCCACTCTGTTTCTCGCCCTCTGTTTCAGCCTCTCTGTTTCTCGCCCTCTGTTTCAGCCCCTCTGTTTCAGCCCCTCTGTTTCAGCCCCTCTGTTTCTCGCCCTCTGTTTCAGCCCCTCTGTTTCTCGCCCTCTGTTTCAGCCCCTCTGTTTCTCGCCCTCTGTTTCAGCCCCTCTGTTTCTTGCCCTCTGTTTAAGCCCCTCTGTTTCAGCCCCTCTGTTTCAGCCCCTCTGTTTCAGCCCCTCTGTTTCAGCCCCTCTGTTTCTCGCCATGTTTCAGCCACTCTGTTTCTCGCCCTCTGTTTCAGCCCCTCTGTTTCTCGCCCTCTGTATCAGCCGCTTTGTTTCAACCCCTCTGTTTCAGCCCCTCTGTTTCTGCCCCTCTATTTCTCGCCCTCTGTTTCTCGCCCTCTGTTTCAACCCCTCTGATTCAGACCCTCTGTTTCAACCCCTCTGATTCAGCCCCAGTCATTCAGCCCCTATGTTTCAGCCCCTCTGTTTCTCGCCCTCTGTTTCAGCCCCTCTGTTTCTCGACCTCTGTTTCATCCCCTCTGTTTCTCGCCCTCTGTTTCAGCCCCTCTGTTTCTCGCCCTCTGTTTCAGCCCCTCTGTTTCTTGCCCTCTGTTTCAGCCACTCTGTTTCTCGCCCTCTGTTTCAGCCCCTCTGTTTCTCGCCCTCTGTTTCAGCCCCTTTGTTTCTTGCCATCTGTTTCAGCCCCTCTGTTTCTCGCCCTCTGTTTCAGCCCCTCTGTTTCTCGCCATCTGTTTCAGCCCCTCTGTTTCTCGCCCTCTGTTTCAGCCACTCTGTTTCTCGCCCTCTGTTTCAGCCCCTCTGATTCAGCCCCTCTGATTCAGCCCCTCTGTTTCAGCCACTCTGTTTCAGCCCCTCTGTTTCTCGCCCTCTGTTTACGCCCCTCTGTTTCTCACCCTCTGTTTCAGCCCCTCTGTTTCAGCCCCTCTGTTTCTCGCCCTCTGTTTCAGCCTTTCTGTTTCTCGCCCTCTGTTTCAGCCCCTCTGATTCAGCCCCTCTGTTTCTCGCGCTCTGTTTCAGCCCCTCTGTTTCTCGCCCTCTGTTTCAGCCCCTCTATTTCTCGTCCTCTGTTTCAGCCCCTCTATTTCTCGCCCTCTGTTTCAGCCCCTCTGTTTCAGCCCCACTGTTTCAGCCCCTCTGTTTCAGCCCCTCTGTTTCTCGCCCTCTGTTTCAGCCCCACTGTTTCTCGCCCTCTGTTTCAGCCCTTCTATTTCTCGCCCTCTGTTTCAGTCCCTCTGTTTCAGCCCCTCTGTTTCTCGCCCTCTGTTTCAGCCCTTCTGTTTCTTGCCCTCTGTTTCATCCCCTCTGTTTCAGACTCTCTGTTTCAGCCCCTCTGTTTCTCGCATCTCTGATTCAGCCCCTCTGTTTCTTGCCCTCTGTTTCAGCCCCTCTGTTTCTCGCTCGCTGTTTCAGCCTCTCTGTTTCTCGCCCTCTGTTTCAGCCCCTCTGTTTCAGCCCCTCTGTTTCAGCCCCTCTGTTTCTCGCCCTCTGTTTCAGCCCCTCTGTTTCTCACCCTCTGTTTCTCGCACTCTGTTTCAGCCCCTCTGTTTTTTGCCCTCTGTTTCAGCCCCTCTGTTTCTCGCCCTCTGTTTCTCACCCTCTGTTTCTCGCCCTCTGTTTCAGCCCCTCTGTTTTTTGCCCTCTGTTTCAGCCCGTCTGTTTCAGCCCCTCTGTTTCAGCCCCTCTGTTTCTCGCCCTCTGTTTCAGCCCCTCTGTTTCTCGCCCTCTGTTTCAGCCCCTCTGTTTCTCGCCCTCTGTTTCAACCTCTCTGTTTCTCGCCCTCTGTTTCAGCCACTCTGTTTCAGCCCCTCTGTTTCAGCCCCTCTGTTTCTCGCCCTCTGTTTCAGACCCTCTGTTTCTCGCCCTCTGTCTCAGCCCCTCTGTTTCTCGACCTCTGTTTCAGCCGCTCTGATTCAGCCCCTCTGTTTCAGCTCTTCTGATTCAGCCCCTCTGATTCAGCCCCTCTGTTTCAGACCCTCTGTTTCAGCCCCTCTGTTTCAGCCCCTCTGTTTCTCGCCCTCTGTTTCAGCCCCTCTGATTCAGACCCTCTGTTTCAACCCCTCTGATTCAGCCCCTCTGTTTCAGCCCCTCTGAATCAGCCCCTCAAATTGAGCCCCTCTGTTTCTCGCCCTCTGTTTCAGCCCCTCTGTTTCTCGCCCTCTGTTTCAGCCACTCAGTTTCTCGCCCTCTGTTTCAGCCCCGCTGATTCAGCCCCTCTGTTTCAGCCCCTCTGAATCAGCCCCTTTGATTCAGCCCCTCTGTTTCAGACCCTCTGTTTCAGCCCCTCTGTTTCAGCCCCTCTGTTTCTCGCCCTCTGTTTCAGCCCCTCTATTTCTCGCCCTCTGTTTCAGCCCCTCTGATTCAGACCCCCTGTTTCAACCCCTCTGATTCAGCCCCTCTGATTTAGCCCCTCTGATTCAGCCCCTCTGTTTCTCGCCCTCTGTTTCAGCCCTTCTGTTTCAGCCCCTCTGTTTCTTGCCCTCTGTTTCAGCCCCTCTGTTTCTCGCCCTCTGTTTCAGCCCCTCTGATTCAGCCCCTCTGTTTCAGCCCCTCTAAATCAGCCCCTCTGATTTAGCCCTCTGATTCAGCCCCTCTGTTTCTCGCCCTCAGTTTCAGCCCCTCAGTTTCTCGCCCTCTGTTTCAGCCCCTCTGTTTCTCGCCCTCTGTTTCTCGCCCTCTGTTTCAGCCCCTCTGATTCAGACCCTCTGTTTCAACCCCTCTGATTCAGCCCCTCTGATTCAGCCCCACTCATTCAGCCCCTATGTTTCAGCCCCTCTGTTTCTCGCCCTCTGTTTCAGACCCTCTGTTTCTCGCCCTCTGTTTCAGCCCCTCTATTTCTCGTCCTCTGTTTCAGCCCCTCTGATTCAGCACCTCTGATTCAGCCCCACTCATTCAGCCCCTATGTTTCAGCCCCTCTGTTTCTCGCCCTCTGTTTCAGCCCCTCTGTTTCTCGCCCTCTGTTTCAGCCCCTCTGTTTCTCGCCCTCTGTTTCAGCCCCTCTGTTTCTTCCCCTCTGTTTCAGCCACTCTGTTTCTCGCCCTCTGTTTCAGCCTCTCTGTTTCTCGCCCTCTGTTTCAGCCCCTCTGTTTCAGCCCCTCTGTTTCAGCCCCTCTGTTTCTCGCCCTCTGTTTCAGCCCCTCTGTTTCTCGCCCTCTGTTTCAGCCCCTCTGTTTCTCGCCCTCTGTTTCAGCCCCTCTGTTTCTTGCCCTCTGTTTAAGCCCCTCTGTTTCAGCCCCTCTGTTTCAGCCCCTCTGTTTCAGCCCCTCTGTTTCAGCCCCTCTGTTTCTCGCCATGTTTCAGCCACTCTGTTTCTCGCCCTCTGTTTCAGCCCCTCTGTTTCTCGCCCTCTGTATCAGCCGCTTTGTTTCAACCCCTCTGTTTCAGCCCCTCTGTTTCTGCCCCTCTATTTCTCGCCCTCTGTTTCTCGCCCTCTGTTTCAACCCCTCTGATTCAGACCCTCTGTTTCAACCCCTCTGATTCAGCCCCTCTGATTCAGCCCCAGTCATTCAGCCCCTATGTTTCAGCCCCTCTGTTTCTCGCCCTCTGTTTCAGCCCCTCTGTTTCTCGACCTCTGTTTCATCCCCTCTGTTTCTCGCCCTCTGTTTCAGCCCCTCTGTTTCTCGCCCTCTGTTTCAGCCCCTCTGTTTCTTGC
Organism: Chiloscyllium punctatum; assembly: GCF_047496795.1. Taxonomy (NCBI): domain Eukaryota; kingdom Metazoa; phylum Chordata; class Chondrichthyes; order Orectolobiformes; family Hemiscylliidae; genus Chiloscyllium; species Chiloscyllium punctatum. The sequence goes on from NW_027309789.1 coordinate 7,644,334, forward strand.
CCTCTGTTTCAGCCACTCTGTTTCTCGCCCTCTGTTTCAGCCCCTCTGTTTCTCGCCCTCTGTTTCAGCCCCTTTGTTTCTTGCCATCTGTTTCAGCCCCTCTGTTTCTCGCCCTCTGTTTCAGCCCCTCTGTTTCTCGCCATCTGTTTCAGCCCCTCTGTTTCTCGCCCTCTGTTTCAGCCACTCTGTTTCTCGCCCTCTGTTTCAGCCCCTCTGATTCAGCCCCTCTGATTCAGCCCCTCTGTTTCAGCCACTCTGTTTCAGCCCCTCTGTTTCTCGCCCTCTGTTTACGCCCCTCTGTTTCTCACCCTCTGTTTCAGCCCCTCTGTTTCAGCCCCTCTGTTTCTCGCCCTCTGTTTCAGCCTTTCTGTTTCTCGCCCTCTGTTTCAGCCCCTCTGATTCAGCCCCTCTGTTTCTCGCGCTCTGTTTCAGCCCCTCTGTTTCTCGCCCTCTGTTTCAGCCCCTCTATTTCTCGTCCTCTGTTTCAGCCCCTCTATTTCTCGCCCTCTGTTTCAGCCCCTCTGTTTCAGCCCCACTGTTTCAGCCCCTCTGTTTCAGCCCCTCTGTTTCTCGCCCTCTGTTTCAGCCCCACTGTTTCTCGCCCTCTGTTTCAGCCCTTCTATTTCTCGCCCTCTGTTTCAGTCCCTCTGTTTCAGCCCCTCTGTTTCTCGCCCTCTGTTTCAGCCCTTCTGTTTCTTGCCCTCTGTTTCATCCCCTCTGTTTCAGACTCTCTGTTTCAGCCCCTCTGTTTCTCGCATCTCTGATTCAGCCCCTCTGTTTCTTGCCCTCTGTTTCAGCCCCTCTGTTTCTCGCTCGCTGTTTCAGCCTCTCTGTTTCTCGCCCTCTGTTTCAGCCCCTCTGTTTCAGCCCCTCTGTTTCAGCCCCTCTGTTTCTCGCCCTCTGTTTCAGCCCCTCTGTTTCTCGCCCTCTGTTTCAGACCCTCTGTTTCTCGCACTCTGTGTCAGCCCCTCTGATTCAGCCCCTCTGTTGCAGCCCCTCTGATTCAGCCCCTCTGTTTCAGCCCCTCTATTTCAGCCCCTCTGTTTCAGCCCCTCTGTTTCATCCCCTCTGTTTCTTGCCCTCTGTTTCTCACCCTCTGTTTCTCGCACTCTGTTTCAGCCCCTCTGTTTTTTGCCCTCTGTTTCAGCCCCTCTGTTTCTCGCCCTCTGTTTCTCACCCTGTGTTTCTCGCCCTCTGTTTCAGCCCCTCTGTTTTTTGCCCTCTGTTTCAGCCCGTCTGTTTCAGCCCCTCTGTTTAAGCCCCTCTGTTTCTCGCCCTCTGTTTCAGCCCCTCTGTTTCTCGCCCTCTGTTACAGCCCCTCTGTTTCTCGCCCTCTGTTTCAACCTCTCTGTTTCTCGCCCTCTGTTTCAGCCACTCTGTTTCAGCCCCTCTGTTTCAGCCCCTCTGTTTCTCGCCCTCTGTTTCAGACCCTCTGTTTCTCGCCCTCTGTCTCAGCCCCTCTGTTTCTCGACCTCTGTTTCAGCCGCTCTGATTCAGCCCCTCTGTTTCAGCTCTTCTGATTCAGCCCCTCTGATTCAGCCCCTCTGTTTCAGACCCTCTGTTTCAGCCCCTCTGTTTCAGCCCCTCTGTTTCTCGCCCTCTGTTTCAGCCCCTCTGATTCAGACCCTCTGTTTCAACCCCTCTGATTCAGCCCCTCTGTTTCAGCCCCTCTGAATCAGCCCCTCAAATTGAGCCCCTCTGTTTCTCGCCCTCTGTTTCAGCCCCTCTGTTTCTCGCCCTCTGTTTCAGCCACTCAGTTTCTCGCCCTCTGTTTCAGCCCCGCTGATTCAGCCCCTCTGTTTCAGCCCCTCTGAATCAGCCCCTTTGATTCAGCCCCTCTGTTTCAGACCCTCTGTTTCAGCCCCTCTGTTTCAGCCCCTCTGTTTCTCGCCCTCTGATTCAGCCCCTCTATTTCTCGCCCACTGTTTCAGCCCCTCTGATTCAGACCCCCTGTTTCAACCCCTCTGATTCAGCCCCACTGATTTAGCCCCTCTGATTCAGCCACTCTGTTTCTCGCCCTCTGTTTCAGCCCTTCTGTTTCAGCCCCTCTGTTTCTTGCCCTCTGTTTCAGCCCCTCTGTTTCTCGCCCTCTGTTTCAGCCCCTCTGATTCAGCCCCTCTGTTTCAGCCCCTCTAATTCAGCCCCTCTGATTTAGCCCTCTGATTCAGCCCCTCTGTTTCTCGCCCTCAGTTTCAGCCCCTCTGTTTTTCGCCCTCTTTTTCAACCCCTCTGTTTCAGCCCGTCTGTTTCAGCCACTCTGTTTCTCGCCCTCTGTTTCAGCCCCTCTGTTTCTCACCCTCTGTTTCAGCCCCTCTGTTTCTCGACCTCTGTTTCAGCCCCTCTGATTCAGCCCCTCTGTTTCAGCCCCTCTGATTCAGCCCCTCTGTTTCAGACCCTCTGTTTCAGCCCCTCTGTTTCATCCCCTCTGTTTCTCGCCCTCTGTTTCAGCCCCTCTGTTTCAGCCCCTCTCTTTCTCGCCCTCTGTTTCAGCCTCTCTGAATCTCGCCCTCTGTTTCAGCCCCTCTGTTTCAGCCCCTCTGTTTCTCGCCCTCTGTTTCAGCCCCTCTGTTTCTCGCCCTCTGTTTACGCCCCTCTGTTTCTCACCCTCTGTTTCAGCCCCTCTGTTTCAGCCCCTCTGTTTCTCGCCCTCTGTTTTAGCCTTTCTGTTTCTCGCCCTCTGTTTCAGCCCCTCTGATTCAGCCCCTCTGTTTCTCGCCCTCTGTTTCAGCCCCTCTGTTTCTCGCCCTCTGTTTCAGCCCCTCTATTTCTCGTCCTCTGTTTCAGCCCCTCTATTTCTCGCCCTCTGTTTCAGCCCCTCTGTTTCAGCCCCACTGTTTCAGCCCCTCTGTTTCAGCCCCTCTGTTTCTCGCCCTCTGTTTCAGCCCCTCTGTTTCTCGCCCTCTGTTTCAGCCCTTCTATTTCTCGCCCTCTGTTTCAGTCCCTCTGTTTCAGCCCCTCTGTTTCAGCCCCTCAGTTTCTCGCCCTCTGTTTCAGCCCCTCTGTTTCTCGCCCTCTGTTTCATCCCCTCTGTTTCAGACTCTCTGTTTCAGCCCCTCTGTTTCTCGCATCTCTGATTCAGCCCCTCTGTTTCTTGCCCTCTGTTTCAGCCCCTCTGTTTCTCGCCCTCTGTTTCAGCCCCTCTGTTTCTCGCCCTCTGTTTCAGCCCTTCTATTTCTCGCCCTCTGTTTCAGTCCCTCTGTTTCAGCCCCTCTGTTTCAGCCCCTCTGTTTCTCGCCCTCTGTTTCAGCCCCTCTGTTTCTCGCCCTCTGTTTCATCCCCTCTGTTTCAGACTCTCTGTTTCAGCCCCTCTGTTTCTCGCATCTCTGATTCAGCCCCTCTGTTTCTTGCCCTCTGTTTCAGCCCCTCTGTTTCTCGCCCGATGTTTCAGCCTCTCTGTTTCTCGCCCTCTGTTTCAGCCCCTCTGTTTCAGCCCCTCTGTTTCAGCCCCTCTGTTTCTCGCCCTCTGTTTCAGCCCCTCTGTTTCTCGCCCTCTGTTTCAGACCCTCTGTTTCTCGCACTCTGTGTCAGCCCCTCTGATTCAGCCCCTCTGTTGCAGCCCCACTGATTCAGCCCCTCTGTTTCAGCCCCTCTATTTCAGCCCCTCTGTTTCAGCCCCTCTGTTTCATCCCCTCTGTTTCTTGCCCTCTGTTTCTCACCCTCTGTTTCTCGCACTCTGTTTCAGCCCCTCTGTTTTTTGCCCTTCTGTTTCAGCCCCTCTGTTTCTTGCCCTCTGTTTCAGCCCCTCTGTTTCTCGCCCTCTGCTTCAGCCCCTCTGATTCAGCCACTCTGTTTCAGCCCCTCTGATTCAGGCCCTCTGATTTAGCCCTCTGATTCAGCCCCTCTGTTTCTCGCTCTCTGTTTCAGCCCCTCTGTTTCAGCCCCTCTGTTTCTCACCCTCTGTTTCAGCCCCTCTGATTCAGCACCTCTGATTCAGCCCCACTCATTCAGCCCCTATGTTTCAGCCCCTCTGTTTCTCGCCCTCTGTTTCAGCCCCTCTGTTTCTCGCCCTCTGTTTCAGCCCCTCTGTTTCTCGCCCTCTGTTTCAGCCCCTCTGTTTCTTCCCCTCTGTTTCAGCCACTCTGTTTCTCGCCCTCTGTTTCAGCCTCTCTGTTTCTCGCCCTCTGTTTCAGCCCCTCTGTTTCAGCCCCTCTGTTTCAGCCCCTCTGTTTCTCGCCCTCTGTTTCAGCCCCTCTGTTTCTCGCCCTCTGTTTCAGCCCCTCTGTTTCTCGCCCTCTGTTTCAGCCCCTCTGTTTCTTGCCCTCTGTTTAAGCCCCTCTGTTTCAGCCCCTCTGTTTCAGCCCCTCTGTTTCAGCCCCTCTGTTTCTCGCCATGTTTCAGCCACTCTGTTTCTCGCCCTCTGTTTCAGCCCCTCTGTTTCTCGCCCTCTGTTTCAGCCCCTCTGTTTCTCGCCCTCTGTTTCAGCCCCTCTGTTTCTCGCCCTCTGTTTCAGCCCCTCTGTTTCTTGCCCTCTGTTTAAGCCCCTCTGTTTCAGCCCCTCTGTTTCAGCCCCTCTGTTTCAGCCCCTCTGTTTCTCGCCATGTTTCAGCCACTCTGTTTCTCGCCCTCTGATTCAGCCCCTCTGTTTCAGACCCTCTGTTTCAGCCCCTCTGTTTCATCCCCTCTGTTTCTCGCCCTCTGTTTCAGCCCCTCTGTTTCAGCCCCTCTCTTTCTCGCCCTCTGTTTCAGCCTCTCTGTTTCTCGCCCTCTGTTTCAGCCCCTCTGTTTCAGCCCCTCTGTTTCTCGCCCTCTGTTTCAGCCCCTCTGTTTCTCGCCCTCTGTTTACGCCCCTCTGTTTCTCACCCTCTGTTTCAGCCCCTCTGTTTCAGCCCCTCTGTTTCTCGCCCTCTGTTTTAGCCTTTCTGTTTCTCGCCCTCTGTTTCAGCCCCTCTGATTCAGCCCCTCTGTTTCTCGCCCTCTGTTTCAGCCCCTCTGTTTCTCGCCCTCTGTTTCAGCCCCTCTATTTCTCGTCCTCTGTTTCAGCCCCTCTATTTCTCGCCCTCTGTTTCAGCCCCTCTGTTTCAGCCCCACTGTTTCAGCCCCTCTGTTTCAGCCCCTCTGTTTCTCGCCCTCTGTTTCAGCCCCTCTGTTTCTCGCCCTCTGTTTCAGCCCTTCTATTTCTCGCCCTCTGTTTCAGTCCCTCTGTTTCAGCCCCTCTGTTTCAGCCCCTCTGTTTCTCGCCCTCTGTTTCAGCCCCTCTGTTTCTCGCCCTCTGTTTCATCCCCTCTGTTTCAGACTCTCTGTTTCAGCCCCTCTGTTTCTCGCATCTCTGATTCAGCCCCTCTGTTTCTTGCCCTCTGTTTCAGCCCCTCTGTTTCTCGCCCGCTGTTTCAGCCTCTCTGTTTCTCGCCCTCTGTTTCAGCCCCTCTGTTTCAGCCCCTCTGTTTCAGCCCCTCTGTTTCTCGCCCTCTGTTTCAGCCCCTCTGTTTCTCGCCCTCTGTTTCAGACCCTCTGTTTCTCGCACTCTGTGTCAGCCCCTCTGATTCAGCCCCTCTGTTGCAGCCCCACTGATTCAGCCCCTCTGTTTCAGCCCCTCTATTTCAGCCCCTCTGTTTCAGCCCCTCTGTTTCATCCCCTCTGTTTCTTGCCCTCTGTTTCTCACCCTCTGTTTCTCGCACTCTGTTTCAGCCCCTCTGTTTTTTGCCCTTCTGTTTCAGCCCCTCTGTTTCTTGCCCTCTGTTTCAGCCCCTCTGTTTCTCGCCCTCTGCTTCAGCCCCTCTGATTCAGCCACTCTGTTTCAGCCCCTCTGATTCAGGCCCTCTGATTTAGCCCTCTGATTCAGCCCCTCTGTTTCTCGCTCTCTGTTTCAGCCCCTCTGTTTCAGCCCCTCTGTTTCTCACCCTCTGTTTCAGCCCCTCTGATTCAGCACCTCTGATTCAGCCCCACTCATTCAGCCCCTATGTTTCAGCCCCTCTGTTTCTCGCCCTCTGTTTCAGCCCCTCTGTTTCTCGCCCTCTGTTTCAGCCCCTCTGTTTCTCGCCCTCTGTTTCAGCCCCTCTGTTTCTTCCCCTCTGTTTCAGCCACTCTGTTTCTCGCCCTCTGTTTCAGCCTCTCTGTTTCTCGCCCTCTGTTTCAGCCCCTCTGTTTCAGCCCCTCTGTTTCAGCCCCTCTGTTTCTCGCCCTCTGTTTCAGCCCCTCTGTTTCTCGCCCTCTGTTTCAGCCCCTCTGTTTCTCGCCCTCTGTTTCAGCCCCTCTGTTTCTTGCCCTCTGTTTAAGCCCCTCTGTTTCAGCCCCTCTGTTTCAGCCCCTCTGTTTCAGCCCCTCTGTTTCTCGCCATGTTTCAGCCACTCTGTTTCTCGCCCTCTGTTTCAGCCCCTCTGTTTCTCGCCCTCTGTATCAGCCGCTTTGTTTCAACCCCTCTGTTTCAGCCCCTCTGTTTCTGCCCCTCTATTTCTCGCCCTCTGTTTCTCGCCCTCTGTTTCAGCCCCTCTGATTCAGACCCTCTGTTTCAACCCCTCTGATTCAGCCCCTCTGATTCAGCCCCACTCATTCAGCCCCTATGTTTCAGCCCCTCTGTTTCTCGCCCTCTGTTTCAGCCCCTCTGTTTCTCGCCCTCTGTTTCAGCCCCTCTGTTTCTCGCCCTCTGTTTCAGCCCCTCTGTTTCTCGCCATCTGTTTCAGCCCCTCTGTTTCTTGCCCTCTGTTTCAGCCACTCTGTTTCTCGCCCTCTGTTTCAGCCCCTCTGTTTCTCGCCCTCTGTTTCAGCCCCTCTGTTTCTTGCCATCTGTTTCAGCCCCTCTGTTTCTCGCCCTCTGTTTCAGCCCCTCTGTTTCTCGCCATCTGTTTCAGCCCCTCTGTTTCTCGCCCTCTGTTTCAGCCACTCTGTTTCTCGCCCTCTGTTTCAGCCCCTCTCATTCAGCCCCTCTGATTCAGCCCCTCTGTTTCAGCCCCTCTGTTTCAGCCCCTCTGTTTCTCGCCCTCTGTTTACGCCCCTCTGTTTCTCACCCTCTGTTTCAGCCCCTCTGTTTCAGCCCCTCTGTTTCTCGCCCTCTGTTTCAGCCTTTCTGTTTCTCGCCCTCTGTTTCAGCCCCTCTGATTCAGCCCCTCTGTTTCTCGCCCTCTGTTTCAGCCCCTCTGTTTCTCGCCCTCTGTTTCAGCCCCTCTATTTCTCGTCCTCTGTTTCAGCCCCTCTATTTCTCGCCCTCTGTTTCAGCCCCTCTGTTTCAGCCCCACTGTTTCAGCCCCTCTGTTTCAGCCCCTCTGTTTCTCGCCCTCTGTTTCAGCCCCTCTGTTTCTCGCCCTCTGTTTCAGCCCTTCTATTTCTCGCCCTCTGTTTCAGTCCCTCTGTTTCAGCCCCTCTGTTTCAGCCCCTCTGTTTCTCGCCCTCTGTTTCAGCCCCTCTGTTTCTCGCCCTCTGTTTCATCCCCTCTGTTTCAGACTCTCTGTTTCAGCCCCTCTGTTTCTCGCATCTCTGATTCAGCCCCTCTGTTTCTTGCCCTCTGTTTCAGCCCCTCTGTTTCTCGCCCGCTGTTTCAGCCTCTCTGTTTCTCGCCCTCTGTTTCAGCCTCTCTGTTTCAGCCCCTCTGTTTCAGCCCCTCTGCTTCTCGCCCTCTGTTTCAGCCCCTCTGTTTCTCGCCCTCTGTTTCAGACCCTCTGTTTCTCGCACTCTGTGTCAGCCCCTCTGATTCAGCCCCTCTGTTGCAGCCCCTCTGATTCAGCCCCTCTGTTTCAGCCCCTCTATTTCAGCCCCTCTGTTTCAGCCCCTCTGTTTCATCCCCTCTGTTTCTTGCCCTCTGTTTCTCACCCTCTGTTTCTCGCACTCTGTTTCAGCCCCTCTGTTTTTTGCCCTCTGTTTCAGCCCCTCTGTTTCTCGCCCTCTGTTTCTCACCCTCTGTTTCTCGCCCTCTGTTTCAGCCCCTCTGTTTTTTGCCCTCTGTTTCAGCCCGTCTGTTTCAGCCCCTCTGTTTCAGCCCCTCTGTTTCTCGCCCTCTGTTTCAGCCCCTCTGTTTCTCGCCCTCTGTTTCAGCCCCTCTGTTTCTCGCCCTCTGTTTCAACCTCTCTGTTTCTCGCCCTCTGTTTCAGCCACTCTGTTTCAGCCCCTCTGTTTCAGACCCTCTGTTTCTCGCCCTCTGTCTCAGCCCCTCTGTTTCTCGACCTCTGTTTCAGCCGCTCTGATTCAGCCCCTCTGTTTCAGCTCTTATGATTCAGCCCCTCTGATTCAGCCCCTCTGTTTCAGACCCTCTGTTTCAGCCCCTCTGTTTCAGCCCCTCTGTTTCTCGCCCTCTGTTTCAGCCCCTCTGATTCAGACCCTCTGTTTCAACCCCTCTGATTCAGCCCCTCTGTTTCAGCCCCTCTGAATCAGCCCCTCAAATTGAGCCCCTCTGTTTCTCGCCCTCTGTTTCAGCTCCTCTGTTTCTCGCCCTCTGTTTCAGCCACTCAGTTTCTCGCCCTCTGTTTCAGCCCCGCTGATTCAGCCCCTCTGTTTCAGCCCCTCTGAATCAGCCCCTTTGATTCAGCCCCTCTGTTTCAGACCCTCTGTTTCAGCCCCTCTGTTTCAGCCCCTCTGTTTCTCGCCCTCTGTTTCAGCCCCTCTATTTCTCGCCCACTGTTTCAGCCCCTCTGATTCAGACCCCCTGTTTCAACCCCTCTGATTCAGCCCCTCTGATTTAGCCCCTCTGATTCAGCCCCTCTGTTTCTCGCCCTCTGTTTCAGCCCTTCTGTTTCAGCCCCTCTGTTTCTTGCCCTCTGTTTCAGCCCCTCTGTTTCTCGCCCTCTGTTTCAGCCCCTCTGATTCAGCCCCTCTGTTTCAGCCCCTTTAATTCAGCCCCTCTGATTTAGCCCTCTGATTCAGCCCCTCTGTTTCTCGCCCTCAGTTTCAGCCCCTCAGTTTCTCGCCCTCTGTTTCAGCCCCTCTGATTCAGCCCCTCTGTTTCAGCCCCTCTGTTTCAGCCCCTCTGTTTCTCGCCATGTTTCAGCCACTCTGATTCAGCCCCTCTGTTTCAGCCCCTCTGATTCAGCCCCTCTGATTCAGCCCCTCTGTTTCTCGCGCTCTGTTTCAGCCCCTCTGTTTCAGCCCTTCTGTTTCAGCCACTCGGTTTCAGCCCCTCTGTTTCAGCCCCTCTGTTTCTCGCCCTCTGTTTCAGCCCCTCTGTTTCGCATTCTCTGTTTCAGCCCCTCTGTTTCGCATTCTCTGTTTCAGACCCTCTGTTTCAGCCCCTCTGTTTCTCGCCCTCTGTTTCTGCTCCTCTTTTTCTCGCCCTCTGTTTCAGCCCCTCTGTTTCTCGCCCTCTGTTTCTCGCCCTCTGTTTCAGACCCTCTGGTTCAGCCCCTCTGAATCAGCCCCTCTGTTTCAGCCCCTCTGTTTCAGCCCCTCTGTTTCTCGCCCTCTGTTTCAGCCCCTCTGTTTCTCACCCTCTGTTTCAGCCCCTCTGTTTCTCGCCCTCTGTTTCAGCCCCTCTGTTTCTCGCCCTCTGTTTCAGCCCCTCTGTTTCAGCCCCTCTGATTCAGCCCCTCTTATTCAGCCCCTCTGTTTCTCGCCCTCTGTTTCTGCCCCTCTGTTTCAGCCCCTCTGTTTCAGCCCCTCTGTTTCTTGCCCTCTGTTTCAGCCCCTCTGTTTCAGCCCCTCTGTTTCAGCCCCTCCGATTCAGCCCCTCTGTTTCAGCCCCTCTGTTTCAGACCCTCTGTTTCAGCACCTCTGTTTCAGCCCCTCTGTTTCTCGCCCTCTGTTTCTGCCCCTCTGTTTCTCGCCCTCTGTTTCAGCCCCTCTGTTTCTCGCCTTCTGTTTCAGCCCCTCTGATTCAGCCCCTCTGTTTCAGCCCCTCTGATTCAGCCCCTCTGATTCAGCCCCTCTGTTTCTCGCCCTCTGTTTCAGCCCCTCTGTTTCAGCCCTTCTGTTTCAGCCACTCGGTTTCAGCCCCTCTGTTTCAGCCCCTCTGTTTCTCGCCCTCTGTTTCAGCCCCTCTGTTTCGCATTCTCTGTTTCAGCCCCTCTGTTTCGCATTCTCTGTTTCAGACCCTCTGTTTCAGCCCCTCTGTTTCTCGCCCTCTGTTTCTGCTCCTCTTTTTCTCGCCCTCTGTTTCAGCCCCTCTGTTTCTCGCCCTCTGTTTCTCGCCCTCTGTTTCAGACGCTCTGTTTCAGCCCCTCTGAATCAGCCCCTCTGTTTCAGCCCCTCTGTTTCAGCCCCTCTGTTTCTCGCCCTCTGTTTCAGCCCCTCTGTTTCTCACCCTCTGTTTCAGCCCCTCTGTTTCTCGCCCTCTGTTTCAGCCCCTCTGTTTCAGCCCTTCTGTTTCAGCCACTCGGTTTCAGCCCCTCTGTTTCAGCCCCTCTGTTTCTCGCCCTCTGTATCAGCCTCTTTGTTTCAGCCCCTCTGTTTCAGCCCCTCTGTTTCAGCCCCTCTGTTTCTCGCCCTCTGTTTCTCGCCCTCTGTTTCAGCCCCTCTGATTCAGACCCTCTGTTTCAACACCTCTGATTCAGCCCCTCTGATTCATCCCCACTCATTCAGCCCCTATGTTTCAGCCCCTCTGTTTCTCGCCCTCTGTTTCAGACCCTCTGTTTCTCGCCCTCTGTTTCAGCCCCTCTGTTTCTCGCCCTCTGTTTCAGCCCCTCTGTTTCTTGCCCTCTGTTTCAGCCACTCTGTTTCTCGCCCTCTGTTTCAGCCTCTCTGTTTCTCGCCCTCTGTTTCAGCCCCTCTGTTTCAGCCCCTCTGTTTCTCGCCCTCTGTTTCAGCCCCTCTGTTTCTCGCCCTCTGTTTCAGCCCCTCTGTTTCTCGCCCTCTGTTTCAGCCCCTCTGTTTCAGCCCCTCAGTTTCAGCCCCTCTGTTTCTCGCCATGTTTCAGCCACTCTGTTTCTCGCCCTCTGTTTCAGCCCCTCTGTTTCTCGCCCTCTGTATCAGCCGCTTTGTTTCAGCCCCTCTGTTTCAGCCCCTCTGTTTCAGCCCCTCTGTTTCTCGCCCTCTGTTTCTTGCCCTCTGTTTCAGCCCCTCTGTTTCAGCCCCTCTGATTCAGCCGCTCTGTTTCACGCCCTCTGTTTCAGCCCCTCTGTTTCAGCCCTTCTGTTTCAGCCACTCAGTTTCAGCCCCTCTGTTTCTCGCCCTCTGTTTCAGCCACTCTGTTTCTCGCCATCCGTTTCAGCCCCTCTGTTTCTCGCACTCTGTTTCAGCCACTCTGTTTCTCGCCCTCTGTTTCAGCCCCTCTGATTCAGCCCCTCTGATTCAGCCCCTCTGTTTCAGCCCCTCTGTTTCAGCATCTCTGTTTCCCGCCCTCTGTTTCAGCCCCTCTGTTTCTCACCCTCTGTTTCAGCCCCTCTGTTTCAGCCCCTCTGTTTCTCGCCCTCTGTTTCAGCCTTTCTGTTTCTCGCCCTTTGTTTCAGCCCCTCTGATTCAGCCCCTCTGTTTCTCGCGCTCTGTTTCAGCCCCTCTGTTTCTCGCCCACAGTTTCAGCCCCTCTATTTCTCGCCCTCTGTTTCAGCCCCTCTATTTCTCGCCCTCTGTTTCAGCCCCTCTGTTTCAGCCCCACTGTTTCAGCCCCTCTGTTTCAGCCCCTCTGTTTCTCGCCCTCTGTTTCAGCCCCTCTGTTTCTCGCCCTCTGTTTCAGCCCCTCTGTTTCTCGCCCTCTGTTTCAGCCCCTCTGTTTCAGCCCCTCTGTTTCTCGCCCTCTGTTTCAGCCCCTCTGTTTCTCGCCCTCTGTTTCAGCCCCTCTGTTTCAGCCTCTCTGTTTCAGCCCCTCTGTTTCTCGCATCTCTGATTAAGCCCCTCTGTTTCTTGCCCTCTGTTTCAGCCCCTCTGTTTCTCGACCGCTGTTTCAGCCTCTCTGTTTCTCGCCCTCTGTTTCAGCCCCTCTGTTTCAGCCCCTCTGTTTCAGCCCCTCTGTTTCTCGCCCTCTGTTTCAGCCCCTCTGTTTCTCGCCCTCTGTTTCAGAACCTCTGTTTCTCGCACTCTGTGTCAGCCCCTCTGATTCAGCCCCTCTGTTGCAGCCCCTCTGATTCAGCCCCTCTGTTTCAGCCCCTCTATTTCAGCCCCTCTGTTCTTTGCCCTCTGTTTCAGCCCCTCTGTTTCTCGCCCTCTGTTTCTCACCCTCTGTTTCTCGCCCTCTGTTTCAGCCCCTCTGTTTTTTGCCCTCTGTTTCAGCCCGTCTGTTTCAGCCCCTCTGTTTCAGCCCCTCTGTTTCTCGCCCTCTGTTTCAGCCCCTCTGTTTCTCGCCCTCTGTTTCACCCCCTCTGTTTCTCGCCCGCTGTTTCAACCTCTCTGTTTCTCGCCCTCTTTTTCAGCCACTCTGTTTCAGCCCCTCTGTTTCAGCCCCTCTGTTTCTCGTACTCTGTTTCAGACCCTCTGTTTCTCGCCCTCTTTCTCAGCCCCTCTGTTTCTCGACCTCTGTTTCAGCCCCTCTGATTCAGCCCCTCTGTTTCAGCCCCTCTGATTCAGCCCCTCTGTTTCAGCTCCTCTGATTCAGCCCCTCGGATTCAGCCCCTCTGTTTCAGACCCTCTTTTTCAGCCCCTCTGTTTCAGCCCCTCTGATTCAGACCCTCTGTTTCAACCCCTCAGATTCAGCCCCTCTGTTTCAGCCCCTCTGAATCAGCCCCTCAAATTCAGCCCCTCTGTTTCACGCCCTCTGTTTCAGCCCCTCAGTTTCTCGCCCTCTGTTTCAGCCCCGCTGATTCAGCCCCTCTGTTTCTCGCCCTCTGTTTCAGCCCCTCTGTTTCTCGCCCTCTGTTTCAGCCCCGCTGATTCAGCCCCTCTGTTTCTCGCCCTCTGTTTCAGCCCCTCTGTTTCTCGCCCTCTGTTTCAGCCCCTCTGTTTCAGCCCCTCTGTTTCTCGCCCTCTGTTTCAGCCCCTCAGTTTCTCGCCCTCTGTTTCAGCCCCTCTGTTTCAGCCCCTCTGTTTCAGCCCCTCTGTTTCAGCCCCTCTGTTTCTCGCCATGTTTCAGCCACTCTGTTTCTCGCCCTCTGTTTCAGCCCCTCTGTTTCTCGCCCTCTGTATCAGCCACTTTGATTCAGCCCCTCTGTTTCAGCACCTCTGTTTCAGCCCCTCTGTTTCTCGCCCTCTGTTTCTCGCCCTCTGTTTCAGCCCCTCTGATTCAGACCCTCTGTTTCAACCCCTCTGATTCAGCCCCTCTGATTCAGCCCCACTCATTCAGCCCCTATGTTTCAGCCCCTCTGTTTCTCGCCCTCTGTTTCAGACCCTCTGTTTCTCGCCCTCTGTTTCAGCCCCTCTATTTCTCGTCCTCTGTTTCAGCCCCTCTGATTCAGCACCTCTGATTCAGCCCCACTCATTCAGCCCCTATGTTTCAGCCCCTCTGTTTCTCGCCCTCTGTTTCAGCCCCTCTGTTTCTCGCCCTCTGTTTCAGCCCCTCTGTTTCTCGCCCTCTGTTTCAGCCCCTCTGTTTCTTCCCCACTGTTTCAGCCACTCTGTTTCTCGCCCTCTGTTTCAGCCTCTCTGTTTCTCGCCCTCTGTTTCAGCCCCTCTGTTTCAGCCCCTCTGTTTCAGCCCCTCTGTTTCTCGCCCTCTGTTTCAGCCCCTCTGTTTCTCGCCCTCTGTTTCAGCCCCTCTGTTTCTCGCCCTCTGTTTCAGCCCCTCTGTTTCTTGCCCTCTGTTTAAGCCCCTCTGTTTCAGCCCCTCTGTTTCAGCCCCTCTGTTTCAGCCCCTCTGTTTCAGCCCCTCTGTTTCTCGCCATGGTTCAGCCACTCTGTTTCTCGCCCTCTGTTTCAGCCCCTCTGTTTCTCGCCCTCTGTATCAGCCGCTTTGTTTCAACCCCTCTGTTTCAGCCCCTCTGTTTCTGCCCCTCTATTTCTCGCCCTCTGTTTCTCGCCCTCTGTTTCAGCCCCTCTGATTCAGACCCTCTGTTTCAACCCCTCTGATTCAGCCCCTCTGATTCAGCCCCACTCATTCAGCCCCTATGTTTCAGCCCCTCTGTTTCTCGCCCTCTGTTTCAGCCCCTCTGTTTCTCGACCTCTGTTTCAGCCCCTCTGTTTCTCGCCCTCTGTTTCAGCCCCTCTGTTTCTCGCCCTCTGTTTCAGCCCCTCTGTTTCTTGCCCTCTGTTTCAGCCACTCTGTTTCTCGCCCTCTGTTTCAGCCCCTCTGTTTCTCGCCCTCTGTTTCAGCCCCTCTGTTTCTTGCCATCTGTTTCAGCCCCTCTGTTTCTCGCCCTCTGTTTCAGCCCCTCTGTTTCTCGCCATCTGTTTCAGCCACTCTGTTTCTCGCCCTCTGTTTCAGCCACTCTGTTTCTCGCCCTCTGTTTCAGCCCCTCTGATTCAGCCCCTCTGTTTCAGCCACTCTGTTTCAGCCCCTCTGTTTCTCGCCCTCTGTTTACGCCCCTCTGTTTCTCACCCTCTGTTTCAGCCCCTCTGTTTCAGCCCCTCTGTTTCTCGCCCTCTGTTTCAGCCTTTCTGTTTCTCGCCCTCTGTTTCAGCCCCTCTGATTCAGCCCCTCTGTTTCTCGCGCTCTGTTTCAGCCCCTCTGTTTCTCGCCCTCTGTTTCAGCCCCTCTATTTCTCGTCCTCTGTTTCAGCCCCTCTATTTCTCGCCCTCTGTTTCAGCCCCTCTGTTTCAGCCCCACTGTTTCAGCCCCTCTGTTTCAGCCCCTCTGTTTCTCGCCCTCTGTTTCAGCCCCTCTGTTTCTCGCCCTCTGTTTCAGCCCTTCTATTTCTCGCCCTCTGTTTCAGTCCCTCTGTTTCAGCCCCTCTGTTTCTCGCCCTCTGTTTCAGCCCCTCTGTTTCTCGCCCTCTGTTTCATCCCCTCTGTTTCAGACTCTCTGTTTCAGCCCCTCTGTTTCTCGCATCTCTGATTCAGCCCCTCTGTTTCTTGCCTTCTGTTTCAGCCCCTCTGTTTCTCGCCCGCTGTTTCAGCCTCTCTGTTTCTCGCCCTCTGTTTCAGCCCCTCTGTTTCAGCCCCTCTGTTTCAGCCCCTCTGTTTCTCGCCCTCTGTTTCAGCCCCTCTGTTTCTCGCCCTCTGTTTCAGACCCTCTGTTTCTCGCACTCTGTGTCAGCCCCTCTGATTCAGCCCCTCTGTTGCAGCCCCTCTGATTCAGCCCCTCTGTTTCAGCCCCTCTATTTCAGCCCCTCTGTTTCAGCCCCTCTGTTTCATCCCCTCTGTTTCTTGCCCTCTGTTTCTCACCCTCTGTTTCTCGCACTCTGTTTCAGCCCCTCTGTTTTTTGCCCTCTGTTTCAGCCCCTCTGTTTCTCGCCCTCTGTTTCTCACCCTCTGTTTCTCGCCCTCTGTTTCAGCCCCTCTGTTTTTTGCCCTCTGTTTCAGCCCCTCTGTTTCAGCCCTTCTGTTTAAGCCCCTCTGTTTCTCGCCCTCTGTTTCAGCCCCTCTGTTTCTCGCCCTCTGTTTCAGCCCCTCTGTTTCTCGCCCTCTGTTTCAACCTCTCTGTTTCTCGCCCTCTGTTTCAGCCACTCTGTTTCAGCCCCTCTGTTTCAGCCCCTCTGTTTCTCGCCCTCTGTTTCAGACCCTCTGTTTCTCGCCCTCTGTCTCAGCCCCTCTGTTTCTCGACCTCTGTTTCAGCCCCTCTGATTCAGCCCCTCTGTTTCAGCTCTTCTGATTCAGCCCCTCTGATTCAGCCCCTCTGTTTCAGACCCTCTGTTTCAGCCCCTCTGTTTCAGCCCCTCTGTTTCTCGCCCTCTGTTTCAGCCCCTCTGATTCAGACCCTCTGTTTCAACCCCTCTGATTCAGCCCCTCTGTTTCAGCCCCTCTGAATCAGCCCCTCAAATTGAGCCCCTCTGTTTCTCGCCCTCTGTTTCAGCCCTTCTGTTTCTCGCCCTCTGTTTCAGCCACTCAGTTTCTCGCCCTCTGTTTCAGCCCCGCTGATTCAGCCCCTCTGTTTCAGCCCCTCTGAATCAGCCCCTTTGATTCAGCCCCTCTGTTTCAGACCCTCTGTTTCAGCCCCTCTGTTTCAGCCCCTCTGTTTCTCGCCCTCTGATTCAGCCCCTCTATTTCTCGCCCACTGTTTCAGCCCCTCTGATTCAGACCCCCTATTTCAACCCCTCTGATTCAGCCCCTCTGATTTAGCCCCTCTGATTCAGCCCCTCTGTTTCTCGCCCTCTGTTTCAGCCCTTCTGTTTCAGCCCCTCTGTTTCTTGCCCTCTGTTTCAGCCCCTCTGTTTCTCGCCCTCTGTTTCAGCCCCTCTGATTCAGCCCCTCTGTTTCAGCCCCTTTAATTCAGCCCCTCTGATTTAGCCCTCTGATTCAGCCCCTCTGTTTCTCGCCCTCAGTTTCAGCCCCTCTGTTTTTCGCCCTCTTTTTCAACCCCTCTGTTTCAGCCCGTCTGTTTCAGCCACTCTGTTTCTCGCCCTCTGTTTCAGCCCCTCTGTTTCTCACCCTCTGTTTCAGCCCCTCTGTTTCTCGACCTCTGTTTCAGCCCCTCTGATTCAGCCCCTCTGTTTCAGCCCCTCTGATTCAGCCCCTCTGTTTCAGCCCCTCTGTTTCAGCCCCTCTGTTTCATCCCCTCTGTTTCTCGCCCTCTGTTTCAGCCCCTCTGTTTCAGCCCCTCTCTTTCTCGCCCTCTGTTTCAGCCTCTCTGTTTCTCGCCCTCTGTTTCAGCCCCTCTGTTTCAGCCCCTCTGTTTCAGCCCCTCTGTTTCTCGCCCTCTGTTTCAGCCCCTCTGTTTCTCGCCCTCTGTTTACGCCCCTCTGTTTCTCACCCTCTGTTTCAGCCCCTCTGTTTCAGCCCCTCTGTTTCTCGCCCTCTGTTTCAGCCTTTCTGTTTCTCGCCCTCTGTTTCAGCCCCTCTGATTCAGCCCCTCTGTTTCTCGCCCTCTGTTTCAGCCCCTCTGTTTCTCGCCCTCTGTTTCAGCCCCTCTATTTCTCGTCCTCTGTTTCAGCCCCTCTATTTCTCGCCCTCTGTTTCAGCCCCTCTGTTTCAGCCCCACTGTTTCAGCCCCTCTGTTTCAGCCCCTCTGTTTCTCGCCCTCTGTTTCAGCCCCTCTGTTTCTCGCCCTCTGTTTCAGCCCTTCTATTTCTCGCCCTCTTTTTCAGTCCCTCTGTTTCAGCCCCTCTGTTTCAGCCCCTCTGTTTCTCGCCCTCTGTTTCAGCCCCTCTGTTTCTCGCCCTCTGTTTCATCCCCTCTGTTTCAGACTCTCTGTTTCAGCCCCTCTGTTTCTCGCATCTCTGATTCAGCCCCTCTGTTTCTTGCCCTCTGTTTCAGCCCCTCTGTTTCTCGCCCGCTGTTTCAGCCTCTCTGTTTCTCGCCCTCTGTTTCAGCCCCTCTGTTTCAGCCCCTCTGTTTCAGCCCCTCTGTTTCTCGCCCTCTGTTTCAGCCCCTCTGTTTCTCGCCCTCTGTTTCAGACCCTCTGTTTCTCGCACTCTGTGTCAGCCCCTCTGATTCAGCCCCTCTGTTGCAGCCCCACTGATTCAGCCCCTCTGTTTCAGCCCCTCTATTTCAGCCCCTCTGTTTCAGCCCCTCTGTTTCATCCCCTCTGTTTCTTGTCCTCTGTTTCTCACCCTCTGTTTCTCGCACTCTGTTTCAGCCCCTCTGTTTTTTTCCCTTCTGTTTCAGCCCCTCTGTTTCTGGCCCTCTGTTTCAGCCCCTCTGTTTCTCGCCCTCTGCTTCAGCCCCTCTGATTCAGCCACTCTGTTTCAGCCCCTCTGATTCAGGCCCTCTGATTTAGCCCTCTGATTCAGCCCCTCTGTTTCTCGCTCTCTGTTTCAGCCCCTCTGTTTCAGCCCCTCTGTTTCTCACCCTCTGTTTCAGCCCCACTCATTCAGCCCCTATGTTTCAGCCCCTCTGTTTCTCGCCCTCTGTTTCAGCCCCTCTGTTTCTCGCCCTCTGTTTCAGCCCCTCTGTTTCTCGCCCTCTGTTTCAGCCCCTCTGTTTCTTCCCCTCTGTTTCAGCCACTCTGTTTCTCGCCCTCTGTTTCAGCCTCTCTGTTTCTCGCCCTCTGTTTCAGCCCCTCTGTTTCAGCCCCTCTGTTTCAGCCCCTCTGTTTCTCGCCCTCTGTTTCAGCTCCTCTGATTCTCGCCCTCTGTTTCAGCCCCTCTGTTTCTCGCCCTCTGTTTCAGCCCCTCTGTTTCTTGCCCTCTGTTTAAGCCCCTCTGTTTCAGCCCCTCTGTTTCTCGCCCTCTGATTCAGCCCCGCTGATTCAGCCCCTCTGTTTCTCGCCCTCTGTTTCAGCCCCTCTGTTTCTCGCCCTCTGTTTCAGCCCCTCTGTTTCAGCCCCTCTGTTTCTCGCCCTCTGTTTCAGCCCCTCAGTTTCTCGCCCTCTGTTTCAGCCCCTCTGTTTCAGCCCCTCTGTTTCAGCCCCTCTGTTTCAGCCCCTCTGTTTCAGCCCCTCTGTTTCTCGCCATGTTTCAGCCACTCTGTTTCTCGCCCTCTGTTTCAGCCCCTCTGTTTCTCGCCCTCTGTATCAGCCACTTTGATTCAGCCCCTCTGTTTCAGCCCCTCTGTTTCAGCCCCTCTGTTTCTCGCCCTCTGTTTCTCGCCCTCTGTTTCAGCCCCTCTGATTCAGACCCTCTGTTTCAACCCCTCTGATTCAGCACCTCTGATTCAGCCCCACTCATTCAGCCCCTATGTTTCAGCCCCTCTGTTTCTCGCCCTCTGTTTCAGACCCTCTGTTTCTCGCCCTCTGTTTCAGCCCCTCTATTTCTCGTCCTCTGTTTCAGCCCCTCTGATTCAGCACCTCTGATTCAGCCCCACTCATTCAGCCCCTATGTATCAGCCCCTCTGTTTCTCGCCCTCTGTTTCAGCCCCTCTGTTTCTCGCCCTCTGTTTCAGCCCCTCTGTTTCTCGCCCTCTGTTTCAGCCCCTCTGTTTCTTCCCCTCTGTTTCAGCCACTCTGTTTCTCGCCCTCTGTTTCAGCCTCTCTGTTTCTCGCCCTCTGTTTCAGCCCCTCTGTTTCAGCCCCTCTGTTTCAGCCCCTCTGTTTCTCGCCCTCTGTTTCAGCCCCTCTGTTTCTCGCCCTCTGTTTCAGCCCCTCTGTTTCTCGCCCTCTGTTTCAGCCCCTCTGTTTCTTGCCCTCTGTTTAAGCCCCTCTGTTTCAGCCCCTGTGTTTCAGCCCCTCTGTTTCAGCCCCTCTGTTTCTCGCCATGGTTCAGCCACTCTGTTTCTCGCCCTCTGTTTCAGCCCCTCTGTTTCTCGCCCTCTGTATCAGCCGCTTTGTTTCAACCCCTCTGTTTCAGCCCCTCTGTTTCTGCCCCTCTATTTCTCGCCCTCTGTTTCTCGCCCTCTGTTTCAGCCCCTCTGATTCAGACCCTCTGTTTCAACCCCTCTGATTCAGCCCCTCTGATTCAGCCCCACTCATTCAGCCCCTATGTTTCAGCCCCTCTGTTTCTCGCCCTCTGTTTCAGCCCCTCTGTTTCTCGACCTCTGTTTCAGCCCCTCTGTTTCTCGCCCTCTGTTTCAGCCCCTCTGTTTCTCGCCCTCTGTTTCAGCCCCTCTGTTTCTTGCCCTCTGTTTCAGCCACTCTGTTTCTCGCCCTCTGTTTCAGCCCCTCTGTTTCTCGCCCTCTGTTTCAGCCCCTCTGTTTCTCGCCATCTGTTTCAGCCACTCTGTTTCTCGCCCTCTGTTTCAGCCACTCTGTTTCTCGCCGTCTGTTTCAGCCCCTCTGATTCAGCCCCTCTGATTCAGCCCCTCTGTTTCAGCCACTCTGTTTCAGCCCCTCTGTTTCTCGCCCTCTGTTTACGCCCCTCTGTTTCTCACCCTCTGTTTCAGCCCCTCTGTTTCAGCCCCTCTGTTTCTCGCCCTCTGTTTCAGCCTTTCTGTTTCTCGCCCTCTGTTTCAGCCCCTCTGATTCAGCCCCTCTGTTTCTCGCCCTCTGTTTCAGCCCCTCTGTTTCTCGCCCTCTGTTTCAGCCCCTCTATTTCTCGTCCTCTGTTTCAGCCCCTCTGTTTCAGCCCCACTGTTTCAGCCCCTCTGTTTCAGCCCCTCTGTTTCTCGCCCTCTGTTTCAGCCCCTCTGTTTCTCGCCCTCTGTTTCAGCCCTTCTATTTCTCGCCCTCTGTTTCAGTCCCTCTGTTTCAGCCCCTCTGTTTCTCGCCCTCTGTTTCAGCCCCTCTGTTTCTCGCCCTCTGTTTCATCCCCTCTGTTTCAGACTCTCTGTTTCAGCCCCTCTGTTTCTCGCATCTCTGATTCAGCCCCTCTGTTTCTTGCCTTCTGTTTCAGCCCCTCTGTTTCTCGCCCGCTGTTTCAGCCTCTCTGTTTCTCGCCCTCTGTTTCAGCCCCTCTGTTTCAGCCCCTCTGTTTCAGCCCCTCTGTTTCTCGCCCTCTGTTTCAGCCCCTCTGTTTCTCGCCCTCTGTTTCAGACCCTCTGTTTCTCGCACTCTGTGTCAGCCCCTCTGATTCAGCCCCTCTGTTGCAGCCCCTCTGATTCAGCCCCTCTGTTTCAGCCCCTCTATTTCAGCCCCTCTGTTTCAGCCCCTCTGTTTCATCCCCTCTGTTTCTTGCCCTCTGTTTCTCACCCTCTGTTTCTCGCACTCTGTTTCAGCCCCTCTGTTTTTTGCCCTCTGTTTCAGCCCCTCTGTTTCTCGCCCTCTGTTTCTCACCCTCTGTTTCTCGCCCTCTGTTTCAGCCCCTCTGTTTTTTGCCCTCTGTTTCAGCCCGTCTGTTTCAGCCCCTCTGTTTAAGCCCCTCTGTTTCTCGCCCTCTGTTTCAGCCCCTCTGTTTCTCGCCCTCTGTTTCAGCCCCTCTGTTTCTCGCCCTCTGTTTCAACCTCTCTGTTTCTCGCCCTCTGTTTCAGCCACTCTGTTTCAGCCCCTCTGTTTCAGCCCCTCTGTTTCTCGCCCTCTGTTTCAGACCCTCTGTTTCTCGCCCTCTGTCTCAGCCCCTCTGTTTCTCGACCTCTGTTTCAGTCCCTCTGATTCAGCCCCTCTGTTTCAGCTCTTCTGATTCAGCCCCTCTGATTCAGCCCCTCTGTTTCAGACCCTCTGTTTCAGCCCCTCTGTTTCAGCCCCTCTGTTTCTCGCCCTCTGTTTCAGCCCCTCTGATTCAGACCCTCTGTTTCAACCCCTCTGATTCAGCCCCTCTGTTTCAGCCCCTCTGAATCAGCCCCTCAAATTGAGCCCCTCTGTTTCTCGCCCTCTGTTTCAGCCCCTCTGTTTCTCGCCCTCTGTTTCAGCCACTCAGTTTCTCGCCCTCTGTTTCAGCCCCGCTGATTCAGCCCCTCTGTGTCAGCCCCTCTGAATCAGCCCCTTTGATTCAGCCCCTCTGTTTCAGACCCTCTGTTTCAGCCCCTCTGTTTCAGCCCCTCTGTTTCTCGCCCTCTGATTCAGCCCCTCTATTTCTCGCCCACTGTTTCAGCCCCTCTGATTCAGACCCCCTGTTTCAACCCCTCTGATTCAGCCCCTCTGATTTAGCCCCTCTGATTCAGCCCCTCTGTTTCTCGCCCTCTGTTTCAGCCCTTCTGTTTCAGCCCCTCTGTTTCTTGCCCTCTGTTTCAGCCCCTCTGTTTCTCGCCCTCTGTTTCAGCCCCTCTGATTCAGCCCCTCTGTTTCAGCCCCTCTAATTCAGCCCCTCTGATTTAGCCCTCTGATTCAGCCCCTCTGTTTCTCGCCCTCAGTTTCAGCCCCTCTGTTTTTCGCCCTCTTTTTCAACCCCTCTGTTTCAGCCCGTCTGTTTCAGCCACTCTGTTTCTCGCCCTCTGTTTCAGCCCCTCTGTTTCTCACCCTCTGTTTCAGCCCCTCTGTTTCTCGACCTCTGTTTCAGCCCCTCTGATTCAGCCCCTCTGTTTCAGCCCCTCTGATTCAGCCCCTCTGTTTCAGCCCCTCTGTTTCAGCCCCTCTGTTTCATCCCCTCTGTTTCTCGCCCTCTGTTTCAGCCCCTCTGTTTCAGCACCTCTCTTTCTCGCCCTCTGTTTCAGCCTCTCTGTTTCTCGCCCTCTGTTTCAGCCCCTCTGTTTCAGCCCCTCTGTTTCAGCCCCTCTGTTTCTCGCCCTCTGTTTCAGCCCCTCTGTTTCTCGCCCTCTGTTTACGCCCCTCTGTTTCTCGCCCTCTGTTTCAGCCCCTCTGTTTCTCGCCCTCTGTTTCAGCCACTCAGTTTCTCGCCCTCTGTTTCAGCCCCGCTGATTCAGCCCCTCTGTGTCAGCCCCTCTGAATCAGCCCCTTTGATTCAGCCCCTCTGTTTCAGACCCTCTGTTTCAGCCCCTCTGTTTCAGCCCCTCTGTTTCTCGCCCTCTGATTCAGCCCCTCTATTTCTCGCCCACTGTTTCAGCCCCTCTGATTCAGACCCCCTGTTTCAACCCCTCTGATTCAGCCCCTCTGATTTAGCCCCTCTGATTCAGCCCCTCTGTTTCTCGCCCTCTGTTTCAGCCCTTCTGTTTCAGCCCCTCTGTTTCTTGCCCTCTGTTTCAGCCCCTCTGTTTCTCGCCCTCTGTTTCAGCCCCTCTGATTCAGCCCCTCTGTTTCAGCCCCTCTAATTCAGCCCCTCTGATTTAGCCCTCTGATTCAGCCCCTCTGTTTCTCGCCCTCAGTTTCAGCCCCTCTGTTTTTCGCCCTCTTTTTCAACCCCTCTGTTTCAGCCCGTCTGTTTCAGCCACTCTGTTTCTCGCCCTCTGTTTCAGCCCCTCTGTTTCTCACCCTCTGTTTCAGCCCCTCTGTTTCTCGACCTCTGTTTCAGCCCCTCTGATTCAGCCCCTCTGTTTCAGCCCCTCTGATTCAGCCCCTCTGTTTCAGCCCCTCTGTTTCAGCCCCTCTGTTTCATCCCCTCTGTTTCTCGCCCTCTGTTTCAGCCCCTCTGTTTCAGCACCTCTCTTTCTCGCCCTCTGTTTCAGCCTCTCTGTTTCTCGCCCTCTGTTTCAGCCCCTCTGTTTCAGCCCCTCTGTTTCAGCCCCTCTGTTTCTCGCCCTCTGTTTCAGCCCCTCTGTTTCTCGCCCTCTGTTTACGCCCCTCTGTTTCTCACCCTCTGTTTCAGCCCCTCTGTTTCAGCCCCTCTGTTTCTCGCCCTCTGTTTCAGCCTTTCTGTTTCTCGCCCTCTGTTTCAGCCCCTCTGATTCAGCCCCTCTGTTTCTCGCCCTCTGTTTCAGCCCCTCTGTTTCTCGCCCTCTGTTTCAGCCCCTCTATTTCTCGTCCTCTGTTTCAGCCCCTCTATTTCTCGCCCTCTGTTTCAGCCCCTCTGTTTCAGCCCCACTGTTTCAGCCCCTCTGTTTCAGCCCCTCTGTTTCTCGCCCTCTGTTTCAGCCCCTCTGTTTCTCGCCCTCTGTTTCAGCCCTTCTATTTCTCGCCCTCTGTTTCAGTCCCTCTGTTTCAGCCCCTCTGTTTCAGCCCCTCTGTTTCTCGCCCTCTGTTTCAGCCCCTCTGTTTCTCGCCCTCTGTTTCATCCCCTCTGTTTCAGACTCTCTGTTTCAGCCCCTCTGTTTCTCGCATCTCTGATTCAGCCCCTCTGTTTCTTGCCCTCTGTTTCAGCCCCTCTGTTTCTCGCCCGCTGTTTCAGCCTCTCTGTTTCTCGCCCTCTGTTTCAGCCCCTCTGTTTCAGCCCCTCTGTTTCAGCCCCTCTGTTTCTCGCCCTCTGTTTCAGCCCCTCTGTTTCTCGCCCTCTGTTTCAGACCCTCTGTTTCTCGCACTCTGTGTCAGCCCCTCTGATTCAGCCCCTCTGTTGCAGCCCCACTGATTCAGCCCCTCTGTTTCAGCCCCTCTATTTCAGCCCCTCTGTTTCAGCCCCTCTGTTTCATCCCCTCTGTTTCTTGTCCTCTGTTTCTCACCCTCTGTTTCTCGCACTCTGTTTCAGCCCCTCTGTTTTTTGCCCTTCTGTTTCAGCCCCTCTGTTTCTTGCCCTCTGTTTCAGCCCCTCTGTTTCTCGCCCTCTGCTTCAGCCCCTCTGATTCAGCCACTCTGTTTCAGCCCCTCTGATTCAGGCCCTCTGATTTAGCCCTCTGATTCAGCCCCTCTGTTTCTCGCTCTCTGTTTCAGCCCCTCTGTTTCAGCCCCTCTGTTTCTCACCCTCTGTTTCAGCCCCTCTGATTCAGCACCTCTGATTCAGCCCCACTCATTCAGCCCCTATGTTTCAGCCCCTCTGTTTCTCGCCCTCTGTTTCAGCCCCTCTGTTTCTCGCCCTCTGTTTCAGCCCCTCTGTTTCTCGCCCTCTGTTTCAGCCCCTCTGTTTCTTCCCCTCTGTTTCAGCCACTCTGTTTCTCGCCCTCTGTTTCAGCCTCTCTGTTTCTCGCCCTCTGTTTCAGCCCCTCTGTTTCAGCCCCTCTGTTTCAGATCCTCTGTTTCTCGCCCTCTGTTTCAGCCCCTCTGATTCTCGCCCTCTGTTTCAGCCCCTCTGTTTCTCGCCCTCTGTTTCAGCCCCTCTGTTTCTTGCCCTCTGTTTAAGCCCCTCTGTTTCAGCCCCTCTGTTTCAGCCCCTCTGTTTCAGCCCCTCTGTTTCAGCCCCTCTGTTTCTCGCCATGTTTCAGCCACTCTGTTTCTCGCCCTCTGTTTCAGCCCCTCTGTTTCTCGCCCTCTGTATCAGCCGCTTTGTTTCAACCCCTCTGTTTCAGCCCCTCTGTTTCTGCCCCTCTATTTCTCGCCCTCTGTTTCTCGCCCTCTGT
This sequence comes from Chiloscyllium punctatum, assembly GCF_047496795.1. Lineage (NCBI taxonomy): Eukaryota > Metazoa > Chordata > Chondrichthyes > Orectolobiformes > Hemiscylliidae > Chiloscyllium > Chiloscyllium punctatum. The sequence continues at coordinate 7,668,714 of NW_027309789.1, forward strand.
TTCAGCCCCTCTGATTCAGACCCTCTGTTTCAACCCCTCTGATTCAGCCCCTCTGATTCAGCCCCACTCATTCAGCCCCTATGTTTCAGCCCCTCTGTTTCTCGCCCTCTGTTTCTCGCCCTCTGTTTCAGCCCCTCTGTTTCTCGCCCTCTGTTTCAGCCCCTCTGTTTCTCGCCCTCTGTTTCAGCCCCTCTGTTTCTTGCCCTCTGTTTCAGCCACTCTGTTTCTCGCCCTCTGTTTCAGCCCCTCTGTTTCTCGCCCTCTGTTTCAGCCCCTCTGTTTCTTGCCATCTGTTTCAGCCCCTCTGTTTCTCGCCCTCTGTTTCAGCCCCTCTGTTTCTCGCCATCTGTTTCAGCCCCTCTGTTTCTCGCCCTCTGTTTCAGCCACTCTGTTTCTCGCCCTCTGTTTCAGCCCCTCTGATTCAGCCCCTCTGATTCAGCCCCTCTGTTTCAGCCCCTCTGTTTCAGCCCCTCTGTTTCTCGCCCTCTGTTTACGCCCCTCTGTTTCTCACCCTCTGTTTCAGCCCCTCTGTTTCAGCCCCTCTGTTTCTCGCCCTCTGTTTCAGCCTTTCTGTTTCTCGCCCTCTGTTTCAGCCCCTCTGATTCAGCCCCTCTGTTTCTCGCGCTCTGTTTCAGCCCCTCTGTTTCTCGCCCTCTGTTTCAGCCCCTCTATTTCTCGTCCTCTGTTTCAGCCCCTCTATTTCTAGCCCTCTGTTTCAGCCCCTCTGTTTCAGCCCCACTGTTTCAGCCTCTCTGTTTCAGCCCCTCTGTTTCTCGCCCTCTGTTTCAGACCCTCTGTTTCTCGCCCTCTGTTTCAGCCCTTCTATTTCTCGCCCTCTGTTTCAGTCCCTCTGTTTCAGCCCCTCTGTTTCAGCCCCTCTGTTTCTCGCCCTCTGTTTCAGCCCCTCTGTTTCTCGCCCTCTGTTTCATCCCCTCTATTTCAGACTCTCTGTTTCAGCCCCTCTGTTTCTCGCATCTCTGATTCAGCCCCTCTGTTTCTTGCCCTCTGTTTCAGCCCCTCTGTTTCTCGCCCGCTGTTTCAGCCTCTCTGTTTCTCGCCCTCTGTTTCAGCCTCTCTGTTTCAGCCCCTCTGTTTCAGCCCCTCTGTTTCTCGCCCTCTGTTTCAGCCCCTCTGTTTCTCGCCCTCTGTTTCAGACCCTCTGTTTCTCGCACTCTGTGTCAGCCCCTCTGATTCAGCCCCTCTGTTGCAGCCCCTCTGATTCAGCCCCTCTGTTTCAGCCCCTCTATTTCAGCCCCTCTGTTTCAGCCCCTCTGTTTCATCCCCTCTGTTTCTTGCCCTCTGTTTCTCACCCTCTGTTTCTCGCACTCTGTTTCAGCCCCTCTGTTTTTTGCCCTCTGTTTCAGCCCCTCTGTTTCTCGCCCTCTGTTTCTCACCCTCTGTTTCTCGCCCTCTGTTTCAGCCCCTCTGTTTTTTGCCCTCTGTTTCAGCCCGTCTGTTTCAGCCCCTCTGTTTCAGCCCCTCTGTTTCTCGCCCTCTGTTTCAGCCCCTCTGTTTCTCGCCCTCTGTTTCAGCCCCTCTGTTTCTCGCCCTCTGTTTCAACCTCTCTGTTTCTCGCCCTCTGTTTCAGCCACTCTGTTTCAGCCCCTCTGTTTCAGCCCCTCTGTTTCTCGCCCTCTGTTTCAGCCCCTCTGTTTCTCGACCTCTGTTTCAGCCGCTCTGATTCAGCCCCTCTGTTTCAGCTCTTCTGATTCAGCCCCTCTGATTCAGCCCCTCTGTTTCAGACCCTCTGTTTCAGCCCCTCTGTTTCAGCCCCTCTGTTTCTCGCCCTCTGTTTCAGCCCCTCTGATTCAGACCCTCTGTTTCAACCCCTCTGATTCAGCCCCTCTGTTTCAGCCCCTCTGAATCAGCCCCTCAAATTGAGCCCCTCTGTTTCTCGCCCTCTGTTTCAGCCCCTCTGTTTCTCGCCCTCTGTTTCAGCCACTCAGTTTCTCGCCCTCTGTTTCAGCCCCGCTGATTCAGCCCCTCTGTTTCAGCCCCTCTGAATCAGCCCCTTTGATTCAGCCCCTCTGTTTCAGACCCTCTGTTTCAGCCCCTCTGTTTCAGCCCCTCTGTTTCTCGCCCTCTGTTTCAGCCCCTCTATTTCTCGCCCACTGTTTCAGCCCCTCTGATTCAGACCCCCTGTTTCAACCACTCTGATTCAGCCCCTCTGATTTAGCCCCTCTGATTCAGCCCCTCTGTTTCTCGCCCTCTGTTTCAGCCCTTCTGTTTCAGCCCCTCTGTTTCAGCCCCTCTGTTTCAGCCCCTCTGTTTCTCGCCATGTTTCAGCCACTCTGTTTCTCGCCCTCTGTTTCAGCCCCTCTGTTTCTCGCCCTCTGTATCAGCCACTTTGTTTCAGCCCCTCTGTTTCAGCCCCTCTGTTTCAGCCCCTCTGTTTCTCGCCCTCTGTTTCTCGCCCTCTGTTTCAGCCCCTCTGATTCAGACCCTCTGTTTCAACACCTCTGATTCAGCCCCTCTGATTCAGCCCCACCCATTCAGCCCCTATGTTTCAGCCCCTCTGTTTCTCGCCCTCTGTTTCAGACCCTCTGTTTCTCGCCCTCTGTTTCAGCCCCTCTGTTTCTCGCCCTCTGTTTCAGCCCCTCTGTTTCTTGCCCTCTGTTTCAGCCACTCTGTTTCTCGCCCTCTGTTTCAGCCTCTCTGTTTCTCGCCCTCTGTTTCAGCCCCTCTGTTTCAGCCCCTCTGTTTCAGCCCCTCTGTTTCTCGCCCTCTGTTTCAGCCCCTCTGTTTCTCGCCCTCTGTTTCAGCCACTCTGTTTCTCGCCCTCTGTTTCAGCCCCTCTGTTTCAGCCCCTCTGTTTCAGCCCCTCTGTTTCTCGCCATGTTTCAGCCACTCTGTTTCTCGCCCTCTGTTTCAGCCCCTCTGTTTCTCGCCCTCTGTATCAGCCGCTTTGTTTCAGCCCCTCTGTTTCAGCCCCTCTGTTTCAGCCCCTCTGTTTCTCGCGCTCTGTTTCAGCCCCTCTGTTTCTCGCCCTCTGTTTCAGCCCCTCTATTTCTCGTCCTCTGTTTCAGCCCCTCTATTTCTCGCCCTCTGTTTCAGCCCCTCTGTTTCAGCCCCACTGTTTCAGCCCCTCTGTTTCAGCCCCTCTGTTTCTCGCCCTCTGTTTCAGCCCCTCTGTTTCTCGCCCTCTGTTTCAGCCCTTCTATTTCTCGCCCTCTGTTTCAGTCCCTCTGTTTCAGCCCCTCTGTTTCAGCCCCTCTGTTTCTCGCCCTCTGTTTCAGCCCCTCTGTTTCTCGCCCTCTGTTTCATCCCCTCTGTTTCAGACTCTCTGTTTCAGCCCCTCTGTTTCTCGCATCTCTGATTCAGCCCCTCTGTTTCTTGCCCTCTGTTTCAGCCCCTCTGTTTCTCGCCCGCTGTTTCAGCCTCTCTGTTTCTCGCCCTCTGTTTCAGCCTCTCTGTTTCAGCCCCTCTGTTTCAGCCCCTCTGTTTCTCGCCCTCTGTTTCAGCCCCTCTGTTTCTCGCCCTCTGTTTCAGACCCTCTGTTTCTCGCACTCTGTGTCAGCCCCTCTGATTCAGCCCCTCTGTTGCAGCCCCTCTGATTCAGCCCCTCTGTTTCAGCCCCTCTATTTCAGCCCCTCTGTTTCAGCCCCTCTGTTTCATCCCCTCTGTTTCTTGCCCTCTGTTTCTCACCCTCTGTTTCTCGCACTCTGTTTCAGCCCCTCTGTTTTTTGCCCTCTGTTTCAGCCCCTCTGTTTCTCGCCCTCTGTTTCTCACCCTCTGTTTCTCGCCCTCTGTTTCAGCCCCTCTGTTTTTTGCCCTCTGTTTCAGCCCGTCTGTTTCAGCCCCTCTGTTTCAGCCCCTCTGTTTCTCGCCCTCTGTTTCAGCCCCTCTGTTTCTCGCCCTCTGTTTCAGCCCCTCTGTTTCTCGCCCTCTGTTTCAACCTCTCTGTTTCTCGCCCTCTGTTTCAGCCACTCTGTTTCAGCCCCTCTGTTTCAGCCCCTCTGTTTCTCGCCCTCTGTTTCAGACCCTCTGTTTCTCGCCCTCTGTCTCAGCCCCTCTGTTTCTCGACCTCTGTTTCAGCCGCTCTGATTCAGCCCCTCTGTTTCAGCTCTTCTGATTCAGCCCCTCTGATTCAGCCCCTCTGTTTCAGACCCTCTGTTTCAGCCCCTCTGTTTCAGCCCCTCTGTTTCTCGCCCTCTGTTTCAGCCCCTCTGATTCAGACCCTCTGTTTCAACCCCTCTGATTCAGCCCCTCTGTTTCAGCACCTCTGAATCAGCCCCTCAAATTGAGCCCCTCTGTTTCTCGCCCTCTGTTTCAGCCCCTCTGTTTCTCGCCCTCTGTTTCAGCCACTCAGTTTCTCGCCCTCTGTTTCAGCCCCGCTGATTCAGCCCCTCTGTTTCAGCCCCTCTGAATCAGCCCCTTTGATTCAGCCCCTCTGTTTCAGACCCTCTGTTTCAGCCCCTCTGTTTCAGCCCCTCTGTTTCTCGCCCTCTGTTTCAGCCCCTCTATTTCTCGCCCACTGTTTCAGCCCCTCTGATTCAGACCCCCTGTTTCAACCCCTCTGATTCAGCCCCTCTGATTTAGCTCCTCTGATTCAGCCCCTCTGTTTCTCGCCCTCTGTTTCAGCCCTTCTGTTTCAGCCCCTCTGTTTCTTGCCCTCTGTTTCAGCCCCTCTGTTTCTCGCCCTCTGATTCAGCCCCTCTGTTTCAGCCCCTTTAATTCAGCCCCTCTGATTTAGCCCTCTGATTCAGCCCCTCTGTTTCTCGCCCTCAGTTTCAGCCCCTCAGTTTCTCGCCCTCTGTTTCAGCCCCTCTGTTTCTGCCCCTCTGTTTCAGCCCCTCTGTTTCAGCCCCTCTGTTTCTCGCAATGTTTCAGCCACTCTGTTTCTCGCCCTCTGTTTCAGCCCCTCTGTTTCTCGCCCTCTGTATCAGCCACTTTGTTTCAGCCCCTCTGTTTCAGCCCCTCTGTTTCAGCCCCTCTGTTTCTCGCCCTCTGTTTCTCGCCCTCTGTTTCAGCCCCTCTGATTCAGACCCTCTGTTTCAACACCTCTGATTCAGCCCCTCTGATTCAGCCCCACTCATTCAGCCCCTATGTTTCAGCCCCTCTGTTTCTCGCCCTCTGTTTCAGACCCTCTGTTTCTCGCCCTCTGTTTCAGCCCCTCTGTTTCTCGCCCTCTGTTTCAGCCCCTCTGTTTCTTGCCCTCTGTTTCAGCCACTCTGTTTCTCGCCCTCTGTTTCAGCCTCTCTGTTTCTCACCCTCTGTTTCAGCCCCTCTGTTTCAGCCCCTCTGTTTCAGCCCCTCTGTTTCTCGCCCTCTGTTTCAGCCCCTCTGTTTCTCGCCCTCTGTTTCAGCCCCTCTGTTTCTCGCCCTCTGTTTCAGCCCCTCTGTTTCAGCCCCTCTGTTTCAGCCCCTCTGTTTCTCGCCATGTTTCAGCCACTCTGTTTCTCGCCCTCTGTTTCAGCCCCTCTGTTTCTCGCCCTCTGTATCAGCGGCTTTGTTTCAGCCCCTCTGTTTCAGCCCCTCTGTTTCAGCCCCTCTGTTTCTCGCCCTCTGTTTCTTGCCCTCTGTTTCAGCCCCTCTGTTTCAGCCCCTCTGATTCAGCCGCTCTGTTTCACGCCCTCTGTTTCAGCCCCTCTGTTTCAGCCCTTCTGTTTCAGCCACTCAGTTTCAGCCCCTCTGTTTCTTGCCCTCTGTTTCAGCCCCTCTGTTTCTCGCCCTCTGTTTCAGCCCCTCTGTTTCTCGCCATCTGTTTCAGCCCCTCTGTTTCTCGCACTCTGTTTCAGCCAATCTGTTTCTCGCCCTCTGTTTCAGCCCCTCTGATTCAGCCCCTCTGATTCAGCCCCTCTGTTTCAGCCCCTCTGTTTCAGCATCTCTGTTTCCCGCCCTCTGTTTCAGCCCCTCTGTTTCTCACCCTCTGATTCAGCCCCTCTGTTTCAGCCCCTCTGTTTCTCGCCCTCTGTTTCAGCCTTTCTGTTTCTCGCCCTCTGTTTCAGCCCCTCTGATTCAGCCCCTCTGTTTCTCGCGCTCTGTTTCAGCCCCTCTGTTTCTCGCCCTCAGTTTCAGCCCCTCTATTTCTCGCCCTCTGTTTCAGCCCCTCTATTTCTCGCCCTCTGTTTCAGCCCCTCTGTTTCAGCCCCACTGTTTCAGCCCCTCTGTTTCAGCCCCTCTGTTTCTCGCCCTCTGTTTCAGCCCCTCTGTTTCTCGCCCTCTGTTTCAGCCCCTCTGTTTCTCGCCCTCTGTTTCAGCCCCTCTGTTTCAGCCCCTCTGTTTCTCGCCTTCTGTTTCAGCCCCTCTGTTTCTCGCCCTCTGTTTCAGCCCCTCTGTTTCAGCCTCTCTGTTTCAGCCCCTCTGTTTCTCGCATCTCTGATTAAGCCCCTCTGTTTCTTGCCCTCTGTTTCAGCCCCTCTGTTTCTCGACCGCTGTTTCAGCCTCTCTGTTTCTCGCCCTCTGTTTCAGCCCCTCTGTTTCAGCCCCTCTGTTTCAGCCCCTCTGTTTCTCGCCCTCTGTTTCAGCCCCTCTGTTTCTCGCCCTCTGTTTCAGACCCTCTGTTTCTCGCACTCTGTGTCAGCCCCTCTGATTCAGCCCCTCTGTTGCAGCCCCTCTGATTCAGCCCCTCTGTTTCAGCCCCTCTATTTCAGCCCCTCTGTTTCAGCCCCTCTGTTTCATCCCCTCAGTTTCTCGCCCTCTGTTTCTCACCCTCTGTTTCTCGCCCTCTGTTTCAGCCCCTCTGTTCTTTGCCCTCTGTTTCAGCCCCTCTGTTTCTCGCCCTCTGTTTCTCACCCTCTGTTTCTCGCCCTCTGTTTCAGCCCCTCTGTTTTTTGCCCTCTGTTTCAGCCCGTCTGTTTCAGCCCCTCTGTTTCAGCCCCTCTGTTTCTCGCCCTCTGTTTCAGCCCCTCTGTTTCTCGCCCTCTGTTTCACCCCCTCTGTTTCTCGCCCGCTGTTTCAACCTCTCTGTTTCTCGCCCTCTTTTTCAGCCACTCTGTTTCAGCCCCTCTGTTTCAGCCCCTCTGTTTCTCGCCCTCTGTTTCAGACCCTCTTTTTCTCGCCCTCTTTCTCAGCCCCTCTGTTTCTCGACCTCTGTTTCAGCCCCTCTGATTCAGCCCCTCTGTTTCAGCCCCTCTGATTCAGCCCCTCTGTTTCAGCTCCTCTGATTCAGCCCCTCGGATTCAGCCCCTCTGTTTCAGACCCTCTTTTTCAGCCCCTCTGTTTCAGCCCCTCTGATTCAGACCCTCTGTTTCAACCCCTCTGATTCAGCCCCTCTGTTTCAGCCCCTCTGAATCAGCCCCTCAAATTCAGCCCCTCTGTTTCACGCCCTCTGTTTCAGCCCCTCAGTTTCTCGCCCTCTGTTTCAGCCCCGCTGATTCAGCCCCTCTGTTTCTCGCCCTCTGTTTCAGCCCCTCTGTTTCTCGCCCTCTGTTTCAGCCCCGCTGATTCAGCCCCTCTGTTTCTCGCCCTCTGTTTCAGCCCCTCTGTTTCTCGCCCTCTGTTTCAGCCCCTCTGTTTCAGCCCCTCTGTTTCTCGCCCTCTGTTTCAGCCCCTCAGTTTCTCGCCCTCTGTTTCAGCCCCTCTGTTTCAGCCCCTCTGTTTCAGCACCTCTGTTTCAGCCCCTCTGTTTCAGCCCCTCTGTTTCTCGCCATGTTTCAGCCACTCTGTTTCTCGCCCTCTGGTTCAGCCCCTCTGTTTCTCGCCCTCTGTATCAGCCACTTTGTTTCAGCCCCTCTGTTTCAGCCCCTCTGTTTCAGCCCCTCTGTTTCTCGCCCTCTGTTTCTCGCCCTCTGTTTCAGCCCCTCTGATTCAGACCCTCTGTTTCAACCCCTCTGATTCAGCCCCTCTGATTCAGCCCCACTCATTCAGCCCCTATGTTTCAGCCCCTCTGTTTCTCGCCCTCTGTTTCAGACCCTCTGTTTCTCGCCCTCTGTTTCAGCCCCTCTATTTCTCGTCCTCTGTTTCAGCCCCTCTGATTCAGCACCTCTGATTCAGCCCCACACATTCAGCCCCTATGTTTCAGCCCCTCTGTTTCTCGCCCTCTGTTTCAGCCCCTCTGTTTCTCGCCCTCTGTTTCAGCCCCTCTGTTTCTCGCCCTCTGTTTCAGCCCCTCTGTTTCTTCCCCTCTGTCTCAGCCACTCTGTTTCTCGCCCTCTGTTTCAGCCTCTCTGTTTCTCGCCCTCTGTTTCAGCCCCTCTGTTTCAGCCCCTCTGTTTCAGCCCCTCTGTTTCTCGCCCTCTGTTTCAGCCCCTCTGTTTCTCGCCCTCTGTTTCAGCCCCTCTGTTTCTCGCCCTCTGTTTCAGCCCCTCTGTTTCTTGCCCTCTGTTTAAGCCCCTCTGTTTCAGCCCCTCTGTTTCAGCCCCTCTGTTTCAGCCCCTCTGTTTCAGCCCCTCTGTTTCTCGCCATGGTTCAGCCACTCTGTTTCTCGCCCTCTGTTTCAGCCCCTCTGTTTCTCGCCCTCTGTATCAGCCGCTTTGTTTCAACCCCTCTGTTTCAGCCCCTCTGTTTCTGCCCCTCTATTTCTCGCCCTCTGTTTCTCGCCCTCTGTTTCAGCCCCTCTGATTCAGACCCTCTGTTTCAACCCCTCTGATTCAGCCCCTCTGATTCAGCCCCACTCATTCAGCCCCTATGTTTCAGCCCCTCTGTTTCTCGCCCTCTGTTTCAGCCCCTCTGTTTCTCGACCTCTGTTTCAGCCCCTCTGTTTCTCGTCCTCTGTTTCAGCCCCTCTGTTTCTCGCCCTCTGTTTCAGCCCCTCTGTTTCTTGCCCTCTGTTTCAGCCACTCTGTTTCTCGCCCTCTGTTTCAGCCCCTCTGTTTCTCGCCCTCTGTTTCAGCCCCTCTGTTTCTTGCCATCTGTTTCAGCCCCTCTGTTTCTCGCCCTCTGTTTCAGCCCCTCTGTTTCTCGCCATCTGTTTCAGCCCCTCTGTTTCTCGCCCTCTGTTTCAGCCACTCTGTTTCTCGCCCTCTGTTTCAGCCCCTCTGATTCAGCCCCTCTGATTCAGCCCCTCTGTTTCAGCCACTCTGTTTCAGCCCCTCTGTTTCTCGCCCTCTGTTTACGCCCCTCTGTTTCTCACCCTCTGTTTCAGCCCCTCTGTTTCAGCCCCTCTGTTTCTCGCCCTCTGTTTCAGCCTTTCTGTTTCTCGCCCTCTGTTTCAGCCCCTCTGATTCAGCCCCTCTGTTTCTCGCGCTCTGTTTCAGCCCCTCTGTTTCTCGCCCTCTGTTTCAGCCCCTCTATTTCTCGTCCTCTGTTTCAGCCCCTCTATTTCTCGCCCTCTGTTTCAGCCCCTCTGTTTCAGCCCCACTGTTTCAGCCCCTCTGTTTCAGCCCCTCTGTTTCTCGCCCTCTGTTTCAGCCCCTCTGTTTCTCGCCCTCTGTTTCAGCCCTTCTATTTCTCGCCCTCTGTTTCAGTCCCTCTGTTTCAGCCCCTCTGTTTCTCGCCCTCTGTTTCAGCCCCTCTGTTTCTCGCCCTCTGTTTCATCCCCTCTGTTTCAGACTCTCTGTTTCAGCCCCTCTGTTTCTCGCATCTCTGATTCAGCCCCTCTGTTTCTTGCCCTCTGTTTCAGCCCCTCTGTTTCTCGCCCGCTGTTTCAGCCTCTCTGTTTCTCGACCTCTGTTTCAGCCCCTCTGTTTCAGCCCCTCTGTTTCAGCCCCTCTGTTTCTCGCCCTCTGTTTCAGCCCCTCTGTTTCTCGCCCTCTGTTTCAGACCCTCTGTTTCTCGCACTCTGTGTCAGCCCCTCTGATTCAGCCCCTCTGTTGCAGCCCCTCTGATTCAGCCCCTCTGTTTCAGCCCCTCTATTTCAGCCCCTCTGTTTCAGCCCCTCTGTTTCATCCCCTCTGTTTCTTGCCCTCTGTTTCTCACCCTCTGTTTCTCGCACTCTGTTTCAGCCCCTCTGTTTTTTGCCCTCTGTTTCAGCCCCTCTGTTTCTCGCCCTCTGTTTCTCACCCTCTGTTTCTCGCCCTCTGTTTCAGCCCCTCTGTTTTTTGCCCTCTGTTTCAGCCCGTCTGTTTCAGCCCCTCTGTTTAAGCCCCTCTGTTTCTCGCCCTCTGTTTCAGCCCCTCTGTTTCTCGCCCTCTGTTTCAGCCCCTCTGTTTCTCGCCCTCTGTTTCAACCTCTCTGTTTCTCGCCCTCTGTTTCAGCCACTCTGTTTCAGCCCCTCTGTTTCAGCCCCTCTGTTTCTCGCCCTCTGTTTCAGACCCTCTGTTTCTCGCCCTCTGTCTCAGCCCCTCTGTTTCTCGACCTCTGTTTCAGCCCCTCTGATTCAGCCCCTCTGTTTCAGCTCTTCTGATTCAGCCCCTCTGATTCAGCCCCTCTGTTTCAGACCCTCTGTTTCAGCCCCTCTGTTTCAGCCCCTCTGTTTCTCGCCCTCTGTTTCAGCCCCTCTGATTCAGACCCTCTGTTTCAACCCCTCTGATTCAGCCCCTCTGTTTCAGCCCCTCTGAATCAGCCCCTCAAATTGAGCCCCTCTGTTTCTCGCCCTCTGTTTCAGCCCCTCTGTTTCTCGCCCTCTGTTTCAGCCACTCAGTTTCTCGCCCTCTGTTTCAGCCCCGCTGATTCAGCCCCTCTGTTTCAGCCCCTCTGAATCAGCCCCTTTGATTCAGCCCCTCTGTTTCAGACCCTCTGTTTCAGCCCCTCTGTTTCAGCCCCTCTGTTTCTCGCCCTCTGATTCAGCCCCTCTATTTCTCGCCCACTGTTTCAGCCCCTCTGATTCAGACCCCCTGTTTCAACCCCTCTGATTCAGCCCCTCTGATTTAGCCCCTCTGATTCAGCCCCTCTGTTTCTCGCCCTCTGTTTCAGCCCTTCTGTTTCAGCCCCTCTGTTTCTTGCCCTCTGTTTCAGCCCCTCTGTTTCTCGCCCTCTGATTCAGCCCCTCTGTTTCAGCCCCTCTAATTCAGCCCCTCTGATTTAGCCCTCTGATTCAGCCCCTCTGTTTCTCGCCCTCAGTTTCAGCCCCTCTGTTTTTTGCCCTCTTTTTCAACCCCTCTGTTTCAGCCTGTCTGTTTCAGCCACTCTGTTTCTCGCCCTCTGTTTCAGCCCCTCTGTTTCTCACCCTCTGTTTCAGCCCCTCTGTTTCTCGACCTCTGTTTCAGCCCCTCTGATTCAGCCCCTCTGTTTCAGCCCCTCTGATTCAGCCCCTCTGTTTCAGCCCCTCTGTTTCAGCCCCTCTGTTTCATCCCCTCTGTTTCTCGCCCTCTGTTTCAGCCCCTCTGTTTCAGCCCCTCTCTTTCTCGCCCTCTGTTTCAGCCTCTCTGTTTCTCGCCCTCTGTTTCAGCCCCTCTGTTTCAGCCCCTCTGTTTCAGCCCCTCTGTTTCTCGCCCTCTGTTTCAGCCCCTCTGTTTCTCGCCCTCTGTTTACGCCCCTCTGTTTCTCACCCTCTGTTTCAGCCCCTCTGTTTCAGCCCCTCTGTTTCTCGCCCTTTGTTTCAGCCTTTCTGTTTCTCGCCCTCTGTTTCAGCCCCTCTGATTCAGCCCCTCTGTTTCTCGCCCTCTGTTTCAGCCCCTCTGTTTCTCGCCCTCTGTTTCAGCCCCTCTATTTCTCGTCCTCTGTTTCAGCCCCTCTATTTCTCGCCCTCTGTTTCAGCCCCTCTGTTTCAGCCCCACTGTTTCAGCCCCTCTGTTTCAGCCCCTCTGTTTCTCGCCCTCTGTTTCAGCCCCTCTGTTTCTCGCCCTCTGTTTCAGCCCTTCTATTTCTCGCCCTCTGTTTCAGTCCCTCTGTTTCAGCCCCTCTGTTTCAGCCCCTCTGTTTCTCGCCCTCTGTTTCAGCCCCTCTGTTTCTCGCCCTCTGTTTCATCCCCTCTGTTTCAGACTCTCTGTTTCAGCCCCTCTGTTTCTCGCATCTCTGATTCAGCCCCTCTGTTTCTTGCCCTCTGTTTCAGCCCCTCTGTTTCTCGCCCGCTGTTTCAGCCTCTCTGTTTCTCGCCCTCTGTTTCAGCCCCTCTGTTTCAGCCCCTCTGTTTCAGCCCCTCTGTTTCTCGCCCTCTGTTTCAGCCCCTCTGTTTCTCGCCCTCTGTTTCAGACCCTCTGTTTCTCGCACTCTGTGTCAGCCCCTCTGATTCAGCCCCTCTGTTGCAGCCCCACTGATTCAGCCCCTCTGTTTCAGCCCCTCTATTTCAGCCCCTCTGTTTCAGCCCCTCTGTTTCATCCCCTCTGTTTCTTGCCCTCTGTTTCTCACCCTCTGTTTCTCGCACTCTGTTTCAGCCCCTCTGTTTTTTGCCCTTCTGTTTCAGCCCCTCTGTTTCTTGCCCTCTGTTTCAGCCCCTCTGTTTCTCGCCCTCTGCTTCAGCCCCTCTGATTCAGCCCCTCTGTTTCAGCCCCTCTGATTCAGGCCCTCTGATTTAGCCCTCTGATTCAGCCCCTCTGTTTCTCGCTCTCTGTTTCAGCCCCTCTGTTTCAGCCCCTCTGTTTCTCACCCTCTGTTTCAGCCCCTCTGATTCAGCACCTCTGATTCAGCCCCACTCATTCAGCCCCTATGTTTCAGCCCCTCTGTTTCTCGCCCTCTGTTTCAGCCCCTCTGTTTCTCGCCCTCTGTTTCAGCCCCTCTGTTTCTCGCCCTCTGTTTCAGCCCCTCTGTTTCTTCCCCTCTGTTTCAGCCACTCTGTTTCTCGCCCTCTGTTTCAGCCTCTCTGTTTCTCGCCCTCTGTTTCAGCCCCTCTGTTTCAGCCCCTCTGTTTCAGCCCCTCTGTTTCTCGCCCTCTGTTTCAGCCCCTCTGTTTCTCGCCCTCTGTTTCAGCCCCTCTGTTTCTCGCCCTCTGTTTCAGCCCCTCTGTTTAAGCCCCTCTGTTTCAGCCCCTCTGTTTCAGCCCCTCTGTTTCAGCCCCTCTGTTTCAACCCCTCTGTTTCTCGCCATGTTTCAGCCACTCTGTTTCTCGCCCTCTGTTTCAGCCCCTCTGTTTCTCGCCCTCTGTATCAGCCGCTTTGTTTCAACCCCTCTGTTTCAGCCCCTCTGTTTCTGCCCCTCTATTTCTCGCCCTCTGTTTCTCGCCCTCTGTTTCAGCCCCTCTGATTCAGACCCTCTGTTTCAACCCCTCTGATTCAGCCCCTCTGATTCAGCCCCACTCATTCAGCCCCTATGTTTCAGCCCCTCTGTTTCTCGCCCTCTGTTTCAGCCCCTCTGTTTCTCGCCCTCTGTTTCAGCCCCTCTGTTTCTCGCCCTCTGTTTCAGCCCCTCTGTTTCTCGCCCTCTGTTTCAGCCCCTCTGTTTCTTGCCCTCTGTTTCAGCCACTCTGTTTCTCGCCCTCTGTTTCAGCCCCTCTGTTTCTCGCCCTCTGTTTCAGCCCCTCTGTTTCTTGCCATCTGTTTCAGCCCCTCTGATTCTCGCCATCTGTTTCAGCCCCTCTGTTTCTCGCCCTCTGTTTCAGCCCCTCTGATTCAGCCCCTCTGATTCAGCCCCTCTGTTTCAGCCCCTCTGTTTCTCGACCTCTGTTTACGCCCCTCTGTTTCTCACCCTCTGTTTCAGCCCCTCTGTTTCAGCCCCTCTGTTTCTCGCCCTCTGTTTCAGCCTTTCTGTTTCTCGCCCTCTGTTTCAGCCCCTCTGATTCAGCCCCTCTGTTTCTCGCGCTCTGTTTCAGCCCCTCTGTTTCTCGCCCTCTGTTTCAGCCCCTCTATTTCTCGTCCTCTGTTTCAGCCCCTCTATTTCTCGCCCTCTGTTTCAGCCCCTCTGTTTCAGCCCCACTGTTTCAGCCCCTCTGTTTCAGCCCCTCTGTTTCTCGCCCTCTGTTTCAGCCCCTCTGTTTCTCGCCCTCTGTTTCAGCCCTTCTATTTCTCGCCCTCTGTTTCAGTCCCTCTGTTTCAGCCCCTCTGTTTCAGCCCCTCTGTTTCTCGCCCTCTGTTTCAGCCCCTCTGTTTCTCGCCCTCTGTTTCATCCCCTCTGTTTCAGACTCTCTGTTTCAGCCCCTCTGTTTCTCGCACCTCTGATTCAGCCCCTCTGTTTCTTGCCCTCTGTTTCAGCCCCTCTGTTTCTCGCCCGCTGTTTCAGCCTCTCTGTTTCTCGCCCTCTGTTTCAGCCTCTCTGTTTCAGCCCCTCTGTTTCAGCCCCTCTGTTTCTCGCCCTCTGTTTCAGCCCCTCTGTTTCTCGCCCTCTGTTTCAGACCCTCTGTTTCTCGCACTCTGTGTCAGCCCCTCTGATTCAGCCCCTCTGTTGCAGCCCCTCTGATTCAGCCCCTCTGTTTCAGCCCCTCTATTTCAGCCCCTCTGTTTCAGCCCCTCTGTTTCATCCCCTCTGTTTCTTGCCCTCTGTTTCTCACCCTCTGTTTCTCGCACTCTGTTTCAGCCCCTCTGTTTTTTGCCCTCTGTTTCAGCCCCTCTGTTTCTCGCCCTCTGTTTCTCACCCTCTGTTTCTCGCCCTCTGTTTCAGCCCCTCTGTTTTTTGCCCTCTGTTTCAGCCCGTCTGTTTCAGCCCCTCTGTTTCAGCCCCTCTGTTTCTCGCCCTCTGTTTCAGCCCCTCTGTTTCTCGCCCTCTGTTTCAGCCCCTCTGTTTCTCGCCCTCTGTTTCAACCTCTCTGTTTCTCGCCCTCTGTTTCAGCCACTCTGTTTCAGCCCCTCTGTTTCAGCCCCTCTGTTTCTCGCCCTCTGTTTCAGACCCTCTGTTTCTCGCCCTCTGTCTCAGCCCCTCTGTTTCTCGACCTCTGTTTCAGCCGCTCTGATTCAGCCCCTCTGTTTCAGCTCTTCTGATTCAGCCCCTCAGATTCAGCCCCTCTGTTTCAGACCCTCTGTTTCAGCCCCTCTGTTTCAGCCCCTCTGTTTCTCGCCCTCTGTTTCAGCCCCTCTGATTCAGACCCTCTGTTTCAACCCCTCTGATTCAGCCCCTCTGTTTCAGCCCCTCTGAATCAGCCCCTCAAATTGAGCCCCTCTGTTTCTCGCCCTCTGTTTCAGCCCCTCTGTTTCTCGCCCTCTGTTTCAGCCACTCAGTTTCTCGCCCTCTGTTTCAGCCCCGCTGATTCAGCCCCTCTGTTTCAGCCCCTCTGAATCAGCCCCTTTGATTCAGCCCCTCTGTTTCTGACCCTCTGTTTCTGACCCTCTGTTTCAGCCCCTCTGTTTCAGCCCCTCTGTTTCTCGCCCTCTGTTTCAGCCCCTCTATTTCTCGCCCTCTGTTTTAGACCCTCTGATTCAGACCCCCTGTTTCAACCCCTCTGATTCAGCCCCTCTGATTTAGCCCCTCTGATTCAGCCCCTCTGTTTCTCGCCCTCTGTTTCAGCCCTTCTGTTTCAGCCCCTCTGTTTCTTGCCCTCTGTTTCAGCCCCTCTGTTTCTCGCCCTCTGTTTCAGCCCCTCTGATTCAGCCCCTCTGTTTCAGCCCCTCTAATTCAGCCCCTCTGATTTAGCCCTCTGATTCAGCCCCTCTGTTTCTCGCCCTCAGTTTCAGCCCCTCAGTTTCTCGCCCTCTGTTTCAGCCCCTCTGTTTCAGCCCCTCTGTTTCAGCCCCTCTGTTTCTCGCCATGTTTCAGCCACTCTGTTTCTCGCCCTCTGTTTCAGCCCCTCTGTTTCTCGCCCTCTGTATCAGCCACTTTCTTTCAGCCCCTCTGTTTCAGCCCCTCTGTTTCAGCCCCTCTGTTTCTCGCCCTCTGTTTCTCGCCCTCTGTTTCAGCCCCTCTGATTCAGACCCTCTGTTTCAACCCCTCTGATTCAGCCCCTCTGATTCAGCCCCACTCATTCAGCCCCTATGTTTCAGCCCCTCTGTTTCTCGCCCTCTGTTTCAGACCCTCTGTTTCTCGCCCTCTGTTTCAGCCCCTCTATTTCTCGTCCTCTGTTTCAGCCCCTCTGATTCAGCACCTCTGATTCAGCCCCACTCATTCAGCCCCTATGTTTCAGCCCCTCTGTTTCTCGCCCTCTGTTTCAGCCCCTCTGTTTCTCGCCCTCTGTTTCAGCCCCTCTGTTTCTCGCCCTCTGTTTCAGCCCCTCTGTTTCTTCCCCTCTGTTTCAGCCACTCTGTTTCTCGCCCTCTGTTTCAGCCTCTCTGTTTCTCGCCCTCTGTTTCAGCCCCTCTGATTCAGCCCCTCTGTTTCAGCCCCTCTGATTCAGCCCCTCTGTTTCAGCCCCTCTGTTTCAGCCCCTCTGTCTCAGCCCCTCTGTTTCTCGCCCTCTGTTTCAGCCCCTCTGTTTCAGCCCCTCTCTTTCTCGCCCTCTGTTTCAGCCTCTCTGTTTCTCGCCCTCTGTTTCAGCCCCTCTGTTTCAGCCCCTCTGTTTCAGCCCCTCTGTTTCTCGCCCTCTGTTTCAGCCCCTCTGTTTCTCGCCCTCTGTTTACGCCCCTCTGTTTCTCACCCTCTGTTTCAGCCCCTCTGTTTCAGCCCCTCTGTTTCTCGCCCTCTGTTTCAGCCTTTCTGTTTCTCGCCCTCTGTTTCAGCCCCTCTGATTCAGCCCCTCTGTTTCTCGCCCTCTGTTTCAGCCCCTCTGTTTCTCGCCCTCTGTTTCAGCCCCTCTATTTCTCGTCCTCTGTTTCAGCCCCTCTATTTCTCGCCCTCTGTTTCAGCCCCTCTGTTTCAGCCCCACTGTTTCAGCCCCTCTGTTTCAGCCCCTCTGTTTCTCGCCCTCTGTTTCAGCCCCTCTGTTTCTCGCCCTCTGTTTCAGCCCTTCTATTTCTCGCCCTCTGTTTCAGTCCCTCTGTTTCAGCCCCTCTGTTTCAGCCCCTCTGTTTCTCGCCCTCTGTTTCAGCCCCTCTGTTTCTCGCCCTCTGTTTCATCCCCTCTGTTTCAGACTCTCTGTTTCAGCCCCTCTGTTTCTCGCATCTCTGATTCAGCCCCTCTGTTTCTTGCCCTCTGTTTCAGCCCCTCTGTTTCTCGCCCGCTGTTTCAGCCTCTCTGTTTCTCGCCCTCTGTTTCAGCCCCTCTGTTTCAGCCCCTCTGTTTCAGCCCCTCTGTTTCTCGCCCTCTGTTTCAGCCCCTCTGTTTCTCGCCCTCTGTTTCAGACCCTCTGTTTCTCGCACTCTGTGTCAGCCCCTCTGATTCAGCACCTCTGTTGCAGCCCCACTGATTCAGCCCCTCTGTTTCAGCCCCTCTATTTCAGCCCCTCTGTTTCAGCCCCTCTGTTTCATCCCCTCTGTTTCTTGCCCTCTGTTTCTCACCCTCTGTTTCTCGCACTCTGTTTCAGCCCCTCTGTTTTTTGCCCTTCTGTTTCAGCCCCTCTGTTTCTTGCCCTCTGTTTCAGCCCCTCTGTTTCTCGCCCTCTGCTTCAGCCCCTCTGATTCAGCCACTCTGTTTCAGCCCCTCTGATTCAGGCCCTCTGATTTAGCCCTCTGATTCAGCCCCTCTGTTTCTCGCTCTCTGTTTCAGCCCCTCTGTTTCAGCCCCTCTGTTTCTCACCCTCTGTTTCAGCCCCTCTGATTCAGCACCTCTGATTCAGCCCCACTCATTCAGCCCCTATGTTTCAGCCCCTCTGTTTCTCGCCCTCTGTTTCAGCCCCTCTGTTTCTCGCCCTCTGTTTCAGCCCCTCTGTTTCTCGCCCTCTGTTTCAGCCCCTCTGTTTCTTCCCCTCTGTTTCAGCCACTCTGTTTCTCGCCCTCTGTTTCAGCCTCTCTGTTTCTCGCCCTCTGTTTCAGCCCCTCTGTTTCAGCCCCTCTGTTTCAGCCCCTCTGTTTCTCGCCCTCTGTTTCAGCACCTCTGTTTCTCGCCCTCTGTTTCAGCCCCTCTGTTTCTCGCCCTCTGTTTCAGCCCCTCTGTTTCTTGCCCTCTGTTTAAGCCCCTCTGTTTCAGCCCCTCTGTTTCAGCCCCTCTGTTTCAGCCCCTCTGTTTCTCGCCATGTTTCAGCCACTCTGTTTCTCGCCCTCTGTTTCAGCCCCTCTGTTTCTCGCCCTCTGTATCAGCCGCTTTGTTTCAACCCCTCTGTTTCAGCCCCTCTGTTTCTGCCCCTCTATTTCTCGCCCTCTGTTTCTCGCCCTCTGTTTCAGCCCCTCTGATTCAGACCCTCTGTTTCAACCCCTCTGATTCAGCCCCTCTGATTCAGCCCCACTCATTCAGCCCCTATGTTTCAGCCCCTCTGTTTCTCGCCCTCTGTTTCAGCCCCTCTGTTTCTCGCCCTCTGTTTCAGCCCCTCTGTTTCTCGCCCTCTGTTTCAGCCCCTCTGTTTCTCGCCCTCTGTTTCAGCCCCTCTGTTTCTTGCCCTCTGTTTCAGCCACTCTGTTTCTCGCCGTCTGTTTCAGCCCCTCTGTTTCTCGCCCTCTGTTTCAGCCCCTCTGTTTCTTGCCATCTGTTTCAGCCCCTCTGTTTCTCGCCCTCTGTTTCAGCCCCTCTGTTTCTCGCCATCTGTTTCAGCCCCTCTGTTTCTCGCCCTCTGTTTCAGCCACTCTGTTTCTCGCCCTCTGTTTCAGCCCCTCTGATTCAGCCCCTCTGATTCAGCCCCTCTGTTTCAGCCCCTCTGTTTCAGCCCCTCTGTTTCTCGCCCTCTGTTTACGCCCCTCTGTTTCTCACCCTCTGTTTCAGCCCCTCTGTTTCAGCCCCTCTGTTTCTCGCCCTCTGTTTCAGCCTTTCTGTTTCTCGCCCTCTGTTTCAGCCCCTCTGATTCAGCCCCTCTGTTTCTCGCCCTCTGTTTCAGCCCCTCTGTTTCTCGCCCTCTGTTTCAGCCCCTCTATTTCTCGTCCTCTGTTTCAGCCCCTCTATTTCTCGCCCTCTGTTTCAGCCCCTCTGTTTCAGCCCCACTGTTTCAGCCCCTCTGTTTCAGCCCCTCTGTTTCTCGCCCTCTGTTTCAGCCCCTCTGTTTCTCGCCCTCTGTTTCAGCCCTTCTATTTCTCGCCCTCTGTTTCAGTCCCTCTGTTTCAGCCCCTCTGTTTCTCGCCCTCTGTTTCAGCCCCTCTGTTTCTCGCCCTCTGTTTCATCCCCTCTGTTTCAGACTCTCTGTTTCAGCCCCTCTGTTTCTCGCATCTCTGATTCAGCCCCTCTGTTTCTTGCCCTCTGTTTCAGCCCCTCTGTTTCTCGCCCGCTGTTTCAGCCTCTCTGTTTCTCGCCCTCTGTTTCAGCCTCTCTGTTTCAGCCCCTCTGTTTCAGCCCCTCTGTTTCTCGCCCTCTGTTTCAGCCCCTCTGTTTCTCGCCCTCTGTTTCAGACCCTCTGTTTCTCGCACTCTGTGTCAGCCCCTCTGATTCAGCCCCTCTGTTGCAGCCCCTCTGATTCAGCCCCTCTGTTTCAGCCCCTCTATTTCAGCCCCTCTGTTTCAGCCCCTCTGTTTCATCCCCTCTGTTTCTTGCCCTCTGTTTCTCACCCTCTGTTTCTCGCACTCTGTTTCAGCCCCTCTGTTTTTTGCCCTCTGTTTCAGCCCCTCTGTTTCTCGCCCTCTGTTTCTCACCCTCTGTTTCTCGCCCTCTGTTTCAGCCCCTCTGTTTTTTGCCCTCTGTTTCAGCCCCTCTGTTTCTCGCCCTCTGTTTCAGCCCCTCTGTTTCTCGCCCTCTGTTTCAGCCCCTCTGTTTCTCGCCCTCTGTTTCAACCTCTCTGTTTCTCGCCCTCTGTTTCAGCCACTCTGTTTCAGCCCCTCTGTTTCAGCCCCTCTGTTTCTCGCCCTCTGTTTCAGACCCTCTGTTTCTCGCCCTCTGTCTCAGCCCCTCTGTTTCTCGACCTCTGTTTCAGCCCCTCTGATTCAGCCCCTCTGTTTCAGCTCTTCTGATTCAGCCCCTCTGATTCAGCCCCTCTGTTTCAGACCCTCTGTTTCAGCCCCTCTGATTCAGCCCCTCTGTTTCTCGCCCTCTGTTTCAGCCCCTCTGTTTCTCGCCCTCTGTTTCAGCACCTCTGTTTCTCGCCCTCTGTTTCAGCCCCTCTGTTTCTCGCCCTCTGTTTCAGCCCCTCTGTTTCTTGCCCTCTGTTTAAGCCCCTCTGTTTCAGCCCCTCTGTTTCAGCCCCTCTGTTTCAGCCCCTCTGTTTCTCGCCATGTTTCAGCCACTCTGTTTCTCGCCCTCTGTTTCAGCCCCTCTGTTTCTCGCCCTCTGTATCAGCCGCTTTGTTTCAACCCCTCTGTTTCAGCCCCTCTGTTTCTGCCCCTCTATTTCTCGCCCTCTGTTTCTCGCCCTCTGTTTCAGCCCCTCTGATTCAGACCCTCTGTTTCAACCCCTCTGATTCAGCCCCTCTGATTCAGCCCCACTCATTCAGCCCCTATGTTTCAGCCCCTCTGTTTCTCGCCCTCTGTTTCAGCCCCTCTGTTTCTCGCCCTCTGTTTCAGCCCCTCTGTTTCTCGCCCTCTGTTTCAGCCCCTCTGTTTCTCGCCCTCTGTTTCAGCCCCTCTGTTTCTTGCCCTCTGTTTCAGCCACTCTGTTTCTCGCCGTCTGTTTCAGCCCCTCTGTTTCTCGCCCTCTGTTTCAGCCCCTCTGTTTCTTGCCATCTGTTTCAGCCCCTCTGTTTCTCGCCCTCTGTTTCAGCCCCTCTGTTTCTCGCCATCTGTTTCAGCCCCTCTGTTTCTCGCCCTCTGTTTCAGCCACTCTGTTTCTCGCCCTCTGTTTCAGCCCCTCTGATTCAGCCCCTCTGATTCAGCCCCTCTGTTTCAGCCCCTCTGTTTCAGCCCCTCTGTTTCTCGCCCTCTGTTTACGCCCCTCTGTTTCTCACCCTCTGTTTCAGCCCCTCTGTTTCAGCCCCTCTGTTTCTCGCCCTCTGTTTCAGCCTTTCTGTTTCTCGCCCTCTGTTTCAGCCCCTCTGATTCAGCCCCTCTGTTTCTCGCCCTCTGTTTCAGCCCCTCTGTTTCTCGCCCTCTGTTTCAGCCCCTCTATTTCTCGTCCTCTGTTTCAGCCCCTCTATTTCTCGCCCTCTGTTTCAGCCCCTCTGTTTCAGCCCCACTGTTTCAGCCCCTCTGTTTCAGCCCCTCTGTTTCTCGCCCTCTGTTTCAGCCCCTCTGTTTCTCGCCCTCTGTTTCAGCCCTTCTATTTCTCGCCCTCTGTTTCAGCCCCTCTGTTTCAGCCCCTCTGTTTCTCGCCCTCTGTTTCAGCCCCTCTGTTTCTCGCCCTCTGTTTCATCCCCTCTGTTTCAGACTCTCTGTTTCAGCCCCTCTGTTTCTCGCATCTCTGATTCAGCCCCTCTGTTTCTTGCCCTCTGTTTCAGCCCCTCTGTTTCTCGCCCGCTGTTTCAGCCTCTCTGTTTCTCGCCCTCTGTTTCAGCCTCTCTGTTTCAGCCCCTCTGTTTCAGCCCCTCTGTTTCTCGCCCTCTGTTTCAGCCCCTCTGTTTCTCGCCCTCTGTTTCAGACCCTCTGTTTCTCGCACTCTGTGTCAGCCCCTCTGATTCAGCCCCTCTGTTGCAGCCCCTCTGATTCAGCCCCTCTGTTTCAGCCCCTCTATTTCAGCCCCTCTGTTTCAGCCCCTCTGTTTCATCCCCTCTGTTTCTTGCCCTCTGTTTCTCACCCTCTGTTTCTCGCACTCTGTTTCAGCCCCTCTGTTTTTTGCCCTCTGTTTCAGCCCCTCTGTTTCTCGCCCTCTGTTTCTCACCCTCTGTTTCTCGCCCTCTGTTTCAGCCCCTCTGTTTTTTGCCCTCTGTTTAAGCCCCTCTGTTTCTCGCCCTCTGTTTCAGCCCCTCTGTTTCTCGCCCTCTGTTTCAGCCCCTCTGTTTCTCGCCCTCTGTTTCAACCTCTCTGTTTCTCGCCCTCTGTTTCAGCCACTCTGTTTCAGCCCCTCTGTTTCAGCCCCTCTGTTTCTCGCCCTCTGTTTCAGACCCTCTGTTTCTCGCCCTCTGTCTCAGCCCCTCTGTTTCTCGACCTCTGTTTCAGCCGCTCTGATTCAGCCCCTCTGTTTCAGCTCTTCTGATTCAGCCCCTCTTATTCAGCCCCTCTGTTTCAGACCCTCTGTTTCAGCCCCTCTGTTTCAGCCCCTCTGTTTCTCGCCCTCTGTTTCAGCCCCTCTGATTCAGACCCTCTGTTTCAACCCCTCTGATTCAGCCCCTCTGTTTCAGCCCCTCTGAATCAGCCCCTCAAATTGAGCCCCTCTGTTTCTCGCCCTCTGTTTCAGCCCCTCTGTTTCTCGCCCTCTGTTTCAGCCACTCAGTTTCTCGCCCTCTGTTTCAGCCCCGCTGATTCAGCCCCTCTGTTTCAGCCCCTCTGAATCAGCCCCTTTGATTCAGCCCCTCTGTTTCAGACCCTCTGTTTCAGCCCCTCTGTTTCAGCCCCTCTGTTTCTCGCCCTCTGTTTCAGCCCCTCTATTTCTCGCCCTCTGTTTCAGCCCCTCTGATTCAGACCCCCTGTTTCAACCCCTCTGATTCAGCCCCTCTGATTTAGCCCCTCTGATTCAGCCCCTCTGTTTCTCGCCCTCTGTTTCAGCCCTTCTGTTTCAGCCCCTCTGTTTCTTGCCCTCTGTTTCAGCCCCTCTGTTTCTCGCCCTCTGTTTCAGCCCCTCTGATTCAGCCCCTCTGTTTCAGCCCCTCTAATTCAGCCCCTCTGATTTAGCCCTCTGATTCAGCCACTCTGTTTCTCGCCCTCAGTTTCAGCCCCTCAGTTTCTCGCCCTCTGTTTCAGCCCCTCTGTTTCAGCCCCTCTGTTTCAGCCCCTCTGTTTCAGCCCCTCTGTTTCTCGCCATGTTTCAGCCACTCTGTTTCTCGCCCTCTGTTTCAGCCCCTCTGTTTCTCGCCCTCTGTATCAGCCACTTTGTTTCAGCCCCTCTGTTTCAGCCCCTCTGTTTCAGCCCCTCTGTTTCTCGCCCTCTGTTTCTCGCCCTCTGTTTCAGCCCCTCTGATTCAGACCCTCTGTTTCAACCCCTCTGATTCAGCCCCTCTGATTCAGCCCCACTCATTCAGCCCCTATGTTTCAGCCCCTCTGTTTCTCGCCCTCTGTTTCAGACCCTCTGTTTCTCGCCCTCTGTTTCAGCCCCTCTATTTCTCGTCCTCTGTTTCAGCCCCTCTGATTCAGCACCTCTGATTCAGCCCCACTCATTCAGCCCCTATGTTTCAGCCCCTCTGTTTCTCGCCCTCTGTTTCAGCCCCTCTGTTTCTCGCCCTCTGTTTCAGCCCCTCTGTTTCTCGCCCTCTGTTTCAGCCCCTCTGTTTCTTCCCCTCTGTTTCAGCCACTCTGTTTCTCGCCCACTGTTTCAGCCTCTCTGTTTCTCGCCCTCTGTTTCAGCCCCTCTGTTTCAGCCCCTCTGTTTCAGCCCCTCTGTTTCTCGCCCTCTGTTTCAGCCCCTCTGTTTCTCGCCCTCTGTTTCAGCCCCTCTGTTTCTCGCCCTCTGTTTCAGCCCCTCTGTTTCTTGCCCTCTGTTTAAGCCCCTCTGTTTCAGCCCCTCTGTTTCAGCCCCTCTGTTTCAGCCCCTCTGTTTCAGCCCCTCTGTTTCTCGCCATGTTTCAGCCACTCTGTTTCTCGCCCTCTGTTTCAGCCCCTCTGTTTCTCGCCCTCTGTATCAGCCGCTTTGTTTCAACCCCTCTGTTTCAGCCCCTCTGTTTCTGCCCCTCTATTTCTCGCCCTCTGTTTCTCGCCCTCTGTTTCAGCCCCTCTGATTCAGACCCTCTGTTTCAACCCCTCTGATTCAGCCCCTCTGATTCAGCCCCACTCATTCAGCCCCTATGTTTCAGCCACTCTGTTTCTCGCCCTCTGTTTCAGCCCCTCTGTTTCTCGACCTCTGTTTCAGCCCCTCTGTTTCTCGCCCTCTGTTTCAGCCCCTCTGTTTCTCGCCCTCTGTTTCAGCCCCTCTGTTTCTTGCCCTCTGTTTCAGCCACTCTGTTTCAGCCCCTCTGTTTCTCGCCCTCTGTTTCAGCCCCTCTGTTTCAGCCCCACTGTTTCAGCCCCTCTGTTTCAGCCCCTCTGTTTCTCGCCCTCTGTTTCAGCCCCTCTGTTTCTCGCCCTCTGTTTCAGCCCTTCTATTTCTCGCCCTCTGTTTCAGTCCCTCTGTTTCAGCCCCTCTGTTTCTCGCCCTCTGTTTCAGCCCCTCTGTTTCTCGCCCTCTGTTTCATCCCCTCTGTTTCAGACCCTCTGTTTCAGCCCCTCTGTTTCTCGCATCTCTGATTCAGCCCCTCTGTTTCTTGCCCTCTGTTTCAGCCCCTCTGTTTCTCGCCCGCTGTTTCAGCCTCTCTGTTTCTCGCCCTCTGTTTCAGCCCCTCTGTTTCAGCCCCTCTGTTTCAGCCCCTCTGTTTCTCGCCCTCTGTTTCAGCCCCTCTGTTTCTCGCCCTCTGTTTCAGACCCTCTGTTTCTCGCACTCTGTGTCAGCCCCTCTGATTCAGCCCCTCTGTTGCAGCCCCTCTGATTCAGCCCCTCTGTTTCAGCCCCTCTATTTCAGCCCCTCTGTTTCAGCCCCTCTGTTTCATCCCCTCTGTTTCTTGCCCTCTGTTTCTCACCCTCTGTTTCTCGCACTCTGTTTCAGCCCCTCTGTTTTTTGCCCTCTGTTTCAGCCCCTCCGTTTCTCGCCCTCTGTTTCTCACCCTCTGTTTCTCGCCCTCTGTTTCAGCCCCTCTGTTTTTTGCCCTCTGTTTCAGCCCGTCTGTTTCAGCCCCTCTGTTTAAGCCCCTCTGTTTCTCGCCCTCTGTTTCAGCCCCTCTGTTTCTCGCCCTCTGTTTCAACCTCTCTGTTTCTCGCCCTCTGTTTCAACCTCTCTGTTTCTCGCCCTCTGTTTCAGCCCCTCTGATTCAGCCCCTCTGTTTCAGCCCCTCTGAATCAGCCCCTCAAATTGAGCCCCTCTGTTTCTCGCCCTCTGTTTCAGCCCCTCTGTTTCTCGCCCTCTGTTACAGCCCCTCTGTTTCTCGCCCTCTGTTTCAACCTCTCTGTTTCTCGCCCTCTGTTTCAGCCACTCTGTTTCAGCCCCTCTGTTTCAGCCCCTCTGTTTCTCGCCCTCTGTTTCAGACCCTCTGTTTCTCGCCCTCTGTCTCAGCCCCTCTGTTTCTCGACCTCTGTTTCAGCCCCTCTGATTCAGCCCCTCTGTTTCAGCTCTTCTGATTCAGCCCCTCTGATTCAGCCCCTCTGTTTCAGACCCTCTGTTTCAGCCCCTCTGTTTCAGCCCCTCTGTTTCTCGCCCTCTGTTTCAGCCCCTCTGATTCAGACCCTCTGTTTCAACCCCTCTGATTCAGCCCCTCTGAATCAGCCCCTCAAATTGAGCCCCTCTGTTTCTCGCCCTCTGTTTCAGCCCCTCTGTTTCTCGCCCTCTGTTTCAGCCACTCAGTTTCTCGCCCTCTGTTTCAGCCCCGCTGATTCAGCCCCTCTGTTTCAGCCCCTCTGAATCAGCCCCTTTGATTCAGCCCCTCTGTTTCAGACCCTCTGTTTCAGCCCCTCTGTTTCAGCCCCTCTGTTTCTCGCCCTCTGATTCAGCCCCTCTATTTCTCGCCCACTGTTTCAGCCCCTCTGATTCAGACCCCCTGTTTCAACCCCTCTGATTCAGCCCCTCTGATTTAGCCCCTCTGATTCAGCCCCTCTGTTTCTCGCCCTCTGTTTCAGCCCTTCTGTTTCAGCCCCTCTGTTTCTCGCCCTCTGTTTCATCCCCTCTGTTTCAGACTCTCTGTTTCAGCCCCTCTGTTTCTCGCATCTCTGATTCAGCCCCTCTGTTTCTTGCCCTCTGTTTCAGCCCCTCTGTTTCTCGCCCGCTGTTTCAGCCTCTCTGTTTCTCGCCCTCTGTTTCAGCCTCTCTGTTTCAGCCCCTCTGTTTCAGCCCCTCTGTTTCTCGCCCTCTGTTTCAGCCCCTCTGTTTCTCGCCCTCTGTTTCAGACCCTCTGTTTCTCTCACTCTGTGTCAGCCCCTCTGATTCAGCCCATCTGTTGCAGCCCCTCTGATTCAGCCCCTCTGTTTCAGCCCCTCTATTTCAGCCCCTCTGTTTCAGCCCCTCTGTTTCATCCCCTCTGTTTCTTGCCCTCTGTTTCTCACCCTCTGTTTCTCGCACTCTGTTTCAGCCCCTCTGTTTTTTGCCCTCTGTTTCAGCCCCTCTGTTTCTCGCCCTCTGTTTCTCACCCTCTGTTTCTCGCCCTCTGTTTCAGCCCCTCTGTTTTTTGCCCTCTGTTTCAGCCCCTCTGTTTCTCGCCCTCTGTTTCAGCCCCTCTGTTTCTCGCCCTCTGTTTCAGCCCCTCTGTTTCTCGCCCTCTGTTTCAACCTCTCTGTTTCTCGCCCTCTGTTTCAGCCACTCTGTTTCAGCCCCTCTGTTTCAGCCCCTCTGTTCCTCGCCCTCTGTTTCAGACCCTCTGTTTCTCGCCCTCTGTCTCAGCCCCTCTGTTTCTCGACCTCTGTTTCAGCCGCTCTGATTCAGCCCCTCTGTTTCAGCTCTTCTGATTCAGCCCCTCTGATTCAGCCCCTCTGTTTCAGACCCTCTGTTTCAGCCCCTCTGTTTCAGCCCCTCTGTTTCTCGCCCTCTGTTTCAGCCCCTCTGATTCAGACCCTCTGTTTCAACCCCTCTGATTCAGCCCCTCTGTTTCAGCCCCTCTGAATCAGCCCCTCAAATTGAGCCCCTCTGTTTCTCGCCCTCTGTTTCAGCCCCTCTGTTTCTCGCCCTCTGTTTCAGCCACTCAGTTTCTCGCCCTCTGTTTCAGCCCCGCTGATTCAGCCCCTCTGTTTCAGCCCCTCTGAATCAGCCCCTTTGATTCAGCCCCTCTGTTTCAGACCCTCTGTTTCATCCCCTCTGTTTCAGCCCCTCTGTTTCTCGCCCTCTGTTTCAGCCCCTCTATTTCTCGCCCTCTGTTTCAGCCCCTCTGATTCAGACCCCCTGTTTCAACCCCTCTGATTCAGCCCCTCTGATTTAGCCCCTCTGATTCAGCCCCTCTGTTTCTCGCCCTCTGTTTCAGCCCTTCTGTTTCAGCCCCTCTGTTTCTTGCCCTCTGTTTCAGCCCCTCTGTTTCTCGCCCTCTGTTTCAGCCCCTCTGATTCAGCCCCTCTGTTTCAGCCCCTCTAATTCAGCCCCTCTGATTTAGCCCTCTGATTCAGCCCCTCTGTTTCTCGCCCTCAGTTTCAGCCCCTCAGTTTCTCGCCCTCTGTTTCAGCCCCTCTGTTTCAGCCCCTCTGTTTCAGCCCCTCTGTTTCAGCCCCTCTGTTTCTCGCCATGTTTCAGCCACTCTGTTTCTCGCCCTCTGTTTCAGCCCCTCTGTTTCTCGCCCTCTGTATCAGCCACTTTGTTTCAGCCCCTCTGTTTCAGCCCCTCTGTTTCAGCCCCTCTGTTTCTCGCCCTCTGTTTCTCGCCCTCTGTTTCAGCCCCTCTGATTCAGACCCTCTGTTTCAACCCCTCTGATTCAGCCCCTCTGATTCAGCCCCACTCATTCAGCCCCTATGTTTCAGCCCCTCTGTTCTCGCCCTCTGTTTCAGACCCTCTGTTTCTCGCCCTCTGTTTCAGCCCCTCTATTTCTCGTCCTCTGTTTCAGCCCCTCTGATTCAGCACCTCTGATTCAGCCCCACTCATTCAGCCCTTATGTTTCAGCCCCTCTGTTTCTCGCCCTCTGTTTCAGCCCCTCTGTTTCTCGCCCTCTGTTTCAGCCCCTCTATTTCTCGTCCTCTGTTTCAGCCCCTCTGATTCAGCACCTCTGATTCAGCCCCACTCATTCAGCCCCTATGTTTCAGCCCCTCTGTTTCTCGCCCTCTGTTTCAGCCCCTCTGTTTCTCGCCCTCTGTTTCAGCCCCTCTGTTTCTCGCCCTCTGTTTCAGCCCCTCTGTTTCTTCCCCTCTGTTTCAGCCACTCTGTTTCTCGCCCTCTGTTTCAGCCTCTCTGTTTCTCGCCCTCTGTTTCAGCCCCTCTGTTTCAGCCCCTCTGTTTCAGCCCCTCTGTTTCTCGCCCTCTGTTTCAGCCCCTCTGTTTCTCGCCCTCTGTTTCAGCCCCTCTGTTTCTCGCCCTCTGTTTCAGCCCCTCTGTTTCTTGCCCTCTGTTTAAGCCCCTCTGTTTCAGCCCCTCTGTTTCAGCCCCTCTGTTTCAGCCCCTCTGTTTCTCGCCATGTTTCAGCCACTCTGTTTCTCGCCCTCTGTTTCAGCCCCTCTGTTTCTCGCCCTCTGTATCAGCCGCTATGTTTCAACCCCTCTGTTTCAGCCCCTCTGTTTCTCGCCCTCTGTATCAGCCGCTTTGTTTCAACCCCTCTGTTTCAGCCCCTCTGTTTCTGCCCCTCTATTTCTCGCCCTCTGTTTCTCGCCCTCTGTTTCAGCCCCTCTGTTTCTCGCCCTCTGTATCAGCCGCTATGTTTCAACCCCTCTGTTTCAGCCCCTCTGTTTCTGCCCCTCTATTTCTCGCCCTCTGTTTCTCGCCCTCTGTTTCAGCCCCTCTGATTCAGACCCTCTGTTTCAACCCCTCTGATTCAGCCCCTCTGATTCAGCCCCACTCATTCAGCCCCGATGTTTCAGCCCCTCTGTTTCTCGCCCTCTGTTTCAGCCCCTCTGTTTCTCGCCCTCTGTTTCAGCCCCTCTGTTTCTCGCCCTCTGTTTCAGCCCCTCTGTTTCTCGCCATCTGTTTCAGCCCCTCTGTTTCTTGCCCTCTGTTTCAGCCACTCTGTTTCTCGCCCTCTGTTTCAGCCCCTCTGTTTCTCGCCCTCTGTTTCAGCCCCTCTGTTTCTTGCCATCTGTTTCAGCCCCTCTGTTTCTCGCCCTCTGTTTCAGCCCCTCTGTTTCTCGCCATCTGTTTCAGCCCCTCTGTTTCTCGCCCTCTGTTTCAGCCACTCTGTTTCTCGCCCTCTGTTTCAGCCCCTCTGATTCAGCCCCTCTGATTCAGCCCCTCTGTTTCAGCCCCTCTGTTTCAGCCCCTCTGTTTCTCGCCCTCTGTTTACGCCCCTCTGTTTCTCACCCTCTGTTTCAGCCCCTCTGTTTCAGCCCCTCTGTTTCTCGCCCTCTGTTTCAGCCTTTCTGTTTCTCGCCCTCTGTTTCAGCCCCTCTGATTCAACCTCTCTGTTTCAGCCCCTCTGTTTCTCGCCCTCAGTTTACGCCCCTCTGTTTCTCACCCTCTGTTTCAGCCCCTCTGTTTCAGCCCCTCTGTTTCTCGCCCTCTGTTTCAGCCCCTCTGTTTCTCGCCATCTGTTTCAGCCCCTCTGTTTCTTGCCCTCTGTTTCAGCCACTCTGTTTCTCGCCCTCTGTTTCAGCCCCTCTGTTTCTCGCCCTCTGTTTCAGCCCCTCTGTTTCTTGCCATCTGTTTCAGCCCCTCTGTTTCTCGCCCTCTGTTTCAGCCCCTCTGTTTCTCGCCATCTGTTTCAGCCCCTCTGTTTCTCGCCCTCTGTTTCAGCCACTCTGTTTCTCGCCCTCTGTTTCAGCCCCTCTGATTCAGCCCCTCTGATTCAGCCCCTCTGTTTCAGCCCCTCTGTTTCAGCCCCTCTGTTTCTCGCCCTCTGTTTACGCCCCTCTGTTTCTCACCCTCTGTTTCAGCCCCTCTGTTTCAGCCTCTCTGTTTCTCGCCCTCTGTTTCAGCCTTTCTGTTTCTCGCCCTCTGTTTCAGCCCCTCTGATTCAGCCCCTCTGTTTCTCGCCCTCTGTTTCAGCCCCTCTGTTTCTCGCCCTCTGTTTCAGCCCCTCTATTTCTCGTCCTCTGTTTCAGCCCCTCTATTTCTCGCCCTCTGTTTCAGCCCCTCTGTTTCAGCCCCTCTGTTTCTCGCCCTCTGTTTCAGCCTTTCTGTTTCTCGCCCTCTGTTTCAGCCCCTCTGATTCAGCCCCTCTGTTTCTCGCCCTCTGTTTCAGCCCCTCTGTTTCTCGCCCTCTGTTTCAGCCCCTCTATTTCTCGTCCTCTGTTTCAGCCCCTCTATTTCTCGCCCTCTGTTTCAGCCCCTCTGTTTCAGCCCCACTGTTTCAGCCCCTCTGTTTCAGCCCCTCTGTTTCTCGCCCTCTGTTTCAGCCCCTCTGTTTCTCGCCCTCTGTTTCAGCCCTTCTATTTCTCGCCCTCTGTTTCAGTCCCTCTGTTTCAGCCCCTCTGTTTCAGCCCCTCTGTTTCTCGCCCTCTGTTTCAGCCCCTCTGTTTCTCGCCCTCTGTTTCATCCCCTCTGTTTCAGACTCTCTGTTTCAGCCCCTCTGTTTCTCGCATCTCTGATTCAGCCCCTCTGTTTCTTGCCCTCTGTTTCAGCCCCTCTGTTTCTCGCCCGCTGTTTCAGCCTCTCTGTTTCTCGCCCACTGTTTCAGCCTCTCTGTTTCAGCCCCTCTGTTTCAGCCCCTCTGTTTCTCGCCCTCTGTTTCAGCCCCTCTGTTTCTCGCCCTCTGTTTCAGACCCTCTGTTTCTCGCACTCTGTGTCAGCCCCTCTGATTCAGCCCCTCTGTTGCAGCCCCTCTGATTCAGCCCCTCTGTTTCAGCCCCTCTATTTCAGCCCCTCTGTTTCAGCCCCTCTGTTTCATCTCCTCTGTTTCTTGCCCTCTGTTTCTCACCCTCTGTTTCTCGCACTCTGTTTCAGCCCCTCTGTTTTTTGCCCTCTGTTTCAGCCCCTCTGTTTCTCGCCCTCTGTTTCTCACCCTCTGTTTCTCGCCCTCTGTTTCAGCCCCTCTGTTTTTTGCCCTCTGTTTCAGCCCGTCTGTTTCAGCCCCTCTGTTTCAGCCCCTCTGTTTCTCGCCCTCTGTTTCAGCCCCTCTGTTTCTCGCCCTCTGTTTCAGCCCCTCTGTTTCTCGCCCTCTGTTTCAACCTCTCTGTTTCTCGCCCTCTGTTTCAGCCACTCTGTTTCAGCCCCTCTGTTTCAGCCCCTCTGTTTCTCGCCCTCTGTTTCAGACCCTCTGTTTCTCGCCCTCTGTCTCAGCCCCTCTGTTTCTCGACCTCTGTTTCAGCCGCTCTGATTCAGCCCCTCTGTTTCAGCTCTTCTGATTCAGCCCCTCTGATTCAGCCCCTCTGTTTCAGACCCTCTGTTTCAGCCCCTCTGTTTCAGCCCCTCTGTTTCTCGCCCTCTGTTTCAGCCCCTCTGATTCAGACCCTCTGTTTCAACCCCTCTGATTCAGCCCCTCTGTTTCAGCCCCTCTGAATCAGCCCCTCAAATTGAGCCCCTCTGTTTCTCGCCCTCTGTTTCAGCCCCTCTGTTTCTCGCCCTCTGTTTCAGCCACTCAGTTTCTCGCCCTCTGTTTCAGCCCCGCTGATTCAGCCCCTCTGTTTCAGCCCCTCTGAATCAGCCCCTTTGATTCAGCCCCTCTGTTTCAGACCCTCTGTTTCAGCCCCTCTGTTTCAGCCCCTCTGTTTCTCGCCCTCTGTTTCAGTCCCTCTATTTCTCGCCCACTGTTTCAGCCCCTCTGATTCAGACCCCCTGTTTCAACCCCTCTGATTCAGCCCCTCTGATTTAGCCCCTCTGATTCAGCCCCTCTGTTTCTCGCCCTCTGTTTCAGCCCTTCTGTTTCAGCCCCTCTGTTTCTTGCCCTCTGTTTCAGCCCCTCTGTTTCTCGCCCTCTGTTTCAGCCCCTCTGATTCATCCCCTCTGTTTCAGCCCCTTTAATTCAGCCCCTCTGATTTAGCCCTCTGATTCAGCCCCTCTGTTTCTCGCCCTCAGTTTCAGCCCCTCAGTTTCTCGCCCTCTGTTTCAGCCCCTCTGTTTCAGCCCCTCTGTTTCAGCCCCTCTGTTTCAGCCCCTCTGTTTCTCGCCATGTTTCAGCCACTCTGTTTCTCGCCCTCTGTTTCAGCCCCTCTGTTTCTCGCCCTCTGTATCAGCCACTTTGTTTCAGCCCCTCTGTTTCAGCCCCTCTGTTTCAGCCCCTCTGTTTCTCGCCCTCTGTTTCTCGCCCTCTGTTTCAGCCCCTCTGATTCAGACCCTCTGTTTCAACACCTCTGATTCAGCCCCTCTGATTCAGCCCCACTCATTCAGCCCCTATGTTTCAGCCCCTCTGTTTCTCGCCCTCTGTTTCAGACCCTCTGTTTCTCGCCCTCTGTTTCAGCCCCTCTGTTTCTCGCCCTCTGTTTCAGCCCCTCTGTTTCTTCCCCTCTGTTTCAGCCACTCTGTTTCTCGCCCTCTGTTTCAGCCTCTCTGTTTCTCGCCCTCTGTTTCAGCCCCTCTGTTTCAGCCCCTCTGTTTCAGCCCCTCTGTTTCTCGCCCTCTGTTTCAGCCCCTCTGTTTCTCGCCCTCTGTTTCAGCCCCTCTGTTTCTCGCCCTCTGTTTCAGCCCCTCTGTTTCAGCCCCTCTGTTTCAGCCCCTCTGTTTCTCGCCATGTTTCAGCCACTCTGTTTCTCGCCCTCTGTTTCAGCCCCTCTGTTTCTCGCCCTCTGTATCAGCCGCTTTGTTTCAGCCCCTCTGTTTCAGCCCCTCTGTTTCAGCCCCTCTGTTTCTCGCCCTCTGTTTCTTGCCCTCTGTTTCAGCCCCTCTGTTTCAGCCCCTCTGATTCAGCCGCTCTGTTTCACGCCCTCTGTTTCAGCCCCTCTGTTTCAGCCCTTCTATTTCAGCCACTCAGTTTCAGCCCCTCTGTTTCTTGCCCTCTGTTTCAGCCCCTCTGTTTCTTGCCCTCTGTTTCAGCCCCTCTGTTTCTCGCCATCTGTTTCAGCCCCTCTGTTTCTCGCACTCTGTTTCAGCCACTCTGTTACTCGCCCTCTGTTTCAGCCCCTCTGATTCAGCCCCTCTGATTCAGCCCCTCTGTTTCAGCCCCTCTGTTTCAGCATCTCTGTTTCCCGCCCTCTGTTCCAGCCCCTCTGTTTCTCACCCTCTGTTTCAGCCCCTCTGTTTCAGCCCCTCTGTTTCTCGCCCTCTGTTTCAGCCTTTCTGTTTCTCGCCCTCTGTTTCAGCCCCTCTGATTCAGCCCCTCTGTTTCTCGCGCTCTGTTTCAGCCCCTCTGTTTCTCGCCCTCAGTTTCAGCCCCTCTATTTCTCGCCCTCTGTTTCAGCCCCTCTATTTCTCGCCCTCTGTTTCAGCCCCTCTGTTTCAGCCCCACTGTTTCAGCCCCTCTGTTTCAGCCCCTCTGTTTCTCGCCCTCTGTTTCAGCCCCTCTGTTTCTCGCCCTCTGTTTCAGCCCCTCTGTTTCTCGCCCTCTGTTTCAGCCCCTCTGTTTCAGCCCCTCTGTTTCTCGCCCTCTGTTTCAGCCCCTCTGTTTCTCGCCCTCTGTTTCAGCCCCTCTGTTTCAGCCTCTCTGTTTCAGCCCCTCTGTTTCTCGCATCTCTGATTGAGCCCCTCTGTTTCTTGCCCTCTGTTTCAGCCCCTCTGTTTCTCGACCGCTGTTTCAGCCTCTCTGTTTCTCGCCCTCTGTTTCAGCCCCTCTGTTTCAGCCCCTCTGTTTCAGCCCCTCTGTTTCTCGCCCTCTGTTTCAGCCCCTCTGTTTCTCGCCCTCTGTTTCAGACCCTCTGTTTCTCGCACTCTGTGTCAGCCCCTCTGATTCAGCCCCTCTGTTGCAGCCCCTCTGATTCAGCCCCTCTGTTTCAGCCCCTCTATTTCAGCCCCTCTGTTTCAGCCCCTCTGTTTCATCCCCTCAGTTTCTCGCCCTCTGTTTCTCACCCTCTGTTTCTCGCCCTCTGTTTCAGCCCCTCTGTTCTTTGCCCTCTGTTTCAGCCCCTCTGTTTCTCGCCCTCTGTTTCTCACCCTCTGTTTCTCGCCCTCTGTTTCAGCCCCTCTGTTTTTTGCCCTCTGTTTCAGCCCGTCTGTTTCAGCCCCTCTGTTTCAGCCCCTCTGTTTCTCGCCCTCTGTTTCAGCCCCTCTGTTTCTCGCCCTCTGTTTCACCCCCTCTGTTTCTCGCCCGCTGTTTCAACCTCTCTGTTTCTCGCCCTCTTTTTCAGCCACTCTGTTTCAGCCCCTCTGTTTCAGCCCCTCTGTTTCTCGCCCTCTGTTTCAGACCCTCTGTTTCTCGCCCTCTTTCTCAGCCCCTCTGTTTCTCGACCTCTGTTTCAGCCCCTCTGATTCAGCCCCTCTGTTTCAGCCCCTCTGATTCAGCCCCTCTGTTTCAGCTCCTCTGATTCAGCCCCTCGGATTCAGCCCCTCTGTTTCAGACCCTCTTTTTCAGCCCCTCTGTTTCAGCCCCTCTGATTCAGACCCTCTGTTTCAACCCCTCTGATTCAGCCCCTCTGTTTCAGCCCCTCTGAATCAGCCCCTCAAATTCAGCCCCTCTGTTTCACGCCCTCTGTTTCAGCCCCTCAGTTTCTCGCCCTCTGTTTCAGCCCCGCTGATTCAGCCCCTCTGTTTCTCGCCCTCTGTTTCAGCCCCTCTGTTTCTCGCCCTCTGTTTCAGCCCCGCTGATTCAGCCCCTCTGTTTCTCGCCCTCTGTTTCAGCCCCTCTGTTTCTCGCCCTCTGTTTCAGCCCCTCTGTTTCAGACCCTCTGTTTCTCGCCCTCTGTTTCAGCCCCTCAGTTTCTCGCCCTCTGTTTCAGCCCCTCTGTTTCAGCCCCTCTGTTTCAGCCCCTCTGTTTCAGCCCCTCTGTTTCAGCCCCTCTGTTTCTCGCCATGTTTCAGCCACTCTGTTTCTCGCCCTCTGTTTCAGCCCCTCTGTTTCTCGCCCTCTGTATCAGCCACTTTGTTTCAGCCCCTCTGTTTCA
The DNA here is from genome assembly GCF_047496795.1 of Chiloscyllium punctatum. Taxonomy (NCBI): domain Eukaryota; kingdom Metazoa; phylum Chordata; class Chondrichthyes; order Orectolobiformes; family Hemiscylliidae; genus Chiloscyllium; species Chiloscyllium punctatum. The sequence continues at coordinate 7,702,850 of NW_027309789.1, forward strand.
GCCCCTCTGTTTCAGCCCCTCTGTTTCTCGCCCTCTGTTTCTCGCCCTCTGTTTCAGCCCCTCTGATTCAGACCCTCTGTTTCAACCCCTCTGATTCAGCCCCTCTGATTCAGCCCCACTCATTCAGCCCCTATGTTTCAGCCCCTCTGTTTCTCGCCCTCTGTTTCAGACCCTCTGTTTCTCGCCCTCTGTTTCAGCCCCTCTATTTCTCGTCCTCTGTTTCAGCCCCTCTGATTCAGCACCTCTGATTCAGCCCCACTCATTCAGCCCCTATGTTTCAGCCCCTCTGTTTCTCGCCCTCTGTTTCAGCCCCTCTGTTTCTCGCCCTCTGTTTCAGCCCCTCTGTTTCTCGCCCTCTGTTTCAGCCCCTCTGTTTCTTCCCCTCTGTTTCAGCCACTCTGTTTCTCGCCCTCTGTTTCAGACTCTCTGTTTCTCGCCCTCTGTTTCAGCCCCTCTGTTTCAGCCCCTCTGTTTCAGCCCCTCTGTTTCTCGCCCTCTGTTTCAGCCCCTCTGTTTCTCGCCCTCTGTTTCAGCCCCTCTGTTTCTCGCCCTCTGTTTCAGCCCCTCTGTTTCTTGCCCTCTGTTTAAGCCCCTCTGTTTCAGCCCCTCTGTTTCAGCCCCTCTGTTTCAGCCCCTCTGTTTCAGCCCCTCTGTTTCTCGCCATGGTTCAGCCACTCTGTTTCTCGCCCTCTGTTTCAGCCCCTCTGTTTCTCTCCCTCTGTATCAGCCGCTTTGTTTCAACCCCTCTGTTTCAGCCCCTCTGTTTCTGCCCCTCTATTTCTCGCCCTCTGTTTCTCGCCCTCTGTTTCAGCCTCTCTGATTCAGACCCTCTGTTTCAACCCCTCTGATTCAGCCCCTCTGATTCAGCCCCACTCATTCAGCCCCTATGTTTCAGCCCCTCTGTTTCTCGCCCGCTGTTTCAGCCCCTCTGTTTCTCGACCTCTGTTTCAGCCCCTCTGTTTCTCGCCCTCTGTTTCAGCCCCTCTATTTCTCGCCCACTGTTTCAGCCCCTCTGATTCAGACCCCCTGTTTCAACCCCTCTGATTCAGCCCCTCTGATTTAGCCCCTCTGATTCAGCCCCTCTGTTTCTCGCCCTCTGTTTCAGCCCTTCTGTTTCAGCCCCTCTGTTTCTTGCCCTCTGTTTCAGCCCCTCTGTTTCTCGCCCTTTGTTTCAGCCCCTCTGATTCAGCCCCTCTGTTTCAGCCCCTTTAATTCAGCCCCTCTGATTTAGCCCTCTGATTCAGCCCCTCTGTTTCTCGCCCTCAGTTTCAGCCCCTCAGTTTCTCGCCCTCTGTTTCAGCCCCTCTGTTTCAGCCCCTCTGTTTCAGCCCCTCTGTTTCAGCCCCTCTGTTTCTCGCCATGTTTCAGCCACTCTGTTTCTCGCCCTCTGAATCAGCCCCTCTGTTTCTCGCCCTCTGTATCAGCCACTTTGTTTCAGCCCCTCTGTTTCAGCCCCTCTGTTTCAGCCCCTCTGTTTCTCGCCCTCTGTTTCTCGCCCTCTGTTTCAGCCCCTCTGATTCAGACCCTCTGTTTCAACACCTCTGATTCAGCCCCTCTGATTCAGCCCCACTCATTCAGCCCCTATGTTTCAGCCCCTCTGTTTCTCGCCCTCTGTTTCAGACCCTCTGTTTCTCGCCCTCTGTTTCAGCCCCTCTGTTTCTCGCCCTCTGTTTCAGCCCCTCTGTTTCTTCCCCTCTGTTTCAGCCACTCTGTTTCTCGCCCTCTGTTTCAGCCCCTCTGTTTCAGCCCCTCTGTTTCAGCCCCTCTGTTTCTCGCCCTCTGTTTCAGCCCCTCTGTTTCTCGCCCTCTGTTTCAGCCCCTCTGTTTCTCGCCCTCTGTTTCAGCCCCTCTGTTTCAGCCCCTCTGTTTCAGCCCCTCTGTTTCTCGCCATGTTTCAGCCACTCTGTTTCTCGCCCTCTGTTTCAGCCCCTCTGTTTCTCGCCCTCTGTATCAGCCGCTTTGTTTCAGCCCCTCTGTTTCAGCCCCTCTGTTTCAGCCCCTCTGTTTCTCGCCCTCTGTTTCTTGCCCTCTGTTTCAGCCCCTCTGTTTCAGCCCCTCTGATTCAGCCGCTCTGTTTCACGCCCTCTGTTTCAGCCCCTCTGTTTCAGCCCTTCTGTTTCAGCCACTCAGTTTCAGCCCCTCTGTTTCTTGCACTCTGTTTCAGCCCCTCTGTTTCTCGCCCTCTGTTTCAGCCCCTCTGTTTCTCGCCATCTGTTTCAGCCCCTCTGTTTCTCGCACTCTGTTTCAGCCACTCTGTTTCTCGCCCTCTGTTTCAGCCCCTCTGATTCAGCCCCTCTGATTCAGCCCCTCTGTTTCAGCCCCTCTGTTTCAGCATCTCTGTTTCCCGCCCTCTGTTTCAGCCCCTCTGTTTCTCACCCTCTGTTTCAGCCCCTCTGTTTCAGCCCCTCTGTTTCTCGCCCTCTGTTTCAGCCTTTCTGTTTCTCGCCCTCTGTTTCAGCCCCTCTGATTCAGCCCCTCTGTTTCTCGCCCTCTGTTTCAGCCCCTCTGTTTCTCGCCCTCAGTTTCAGCCCCTCTATTTCTCGCCCTCTGTTTCAGCCCCTCTATTTCTCGCCCTCTGTTTCAGCCCCTCTGTTTCAGCCCCACTGTTTCAGCCCCTCTGTTTCAGCCCCTCTGTTTCTCGCCCTCTGTTTCAGCCCCTCTGTTTCTCGCCCTCTGTTTCAGCCCCTCTGTTTCTCGCCCTCTGTTTCAGCCCCTCTGTTTCAGCCCCTCTGTTTCTCGCCCTCTGTTTCAGCCCCTCTGTTTCTCGCCCTCTGTTTCAGCCCCTCTGTTTCAGCCTCTCTGTTTCAGCCCCTCTGTTTCTCGCATCTCTGATTAAGCCCCTCTGTTTCTTGCCCTCTGTTTCAGCCCCTCTGTTTCTCGACCGCTGTTTCAGCCTCTCTGTTTCTCGCCCTCTGTTTCAGCCCCTCTGTTTCAGCCCCTCTGTTTCAGCCCCTCTGTTTCTCGCCCTCTGTTTCAGCACCTCTGTTTCTCGCCCTCTGTTTCAGACCCTCTGTTTCTCGCACTCTGTGTCAGCCCCTCTGATTCAGCCCCTCTGTTGCAGCCCCTCTGATTCAGCCCCTCTGTTTCAGCCCCTCTATTTCAGCCCCTCTGTTTCAGCCCCTCTGTTTCATCCCCTCAGTTTCTCGCCCTCTGTTTCTCACCCTCTGTTTCTCGCCCTCTGTTTCAGCCCCTCTGTTCTTTGCCCTCTGTTTCAGCCCCTCTGTTTCTCGCCCTCTGTTTCTCACCCTCTGTTTCTCGCCCTCTGTTTCAGCCCCTCTGTTTTTTGCCCTCTGTTTCAGCCCGTCTGTTTCAGCCCCTCTGTTTCAGCCCCTCTGTTTCTGGCCCTCTGTTTCAGCCCCTCTGTTTCTCGCCCTCTGTTTCACCCCCTCTGTTTCTCGCCCGCTGTTTCAACCTCTCTGTTTCTCGCCCTCTTTTTCAGCCACTCTGTTTCAGCCCCTCTGTTTCAGCCCCTCTGTTTCTCGCCCTCTGTTTCAGACCCTCTGTTTCTCGCCCTCTTTCTCAGCCCCTCTGTTTCTCGACCTCTGTTTCAGCCCCTCTGATTCAGCCCCTCTGTTTCAGCCCCTCTGATTCAGCCTCTCTGTTTCAGCTCCTCTGATTCAGCCCCTCGGATTCAGCCCCTCTGTTTCAGACCCTCTTTTTCAGCCCCTCTGTTTCAGCCCCTCTGATTCAGACCCTCTGTTTCAACCCCTCTGATTCAGCCCCTCTGTTTCAGCCCCTCTGAATCAGCCCCTCAAATTCAGCCCCTCTGTTTCACGCCCTCTGTTTCAGCCCCTCAGTTTCTCGCCCTCTGTTTCAGCCCCGCTGATTCAGCCCCTCTGTTTCTCGCCCTCTGTTTCAGCCCCTCTGTTTCTCGCCCTCTGTTTCAGCCCCGCTGATTCAGCCCCTCTGTTTCTCGCCCTCTGTTTCAGCCCCTCTGTTTCTCGCCCTCTGTTGCAGCCCCTCTGTTTCAGCCCCTCTGTTTCTCGCCCTCTGTTTCAGCCCCTCAGTTTCTCGCCCTCTGTTTCAGCCCCTCTGTTTCAGCCCCTCTGTTTCAGCCCCTCTGTTTCAGCCCCTCTGTTTCAGCCCCTCTGTTTCTCGCCATGTTTCAGCCACTCTGTTTCTCGCCCTCTGTTTCAGCCCCTCTGTTTCTCGCCCTCTGTATCAGCCACTTTGTTTCAGCCCCTCTGTTTCAGCCCCTCTGTTTCAGCCCCTCTGTTTCCCGCCCTCTGTTTCTCGCCCTCTGTTTCAGCCCCTCTGATTCAGACCCTCTGTTTCAACACCTCTGATTCAGCCCCTCTGATTCAGCCCCACTCATTCAGCCCCTATGTTTCAGCCCCTCTGTTTCTCGCCCTCTGTTTCAGACCCTCTGTCTCTCGCCCTCTGTTTCAGCCCCTCTATTTCTCGTCCTCTGTTTCAGCCCCTCTGATTCAGCACCTCTGATTCAGCCCCACTCATTCAGCCCCTATGTTTCAGCCCCTCTGTTTCTCGCCCTCTGTTTCAGCCCCTCTGTTTCTCGCCCTCTGTTTCAGCCCCTCTGTTTCTCGCCCTCTGTTTCAGCCCCTCTGTTTCTTCCCCTCTGTTTCAGCCACTCTGTTTCTCGCCCTCTGTTTCAGCCTCTCTGTTTCTTGCCCTCTGTTTAAGCCCCTCTGTTTCAGCCCCTCTGTTTCAGCCCCTCTGTTTCTCACCCTCTGTTTCAGCCCCTCTGTTTCTCGCCCTCTGTTTCAGCCCCTCTGTTTCTCGCCCTCTGTTTCAGCCCCTCTGTTTCTTGCCCTCTGTTTAAGCCCCTCTGTTTCAGCCCCTCTGTTTCAGCCCCTCTGTTTCAGCCCCTCTGTTTCAGCCCCTCTGTTTCTCGCCATGGTTCAGCCACTCTGTTTCTCGCCCTCTGTTTCAGCCCCTCTGTTTCTCACCCTCTGTATCAGCCGCTTTGTTTCAACCCCTCTGTTTCAGCCCCTCTGTTTCTGCCCCTCTATTTCTCGCCCTCTGTTTCTCGCCCTCTGTTTCAGCCCCTCTGATTCAGACCCTCTGTTTCAACCCCTCTGATTCAGCCCCTCTGATTCAGCCCCACTCATTCAGCCCCTATGTTTCAGCCCCTCTGTTTCTCGCCCTCTGTTTCAGCCCCTCTGTTTCTCGACCTCTGTTTCAGCCCCTCTGTTTCTCGCCCTCTGTTTCAGCCCCTCTGTTTCTCGCCCTCTGTTTCAGCCCCTCTGTTTCTTGCCCTCTGTTTCAGCCACTCTGTTTCTCGCCCTCTGTTTCAGCCCCTCTGTTTCTCGCCCTCTGTTTCAGCCCCTCTGTTTCTTGCCATCTGTTTCAGCCCCTCTGTTTCTCGCCCTCTGTTTCAGCCCCTCTGTTTCTCGCCATCTGTTTCAGCCCCTCTGTTTCTCGCCCTCTGTTTCAGCCACTCTGTTTCTCGCCCTCTGTTTCAGCCCCTCTGATTCAGCCCCTCTGATTCAGCCCCTCTGTTTCAGCCACTCTGTTTCAGCCCCTCTGTTTCTCGCCCTCTGTTTACGCCCCTCTGTTTCTCACCCTCTGTTTCAGCCCCTCTGTTTCAGCCCCTCTGTTTCTCGCCCTCTGTTTCAGCCTTTCTGTTTCTCGCCCTCTGTTTCAGCCCCTCTGATTCAGCCCCTCTGTTTCTCGCGCTCTGTTTCAGCCCCTCTGTTTCTCGCCCTCTGTTTCAGCCCCTCTATTTCTCGTCCTCTGTTTCAGCCCCTCTATTTCTCGCCCTCTGTTTCAGCCCCTCTGTTTCAGCCCCACTGTTTCAGCCCCTCTGTTTCAGCCCCTCTGTTTCTCGCCCTCTGTTTCAGCCCCTCTGTTTCTCGCCCTCTGTTTCAGCCCTTCTATTTCTCGCCCTCTGTTTCAGTCCCTCTGTTTCAGCCCCTCTGTTTCTCGCCCTCTGTTTCAGCCCCTCTGTTTCTCGCCCTCTGTTTCATCCCCTCTGTTTCAGACTCTCTGTTTCAGCCCCTCTGTTTCTCGCATCTCTGATTCAGCCCCTCTGTTTCTTGCCCTCTGTTTCAGCCCCTCTGTTTCTCGCCCGCTGTTTCAGCCTCTCTGTTTCTCGCCCTCTGTTTCAGCCCCTCTGTTTCAGCCCCTCTGTTTCAGCCCCTCTGTTTCTCGCCCTCTGTTTCAGCCCCTCTGTTTCTCGCCCTCTGTTTCAGACCCTCTGTTTCTCGCACTCTGTGTCAGCCCCTCTGATTCAGCCCCTCTGTTGCAGCCCCTCTGATTCAGCCCCTCTGTTTCAGCCCCTCTATTTCAGCCCCTCTGTTTCAGCCCCTCGGTTTCATCCCCTCTGTTTCTTGCCCTCTGTTTCTCACCCTCTGTTTCTCGCACTCTGTTTCAGCCCCTCTGTTTTTTGCCCTCTGTTTCAGCCCCTCTGTTTCTCGCCCTCTGTTTCTCACCCTCTGTTTCTCGCGCTCTGTTTCAGCCCCTCTGTTTTTTGCCCTCTGTTTCAGCCCGTCTGTTTCAGCCCCTCTGTTTAAGCCCCTCTGTTTCTCGCCCTCTGTTTCAGCCCCTCTGTTTCTCGCCCTCTGTTTCAGCCCCTCTGTTTCTCGCCCTCTGTTTCAACCTCTCTGTTTCTCGCCCTCTGTTTCAGCCACTCTGTTTCAGCCCCTCTGTTTCAGCCCCTCTGTTTCTCGCCCTCTGTTTCAGACCCTCTGTTTCTCGCCCTCTGTCTCAGCCCCTCTGTTTCTCGACCTCTGTTTCAGCCCCTCTGATTCAGCCCCTCTGTTTCAGCTCTTCTGATTCAGCCCCTCTGATTCAGCCCCTCTGTTTCAGACCCTCTGTTTCAGCCCCTCTGTTTCAGCCCCTCTGTTTCTCGCCCTCTGTTTCAGCCCCTCTGATTCAGACCCTCTGTTTCAACCCCTCTGATTCAGCCCCTCTGTTTCAGCCCCTCTGAATCAGCCCCTCAAATTGAGCCCCTCTGTTTCTCGCCCTCTGTTTCAGCCCCTCTGTTTCTCGCCCTCTGTTTCAGCCACTCAGTTTCTCGCCCTCTGTTTCAGCCCCGCTGATTCAGCCCCTCTGTTTCAGCCCCTCTGAATCAGCCCCTTTGATTCAGCCCCTCTGTTTCAGACCCTCTGTTTCAGCCCCTCTGTTTCAGCCCCTCTGTTTCTCGCCCTCTGATTCAGCCCCTCGATTTCTCGCCCACTGTTTCAGCCCCTCTGATTCAGACCCCCTGTTTCAACCCCTCTGATTCAGCCCCTCTGATTTAGCCCCTCTGATTCAGCCCCTCTGTTTCTCGCCCTCTGTTTCAGCCCTTCTGTTTCAGCTCCTCTGTTTCTTGCCCTCTGTTTCAGCCCCTCTGTTTCTCGCCCTCTGTTTCAGCCCCTCTGATTCAGCCCCTCTGTTTCAGCCCCTCTAATTCAGCCCCTCTGATTTAGCCCTCTGATTCAGCCCCTCTGTTTCTCGCCCTCAGTTTCAGCCCCTCTGTTTTTCGCCCTCTTTTTCAACCCCTCTGTTTCAGCCCGTCTGTTTCAGCCACTCTGTTTCTCGCCCTCTGTTTCAGCCCCTCTGTTTCTCACCCTCTGTTTCAGCCCCTCTGTTTCTCGACCTCTGTTTCAGCCCCTCTGATTCAGCCCCTCTGTTTCAGCCCCTCTGATTCAGCCCCTCTGTTTCAGCCCCTCTGTTTCAGCCCCTCTGTTTCATCCCCTCTGTTTCTCGCCCTCTGTTTCAGCCCCTCTGTTTCAGCCCCTCTCTTTCTCGCCCTCTGTTTCAGCCTCTCTGTTTCTCGCCCTCTGTTTCAGCCCCTCTGTTTCAGCCCCTCTGTTTCAGCCCCTCTGTTTCTCGCCCTCTGTTTCAGCCCCTCTGTTTCTCGCCCTCTGTTTACGCCCCTCTGTTTCTCACCCTCTGTTTCAGCCCCTCTGTTTCAGCCCCTCTGTTTCTCGCCCTCTGTTTCAGCCTTTCTGTTTCTCGCCCTCTGTTTCAGCCCCTCTGATTCAGCCCCTCTGTTTCTCGCGCTCTGTTTCAGCCCCTCTGTTTCTCGCCCTCTGTTTCAGCCCCTCTATTTCTCGTCCTCTGTTTCAGCCCCTCTATTTCTCGCCCTCTGTTTCAGCCCCTCTGTTTCAGCCCCACTGTTTCAGCCCCTCTGTTTCAGCCCCTCTGTTTCTCGCCCTCTGTTTCAGCCCTTCTATTTCTCGCCCTCTGTTTCAGTCCCTCTGTTTCAGCCCCTCTGTTTCAGCCCCTCTGTTTCTCGCCCTCTGTTTCAGCCCCTCTGTTTCTCGCCCTCTGTTTCATCCCCTCTGTTTCAGACTCTCTGTTTCAGCCCCTCTGTTTCTCGCATCTCTGATTCAGCCCCTCTGTTTCTTGCCCTCTGTTTCAGCCCCTCTGTTTCTCGCCCGCTGTTTCAGCCTCTCTGTTTCTCGCCCTCTGTTTCAGCCCCTCTGTTTCAGCCCCTCTGTTTCAGCCCCTCTGTTTCTCGCCCTCTGTTTCAGCCCCTCTGTTTCTCGCCCTCTGTTTCAGACCCTCTGTTTCTCGCACTCTGTGTCAGCCCCTCTGATTCAGCCCCTCTGTTGCAGCCCCACTGATTCAGCCCCTCTGTTTCAGCCCCTATATTTCAGCCCCTCTGTTTCAGACCCTCTGTTTCATCCCCTCTGTTTCTTGCCCTCTGTTTCTCACCCTCTGTTTCTCGCACTCTGTTTCAGCCCCTCTGTTTTTTGCCCTTCTGTTTCAGCCCCTCTGTTTCTTGCCCTCTGTTTCAGCCCCTCTGTTTCTCGCCCTCTGCTTCAGCCCCTCTGATTCAGCCACTCTGTTTCAGCCCCTCTGATTCAGGCCCTCTGATTTAGCCCTCTGATTCAGCCCCTCTGTTTCTCGCTCTCTGTTTCAGCCCCTCTGTTTCAGCCCCTCTGTTTCTCACCCTCTGTTTCAGCCCCTCTGATTCAGCACCTCTGATTCAGCCCCACTCATTCAGCCCCTATGTTTCAGCCCCTCTGTTTCTCGCCCTCTGTTTCAGACCCTCTGTTTCTCGCCCTCTGTTTCAGCCCCTCTGTTTCTCGCCCTCTGTTTCAGCCCCTCTGTTTCTTCCCCTCTGTTTCAGCCAATCTGTTTCTCGCCCTCTGTTTCAGCCTCTCTGTTTCTCGCCCTCTGTTTCAGCCCCTCTGTTTCAGCCCCTCTGTTTCAGCCCCTCTGTTTCTCGCCCTCTGTTTCAGCCCCTCTGTTTCTCGCCCTCTGTTTCAGCCCCTCTGTTTCTCGCCCTCTGTTTCAGCCCCTCTGTTTCTTGCCCTCTGTTTAAGCCCCTCTGTTTCAGCCCCTCTGTTTCAGCCCCTCTGTTTCAGCCCCTCTGTTTCTCGCCATGTTTCAGCCACTCTGTTTCTCGCCCTCTGTTTCAGCCCCTCTGTTTCTCGCCCTCTGTATCAGCCGCTTTGTTTCAACCCCTCTGTTTCAGCCCCTCTGTTTCTGCCCCTCTATTTCTCGCCCACTGTTTCTCGCCCTCTGTATCAGCCCCTCTGATTCAGACCCTCTGTTTCAACCCCTCTGATTCAGCCCCTCTGATTCAGCCCCACTCATTCAGCCCCTATGTTTCAGCCCCTATGTTTCAGCCCCTCTGTTTCTCGCCCTCTGTTTCAGCCCCTCTGTTTCTCGCCCTCTGTTTCAGCCCCTCTGTTTCTCGCCCTCTGTTTCAGCCCCTCTGTTTCTCGCCCTCTGTTTCAGCCCCTCTGTTTCTTGCCCTCTGTTTCAGCCACTCTGTTTCTCGCCCTCTGTTTCAGCCCCTCTGTTTCTCGCCCTCTGTTTCAGCCCCTCTGTTTCTTGCCATCTGTTTCAGCCCCTCTGTTTCTCGCCCTCTGTTTCAGCCCCTCTGTTTCTCGCCATCTGTTTCAGCCCCTCTGTTTCTCGCCCTCTGTTTCAGCCACTCTGTTTCTCGCCCTCTGTTTCAGCCCCTCTGATTCAGCCCCTCTGTTTCAGCCCCTCTGTTTCAGCCCCTCTGTTTCAGCCCCTCTGTTTCTCGCCCTCTGTTTACGCCCCTCTGTTTCTCACCCTCTGTTTCAGCCCCTCTGTTTCAGCCCCTCTGTTTCTCGCCCTCTGTTTCAGCTTTTCTGTTTCTCGCCCTCTGTTTCAGCCCCTCTGATTCAGCCCCTCTGTTTCTCGCGCTCTGTTTCAGCCCCTCTGTTTCTCGCCCTCTGTTTCAGCCCCTCTATTTCTCGTCCTCTGTTTCAGCCCCTCTATTTCTCGCCCTCTGTTTCAGCCCCTCTGTTTCAGCCCCACTGTTTCAGCCCCTCTGTTTCAGCCCCTCTGTTTCTCGCCCTCTGTTTCAGCCCCTCTGTTTCTCGCCCTCTGTTTCAGCCCTTCTATTTCTCGCCCTCTGTTTCAGTCCCTCTGTTTCAGCCCCTCTGTTTCAGCCCCTCTGTTTCTCGCCCTCTGTTTCAGCCCCTCTGTTTCTCGCCCTCTGTTTCATCCCCTCTGTTTCAGACTCTCTGTTTCAGCCCCTCTGTTTCTCGCATCTCTGATTCAGCCCCTCTGTTTCTTGCCCTCTGTTTCAGCCCCTCTGTTTCTCGCCCGCTGTTTCAGCCTCTCTGTTTCTCGCTCTCTGTTTCAGCCTCTCTGTTTCAGCCCCTCTGTTTCAGCCCCTCTGTTTCTCGCCCTCTGTTTCAGCCCCTCTGTTTCTCGCCCTCTGTTTCAGACCCTCTGTTTCTCGCACTCTGTGTCAGCCCCTCTGATTCAGCCCCTCTGTTGCAGCCCCTCTGATTCAGCCCCTCTGTTTCAGCCCCTCTATTTCAGCCCCTCTGTTTCAGCCCCTCTGTTTCATCCCCTCTGTTTCTTGCCCTCTGTTTCTCACCCTCTGTTTCTCGCACTCTGTTTCAGCCCCTCTGTTTTTTGCCCTCTGTTTCAGCCCCTCTGTTTCTCGCCCTCTGTTTCTCACCCTCTGTTTCTCGCCCTCTGTTACAGCCCCTCTGTTTTTTGCCCTCTGTTTCAGCCCGTCTGTTTCAGCCCCTCTGTTTCAGCCCCTCTGTTTCTCGCCCTCTGTTTCAGCCCCTCTGTTTCTCGCCCTCTGTTTCAGCCCCTCTGTTTCTCGCCCTCTGTTTCAACCTCTCTGTTTCTCGCCCTCTGTTTCAGCCACTCTGTTTCAGCCCCTCTGTTTCAGCCCCTCTGTTTCTCGCCCTCTGTTTCAGACCCTCTGTTTCTCGCCCTCTGTCTCAGCCCCTCTGTTTCTCGACCTCTGTTTCAGCCGCTCTGATTCAGCCCCTCTGTTTCAGCTCTTCTGATTCAGCCCCTCTGATTCAGCCCCTCTGTTTCAGACCCTCTGTTTCAGCCCCTCTGTTTCAGCCCCTCTGTTTCTCGCCCTCTGTTTCAGCCCCTCTGATTCAGACCCTCTGTTTCAACCCCTCTGATTCAGCCCCTCTGTTTCAGCCCCTCTGAATCAGCCCCTCAAATTGAGCCCCTCTGTTTCTCGCCCTCTGTTTCAGCCCCTCTGTTTCTCGCCCTCTGTTTCAGCCACTCAGTTTCTCGCCCTCTGTTTCAGCCCCGCTGATTCAGCCCCTCTGTTTCAGCCCCTCTGAATCAGCCCCTTTGATTCAGCCCCTCTGTTTCAGACCCTCTGTTTCAGCCCCTCTGTTTCAGCCCCTCTGTTTCTCGCCCTCTGTTTCAGCCCCTCTATTTCTCGCCCTCTGTTTCAGCCCCTCTGATTCAGACCCCCTGTTTCAACCCCTCTGATTCAGCCCCTCTGATTTAGCCCCTCTGATTCAGCCCCTCTGTTTCTCGCCCTCTGTTTCAGCCCTTCTGTTTCAGCCCCTCTGTTTCTTGCCCTCTGTTTCAGCCCCTCTGTTTCTCGCCCTCTGTTTCAGCCCCTCTGATTCAGCCCCTCTGTTTCAGCCCCTCTAATTCAGCCCCTCTGATTTAGCCCTCTGATTCAGCCCCTCTGTTTCTCGCCCTCAGTTTCAGCCCCTCTGTTTTTCGCCCTCTTTTTCAACCCCTCTGTTTCAGCCCGTCTGTTTCAGCCACTCTGTTTCTCGCCATCTGTTTCAGCCCCTCTGTTTCTCACCCTCTGTTTCAGCCCCTCTGTTTCTCGACCTCTGTTTCAGCCCCTCTGATTCAGCCCCTCTGTTTCAGCCCCTCTGATTCAGCTCCTCTGTTTCAGCCCCTCTGTTTCAGCCCCTCTGTTTCATCCCCTCTGTTTCTCGCCCTCTGTTTCAGCCCCTCTGTTTCATCCCCTCTCTTTCTCGCCCTCTGTTTCTCACCCTCTGTTTCTCGCCCTCTGTTACAGCCCCTCTGTTTTTTGCCCTCTGTTTCAGCCCGTCTGTTTCAGCCCCTCTGTTTCAGCCCCTCTGTTTCTCGCCCTCTGTTTCAGCCCCTCTGTTTCTCGCCCTCTGTTTCAGCCCCTCTGTTTCTCGCCCTCTGTTTCAACCTCTCTGTTTCTCGCCCTCTGTTTCAGCCACTCTGTTTCAGCCCCTCTGTTTCAGCCCCTCTGTTTCTCGCCCTCTGTTTCAGACCCTCTGTTTCTCGCCCTCTGTCTCAGCCCCTCTGTTTCTCGACCTCTGTTTCAGCCGCTCTGATTCAGCCCCTCTGTTTCAGCTCTTCTGATTCAGCCCCTCTGATTCAGCCCCTCTGTTTCAGACCCTCTGTTTCAGCCCCTCTGTTTCAGCCCCTCTGTTTCTCGCCCTCTGTTTCAGCCCCTCTGATTCAGACCCTCTGTTTCAACCCCTCTGATTCAGCCCCTCTGTTTCAGCCCCTCTGAATCAGCCCCTCAAATTGAGCCCCTCTGTTTCTCGCCCTCTGTTTCAGCCCCTCTGTTTCTCGCCCTCTGTTTCAGCCACTCAGTTTCTCGCCCTCTGTTTCAGCCCCGCTGATTCAGCCCCTCTGTTTCAGCCCCTCTGAATCAGCCCCTTTGATTCAGCCCCTCTGTTTCAGACCCTCTGTTTCAGCCCCTCTGTTTCAGCCCCTCTGTTTCTCGCCCTCTGTTTCAGCCCCTCTATTTCTCGCCCTCTGTTTCAGCCCCTCTGATTCAGACCCCCTGTTTCAACCCCTCTGATTCAGCCCCTCTGATTTAGCCCCTCTGATTCAGCCCCTCTGTTTCTCGCCCTCTGTTTCAGCCCTTCTGTTTCAGCCCCTCTGTTTCTTGCCCTCTGTTTCAGCCCCTCTGTTTCTCGCCCTCTGTTTCAGCCCCTCTGATTCAGCCCCTCTGTTTCAGCCCCTCTAATTCAGCCCCTCTGATTTAGCCCTCTGATTCAGCCCCTCTGTTTCTCGCCCTCAGTTTCAGCCCCTCTGTTTTTCGCCCTCTTTTTCAACCCCTCTGTTTCAGCCCGTCTGTTTCAGCCACTCTGTTTCTCGCCATCTGTTTCAGCCCCTCTGTTTCTCACCCTCTGTTTCAGCCCCTCTGTTTCTCGACCTCTGTTTCAGCCCCTCTGATTCAGCCCCTCTGTTTCAGCCCCTCTGATTCAGCTCCTCTGTTTCAGCCCCTCTGTTTCAGCCCCTCTGTTTCATCCCCTCTGTTTCTCGCCCTCTGTTTCAGCCCCTCTGTTTCATCCCCTCTCTTTCTCGCCCTCTGTTTCAGCCTCTCTGTTTCTCGCCCTCTGTTTCAGCCCCTCTGTTTCAGCCCCTCTGTTTCAGCCCCTCTGTTTCTCGCCCTCTGTTTCAGCCCCTCTGTTTCTCGCCCTCTGTTTCAGCCCCTCTGTTTCAGCCCCTCTGTTTCTCGCCATGTTTCGGCCACTCTGTTTCTCGCCCTCTGTTTCAGCCCCTCTCTTTCTCGCCCTCTGTATCAGCCGCTTTGTTTCAGCCCCTCTGTTTCAGCCCCTCTGTTTTAGCCCCTCTGTTCCTCGCCCTCTGTTTCTCGCCCTCTGTTTCAGCCCCTCTGTTTCAGCTCCTCTGATTCAGCCCCTCTGATTCAGCCCCTCTGTTTCTCGCCCTCTGTTTCAGCCCCTCTGTTTCAGCCCTTCTGTTTCAGCCACTCAGTTTCAGCCCCTCTGTTTCTTGCCCTCTCTTTCAGCCCCTCTGTTTCTCGCCCTCTGTTTCAGCCCCTCTGTTTCTCGCCATCTGTTTCAGCCCCTCTGTTTCTCGCCCTCTGTTTCAGCCCCTCTGTTTCAGCTCCTCTGATTCTGCCCCTCTGATTCAGCCCCTCTGTTTCTCCCCCTCTGTTTCAGCCCCTCTGTTTCAGCCCTTCTGTTTCAGCCACTCAGTTTCAGCCCCTCTGTTTCTCGCCATCTGTTTCAGCCCCTCTGTTTCTCGCCCTCTGTTTCAGCCCCTCTGTTTCAGCCCCTCTGTTTCTCGCCCTCTGTTTACGCCCCTCTGTTTCTCACCCTCTGTTTCAGCCCCTCTGTTTCAGCCCCTCTGTTTCTCGCCCTCTGTTTCAGCCTTTCTGTTTCTCGCCCTCTGTTTCAGCCCCTCTGATTCAGCCCCTCTGTTTCTCGCGCTCTGTTTCAGCCCCTCTGTTTCTCGCCCTCTGTTTCAGCCCCTCTATTTCTCGTCCTCTGTTTCAGCCCCTCTATTTCTCGCCCTCTGTTTCAGCCCCTCTGTTTCAGCCCCACTGTTTCAGCCCCTCTGTTTCAGCCCCTCTGTTTCTCGCCCTCTGTTTCAGCCCCTCTGTTTCTCGCCCTCTGTTTCAGCCCTTCTATTTCTCGCCCTCTGTTTCAGTCCCTCTGTTTCAGCCCCTCTGTTTCAGCCCCTCTGTTTCTCGCCCTCTGTTTCAGCCCCTCTGTTTCTCGCCCTCTGTTTCATCCCCTCTGTTTCAGACTCTCTGTTTCAGCCCCTCTGTTTCTCGCATCTCTGATTCAGCCCCTCTGTTTCTTGCCCTCTGTTTCAGCCCCTCTGTTTCTCGCCCGCTGTTTCAGCCTCTCTGTTTCTCGCCCTCTGTTTCAGCCTCTCTGTTTCAGCCCCTCTGTTTCAGCCCCTCTGTTTCTCGCCCTCTGTTTCAGCCCCTCTGTTTCTCGCCCTCTGTTTCAGACCCTCTGTTTCTCGCACTCTGTGTCAGCCCCTCTGATTCAGCCCCTCTGTTGCAGCCCCTCTGATTCAGCCCCTCTGTTTCAGCCCCTCTATTTCAGCCCCTCTGTTTCAGCCCCTCTGTTTCATCCCCTCTGTTTCTTGCCCTCTGTTTCTCACCCTCTGTTTCTCGCACTCTGTTTCAGCTCCTCTGTTTTTTGCCCTCTGTTTCAGCCCCTCTGTTTCTCGCCCTCTGTTTCTCACCCTCTGTTTCTCGCCCTCTGTTTCAGCCCCTCTGTTTTTTGCCCTCTGTTTCAGCCCGTCTGTTTCAGCCCCTCTGTTTCAGCCCCTCTGTTTCTCGCCCTCTGTTTCAGCCCCTCTGTTTCTCGCCCTCTGTTTCAGCCCCTCTGTTTCTCGCCCTCTGTTTCAACCTCTCTGTTTCTCGCCCTCTGTTTCAGCCACTCTGTTTCAGCCCCTCTGTTTCAGCCCCTCTGTTTCTCGCCCTCTGTTTCAGACCCTCTGTTTCTCGCCCTCTGTCTCAGCCCCTCTGTTTCTCGACCTCTGTTTCAGCCGCTCTGATTCAGCCCCTCTGTTTCAGCTCTTCTGATTCAGCCCCTCTGATTCAGCCCCTCTGTTTCAGACCCTCTGTTTCAGCCCCTCTGTTTCAGCCCCTCTGTTTCTCGCCCTCTGTTTCAGCCCCTCTGATTCAGACCCTCTGTTTCAACCCCTCTGATTCAGCCCCTCTGTTTCAGCCCCTCTGAATCAGCCCCTCAAATTGAGCCCCTCTGTTTCTCGCCCTCTGTTTCAGCCCCTCTGTTTCTCGCCCTCTGTTTCAGCCACTCAGTTTCTCGCCCTCTGTTTCAGCCCCGCTGATTCAGCCCCTCTGTTTCAGCCCCTCTGAATCAGCCCCTTTGATTCAGCCCCTCTGTTTCAGACCCTCTGTTTCAGCCCCTCTGTTTCAGCCCCTCTGTTTCTCGCCCTCTGTTTCAGCCCCTCTATTTCTCGCCCCCTGTTTCAGCCCCTCTGATTCAGACCCCCTGTTTCAACCCCTCTGATTCAGCCCCTCTGATTTAGCCCCTCTGATTCAGCCCCTCTGTTTCTCGCCCTCTGTTTCAGCCCTTCTGTTTCAGCCCCTCTGTTTCTTGCCCTTTGTTTCAGCCCCTCTGTTTCTCGCCCTCTGTTTCAGCCCCTCTGATTCAGCCCCTCTGTTTCAGCCCCTCTAATTCAGCCCCTCTGATTTAGCCCTCTGATTCAGCCCCTCTGTTTCTCGCCCTCAGTTTCAGCCCCTCTGTTTTTCGCCCTCTTTTTCAACCCCTCTGTTTCAGCCCGTCTGTTTCAGCCACTCTGTTTCTCGCCCTCTGTTTCAGCCCCTCTGTTTCTCACCCTCTGTTTCAGCCCCTCTGTTTCTCGACCTCTGTTTCAGCCCCTCTGATTCAGCCCCTCTGTTTCAGCCCCTCTGATTCAGCCCCTCTGTTTCAGCCCCTCTGTTTCAGCCCCTCTGTTTCATCCCCTCTGTTTCTCGCCCTCTGTTTCAGCCCCTCTGTTTCATCCCCTCTCTTTCTCGCCCTCTGTTTCAGCCTCTCTGTTTCTCGCCCTCTGTTTCAGCCCCTCTGTTTCAGCCCCTCTGTTTCAGCCCCTCTGTTTCTCGCCCTCTGTTTCAGCCCCTCTGTTTCTCGCCCTCTGTTTCAGCCCCTCTGTTTCAGCCCCTCTGTTTCTCGCCATGTTTCGGCCACTCTGTTTCTCGCCCTCTGTTTCAGCCCCTCTCTTTCTCGCCCTCTGTATCAGCCGCTTTGTTTCAGCCCCTCTGTTTCAGCCCCTCTGTTTTAGCCCCTCTGTTCCTCGCCCTCTGTTTCTCGCCCTCTGTTTCAGCCCCTCTGTTTCAGCTCCTCTGATTCAGCCCCTCTGATTCAGCCCCTCTGTTTCTCGCCCTCTGTTTCAGCCCCTCTGTTTCAGCCCTTCTGTTTCAGCCACTCAGTTTCAGCCCCTCTGTTTCTTGCCCTCTCTTTCAGCCCCTCTGTTTCTCGCCCTCTGTTTCAGCCCCTCTGTTTCTCGCCATCTGTTTCAGCCCCTCTGTTTCTCGCCCTCTGTTTCAGCCCCTCTGTTTCAGCTCCTCTGATTCTGCCCCTCTGATTCAGCCCCTCTGTTTCTCCCCCTCTGTTTCAGCCCCTCTGATTCAGCCCTTCTGTTTCAGCCACTCAGTTTCAGCCCCTCTGTTTCTCGCCCTCTGTTTCAGCCCCTCTGTTTCTCGCCCTCTGTTTCAGCCACTCTGTTTCTCGCCCTCTGTTTCAGCCCCTCTGATTCAGCCCCTCTGATTCAGCCCCTCTGTTTCAGCCCCTCTGTTTCAGCCCCTCTGTTTCTCGCCCTCTGTTTACGCCCCTCTGTTTCTCACCCTCTGTTTCAGCCCCTCTGTTTCAGCCCCTCTGTTTCTCGCCCTCTGTTTCAGCCTTTCTGTTTCTCGCCCTCTGTTTCAGCCCCTCTGATTCAGCCCCTCTGTTTCTCGCGCTCTGTTTCAGCCCCTCTGTTTCTCGCCCTCTGTTTCAGCCCCTCTATTTCTCGTCCTCTGTTTCAGCCCCTCTATTTCTCGCCCTCTGTTTCAGCCCCTCTGTTTCAGCCCCACTGTTTCAGCCCCTCTGTTTCTCGCCCTCTGTTTCAGCCCCTCTGTTTCTCGCCCTCTGTTTCAGCCCTTCTATTTCTCGCCCTCTGTTTCAGTCCCTCTGTTTCAGCCCCTCTGTTTCAGCCCCTCTGTTTCTCGCCCTTTGTTTCAGCCCCTCTGTTTCTCGCCCTCTGTTTCATCCCCTCTGTTTCAGACTCTCTGTTTCAGCCCCTCTGTTTCACGCATCTCTGATTCAGCCCCTCTGTTTCTTGCCCTCTGTTTCAGCCCCTCTGTTTCTCGCCCGCTGTTTCAGCCTCTCTGTTTCTCGCCCTCTGTTTCAGCCCCTCTGTTTCAGCCCCTCTGTTTCAGCCCCTCTGTTTCAGCCCCTCTATTTCAGCCCCTCTGTTTCAGCCCCTCTGTTTCATCCCCTCTGTTTCTTGCCCTCTGTTTCTCACCCTCTGTTTCTCGCACTCTGTTTCAGCCCCTCTGTTTTTTGCCCTCTGTTTCAGCCCCTCTGTTTCTCGCCCTCTGTTTCTCACCCTCTGTTTCAGCCCCTCTGTTTCAGCCCCTCTGTTTCTCGCCCTCTGTTTCAGCCCCTCTGTTTCTCGCCCTCTGTTTCAGCCCCTCTGTTTCTCGCCCTCTGTTTCAACCTCTCTGTTTCTCGCCCTCTGTTTCAGCCACTCTGTTTCAGCCCCTCTGTTTCAGCCCCTCTGTTTCTCGCCCTCTGTTTCAGACCCTCTGTTTCTCGCCCTCTGTCTCAGCCCCTCTGTTTCTCGACCTCTGTTTCAGCCCCTCTGATTCAGCCCCTCTGTTTCAGCTCTTCTGATTCAGCCCCTCTGATTCAGCCCCTCTGTTTCAGACCCTCTGTTTCAGCCCCTCTGTTTCAGCCCCTCTGTTTCTCGCCCTCTGTTTCAGCCCCTCTGATTCAGACCCTCTGTTTCAACCCCTCTGATTCAGCCCCTCTGTTTCAGCCCCTCTGAATCAGCCCCTCAAATTGAGCCCCTCTGTTTCTCGCCCTCTGTTTCAGCCCCTCTGTTTCTCGCCCTCTGTTTCAGCCACTCAGTTTCTCGCCCTCTGTTTCAGCCCCGCTGATTCAGCCCCTCTGTTTCAGCCCCTCTGAATCAGCCCCTTTGATTCAGCCCCTCTGTTTCAGACCCTCTGTTTCAGCCCCTCTGTTTCAGCCCCTCTGTTTCTCGCCCTCTGTTTCAGCCCCTCTATTTCTCGCCCTCTGTTTCAGCCCCTCTGATTCAGACCCCCTGTTTCAACCCCTCTGATTCAGCCCCTCTGATTTAGCCCCTCTGATTCAGCCCCTCTGTTTCTCGCCCTCTGTTTCAGCCCTTCTGTTTCAGCCCCTCTGTTTCTTGCCCTCTGTTTCAGCCCCTCTGTTTCTCGCCCTCTGTTTCAGCCCCTCTGATTCAGCCCCTCTGTTTCAGCCCCTCTAATTCAGCCCCTCTGATTTAGCCCTCTGATTCAGCCCCTCTGTTTCTCGCCCTCAGTTTCAGCCCCTCTGTTTTTCGCCCTCTTTTTCAACCCCTCTGTTTCAGCCCGTCTGTTTCAGCCACTCTGTTTCTCGCCATCTGTTTCAGCCCCTCTGTTTCTCACCCTCTGTTTCAGCCCCTCTGTTTCTCGACCTCTGTTTCAGCCCCTCTGATTCAGCCCCTCTGTTTCAGCCCCTCTGATTCAGCTCCTCTGTTTCAGCCCCTCTGTTTCAGCCCCTCTGTTTCATCCCCTCTGTTTCTCGCCCTCTGTTTCAGCCCCTCTGTTTCATCCCCTCTCTTTCTCGCCCTCTGTTTCAGCCTCTCTGTTTCTCGCCCTCTGTTTCAGCCCCTCTGTTTCAGCCCCTCTGTTTCAGCCCCTCTGTTTCTCGCCCTCTGTTTCAGCCCCTCTGTTTCTCGCCCTCTGTTTCAGCCCCTCTGTTTCAGCCCCTCTGTTTCTCGCCATGTTTCGGCCACTCTGTTTCTCGCCCTCTGTTTCAGCCCCTCTCTTTCTCGCCCTCTGTATCAGCCGCTTTGTTTCAGCCCCTCTGTTTCAGCCCCTCTGTTTTAGCCCCTCTGTTCCTCGCCCTCTGTTTCTCGCCTAATGTTTCAGCCCCTCTGTTTCAGCTCCTCTGATTCAGCCCCTCTGATTCAGCCCCTCTGTTTCTCGCCCTCTGTTTCAGCCCCTCTGTTTCAGCCCTTCTGTTTCAGCCACTCAGTTTCAGCCCCTCTGTTTCTTGCCCTCTCTTTCAGCCCCTCTGTTTCTCGCCCTCTGTTTCAGCCCCTCTGTTTCTCGCCATCTGTTTCAGCCCCTCTGTTTCTCGCCCTCTGTTTCAACCCCTCTGTTTCAGCTCCTCTGATTCTGCCCCTCTGATTCAGCCCCTCTGTTTCTCCCCCTCTGTTTCAGCCCCTCTGTTTCAGCCCTTCTGTTTCAGCCACTCAGTTTCAGCCCCTCTGTTTCTCGCCATCTGTTTCAGCCCCTCTGTTTCTCGCCCTCTGATTCAGCCCCTCTGTTTCAGCCCCTCTGTTTCAGCCCCTCTGTTTCTCGCCCTCTGTTTACGCCCCTCTGTTTCTCACCCTCTGTTTCAGCCCCTCTGTTTCAGCCCCTCTGTTTCTCGCCCTCTGTTTCAGCCTTTCTGTTTCTCGCCCTCTGTTTCAGCCCCTCTGATTCAGCCCCTCTGTTTCTCGCGCTCTGTTTCAGCCCCTCTGTTTCTCGCCCTCTGTTTCAGCCCCTCTATTTCTCGTCCTCTGTTTCAGCCCCTCTATTTCTCGCCCTCTGTTTCAGCCCCTCTGTTTCAGCCCCTCTGTTTCAGCCCCTCTGTTTCAGCCCCTCTGTTTCGCGCCCTCTGTTTCAGCCCCTCTGTTTCTCGCCCTCTGTTTCAGCCCTTCTATTTTTCGCCCTCTGTTTCAGTCCCTCTGTTTCAGCCCCTCTGTTTCAGACCCTCTGTTTCTCGCCCTCTGTTTCAGCCCCTCTGTTTCTCGCCCTCTGTTTCATCCCCTCTGTTTCAGACTCTCTGTTTCAGCCCCTCTGTTTCTCGCATCTCTGATTCAGCCCCTCTGTTTCTTGCCCTCTGTTTCAGCCCCTCTGTTTCTCGCCCGCTGTTTCAGCCTCTCTGTTTCTCGCCCTCTGTTTCAGCCTCTCTGTTTCAGCCCCTCTGTTTCAGCCCCTCTGTTTCTCGCCCTCTGTTTCAGCCCCTCTGTTTCTCGCCCTCTGTTTCAGACCCTCTGTTTCTCGCACTCTGTGTCAGCCCCTCTGATTCAGCCCCTCTGTTGCAGCCCCTCTGATTCAGCCCCTCTGTTTCAGCCCCTCTATTTCAGCCCCTCTGTTTCAGCCCCTCTGTTTCATCCCCTCTGTTTCTTGCCCTCTGTTTCTCACCCTCTGTTTCTCGCACTCTGTTTCAGCCCCTCTGTTTTTTGCCCTCTGTTTCAGCCCCTCTGTTTCTCGCCCTCTGTTTCTCACCCTCTGTTTCTCGCCCTCTGTTTCAGCCCCTCTGTTTTTTGCCCTCTGTTTCAGCCCGTCTGTTTCAGCCCCTCTGTTTCAGCCCCTCTGTTTCTCGCCCTCTGTTTCAGCCCCTCTGTTTCTCGCCCTCTGTTTCAGCCCCTCTGTTTCTCGCCCTCTGTTTCAACCTCTCTGTTTCTCGCCCTCTGTTTCAGCCACTCTGTTTCAGCCCCTCTCTTTCTCGCCCTCTGTTTCAGCCTCTCTGTTTCTCGCCCTCTGTTTCAGCCCCTCTGTTTCAGCCCCTCTGTTTCAGCCCCTCTGTTTCTCGCCCTCTGTTTCAGCCCCTCTGTTTCTCGCCCTCTGTTTCAGCCCCTCTGTTTCAGCCCCTCTGTTTCTCGCCATGTTTCGGCCACTCTGTTTCTCGCCCTCTGTTTCAGCCCCTCTCTTTCTCGCCCTCTGTATCAGCCGCTTTGTTTCAGCCCCTCTGTTTCAGCCCCTCTGTTTTAGCCCCTCTGTTCCTCGCCCTCTGTTTCTCGCCCTCTGTTTCAGCCCCTCTGTTTCAGCTCCTCTGATTCAGCCCCTCTGATTCAGCCCCTCTGTTTCTCGCCCTCTGTTTCAGCCCCTCTGTTTCAGCCCTTCTGTTTCAGCCACTCAGTTTCAGCCCCTCTGTTTCTTGCCCTCTCTTTCAGCCCCTCTGTTTCTCGCCCTCTGTTTCAGCCCCTCTGTTTCTCGCCATCTGTTTCAGCCCCTCTGTTTCTCGCCTTCTGTTTCAGCCCCTCAGTTTCAGCTCCTCTGATTCTGCCCCTCTGATTCAGCCCCTCTGTTTCTCCCCCTCTGTTTCAGCCCCTCTGATTCAGCCCTTCTGTTTCAGCCACGCAGTTTCAGCCCCTCTGTTTCTCGCCATCTGTTTCAGCCCCTCTGTTTCTCGCCCTCTGTTTCAGCCACTCTGTTTCTCGCCCTCTGTTTCAGCCCCTCTGATTCAGCCCCTCTGATTCAGCCCCTCTGTTTCAGCCCCTCTGTTTCAGCCCCTCTGTTTCTCGCCCTCTGTTTACGCCCCTCTGTTTCTCACCCTCTGTTTCAGCCCCTCTGTTTCAGCCCCTCTGTTTCTCGCCCTCTGTTTCAGCCTTTCTGTTTCTCGCCCTCTGTTTCAGCCCCTCTGATTCAGCCCCTCTGTTTCTCGCGCTCTGTTTCAGCCCCTCTGTTTCTCGCCCTCTGTTTCAGCCCCTCTATTTCTCGTCCTCTGTTTCAGCCCCTCTATTTCTCGCCCTCTGTTTCAGCCCCTCTGTTTCAGCCCCACTGTTTCAGCCCCTCTGTTTCTCGCCCTCTGTTTCAGCCCCTCTGTTTCTCGCCCTCTGTTTCAGCCCTTCTATTTCTCGCCCTCTGTTTCAGTCCCTCTGTTTCAGCCCCTCTGTTTCAGCCCCTCTGTTTCTCGCCCTTTGTTTCAGCCCCTCTGTTTCTCGCCCTCTGTTTCATCCCCTCTGTTTCAGACTCTCTGTTTCAGCCCCTCTGTTTCACGCATCTCTGATTCAGCCCCTCTGTTTCTTGCCCTCTGTTTCAGCCCCTCTGTTTCTCGCCCGCTGTTTCAGCCTCTCTGTTTCTCGCCCTCTGTTTCAGCCCCTCTGTTTCAGCCCCTCTGTTTCAGCCCCTCTGTTTCAGCCCCTCTATTTCAGCCCCTCTGTTTCAGCCCCTCTGTTTCATCCCCTCTGTTTCTTGCCCTCTGTTTCTCACCCTCTGTTTCTCGCACTCTGTTTCAGCCCCTCTGTTTTTTGCCCTCTGTTTCAGCCCCTCTGTTTCTCGCCCTCTGTTTCTCACCCTCTGTTTCTCACCCTCTGTTTCAGCCCCTCTGTTTTTTGCCCTCTGTTTCAGCCCGTCTGTTTCAGCCCCTCTGTTTCAGCCCCTCTGTTTCTCGCCCTCTGTTTCAGCCCCTCTGTTTCTCGCCCTCTGGTTCAGCCCCTCTGTTTCTCGCCCTCTGTTTCAACCTCTCTGTTTCTCGCCCTCTGTTTCAGCCACTCTGTTTCAGCCCCTTTGTTTCAGCCCCTCTGTTTCTCGTCCTCTGTTTCAGACCGTCTGTTTCTCGCCCTCTGTCTCAGCCCCTCTGTTTCTCGACCTCTGTTTCAGCCCCTCTGATTCAGCCCCTCTGTTTCAGCTCTTCTGATTCAGCCCCTCTGATTCAGCCCCTCTGTTTCAGACCCTCTGTTTCAGCCCCTCTGTTTCAGCCCCTCTGTTTCTCGCCCTCTGTTTCAGCCCCTCTGATTCAGACCCTCTGTTTCAACCCCTCTGATTCAGCCCCTCTGTTTCAGCCCCTCTGAATCAGCCCCTCAAATTGAGCCCCTCTGTTTCTCGCCCTCTGTTTCAGCCCCTCTGTTTCTCGCCCTCTGTTTCAGCCACTCAGTTTCTCGCCCTCTGTTTCAGCCCCGCTGATTCAGCCCCTCTGTTTCAGCCCCTCTGAATCAGCCCCTTTGATTCAGCCCCTCTGTTTCAGACCCTCTGTTTCAGCCCCTCTGTTTCAGCCCCTCTGTTTCTCGCCCCATGTTTCAGCCCCTCTATTTCTCGCCCTCTGTTTCAGCCCCTCTGATTCAGACCCCCTGTTTCAACCCCTCTGATTCAGCCCCTCTGATTTAGCCCCTCTGATTCAGCACCTCTGTTTCTCGCCCTCTGTTTCAGCCCTTCTGTTTCAGCCCCTCTGTTTCTTGCCCTCTGTTTCAGCCCCTCTGTTTCTCGCCCTCTGTTTCAGCCCCTCTGATTCAGCCCCTCTGTTTCAGCCCCTCTAATTCAGCCCCTCTGATTTAGCCCTCTGATTCAGCCCCTCTGTTTCTCGCCCTCAGTTTCAGCCCCTCTGTTTCTCGCCCTCTTTTTCAACCCCTCTGTTTCAGCCCGTCTGTTTCAGCCACTCTGTTTCTCGCCCTCTGTTTCAGCCACTCTGTTTCTCACCCTCTGTTTCAGCCCCTCTGTTTCTCGACCTCTGTTTCAGCCCCTCTGATTCAGCCCCTCTGTTTCAGCCCCTCTGATTCAGCCCCTCTGTTTCAGCCCCTCTGTTTCAGCCCCTCTGTTTCATCCCCTCTGTTTCTCGCCCTCTGTTTCAGCCCCTCTGTTTTTCGCCCTCTGTTTCAGCCCCTCTGTTTCTCGCCCTCTGTTTCAGGCTCTCTGTTTCAGCCCGTCTGTTTCAGCCCCTCTGTTTCAGCCCCTCTGTTTCTCGCCCTCTGTTTCTCGCCCGCTGTTTCAGCCCCTTTGTTTCTCGCCCTCTGTTTCAGCCCCTCTGTTTCAGCCCCTCTGATTCAGCCCCTCTGATTCAGCCCCTCTGTTTCTCGCCCTCTGTTTCAGCCCCTCTGTTTCAGCCCCTCTGTTTCAGCCCCTCTGTTTCTCGCCCTCTATTTCAGCCCCTCTGTTTCTCGCCCTCTGTTTCAGCCCCTATGTTTCTCGCCCTCTGTTTCAGCACCTCTGTTTCTCGCCCTCTGTTTCAGCCCCTCTGATTCAGACCCTCTGTTTCAATCCCTCTGATTCAGCCCCTCTGATTTAGCCCCTCTGATTCAGCCCCTCTGTTTCTCGCCCTCTGTTTCAGCCCTTCTGTTTCAGCCCCTCTGTTTCTTGCCCTCTGTTACAGCCCCTCTGTTTCTCGCCCTCTGTTTCAGCCCCTCTGATTCAGCCACTCTGTTTCAGCCCCTCTGATTCAGGCCCTCTGATTTAGCCCTCTGATTCAGCCCCTCTGTTTCTCGCTCTCTGTTTCATCCCCTCTGTTTCAGCCCCTCTGTTTCAGCCCCTCTGTATCTCACCCTCTGTTTCAGCCCCTCTGATTCAGCCCCTCTGATTCAGCCCCACTCATTCAGCCCCTATGTTTCAGCCCCTCTGTTTCTCGCCCTCTGTTTCAGCCCCTCTGTTTCTCGCCATCTGTTTCAGCCCCTCTATTTCTCGCCCTCTGTTTGAGCCCCTCAGTTTCTTGCCCTCTGTTTCAGCCACTCTGTTTCTTGCCCTCTGTTTCAGCCTCTCTGTTTCTGACCCTCTGTTTCAGCCCCTCTGTTTCAGCCCCTCTGTTTCAGCCCCTCTGTTTCTCGCCCTCTGTTTCAGACCCTCTGTTTCTCGCCCTCTGTTTCAGCCCCTCTGTTTCTTGCCCTCTGTTTCAGCCCCTCTGTTTCTTGCCCTCTGTTTCTTGCCCTCTGTTTCAGCCTCTCTGTTTCAGCCCCTCTGTTTCAGCCCCTATGTTTCTCGCCCTCTGTTTCAGCCCCTCTGTTTCTCGCCCTCTGTTTCAGAACTCTGATTCAGACCCTCTGTATCAGCCACTTTGTTTCAGCCCCTCTGTTTCAGCCCCTCTGTTTCTGCCCCTCTGTTTCTCGCCCTCTGTTTCTCGCCCTCTGTTTCAGCCCCTCTGATTCAGACCCTCTGTTTCAACCCCTCTGATTCAGCCCCTCTGATTCAGCCACACTCATTCAGCCCCTATGTTTCAGCACCTCTGTTTCTCGCCCCTCTGTTTCAGCCCCTCTGTTTCTCGCCCTCTGTTTCAGCCCCTCTGTTTCTCGCCCTCTGTTTCAGCCCCTCTGTTTCTCGCCCTCTGTTTCAGCCCCTCTGTTTCTCGCCCTCTGTTTCAGCCCCTCTGTTTCAGCCCCTCTGTTTCAGCCCCTCTGTTTCTCGCCATGTTTCAGCCACTCTGTTTCTCGCCTTCTGATTCAGCCCCTCTGTTTCTCGCCCTCAGTTTCAGCCCCTCTGTTTCTCGACCTCTGTTTCAGCCCCTCTGATTCAGCCCCTCTGTTTCAGCCCCTCTGATTCAGCCCCTCTGTTTCAGCCCCTCTGTTTCAGCCCCTCTGTTTCATCCCCTCTGTTTCTCGCCCTCTGTTTCAGCCCCTCTGTTTTTCGCCCTATGTTTCAGCCCCTCTGTTTCTCGCCCTCTGTTTCAGGCTCTCTGTTTCAGCCCGTCTGTTTCAGCCCCTCTGTTTCAGCCCCTCTGTTTCTGGCCCTCTGTTTCTCGCCCGCTGTTTCAGCCCCTTTGTTTCTCGCCCTCTGTTTCAGCCCCTCTGTTTCAGCCCCTCTGATTCAGCCCCTCTGATTCAGCCCCTCTGTTTCTCGCCCTCTGTTTCAGCCCCTCTGTTTCAGCCCCTCTGTTTCAGCCCCTCTGTTTCAGCCCCTCTGTTTCTCGCCCTCTATTTCAGCCCCTCTGTTTCTCGCCCTCTGTTTCAGCCCCTATGTTTCTCGCCCTCTGTTTCAGCACCTCTGTTTCTCGCCCTCTGTTTCAGCCCCTCTGATTCAGACCCTCTGTTTCAACCCCTCTGATTCAGCCCCTCTGATTTAGCCCCTCTGATTCAGCCCCTCTGTTTCTCGCCCTCTGTTTCAGCCCTTCTGTTTCAGCCCCTCTGTTCTTGCCCTCTGTTTCAGCCCCTCTGTTTCTCGCCCTCTGTTTCAGCCCCTCTGATTCAGCCCCTCTGTTTCTCGCTCTCTGTTTCAGCCCCTTTGTTTCAGCCCCTCTGTTTCAGCCCCTCTGTTTCTCGCTCTCTGTTTCAGCCCCTCTGTTTCAGCCCCTCTGTTTCAGCCCCTCTGATTCAGTCCCTCTGATTCAGCCCCACTCATTCAGCCCCTATGTTTCAGCCCCTCTGTTTCTCGCCCTCTGTTTCAGCCCCTCTGTTTCTCGCCATCTGTT
This sequence comes from Chiloscyllium punctatum, assembly GCF_047496795.1. Taxonomy (NCBI): domain Eukaryota; kingdom Metazoa; phylum Chordata; class Chondrichthyes; order Orectolobiformes; family Hemiscylliidae; genus Chiloscyllium; species Chiloscyllium punctatum. Next base: position 7,729,312 of record NW_027309789.1, read on the forward strand.
TCAGCCCCTCTGTTTCTCGCCCTCTGTTTCAGCCCCTCTGTTTCTTGCCCTCTGTTTCAGCCACTCTGTTTCTCGCCCTCTGTTTCAGCCTCTCTGTTTCTCGCCCTCTGTTTCAGCCCCTCTGTTTCAGCCCCTCTGTTTCAGCCCCTCTGTTTCTCGCCCTCTGTTTCAGCCCCTCTGTTTCTCGCCCTCTGTTTCAGCCCCTCTGTTTCTCGCCCTCTGTTTCAGCCCCTCTGTTTCTCGCCCTCTGTTTCAGCCCCTCTGTTTCTCGCCCTCTGTTTCAGCCCCTCTGTTTCAGCCCCTCTGTTTCAGCCCCTCTGTTTCTCGCCATGTTTCAGCCACTCTGTTTCTCGCCCTCTGTTTCAGCCCATCTGTTTCTCGCGCTCTGTATCAGCCGCTTTGTTTCAGCCCCTCTGTTTCAGCCCCTCTGTTTCAGCCCCTCTGTTCCTCGCCCTCTGTTTCTCGCCCTCTGTTTCAGCCCCTCTGTTTCAGCTCCTCTGATTCAGCCCCTCTGATTCAGCCCCTCTGTTTCTCGCCCTCTGTTTCAGCCCCTCTGTTTCAGCCCTTCTGTTTCAGCCACTCAGTTTCAGCCCCTCTGTTTCTTGCCCTCTCTTTCAGCCCCTCTGTTTCTCGCCCTCTGTTTCAGCCCCTCTGTTTCTCGCCATCTGTTTCAGCCACTCTGTTTCTCGCCCTCTGTTTCAGCCCCTCTGTTTCAGCTCCTCTGATTCTGCCCCTCTGATTCAGCCCCTCTGTTTCTCCCCCTCTGTTTCAGCCCCTCTGTTTCTCCCCCTCTCTTTCAGCCCCTCTGTTTCTCCCCCTCTGATTCAGCCCCTCTGTTTCTCCCCCTCTCTTTCAGCCCCTCTGTTTCTCACCCTCTGTTTCAGCCCCTCTGTTTCTCGCAATCTGTTTCAGCCACTCTGTTTCTCGCCCTCTGTTTCAGCCCCTCTGTTTCAGCTCCTCTGATTCTGCCCCTCTGATTCAGCCCCTCTGTTTCTCCCCCTCTGTTTCAGCCCTTCTGTTTCAGCCACTCAGTTTCAGCCCCTCTGTTTCTCGCCCTCTGTTTCAGCCCCTCTGTTTCTCGCCATCTGTTTCAGCCCCTCTGTTTCTCGCCCTCTGTTTCAGCCACTCTGTTTCTCGCCCTCTGATTCAGCCCCTCTGTTTCAGCCCCTCTGTTTCAGCCCCTCTGTTTCTCGCCTTCTGTTTACGCCCCTCTGTTTCTCACCCTCTGTTTCAGCCCCTCTGTTTCAGCCCCTCTGTTTCTCGCCCTCTGTTTCAGCCTTTCTGTTTCTCGCCCTCTGTTTCAGCCCCTCTGATTCAGCCCCTCTGTTTCTCGCGCTCTGTTTCAGCCCCTCTGTTTCTCGCCCTCTGTTTCAGCCCCTCTATTTCTCGCCCTCTGTTTCAGCCCCTCTATTTCTCGCCCTCTGTTTCAGCCCCTCTGTTTCAGCCCCACTGTTTCTCGCCCTCTGTTTCAGTCCCTCTGTTTCTCGCCCTCTGTTTCAGCCCCTCTGTTTCTCGCCCTCTGTTTCAGCCCCTCTATTTCTCGCCCTCTGTTTCAGTCCCTCTGTTTCAGCCCCTCTGTTTCAGCCCCTCTGTTTCTCGCCCTCTGTTTCAGCCCCTCTGTTTCTCGCCCTCTGTTTCAGCCCCTCTGTTTCTCGCATCTCTGATTCAGCCCCTCTGTTTCTTGCCCTCTGTTTCAGCCCCTCTGTTTCTCGACCGCTGTTTCAGCCTCTCTGTTTCTCGCCCTCTGTTTCAGCCCCTCTGTTTCAGACCCTCTGTTTCAGCCCCTCTGTTTCTCGCCCTCTGTTTCAGCCCCTCTGTTTCTCGACCTCTGTTTCAGACCCTCTGTTTCTCGCACTCTGTGTCAGCCCCTCTGATTCAGCCCCTCTGTTGCAGCCCCTCTGATTCAGCCCCTCTGTTTCAGCCCCTCTATTTCAGCCCCTCTGTTTCAGCCCCTCTGTTTCATCCCCTCTGTTTCTTGCCCTCTGTTTCTCACCCTCTGTTTCTCGCCCTCTGTTTCAGCCCCTCTGTTTTTTGCCCTCTGTTTCAGCCCCTCTGTTTCTCGCCCTCTGTTTCTCACCCTCTGTTTCTCGCCCTCTGTTTAAGCCCCTCTGTTTTTTGCCCTCTGTTTCAGCCCGTCTGTTTCAGCCCCCCTGTTTCAGCCCCTCTGTTTCTCGCCCTCTGTTTCAGCCCCTCTGTTTCTCTCCCTCTGTTTCAGCCACTCTGTTTCAGCCCCTCTGTTTCAGCCCCTCTGTTTCTCGCCCTCTGTTTCAGACCCTCTGTTTCTCGCCCTCTGTCTCAGCCCCTCTGTTTCTCGACCTCTGTTTCAGCCCCTCTGATTCAGCCCCTCTGATTCAGCCCCTCTGTTTCAGCCCCTCTGTTTCAGCCCCTCTGTTTCTCGCCCTCTGTTTACGCCCCTCTGTTTCTCACCCTCTGTTTCAGCCCCTCTGTTTCAGCCCCTCTGTTTCTCGCCCTCTGTTTCAGCCTTTCTGTTTCTCGCCCTCTGTTTCAGCCCCTCTGATTCAGCCCCTCTGTTTCTCGCGCTCTGTTTCAGCCCCTCTGTTTCTCGCCCTCTGTTTCAGCCCCTCTATTTCTCGCCCTCTGTTTCTGCCCCTCTGTTTCAGCCCCACTGTTTCAGCCCCTCTGTTTCAGCCCCTCTGTTTCTCGCCCTCTGTTTCAGTCCCTCTGTTTCTCGCCCTCTGTTTCAGCCCCACTATTTCTCGCACTCTGTTTCAGTCCCTCTGTTTCAGCCCCTCTGTTTCAGCCCCTCTGTTTCTCGCCCTCTGTTTCAGCCCCTCTGTTTCTCGCCCTCTGTTTCAGCCCCTCTGTTTCAGCCTGTCTGTTTCAGTCCCTCTGTTTCTCGCATCTCTGATTCAGCCCCTCTGTTTCTTGCCCTCTGTTTCAGCCCCTCTGTTTCTCGCCCGCTGTTTCAGCCTCTCTGTTTCTCGCCCTCTGTTTCAGCCCCTCTGTTTCAGCCCCTCTGTTTCAGCCCCTCTGTTTCTCGCCCTCTGTTTCAGCCCCTCTGTTTCTCGCCCTCTGTTTCAGACCCTCTGTTTCTCGCACTCTGTGTCAGCCCCTCTGATTCAGCCCCTCTGTTGCAGCCCCTCTGATTCAGCCCCTCTGTTCCAGCCCCTCTATTTCAGCCCCTCTGTTTCAGCCCCTCTGTTTCATCCCCTCTGTTTCTTGCCCTCTGTTTCTCACCCTCTGTTTCTCGCCCTCTGTTTCAGCCCCTCTGTTTTTTGCCCTCTGTTTCAGCCCCTCTGTTTCTCGCCCTCTGTTTCTCACCCTCTGTTTCTCGCCCTCTGTTTCAGCCCCTCTGTTTTTTGCCCTCTGTTTCAGCCCGTCTGTTTCAGCCCCTCTGTTTCAGCCCCTCTGTTTCTCGCCCTCTGTTTCAGCACCTCTGTTTCTCGCCCTCTGTTTCAGCCCCTCTGTTTCTCGCCCTCTGTTTCAGCCACTCTGTTTCAGCCCCTCTGTTTCAGCCCCTCTGTTTCTCGCCCTCTGTTTCAGACCCACTGTTTCTCGCCCTCTGTCTCAGCCACTCTGTTTCTCGACCTCTGTTTCAGCCCCTCTGATTCAGCCCCTCTGTTTCAGCTCTTCTGATTCAGCCCCTCTGATTCAGCCCCTCTGTTTCTCACCCTCTGTTTCAGCCCCTCTGTTTCTCGCCCTCTGTTTCAGACCCACTGTTTCTCGCCCTCTGTTTCAGCCTTTCTGTTTCTCGCCCTCTGTTTCAGCCCCTCTGATTCAGCCCCTCTGTTTCTCGCGCTCTGTTTCAGCCCCTCTGTTTCTCGCCCTCTGTTTCAGCCCCTCTATTTCTCGCCCTCTGTTTCAGCCCCTCTATTTCTCGCCCTCTGTTTCAGCCCCTCTGTTTCAGCCCCACTGTTTCAGCCCCACTGTTTCAGTCCCTCTGTTTCTCGCCCTCTGTTTCAGCACCTCTGTTTCTCGCCCTCTGTTTCAGCCCCTCTATTTCTCGCCCTCTGTTTCAGTCCCTCTGTTTCAGCCCGTCTGTTTCAGCCACTCTGTTTCTCGCCCTCTGTTTCCGCCCCTCTGTTTCTCACCCTCTGTTTCAGCCCCTCTGTTTCTCGACCTCTGTTTCAGCCCCTCTGATTCAGCCCCTCTGTTTCAGCCCCTCTGTTTCAGCCCCTCTGTTTCATCCCCTCTGTTTCTCGCCCTCTGTTTCAGCCCCTCTGTTTTTCGCCCTATGTTTCAGCCCCTCTGTTTCTCGCCCTCTGTTTCAGGCTCTCTGTTTCAGCCCGTCTGTTTCAGCCCCTCTGTTTCAGCCCCTCTGTTTCTGGCCCTCTGTTTCTCGCCCGCTGTTTCAGCCCCTTTGTTTCTCGCCCTCTGTTTCAGCCCCTCTGTTTCAGCCCCTCTGATTCAGCCCCTCTGATTCAGCCCCTCTGTTTCTCGCCCTCTGTTTCAGCCCCTCTGTTTCAGCCCCTCTGTTTCAGCCCCTCTGTTTCTCGCCCTCTATTTCAGCCCCTCTGTTTCTCATCCTCTGTTTCAGCCCCTCTGTTTCTCGCCCTCTGTTTCAGCCCCTCTGTTTCAGCCCCTCTGTTTCTCGCCCTCTGTTTCAGCCCCTCTGTTTCTCGCCCTCTGTTTCAGCCCCTCTGTTTCAGCACCTCTGTTTCATCCCCTCTGTTTCAGCCAACCTGTTTCAGCCCCTCTGTTTCAGCCCCTCTGTTTCTCGCCCTCTGTTTCAGCCCCTCTGTTTCTCGCCCTCTGTTTCAGCCACTCTGTTTCAGCCCCTCTGTTTCAGCCCCTCTGTTTCTCGCCCTCTGTTTCAGCCCCTCTGTTTCAGCCTCTCTGTTTCAGCCCCTCTGTTTCTCGCATCTCTGATTCAGCCCCTCTGTTTCTTGCCCTCTGTTTCAGCCCCTCTGTTTCTCGCCCGCTGTTTCAGCCTCTCTGTTTCTCGCCCTCTGTTTCAGCCCCTCTGTTTCAGCCCCTCTGTTTCAGCGCCTCTGTTTCTCGCCCTCTGTTTCAGCCCCTCTGTTTCTCACCCTCTGTTTCAGACCCTCTGTTTCTCGCACTCTGTGTCAGCCCCTCTGATTCAGCCCCTCTGTTGCAGCCCCTCTGATTCAGCCCCTCTGTTTCAGCCCCTCTATTTCAGCCCCTCTGTTTCAGCCCCTCTGTTTCATCCCCTCTGTTTCTTGCCCTCTGTTTCTCACCCTCTGTTTCTCGCCCTCTGTTTCAGCCTCTCTGTTTTTTGCCCTCTGTTTCAGCCCCTCTGTTTCTCGCCCTCTGTTTCTCACCCTCTGTTTCTCGCCCTCTATTTCAGCCCCTCTGTTTTTTGCCCTCGGTTTCAGCCCGTCTGTTTCAGCCCCTCTGTTTCAGCCCCTCTGTTTCTCGCCCTCTGTTTCAGCCCCTCTGTTTCTCGCCCTCTGTTTCAGCCCCTCTGTTTCTCGCCCTCTGTTTCAGCCACTCTGTTTCAGCCCCTCTGTTTCAGCCCCTCTGTTTCTCGCCCTCTGTTTCAGACCCTCTGTTTCTCGCCCTCTGTCTCAGCCCCTCTGTTTCTCGACCTCTGTTTCAGCCCCTCTGATTCAGCCCCTCTGTTTCAGCTCTTCTGATTCAGCCCCTCTGATTCAGCCCCTCTGTTTCAGACCCTCTGTTTCAGCCCCTCTGTTTCAGCCCCTCTGTTTCTCGCCCTCTGTTTCAGACCCTCTGTTTCTCGCCCTCTGTCTCAGCCCCTCTGTTTCTCGACCTCTGTTTCAGCCCCTCTGATTCAGCCCCTCTGTTTCAGCTCTTCTGATTCAGCCCCTCTGATTCAGCCCCTCTGTTTCAGACCCTCTGTTTCAGCCCCTCTGTTTCAGCCCCTCTGTTTCTCGCCCTCTGTTTCAGCCCCTCTGATTCAGACCCTCTGTTTCAACCCCTCTGATTCAGCCCCTCTGTTTCAGCCCCTCTGAATCAGCCCCTCAAATTGAGCCCCTCTGTTTCTCGCCCTCTGTTTCAGCCCCTCTGTTTCTCGCCCTCTGTTTCAGCACCTCTGTTTCTCGCCCTCTGTTTCAGCCCCTCTATTTCTCGCCCTCTGTTTCAGTCCCTCTGTTTCAGCCCGTCTGTTTCAGCCACTCTGTTTCTCGCCCTCTGTTTCCGCCCCTCTGTTTCTCACCCTCTGTTTCAGCCCCTCTGTTTCTCGACCTCTGTTTCAGCGCCTCTGATTCAGCCCCTCTGTTTCAGCCCCTCTGTTTCAGCCCCTCTGTTTCATCCCCTCTGTTTCTCGCCCTCTGTTTCAGCCCCTCTGTTTTTCGCCCTATGTTTCAGCCCCTCTGTTTCTCGCCCTCTGTTTCAGGCTCTCTGTTTCAGCCCGTCTGTTTCAGCCCCTCTGTTTCAGCCCCTCTGTTTCTGGCCCTCTGTTTCTCGCCCGCTGTTTCAGCCCCTTTGTTTCTCGCCCTCTGTTTCAGCCCCTCTGTTTCAGCCCCTCTGATTCAGCCCCTCTGATTCAGCCCCTCTGTTTCTCGCCCTCTGTTTCAGCCCCTCTGTTTCAGCCCCTCTGTTTCAGCCCCTCTGTTTCTCGCCCTCTATTTCAGCCCCTCTGTTTCTCATCCTCTGTTTCAGCCCCTCTGTTTCTCGCCCTCTGTTTCAGCCCCTCTGTTTCAGCCCCTCTGTTTCTCGCCCTCTGTTTCAGCCCCTCTGTTTCTCGCCCTCTGTTTCAGCCCCTCTGTTTCAGCACCTCTGTTTCATCCCCTCTGTTTCAGCCAACCTGTTTCAGCCCCTCTGTTTCAGCCCCTCTGTTTCTCGCCCTCTGTTTCAGCCCCTCTGTTTCTCGCCCTCTGTTTCAGCCACTCTGTTTCAGCCCCTCTGTTTCAGCCCCTCTGTTTCTCGCCCTCTGTTTCAGCCCCTCTGTTTCAGCCTCTCTGTTTCAGCCCCTCTGTTTCTCGCATCTCTGATTCAGCCCCTCTGTTTCTTGCCCTCTGTTTCAGCCCCTCTGTTTCTCGCCCGCTGTTTCAGCCTCTCTGTTTCTCGCCCTCTGTTTCAGCCCCTCTGTTTCAGCCCCTCTGTTTCAGCGCCTCTGTTTCTCGCCCTCTGTTTCAGCCCCTCTGTTTCTCACCCTCTGTTTCAGACCCTCTGTTTCTCGCACTCTGTGTCAGCCCCTCTGATTCAGCCCCTCTGTTGCAGCCCCTCTGATTCAGCCCCTCTGTTTCAGCCCCTCTATTTCAGCCCCTCTGTTTCAGCCCCTCTGTTTCATCCCCTCTGTTTCTTGCCCTCTGTTTCTCACCCTCTGTTTCTCGCCCTCTGTTTCAGCCTCTCTGTTTTTTGCCCTCTGTTTCAGCCCCTCTGTTTCTCGCCCTCTGTTTCTCACCCTCTGTTTCTCGCCCTCTATTTCAGCCCCTCTGTTTTTTGCCCTCGGTTTCAGCCCGTCTGTTTCAGCCCCTCTGTTTCAGCCCCTCTGTTTCTCGCCCTCTGTTTCAGCCCCTCTGTTTCTCGCCCTCTGTTTCAGCCCCTCTGTTTCTCGCCCTCTGTTTCAGCCACTCTGTTTCAGCCCCTCTGTTTCAGCCCCTCTGTTTCTCGCCCTCTGTTTCAGACCCTCTGTTTCTCGCCCTCTGTCTCAGCCCCTCTGTTTCTCGACCTCTGTTTCAGCCCCTCTGATTCAGCCCCTCTGTTTCATCTCTTCTGATTCAGCCCCTCTGATTCAGCCCCTCTGTTTCAGACCCTCTGTTTCAGCCCCTCTGTTTCAGCCCCTCTGTTTCTCGCCCTCTGTTTCAGACCCTCTGTTTCTCGCCCTCTGTCTCAGCCCCTCTGTTTCTCGACCTCTGTTTCAGCCCCTCTGATTCAGCCCCTCTGTTTCAGCTCTTCTGATTCAGCCCCTCTGATTCAGCCCCTCTGTTTCAGACCCTCTGTTTCAGCCCCTCTGTTTCAGCCCCTCTGTTTCTCGCCCTCTGTTTCAGCCCCTCTGATTCAGACCCTCTGTTTCAACCCCTCTGATTCAGCCCCTCTGTTTCAGCCCCTCTGAATCAGCCCCTCAAATTGAGCCCCTCTGTTTCTCGCCCTCTGTTTCAGCCCCTCTGTTTCCCGCCCTCTGTTTCAGCCACTCAGTTTCTCGCCCACTGTTTCAGCCCCGCTGATTCAGCCCCTCTGTTTCAGCCCCTCTGAATCAGTCCCTCTGATTCAGCCCCTCTGATTCAGACCCTCTGTTTCAGCCCCTGTGTTTCAGTCGCTCTGTTTCTCGCCCTCTGTTTCAGCCCCTCTATTTCTCGCCCTCTGTTTCAGCCCCTCTGATTCAGACCCTCTGTTTCAACCCCTCTCATTCAGCCCCTCTGATTTAGCCCCTCTGATTCAGCCCCTCTGTTTCTCGCCCTCTGTTTCAGCCCTTCTGTGTCAGCCCCTTTGTTTCTTGCAGTCTGTTTCAGCCCCTCTGTTTCTCGCCCTCTGTTTCAGCCCCTCTGATTCAGCCCCTCGGTTTCAGCCCCTCTGATTCAGCCCCTCTGATTTAGCCCTCTGATTCAGCCCCTCTGTTTCTCGCCCTCAGTTTCAGCCCCTCTGTTTTTCGCCCTCTTTTTCAACCCCTCTGTTTCAGCCCGTCTGTTTCAGCCACTCTGTTTCTCGCCCTCTGTTTCAGCCCCTCTGTTTCTCACCCTCTGTTTCAGCCCCTCTGTTTCTCGACCTCTGTTTCAGCCCCTCTGATTCAGCCCCTCTGTTTCAGCCCCTCTGATTCAGCCCCTCTGTTTCAGCCCCTCTGTTACAGCCCCTCTGTTTCATCCCCTCTGTTTCTCGCCCTCTGTTTCAGCCCCTCTGTTTTTCGCCCTATGTTTCAGCCCCTCTGTTTCTCGCCCTCTGTTTCAGGCTCTCTGTTTCAGCCCGTCTGTTTCAGCCCCTCTGTTTCAGCCCCTCTGTTTCTGGCCCTCTGTTTCTCGCCCTCTGTTTCAGCCCCTCTGTTTCAGCCCCTCTGTTTCTCGCCCTCTATTTCAGCCCCTCTGTTTCTCATCCTCTGTTTCAGCCCCTCTGTTTCTCGCCCTCTGTTTCAGCCCCTCTGTTTCAGCCCCTCTGTTTCTCGCCCTCTGTTTCAGCCCCTCTGTTTCTCGCCCTCTGTTTCAGCCCCTCTGTTTCAGCACCTCTGTTTCAGCCCCTCTGTTTCAGCCAACCTGTTTCAGCCCCTCTATTTCAGCCCCTCTGTTTCAGCCCCTCTGTTTCACCCCCTCTGTTACTCGCCCTCTGTTTCAGCCACTCTGTTTTTCGCCCTCTTTTTCAGCCCCTCTGTTTCAGCCCTCTGTTTCAGCCCCTCTGTTTCTCACCCTCTGTTTCAGCCCCTCTGATTCAGCCCCTCTGTTTCGCGCCCTCTGTTTCAGTCCCTCTGATTCAGCCCCTCTGTTTCAGTCCCTCTGTTTCTCGCCCTCTGTTTCAGCCCCACTTTTTCAGCCCCTCTGTTTCAGCCCCTCTGTTTCAACCCCTCTGTTTCAGCCCCTCTGTTTCTAGCCCTCTGTTTCAGCCAATCTGTTTCTCCCCCTCTGTTTCAGCCCCTCTGTTTCTCACCGTCTGTTTCAGCCCCTCTGATTCAGCCCCTCTGTTTCTCGCTCTCTGTTTCAGCCCCTCTGTTTCTCGCCCTCTGTTTCAGCCCCACTGTTTCAGCCCCTCTGTTTCTTCCCCTCTGATTCAGCCCCTCTGTTGCAGCCCCTCTGTTTCAGCCCCTCTGATTTAGCCCTCTGATTCAGCCCCTCTGTTTCTCGCCCTCTGTTTCAGCCCCTCTATTTCTCGCCCTCTGTTTCAGCCCCTCTATTTCTCGCCCTCTGTTTCAGCCCCTCTGTTTCAGCCCCACTGTTTCAGCCCCACTGTTTCAGCCCCTCTGTTTCTCGCCCTCTGTTTCAGCACCTCTGTTTCTCGCCCTCTGTTTCAGCCCCTCTATTTCTCGCCCTCTGTTTCAGTCCCTCTGTTTCAGCCCGTCTGTTTCAGCCACTCTGTTTCTCGCCCTCTGTTTCCGCCCCTCTGTTTCTCACCCTCTGTTTCAGCCCCTCTGTTTCTCGACCTCTGTTTCAGCCCCTCTGATTCAGCCCCTCTGTTTCAGCCCCTCTGTTTCAGCCCCTCTGTTTCATCCCCTCTGTTTCTCGCCCTCTGTTTCAGCCCCTCTGTTTTTCGCCCTATGTTTCAGCCCCTCTGTTTCTCGCCCTCTGTTTCAGGCTCTCTGTTTCAGCCCGTCTGTTTCAGCCCCTCTGTTTCAGCCCCTCTGTTTCTGGCCCTCTGTTTCTCGCCCGCTGTTTCAGCCCCTTTGTTTCTCGCCCTCTGTTTCAGCCCCTCTGTTTCAGCCCCTCTGATTCAGCCCCTCTGATTCAGCCCCTCTGTTTCTCGCCCTCTGTTTCAGCCCCTCTGTTTCAGCCCCTCTGTTTCAGCCCCTCTGTTTCTCGCCCTCTATTTCAGCCCCTCTGTTTCTCATCCTCTGTTTCAGCCCCTCTGTTTCTCGCCCTCTGTTTCAGCCCCTCTGTTTCAGCCCCTCTGTTTCTCGCCCTCTGTTTCAGCCCCTCTGTTTCTCGCCCTCTGTTTCAGCCCCTCTGTTTCAGCACCTCTGTTTCATCCCCTCTGTTTCAGCCAACCTGTTTCAGCCCCTCTGTTTCAGCCCCTCTGTTTCTCGCCCTCTGTTTCAGCCCCTCTGTTTCTCGCCCTCTGTTTCAGCCACTCTGTTTCAGCCCCTCTGTTTCAGCCCCTCTGTTTCTCGCCCTCTGTTTCAGCCCCTCTGTTTCAGCCTCTCTGTTTCAGCCCCTCTGTTTCTCGCATCTCTGATTCAGCCCCTCTGTTTCTTGCCCTCTGTTTCAGCCCCTCTGTTTCTCGCCCGCTGTTTCAGCCTCTCTGTTTCTCGCCCTCTGTTTCAGCCCCTCTGTTTCAGCCCCTCTGTTTCAGCGCCTCTGTTTCTCGCCCTCTGTTTCAGCCCCTCTGTTTCTCACCCTCTGTTTCAGACCCTCTGTTTCTCGCACTCTGTGTCAGCCCCTCTGATTCAGCCCCTCTGTTGCAGCCCCTCTGATTCAGCCCCTCTGTTTTAGGCCCTCTATTTCAACCCCTCTGTTTCAGCCCCTCTGTTTCATCCCCTCTGTTTCTTGCCCTCTGTTTCTCACCCTCTGTTTCTCGCCCTCTGTTTCAGCCTCTCTGTTTTTTGCCCTCTGTTTCAGCCCCTCTGTTTCTCGCCCTCTGTTTCTCACCCTCTGTTTCTCGCCCTCTGTTTCAGCCCCTCTGTTTTTTGCCCTCGGTTTCAGCCCGTCTGTTTCAGCCCCTCTGTTTCAGCCCCTCTGTTTCTCGCCCTCTGTTTCAGCCCCTCTGTTTCTCGCCCTCTGTTTCAGCCCCTCTGTTTCTCGCCCTCTGTTTCAGCCACTCTGTTTCAGCCCCTCTGTTTCAGCCCCTCTGTTTCTCGCCCTCTGTTTCAGACCCTCTGTTTCTCGCCCTCTGTCTCAGCCCCTCTGTTTCTCGACCTCTGTTTCAGCCCCTCTGATTCAGCCCCTCTGTTTCAGCTCTTCTGATTCAGCCCCTCTGATTCAGCCCCTCTGTTTCAGACCCTCTGTTTCAGCCCCTCTGTTTCAGCCCCTCTGTTTCTCGCCCTCTGTTTCAGACCCTCTGTTTCTCGCCCTCTGTCTCAGCCCCTCTGTTTCTCGACCTCTGTTTCAGCCCCTCTGATTCAGCCCCTCTGTTTCAGCTCTTCTGATTCAGCCCCTCTGATTCAGCCCCTCTGTTTCAGACCCTCTGTTTCAGCCCCTCTGTTTCAGCCCCTCTGTTTCTCGCCCTCTGTTTCAGCCCCTCTGATTCAGACCCTCTGTTTCAACCCCTCTGATTCAGCCCCTCTGTTTCAGCCCCTCTGAATCAGCCCCTCAAATTGAGCCCCTCTGTTTCTCGCCCTCTGTTTCAGCCCCTCTGTTTCTCGCCCTCTGTTTCAGCCACTCAGTTTCTCGCCCACTGTTTCAGCCCCGCTGATTCAGCCCCTCTGTTTCAGCCCCTCTGAATCAGTCCCTCTGATTCAGCCCCTCTGTTTCAGACCCTCTGTTTCAGCCCCTGTGTTTCAGTCGCTCTGTTTCTCGCCCTCTGTTTCAGCCCCTCTATTTCTCGCCCTCTGTTTCAGCCCCTCTGATTCAAACCCTCTGTTTCAACCCCTCTCATTCAGCCCCTCTGATTTAGCCCCTCTGATTCAGCCCCTCTGTTTCTCGCCCTCTGTTTCAGCCCTTCTGTTTCAGCCCCTTTGTTTCTTGCAGTCTGTTTCAGCCCCTCTGTTTCTCGCCCTCTGTTTCAGCCCCTCTGATTCAGCCCCTCGGTTTCAGCCCCTCTGATTCAGCCCCTCTGATTTAGCCCTCTGATTCAGCCCCTCTGTTTCTCGCCCTCAGTTTCAGCCCCTCTGTTTTTCGCCCTCTTTTTCAACCCCTCTGTTTCAGCCCGTCTGTTTCAGCCACTCTGTTTCTCGCCCTCTGTTTCAGCCCCTCTGTTTCTCACCCTCTGTTTCAGCCCCTCTGTTTCTCGACCTCTGTTTCAGCCCCTCTGATTCAGCCCCTCTGTTTCAGCCCCTCTGATTCAGCCCCTCTGTTTCAGCCCCTCTGTTACAGCCCCTCTGTTTCATCCCCTCTGTTTCTCGCCCTCTGTTTCAGCCCCTCTGTTTTTCGCCCTATGTTTCAGCCCCTCTGTTTCTCGCCCTCTGTTTCAGGCTCTCTGTTTCAGCCCGTCTGTTTCAGCCCCTCTGTTTCAGCCCCTCTGTTTCTGGCCCTCTGTTTCTCGCCCTCTGTTTCAGCCCCTCTGTTTCAGCCCCTCTGTTTCTCGCCCTCTATTTCAGCCCCTCTGTTTCTCATCCTCTGTTTCAGCCCCTCTGTTTCTCGCCCTCTGTTTCAGCCCCTCTGTTTCAGCCCCTCTGTTTCTCGCCCTCTGTTTCAGCCCCTCTGTTTCTCGCCCTCTGTTTCAGCCCCTCTGTTTCAGCACCTCTGTTTCAGCCCCTCTGTTTCAGCCAACCTGTTTCAGCCCCTCTATTTCAGCCCCTCTGTTTCAGCCCCTCTGTTTCACCCCCTCTGTTACTCGCCCTCTGTTTCAGCCACTCTGTTTTTCGCCCTCTTTTTCAGCCCCTCTGTTTCAGCCCTCTGTTTCAGCCCCTCTGTTTCTCACCCTCTGTTTCGGCCCCTCTGATTCAGCCCCTCTGTTTCGCGCCCTCTGTTTCAGTCCCTCTGATTCAGCCCCTCTGTTTCAGTCCCTCTGTATCTCGCCCTCTGTTTCAGCCCCACTTTTTCAGCCCCTCTGTTTCAGCCCCACTGTTTCAACCCCTCTGTTTCAGCCCCTCTGTTTCTAGCCCTCTGTTTCAGCCAATCTGTTTCTCGCCCTCTGTTTCAGCCCCTCTGTTTCTCACCGTCTGTTTCAGCCCCTCTGATTCAGCCCCTCTGTTTCTCGCCCTCTGTTTCAGCCCCTCTGTTTCTCGCCCTCTGTTTCAGCCCCACTGTTTCAGCCCCTCTGTTTCTTCCCCTCTGATTCAGCCCCTCTGTTGCAGCCCCTCTGTTTCAGCCCCTCTGATTTAGCCCTCTGATTCAGCCCCTCTGTTTCTCGCCCTCTGTTTCAGCCCCTCTGTTTTTCGCCCTCTTTTTCATCCCCTCTGTTTCAGCCCGTCTGTTTCAGCCCCGCTGATTCAGCCCCTCTGTTTCAGCCCCTCTGAATCAGCCCCTCTGATTCAGCCCGTCTGTTTCAGACCCTCTGTTTCAGCCCCTCTGTTTCAGCCCCTCTGTTTCTCGCCCTCTGTTTCAGCCCCTATGTTTCTCGCCCTCTGTTTCAGCCCCTCTGTTTCTCGCCCTCTGTTTCAGCCCCTCTGATTCAGACCCTCTGTTTCAACCCCTCTGATTCAGCCCCTCTTATTTAGCCCCTCTGATTCAGCAACACTGTTTCTCGCCCTCTGTTTCAGCCCTTCTGTTTCAGCCCCTCTGTTTCTCGCCCTCTGTTTCAGCCCCTCTGATTCAGACCCTCTGTTTCAGCCCCTCTGATTCAGCCCCTCTGATTTAGCCCTCTGATTCAGCCCCTCTGTTTCTCGCTCTCTGTTTCAGCCCCTCTGTTTCAGCCCCTCGTTTCAGCCCCTCTGTTTCTCACCCTCTGTTTCAGTCGCTCTGATTCAGCCCCTCTGATTCAGCCCCACTCATTCAGCCCCTATGTTTCAGCCCCTCTGTTTCTCGCCCTCTGTTTCAGCCCCTCTGTTTCTCGCCCACAGTTTCAGCCCCTCTGTTTCAGCTCCTCTGTTTCAGTCCCTCTGTTTCTAGCCCTCTGTTTCTCGCCCTCTGTTTCAGCCCCTATATTTCTCGCCCTCTGTTTCAGCCCCTCTATTTCTCACCCTCTGTTTCAGCCCCTCTGTTTCAGCCCCTCTGTTTCTCGCCCTCTGTTTCAGCCCCTCTGTTTCTCGCCCTCTGTTTCAGCCCCTCTGTTTCTCGCCCTCTGTTTCAGCCTCTCTGTTTCTCGCCCTCTGTTTCAGCCCCTCTGTTTCTCGCTCTCTGTTTCAGCCCCTCTGTTTCAGCCCCTCGTTTCAGCCCCTCTGTTTCTCACCCTCTGTTTCAGCCCCTCTGATTCAGCCCCTCTGATTCAGCCCCACTCATTCAGCCCCTATATTTCTCGCCCTCTGTTTCAGCCCCACTATTTCTCACCCTCTGTTTCAGCCCCTCTGTTTCAGCCCCTCTGTTTCTCGCCCTCTGTTTCAGCCCCTCTGTTTCTCGCCCTCTGTTTCAGCCCCTCTGTTTCTCGCCCTCTGTATCAGCCCCTCTGTTTCAGCCCCTCTGATTCAGACCCTCTGTTTCAGCCCCTCTGATTCAGCCCCTCTGATTTAGCCCTCTGATTCAGCCCCTCTGTTTCTCGCTCTCTGTTTCAGCCCCTCTGTTTCAGCCCCTCGTTTCAGCCCCTCTGTTTCTCACCCTCTGTTTCAGCCCCTCTGATTCAGCCCCTCTGATTCAGCCCCTCTGAATCAGCCCCTATGTTTCAGCCCCTCTGTTTCTCGCCCTCTGTTTCAGCCCCTCTGTTTCTCGCCCTCTGTTTCAGCCCCTCTGTTTCAGCCCCTCTGTTTCAGTCCCTCTGTTTCTCGCCCTCTGTTTCTCGCCCTCTGTTTCAGCCCCTATATTTCTCGCCCTCTGTTTCAGCCCCTCTATTTCTCACCCTCTGTTTCAGCCCCTCTGTTTCAGCCCCTCTGTTTCTCGCCCTCTGTTTCAGCCCCTCTGTTTCTCGCCCTCTGTTTCAGCCCCTCTGTTTCTCGCCCTCTGTTTCAGCCTCTCTGTTTCTCGCCCTCTGTTTCAGCCCCTCTGTTTCAGCCCCTCTGTTTCAGCCCCTCTGTTTCCGCCCCTCTGTTTCTCGCCCTCTGTTTCAGCCCCTCTGTTTCTCGCTCTCTGTTTCAGCCCCTCTGTTTCAGCCCCTCGTTTCAGCCCCTCTGTTTCTCACCCTCTGTTTCAGCCCCTCTGATTCAGCCCCTCTGATTCAGCCCCACTCATTCAGCCCCTATATTTCTCGCCCTCTGTTTCAGCCCCTCTATTTCTCACCCTCTGTTTCAGCCCCTCTGTTTCAGCCCCTCTGTTTCTCGCCCTCTGTTTCAGCCCCTCTGTTTCTCGCCCTCTGTTTCAGCCCCACTGTTTCAGCCCCTCTGTTTCTTCCCCTCTGATTCAGCCCCTCCGTTGCAGCCCCTCTGTTTCAGCCCCTCTGATTTAGCCCTCTGATTCAGCCCCTCTGTTTCTCGCCCTCTGTTTCAGCCCCTCTGTTTTTCGACCTCTTTTTCATCCCCTCTGTTTCAGCCCGTCTGTTTCAGCCCCGCTGATTCAGCCCCTCTGTTTCAGCCCCTCTGAATCAGCCCCTCTGATTCAGCCCGTCTGTTTCAGACCCTCTGTTTCAGCCCCTCTGTTTCAGTCCCTCTGTTTCTCGCCCTCTGTTTCAGCCCCTATGTTTCTCGCCCTCTGTTTCAGCCCCTCTGTTTCTCGCCCTCTGTTTCAGCCCCTCTGATTCAGACCCTCTGTTTCAACCCCTCTGATTCAGCCCCTCTTATTTAGCCCCTCTGATTCAGCAACACTGTTTCTCGCCCTCTGTTTCAGCATTTCTGTTTCAGCCCCTCTGTTTCTCGCCCTCTGTTTCAGCCCCTCTGATTCAGCCCCTCTGTTTCAGCCCCTCTGATTCAGCCCCTCTGATTTAGCCCTGTGATTCAGCCCCTCTGTTTCTCGCTCTCTGTTTCAGCCCCTCTGTTTCAGCCCCTCGTTTCAGCCCCTCTGTTTCTCACCCTCTGTTTCAGCCCCTCTGATTCAGCCCCTCTGATTCAGCCCCACTCATTCAGCCCCTATGTTTCAGCCCCTCTGTTTCTCGCCCTCTGTTTCAGCCCCTCTGTTTCTCGCCCTCTGTTTCAGCCCCTCTGTTTCAGCCCCTCTGTTTCAGTCCCTCTGTTTCTCGCCCTCTGTTTCTCGCCCTCTGTTTCAGCCCCTATATTTCTCGCCCTCTGTTTCAGCCCCTCTATTTCTCACCCTCTGTTTCAGCCCCTCTGTTTCAGCCCCTCTGTTTCTCGCCCTCTGTTTCAGCCCCTCTGTTTCTCGCCCTCTGTTTCAGCCCCTCTGTTTCTCGCCCTCTGTTTCAGCCTCTCTGTTTCTCGCCCTCTGTTTCAGCCCCTCTGTTTCAGCCCCTCTGTTTCAGCCCCTCTGTTTCCGCCCCTCTGTTTCTCGCCCTCTGTTTCAGCCCCTCTGTTTCTCGCTCTCTGTTTCAGCCCCTCTGTTTCAGCCCCTCGTTTCAGCCCCTCTGTTTCTCACCCTCTGTTTCAGCCCCTCTGATTCAGCCCCTCTGATTCAGCCCCACTCATTCAGCCCCTATATTTCTCGCCCTCTGTTTCAGCCCCTCTATTTCTCACCCTCTGTTTCAGCCCCTCTGTTTCAGCCCCTCTGTTTCTCGCCCTCTGTTTCAGCCCCTCTGTTTCTCAACCTCTGTTTCAGCCCCTCTGTTTCAGCCCCACTGTTTCAGCCCCTCTGTTTCAGCCCCTCTGTTTCAACCCCTCTGTTTCAGCCCCTCTGTTTCTAGCCCTCTGTTTCAGCCAATCTGTTTCTCGCCCTCTGTTTCAGCCCCTCTGTTTCAGACCCTCTGTTTCTCGCCCGCTGTTTCTGCCCCTCTGTTTCTCGCCCTCTGTTTCAGCCCCTCTGTTTGTCGCCCTCTGTTTCAGCCTCTCTGATTCAGCCCCTCTGATTTAGCCATCTGATTCAG
Organism: Chiloscyllium punctatum; assembly: GCF_047496795.1. NCBI lineage: Eukaryota > Metazoa > Chordata > Chondrichthyes > Orectolobiformes > Hemiscylliidae > Chiloscyllium > Chiloscyllium punctatum. The sequence goes on from NW_027309789.1 coordinate 7,746,424, forward strand.
CCCCTCTGTTTCTCGCCCTCTGTTTCAGCCCCTCTGTTTTTCGCCCTCTTTTTCAGCCCCTCTGTTTCAGCCCGTCTGTTTCAGCCACTCTGTTTCTCGCCCTCTGTTTCAGCCCCTCTGATTCATCCCCTCTGTTTCTCGCCCTCTGTTTCAGCCCCTCTGTTTCTCGCCCTCTGTTTCAGCCCCACTGTTTCAGCCCCTCTGTTTCTTCCCCTCTGATTCAGCCCCTCTGTTTCTCGCCCTCTGTTTCAGCCCCTCTGTTTTTCGCCCTCTTTTTCATCCCCTCTGTTTCAGCCCGTCTGTTTCAGCCCCGCTGATTCAGCCCCTCTGTTTCAGCCCCTCTGAATCAGCCCCTCTGATTCAGCCCGTCTGTTTCAGACCCTCTGTTTCAGCCCCTCTGTTTCAGCCCCTCTATTTCTCGCCCTCTGTTTCTGCCCCTCTGTTTCTCGCCCTCTGTTTCAGCCCCGCCGTTGCTCGCCGTCTGTTTCAGCCCCTCTGATTCAGCCCCTCTGTTTCAGTCCCTCTGATTCAGCCCCTCAGATTCAGGCTCTCTGATTCAGCCCCACTGTTTCTCGCCCTCTGTTTCAGCCCCTCTGTTTCTCGCCCTCTGTTTCAGCCCCGCTGATTCAGCCCCTCTGTTTCAGCCCCTCTGAATCAGCCCCTCTGTTTCAGCCCCTCTGTTTCAGCCCCTCTGTTTCTGCCCCTCTGTTTCTCGCTCTCTGTTTCAGCCCCTCTGTTTCAGCCCCTCGTTTCAGCCCCTCTGTTTCTCACCCTCTGTTTCAGCCCCTCTGATTCAGCCCCTCTGATTCAGCCCCACTCATTCAGCACCTATGTTTCAGCCCCTCTGTTTCTCGCCCTCTGTTTCTCGCCCTCTGTTTCTCGCCCTCTGTATCAGCCCCTCTGTTTCAGCCCCTCTGTTTCAGTCCCTCTGTTTCTCGCCCTCTGTTTCTCGCCCTCTGTTTCAGCCCCTATATTTCTCGCCCTCTGTTTCAGCCCCTCTATTTCTCACCCTCTGTTTCAGCCCCTCTGTTTCAGCCCCTCTGTTTCTCGCCCTCTGTTTCAGCCCCTCTGTTTCTCGCCCTCTGTTTCAGCCCCTCTGTTTCTCGCCCTCTGTTTCAGCCTCTCTGTTTATCGCCCTCTGTTTCAGCCCCTCTGTTTCAGCCCCTCTGTTTCAGCCCCTCTGTTTCCGCCCCTCTGTTTCTCGCCCTCTGTTTCAGCCCCTCTGTTTCTCGCCCTCTGTTTCAGCCCCTCTGTTTCTCGCCCTCTGTATCAGCCCCTCTGTTTCAGCCCCTCTGTTTCAGCCCCTCTGTTTCAGCTCCTCTGTTTCAGCCCCTCTGTTTCTCGCCCTCAGTTTCTCGCCCTCTGTTACAGCCCCTCTGTTTCTCGCCCTCTGTTCCAGCCCCTCTGTTCAGCCCCTCTGATTCAGCACCTCTTTTTCAGCCCCTCTGTTTCGCGCCCTCTGTTTCAGACCCTCTGTTTTAGCCCTTCTGTTTCAGCCCCTCTGTTTCAGCCCCTCTGTTTCTCGCCCTCTGTTTCTGCCCCTCTGTTTCTCGCCCTCTGTTTCAGCCGCTCTGTTTCTCGCCCTCTGTTTCTCGCCCTCTGTTTCAGCCCCTCTGTTTCTCGCCCTCTGTTTCAGCCACTCTGTTTCAGCCCCTCTGATTCAGCCCCTCTGATTCAGCCCCTCTGATCCTCCCCCTCTGTTTCAGCCCCTCTGTTTCAGCCCTTCTGTTTCAACCCCTCTGTTTCAGCCCCTCTGTTTCTCGCCCTCTGTTTCAGCCCCGCTGATTCAGCCCCTCTGTTTCAGCCCCTCTGAATCAGACCCTCTGATTCAGCACCTCTGTTTCAGCCCCTCTGTTTCAGCGCCTCTGTTTCTCGCCCTCTGTTTCAGCCCCGCCGTTTCTCGCCGACTGATTCAGCCCCTCTGATCCTCCCCCTCTGTTTCAGCCCCTCTGTTTCAGCCCTTCTGTTTCAACCCCTCTGTTTCAGCCCCTCTGTTTCTCGCCCTCTGTTTCAGCCCCGCTGATTCAGCCCCTCTGTTTCTCGCCCTCTGTTTCAGCCCCTCTGTTTCTCGCCCTCTGTTTCAGCCTCTCTGTTTCTCGCCCTCTGTTTCAGCCCCTCTGTTTCAGCCCCTCTGTTTCAGCCCCTCTGTTTCCGCCCCTCTGTTTCTCGCCCTCTGTTTCAGCCCCTCTGTTTCTGGCCCTCTGTTTCAGCCCCTCTGTTTCTCGCCCTCTGTATCAGCCCCTCTGTTTCAGCCCCTCTGTTTCAGCCCCTCTGTTTCAGCTCCTCTGTTTCAGCCCCTCTGTTTCTCGCCCTCAGTTTCTCGCCCTCTGTTACAGCCCCTCTGTTTCTCGCCCTCTGTTCCAGCCCCTCTGTTCAGCCCCTCTGATTCAGCACCTCTTTTTCAGCCCCTCTGTTTCGCGCCCTCTGTTTCAGACCCTCTGTTTTAGCCCTTCTGTTCCAGCCCCTCTGTTTCAGCCCCTCTGTTTCTCGCCCTTTGTTTCTGCCCCTCTGTTTCTCGCCCTCTGTTTCAGCCCCTCTGTTTCTCGCCCTCTGTTTCTCGCCCTCTGTTTCAGCCCCTCTGTTTCTCGCCCTCTGTTTCAGCCACTCTGTTTCAGCCCCTCTGATTCAGCCCGTCTGATTCAGCCCCTCTGATCCTCCCCCTCTGTTTCAGCCCCTCTGTTTCAGCACTTCTGTTTCAACCCCTCTGTTTCAGCCCCTCTGTTTCTCGCCCTCTGTTTCAGCCCCGCTGATTCAGCCCCTCTGTTTCAGCCCCTCTGAATCAGACCCTCTGATTCAGCACCTCTGTTTCAGCCCCTCTGTTTCTGCCCCTCTGTTTCTCGCCCTCTGTTTCAGCCCCGCCGTTTCTCGCCGACTGATTCAGCCCCTCTGATTCAGCCCCTCTGTTTCATTCCCTCTGATTCAGCCCCTCAGATTCAGCCTCTCTGATTCAGCCCCACTGTTTCTCACCCTCTGTTTCAGCCCCTCTTTTTCAGCCCCTCTGTTTCAGCCCCTCTGTTTCTCACCCTCTGTTTCAGCCCCTCTGATTCAGCCCCTCTGTTTCAGCCCCTCTGTTTCAGCCCCTCTGTTTCTGCCCCTCTGTTTCTCGCCCTCTGTTTCAGCCCCGCCGTTGCTCACCATCTGTTTCAGCTCCTCTGATTCAGCCCCTCTGTTTCAGTCCCTCTGATTCAGCCCCTCAGATTCAGGCTCTCTGATTCAGCCCCACTGTTTCTCGCCCTCTGTTTCAGCCCCTCTGTTTCTCGCCCTCTGTTTCAGCCCCGCTGATTCAGCCCCTCTGTTTCAGCCCCTCTGAATCAGGCCCTCTGTTTCAGCCCCTCTGTTTCAGCCCCTCTGTTTCTGCCCCTCTGTTTCTCGCTCTCTGTTTCAGCCCCTCTGTTTCAGCCCCTCGTTTCAGCCCCTCTGTTTCTCACCCTCTGTTTCAGCCCCTCTGATTCAGCCCCTCTGATTCAGCCCCACTCATTCAGCCCCTATGTTTCAGCCCCTCTGTTTCTCGCCCTCTGTTTCTCGCCCTCTGTTTCTCGCCCTCTGTTTCAGCCCCTCTGTTTCAGCCCCTCTGTTTCAGTCCCTCTGTTTCTCGCCCTCTGTTTCTCGCCCTCTGTTTCAGCCCCTATATTTCTCGCCCTCTGTTTCAGCCCCTCTATTTCTCACCCTCTGTTTCAGCCCCTCTGTTTCAGCCCCTCTGTTTCTCGCCCTCTGTTTCAGCCCCTCTGTTTCTCGCCCTCTGTTTCAGCCCCTCTGTTTCTCGCCCTCTGTTTCAGCCTCTCTGTTTATCGCCCTCTGTTTCAGCCCCTCTGTTTCAGCCCCTCTGTTTCAGCCCCTCTGTTTCCGCCCCTCTGTTTCTCGCCCTCTGTTTCAGCCCCTCTGTTTCTCGCCCTCTGTTTCAGCCCCTCTGTTTCTCGCCCTCTGTATCAGCCCCTCTGTTTCAGCCCCTCTGTTTCAGCCCCTCTGTTTCTCGCCCTCTGTTTCAGCCCCTCTGTTTCTCGCCCTCTGTTTCTCGCCCTCTGTTACAGCCCCTCTGTTTCTCGCCCTCTGTTCCAGCCCCTCTGTTCAGCCCCTCTGATTCAGCACCTCTTTTTCAGCCCCTCTGTTTCGCGCCCTCTGTTTCAGACCCTCTGTTTTAGCCCTTCTGTTTCAGCCCCTCTGTTTCAGCCCCTCTGTTTCTCGCCCTCTGTTTCTGCCCCTCTGTTTCTCGCCCTCTGTTTCAGCCCCTCTGTTTCTCGCCCTCTGTTTCTCGCCCTCTGTTTCAGCCCCTCTGTTTCTCGCCCTCTGTTTCAGCCACTCTGTTTCAGCCCCTCTGATTCAGCCCCTCTGATTCAGCCCCTCTGATCCTCCCCCTCTGTTTCAGCCCCTCTGTTTCAGCCCTTCTGTTTCAACCCCTCTGTTTCAGCCCCTCTGTTTCTCGCCCTCTGTTTCAGCCCCGCTGATTCAGCCCCTCTGTTTCAGCCCCTCTGAATCAGACCCTCTGATTCAGCACCTCTGTTTCAGCCCCTCTGTTTCAGCGCCTCTGTTTCTCGCCCTCTGTTTCAGCCCCGCCGTTTCTCGCCGACTGATTCAGCCCCTCTGATCCTCCCCCTCTGTTTCAGCCCCTCTGTTTCAGCCCTTCTGTTTCAACCCCTCTGTTTCAGCCCCTCTGTTTCTCGCCCTCTGTTTCAGCCCCGCTGATTCAGCCCCTCTGTTTCTCGCCCTCTGTTTCAGCCCCTCTGTTTCTCGCCCTCTGTTTCAGCCTCTCTGTTTCTCGCCCTCTGTTTCAGCCCCTCTGTTTCAGCCCCTCTGTTTCAGCCCCTCTGTTTCCGCCCCTCTGTTTCTCGCCCTCTGTTTCAGCCCCTCTGTTTCTCGCCCTCTGTTTCAGCCCCTCTGTTTCTCGCCCTCTGTATCAGCCCCTCTGTTTCAGCCCCTCTGTTTCAGCCCCTCTGTTTCAGCTCCTCTGTTTCAGCCCCTCTGTTTCTCGCCCTCAGTTTCTCGCCCTCTGTTACAGCCCCTCTGTTTCTCGCCCTCTGTTCCAGCCCCTCTGTTCAGCCCCTCTGATTCAGCACCTCTTTTTCAGCCCCTCTGTTTCGCGCCCTCTGTTTCAGACCCTCTGTTTTAGCCCTTCTGTTCCAGCCCCTCTGTTTCAGCCCCTCTGTTTCTCGCCCTTTGTTTCTGCCTCTCTGTTTCTCGCCCTCTGTTTCAGCCCCTCTGTTTCTCGCCCTCTGTTTCTCGCCCTCTGTTTCAGCCCCTCTGTTTCTCGCCCTCTGTTTCAGCCACTCTGTTTCAGCCCCTCTGATTCAGCCCCTCTGATTCAGCCCCTCTGATCCTCCCCCTCTGTTTCAGCCCCTCTGTTTCAGCACTTCTGTTTCAACCCCTCTGTTTCAGCCCCTCTGTTTCTCGCCCTCTGTTTCAGCCCCGCTGATTCAGCCCCTCTGTTTCAGCCCCTCTGAATCAGACCCTCTGATTCAGCACCTCTGTTTCAGCCCCTCTGTTTCAGCGCCTCTGTTTCTCGCCCTCTGTTTCAGCCCCGCCGTTTCTCGCCGACTGATTCAGCCCCTCTGATTCAGCCCCTCTGTTTCATTCCCTCTGATTCAGCCCCTCAGATTCAGCCTCTCTGATTCAGCCCCACTGTTTCTCACCCTCTGTTTCAGCCCCTCTTTTTCAGCCCCTCTGTTTCAGCCCCTCTGTTTCTCACCCTCTGTTTCAGCCCCTCTGATTCAGCCCCTCTGTTTCAGCCCCTCTGTTTCAGCCCCTCTGTTTCTGCCCCTCTGTTTCTCGCCCTCTGTTTCAGCCCCGCCGTTGCTCGCCGTCTGTTTCAGCCCCTCTGATTCAGCCCCTCTGTTTCAGTCCCTCTGATTCAGCCCCTCAGATTCAGGCTCTAATATTCAGCCCCACTGTTTCTCGCCCTCTGTTTCAGCCCCTCTGTTTCTCGCCCTCTATTTCAGCCCCGCTGATTCAGCCCCTCTGTTTCAGCCCCTCTGAATCAGCCCCTCTGTTTCAGCCCCTCTGTTTCAGCCCCTCTGTTTCTGCCCCTCTGTTTCTCGCTCTCTGTTTCAGCCCCTCTGTTTCAGCCCCTCGTTTCAGCCCCTCTGTTTCTCACCCTCTGTTTGAGCCCCTCTGATTCAGCCCCTCTGATTCAGCCCCACTCATTCAGCCCCTATGTTTCAGCCCCTCTGTTTCTCGCCCTCTGTTTCTCGCCCTCTGTTTCTCGCCCTCTGTTTCAGCCCCTCTGTTTCAGCCCCTCTGTTTCAGTCCCTCTGTTTCTCGCCCTCTGTTTCTCGCCCTCTGTTTCAGCCCCTATATTTCTCGCCCTCTGTTTCAGCCCCTCTATTTCTCACCCTCTGTTTCAGCCCCTCTGTTTCAGCCCCTCTGTTTCTCGCCCTCTGTTTCAGCCCCTCTGTTTCTCGCCCTCTGTTTCAGCCCCTCTGTTTCTCGCCCTCTGTTTCAGCCTCTCTGTTTATCACCCTCTGTTTCAGCCCCTCTGTTTCAGCCCCTCTGTTTCAGCCCCTCTGTTTCCGCCCCTCTGTTTCTCGCCCTCTGTTTCAGCCCCTCTGTTTCTCGCCCTCTGTTTCAGCCCCTCTGTTTCTCGCCCTCTGTATCAGCCCCTCTGTTTCAGCCCCTCTGTTTCAGCCCCTCTGTTTCTCGCCCTCTGTTTCAGCCCCTCTGTTTCTCGCCCTCTGTTTCTCGCCCTCTGTTACAGCCCCTCTGTTTCTCGCCCTCTGTTCCAGCCCCTCTGTTCAGCCCCTCTGATTCAGCACCTCTTTTTCAGCCCCTCTGTTTCGCGCCCTCTGTTTCAGACCCTCTGTTTTAGCCCTTCTGTTTCAGCCCCTCTGTTTCAGCCCCTCTGTTTCTCGCCCTCTGTTTCTGCCCCTCTGTTTCTCGCCCTCTGTTTCAGCCCCTCTGTTTCTCGCCCTCTGTTTCTCGCCCTCTGTTTCAGCCCCTCTGTTTCTCGCCCTCTGTTTCAGCCACTCTGTTTCAGCCCCTCTGATTCAGCCCCTCTGATTCAGCCCCTCTGATCCTCCCCCTCTGTTTCAGCCCCTCTGTTTCAGCCCTTCTGTTTCAACCCCTCTGTTTCAGCCCCTCTGTTTCTCGCCCTCTGTTTCAGCCCCGCTGATTCAGCCCCTCTGTTTCAGCCCCTCTGAATCAGACCCTCTGATTCAGCACCTCTGTTTCAGCCCCTCTGTTTCAGCGCCTCTGTTTCTCGCCCTCTGTTTCAGCCCCGCCGTTTCTCGCCGACTGATTCAGCCCCTCTGATCCTCCCCCTCTGTTTCAGCCCCTCTGTTTCAGCCCTTCTGTTTCAACCCCTCTGTTTCAGCCCCTCTGTTTCTCGCCCTCTGTTTCAGCCCCGCTGATTCAGCCCCTCTGTTTCTCGCCCTCTGTTTCAGCCCCTCTGTTTCTCGCCCTCTGTTTCAGCCTCTCTGTTTCTCGCCCTCTGTTTCAGCCCCTCTGTTTCAGCCCCTCTGTTTCAGCCCCTCTGTTTCCGCCCCTCTGTTTCTCGCCCTCTGTTTCAGCCCCTCTGTTTCTCGCCCTCTGTTTCAGCCCCTCTGTTTCTCGCCCTCTGTATCAGCCCCTCTGTTTCAGCCCCTCTGTTTCAGCCCCTCTGTTTCAGCTCCTCTGTTTCAGCCCCTCTGTTTCTCGCACTCAGTTTCTCGCCCTCTGTTACAGCCCCTCTGTTTCTCGCCCTCTGTTCCAGCACCTCTGTTCAGCCCCTCTGATTCAGCACCTCTTTTTCAGCCCCTCTGTTTCGTGCCCTCTGTTTCAGACCCTCTGTTTTAGCCCTTCTGTTCCAGCCCCTCTGTTTCAGCCCCTCTGTTTCTCGCCCTTTGTTTCTGCCCCTCTGTTTCTCGCCCTCTGTTTCTCGCCCTCTGTTTCAGCCCCTCTGTTTCTCGCCCTCTGTTTCAGCCACTCTGTTTCAGCCCCTCTGATTCAGCCCCTCTGATTCAGCCCCTCTGATCCTCCCCCTCTGTTTCAGCCCCTCTGTTTCAGCACTTCTGTTTCAACCCCTCTGTTTCAGCCCCTCTGTTTCTCGCCCTCTGTTTCAGCCCCGCTGATTCAGCCCCTCTGTTTCAGCCCCTCTGAATCAGACCCTCTGATTCAGCACCTCTGTTTCAGCCCCTCTGTTTCAGCGCCTCTGTTTCTCGCCCTCTGTTTCAGCCCCGCCGTTTCTCGCCGACTGATTCAGCCCCTCTGATTCAGCCCCTCTGTTTCATTCCCTCTGATTCAGCCCCTCAGATTCAGCCTCTCTGATTCAGCCCCACTGTTTCTCACCCTCTGTTTCAGCCCCTCTTTTTCAGCCCCTCTGTTTCAGCCCCTCTGTTTCTCACCCTCTGTTTCAGCCCCTCTGATTCAGCCCCTCTGTTTCAGCCCCTGTTTCAGCCCCTCTGTTTCTCACCCTCTGTTTCAGCCCCTCTGATTCAGCCCCTCTGATTCAGCCCCACTCATTCAGCCCCTATGTTTCAGCCCCTCTGTTTCTCGCCCTCTGTTTCTCGCCCTCTGTTTCTCGCCCTCTGTTTCAGCCCCTCTGTTTCAGCCCCTCTGTTTCAGTCCCTCTGTTTCTCGCCCTCTGTTTCTCGCCATCTGTTTCAGCCCCTATATTTCTCGCCCTCTGTTTCAGCCCCTCTATTTCTCACCCTCTGTTTCAGCCCCTCTGTTTCAGCCCCTCTGTTTCTCGCCCTCTGTTTCAGCCCCTCTGTTTCTCGCCCTCTGTTTCAGCCCCTCTGTTTCTCGCCCTCTGTTTCAGCCTCTCTGTTTATCACCCTCTGTTTCAGCCCCTCTGTTTCAGCCCCTCTGTTTCAGCCCCTCTGTTTCCGCCCCTCTGTTTCTCGCCCTCTGTTTCAGCCCCTCTGTTTCTCGCCCTCTGTTTCAGCCCCTCTGTTTCTCGCCCTCTGTATCAGCCCCTCTGTTTCAGCCCCTCTGTTTCAGCCCCTCTGTTTCTCGCCCTCTGTTTCAGCCCCTCTGTTTCTCGCCCTCTGTTTCTCGCCCTCTGTTACAGCCCCTCTGTTTCTCGCCCTCTGTTCCAGCCCCTCTGTTCAGCCCCTCTGATTCAGCACCTCTTTTTCAGCCCCTCTGTTTCGCGCCCTCTGTTTCAGACCCTCTGTTTTAGCCCTTCTGTTTCAGCCCCTCTGTTTCAGCCCCTCTGTTTCTCGCCCTCTGTTTCTGCCCCTCTGTTTCTCGCCCTCTGTTTCAGCCCCTCTGTTTCTCGCCCTCTGTTTCTCGCCCTCTGTTTCAGCCCCTCTGTTTCTCGCCCTCTGTTTCAGCCACTCTGTTTCAGCCCCTCTGATTCAGCCCCTCTGATTCAGCCCCTCTGATCCTCCCCCTCTGTTTCAGCCCCTCTGTTTCAGCCCTTCTGTTTCAACCCCTCTGTTTCAGCCCCTCTGTTTCTCGCCCTCTGTTTCAGCCCCGCTGATTCAGCCCCTCTGTTTCAGCCCCTCTGAATCAGACCCTCTGATTCAGCACCTCTGTTTCAGCCCCTCTGTTTCAGCGACTCTGTTTCTCGCCCTCTGTTTCAGCCCCGCCGTTTCTCGCCGACTGATTCAGCCCCTCTGATCCTCCCCCTCTGTTTCAGCCCCTCTGTTTCAGCCCTTCTGTTTCAACCCCTCTGTTTCAGCCCCTCTGTTTCTCGCCCTCTGTTTCAGCCCCGCTGATTCAGCCCCTCTGTTTCTCGCCCTCTGTTTCAGCCCCTCTGTTTCTCGCCCTCTGTTTCAGCCTCTCTGTTTCTCGCCCTCTGTTTCAGCCCCTCTGTTTCAGCCCCTCTGTTTCAGCCCCTCTGTTTCCGCCCCTCTGTTTCTCGCCCTCTGTTTCAGCCCCTCTGTTTCTCGCCCTCTGTTTCAGCCCCTCTGTTTCTCGCCCTCTGTATCAGCCCCTCTGTTTCAGCCCCTCTGTTTCAGCCCCTCTGTTTCAGCTCCTCTGTTTCAGCCCCTCTGTTTCTCGCACTCAGTTTCTCGCCCTCTGTTACAGCCCCTCTGTTTCTCGCCCTCTGTTCCAGCACCTCTGTTCAGCCCCTCTGATTCAGCACCTCTTTTTCAGCCCCTCTGTTTCGTGCCCTCTGTTTCAGACCCTCTGTTTTAGCCCTTCTGTTCCAGCCCCTCTGTTTCAGCCCCTCTGTTTCTCGCCCTTTGTTTCTGCCCCTCTGTTTCTCGCCCTCTGTTTCTCGCCCTCTGTTTCAGCCCCTCTGTTTCTCGCCCTCTGTTTCAGCCACTCTGTTTCAGCCCCTCTGATTCAGCCCCTCTGATTCAGCCGCTCTGATCCTCCCCCTCTGTTTCAGCCCCTCTGTTTCAGCACTTCTGTTTCAACCCCTCTGTTTCAGCCCCTCTGTTTCTCGCCCTCTGTTTCAGCCCCGCTGATTCAGCCCCTCTGTTTCAGCCCCTCTGAATCAGACCCTCTGATTCAGCACCTCTGTTTCAGCCCCTCTGTTTCAGCGCCTCTGTTTCTCGCCCTCTGTTTCAGCCCCGCCGTTTCTCGCCGACTGATTCAGCCCCTCTGATTCAGCCCCTCTGTTTCATTCCCTCTGATTCAGCCCCTCAGATTCAGCCTCTCTGATTCAGCCCCACTGTTTCTCACCCTCTGTTTCAGCCCCTCTTTTTCAGCCCCTCTGTTTCAGCCCCTCTGTTTCTCACCCTCTGTTTCAGCCCCTCTGATTCAGCCCCTCTGTTTCAGCCCCTCTGTTTCAGCCCCTCTGTTTCTGCCCCTCTGTTTCTCGCCCTCTGTTTCCGCCCCGCCGTTGCTCGCCGTCTGTTTCAGCCCCTCTGATTCAGCCCCTCTGTTTCAGTCCCTCTGATTCAGCCCCTCAGATTAAGGCTCTCTGATTCAGCCCCACTGTTTCTCGCCCTCTGTTTCAGCCCCTCTGTTTCTCGCCCTCTGTTTCAGCCCCGCTGATTCAGCCCCTCTGTTTCAGCCCCTCTGAATCAGCCCCTCTGTTTCAGCCCCTCTGTTTCAGCCCCTCTGTTTCTGCCCCTCTGTTTCTCGCCCTCTGTTTCAGCCCCGCCGTTTCTCGCAGTCTGTTTCAGCCCCTCTGATTCAGCCCCTCTGTTTCAGTCCCTCTGATTCAGCCCCTCAGATTCAGCCTCTCTGATTCAGCCCCACTGTTTCTCACCCTCTGTTTCAGCCCCTCTTTTTCAGCACCTCTGTTTCAGCCCCTCTGTTTCTCACCCTCTGTTTCAGCCCCTCTGATTCAGCCCCTCTAATTCAGCCCCTCTGAATCAGCCCCTCTGTTTCAGCCCCTCTGTTTCAGCCCCTCTGTTTCTCACCCTCTGTTTCAGCCCCTCTGATTCAGCCCCTCTGATTCAGCCCCACTCATTCAGCCCCTATGTTTCAGCCCCTCTGTTTCTCGCCCTCTGTTTCAGCCCCTCTGTTTCTCGCCCTCTGTTTCAGCCCCTCTGTTTCTCGCCCTCTGTTTCAGCCCCTCTGTTTCTCGCCCTCTGTTTCAGCCCCTCTGTTTCAGCCCCTCTGTTTCAGCCCCTCTGTTTCTCGCCCTCTGTTTCAGCCCCTCTGTTTCTCAACCTCTGTTTCAGCCCCTCTGTTTCTCGCCCTCTGTTTCAGCCTCTCTGTTTCTCGCCCTCTGTTTCAGCCCCTCTGTTTCAGCCCCTCTGTTTCAGCCCCTCTGTTTCAGCCCCTCTGTTTCTCGCCCGCTGTTTCAGCCTCTCTGTTTCTCGCCCTCTGTTTCAGCCCCTCTGTTTCTCGCCCTCTGTATCAGTCCCTCTGATTCAGCCCCTCTGTTTCAGCCCCTCTGTTTCAGACCCTCTGTTTCTCGCCCGCTGTTTCTGCCCCTCTGTTTCTCACCCTCTGTTTCAGCCCCTCAGTTTCTTGCCCTCTGTTCCAGCCCCGCTGATTCAGCCCCTCTGTTTCAGCCCCTCTGAATCAGCCCCACTGATTCAGCCCCTCTGTTTCAGACCCTCTGTTTCAGCCCCTCTGTTTCAGCCCCTCTGTTTCTCGCCCTCTGTTTCAGCCCCTCTGATTCAGACCGTCTGTTTCAGCCCCTCTGTTTCAGCCCCTCTGTTTCTGCCCCTCTGTTTCTCGCCCTCTGTTTCAGCCCCGCCGTTTCTCGCCGTCTGTTTCAGCCCCTCTGATTCAGCCCCTCTGTTTCAGTCCCTCTGATTCAGCCCCTCAGATTCAGCCTCTCTGATTCAGCCCCACTGTTTCTCACCCTCTGTTTCAGCCCCTCTTTTTCAGCACCTCTGTTTCAGCCCCTCTGTTTCTCACCCTCTGTTTCAGCCCCTCTGATTCAGCCCCTCTAATTCAGCCCCTCTGAATCAGCCCCTCTAAATCAGCCCCTCTGTTTCAGCCCCTCTGTTTCAGCCCCTCTGTTTCTGCCATTCTGTTTCAGCCCCGCCGTTTCTCGCCGTCTGTTTCAGCCCCTCTGATTCAGCCCCTCTGTTTCTGTCCCTCTGATTCAGCCCCTCAGATTCAGGCTCTCTGATTCAGCCCCACTGTTTCTCGCCCTCTGTTTCAGCCCCTCTTTTTCAGCCCCTCTGTTTCAGCCCCACTGTTTCTCGCCCTCTGTTTCAGCCCCTCTTTTTCAGCCCCTCTGTTTCAGCCCCTTTGTTTCTCCCCCTCTGTTTCAGCCCCTCTGTTTCTCGCCCTCTGTTTCAGCCCCTCTGTTTCAGCCCCTCTGTTTCAGCCCCTCTGTTTCTCGCCCTCTGTTTCAGCCCCTCTGTTTCTCAACCTCTGTTTCAGCCCCTCTGTTTCTCGCCCTCTGTTTCAGCCTCTCTGTTTCTCGCCCTCTGTTTCAGCCCCTCTGTTTCAGCCCCTCTGTTTCAGCCCCTCTGTTTCAGCCCCTCTGTTTCTCGCCCGCTGTTTCAGCCTCTCTGTTTCTCGCCCTCTGTTTCAGCCCCTCTGTTTCTCGCCCTCTGTATCAGTCCCTCTGATTCAGCCCCTCTGTTTCAGCCCCTCTGTTTCAGACCCTCTGTTTCTCGCCCGCTGTTTCTGCCCCTCTGTTTCTCACCCTCTGTTTCAGCCCCTCAGTTTCTTGCCCTCTGTTCCAGCCCCGCTGATTCAGCCCCTCTGTTTCAGCCCCTCTGAATCAGCCCCTCTGATTCAGCCCCTCTGTTTCAGACCCTCTGTTTCAGCCCCTCTGTTTCAGCCCCTCTGTTTCTCGCCCTCTGTTTCAGCCCCTCTGATTCAGCCCCTCTGTTTCTGCCCCTCTGTTTCTCGCCCTCTGTTTCAGCCCCGCCGTTTCTCGCCGTCTGTTTCAGCCCCTCTGATTCAGCCCCTCTGTTTCAGTCCCTCTGATTCAGCCCCTCAGATTCAGCCTCTCTGATTCAGCCCCACTGTTTCTCACCCTCTGTTTCAGCCCCTCTTTTTCAGCACCTCTGTTTCAGCCCCTCTGTTTCTCACCCTCTGTTTCAGCCCCTCTGATTCAGCCCCTCTAATTCAGCCCCTCTGAATCAGCCCCTCTAAATCAGCCCCTCTGTTTCAGCCCCTCTGTTTCAGCCCCTCTGTTTCTGCCATTCTGTTTCAGCCCCGCCGTTTCTCGCCGTCTGTTTCAGCCCCTCTGATTCAGCCCCTCTGTTTCTGTCCCTCTGATTCAGCCCCTCAGATTCAGGCTCTCTGATTCAGCCCCACTGTTTCTCGCCCTCTGTTTCAGCCCCTCTTTTTCAGCCCCTCTGTTTCAGCCCATCTGTTTCTCACCCTCTGTTTCAGCCCCTCTGATTCAGCCCCTCTGATTCAGCCCCTCTGTTTCAGCCCCTCTGTTTCTCGCCCTCTGTTTCAGCCCCACTGTTTTTCGCCCTCTGTTTCAGCCCCTCTGTTTCTCGCCCTCTGTATCAGCCTCTCTGTTTCAGCCCCTCTGTTTCAGCCCCTCTGTTTCAGCTCTCTGTTTCTCGCCCTCTGTTTCAGCCGCTCTGTTTCAGCCCTACTGTTTCAGCGCCTCTGTTTCTGCCCCTCTGTTTCTCGCCCTCGGTTTCAGCCCCTCTGTTTCTCGCCCTCTGTTTCTGCCCCTCTGATTTAGCCCCTCTGTTTCAGCCCCTCTGTTTCAGCCCCTCTGTTTCTCGCCCACTGTTTCAGCCCCTCTGTTTCGCGCTCTCTGCTTCAGCCCCTCTGTTTCTGCCCCTCTGTTTATCGCCCTCTATTTCTGCCCCTCTGTTTCTCGCCCTCTGTTTCAGACCCTCTGATTCAGCACCTCTGTTTCAGCCCCTCTGTTTCGCGCCCTCTGTTTCAGCCCCTCTGTTTCTCGCCCTCTGTTTCAGTCCCTCTGATTCAGCCCCTCAGATTCAGCCTCTCTGATTCAGCCCCACTGTTTCTCACCCTCTGTTTCAGCCCCTCTTTTTCAGCACCTCTGTTTCAGCCCCTCTGTTTCTCACCCTCTGTTTCAGCCCCTCTGATTCAGCCCCTCTAATTCAGCCCCTCTGAATCAGCCCCTCTAAATCAGCCCCTCTGTTTCAGCCCCTCTGTTGCAGCCCCTCTGTTTCTGCCATTCTGTTTCAGCCCCGCCGTTTCTCGCCGTCTGTTTCAGCCCCTCTGATTCAGCCCCTCTGTTTCTGTCCCTCTGATTCAGCCCCTCAGATTCAGGCTCTCTGATTCAGCCCCACTGTTTCTCGCCCTCTGTTTCAGCCCCTCTTTTTCAGCCCCTCTGTTTCAGCCCATCTGTTTCTCACCCTCTGTTTCAGCCCCTCTGATTCAGCCCCTCTGATTCAGCCCCTCTGTTTCAGCCCCTCTGTTTCTCGCCCTCTGTTTCAGCCCCACTGTTTTTCGCCCTCTGTTTCAGCCCCTCTGTTTCTCGCCCTCTGTATCAGCCTCTCTGTTCCAGCCCCTCTGTTTCAGCCCCTCTGTTTCAGCTCTCTGTTTCTCGCCCTCTGTTTCAGCCGCTCTGTTTCAGCCCGACTGTTTCAGCGCCTCTGTTTCAGCCCCTCTGTTTCTCGCCCTCTGTTTCAGCCCCACTGTTTCTCGCCCTCATTTTCAGCCCCTCTGTTTCAGCCCCTCTGTTTCTGCCCCTCTGTTTCTCGCCCTCGGTTTCAGCCCCTCTGTTTCTCGCCCTCTGTTTCTGCCCCTCTGATTTAGCCCCTCTGTTTCAGCCCCTCTGTTTCAGCCCCTCTGTTTCTCGCCCACTGTTTCAGCCCCTCTGTTTCGCGCTCTCTGCTTCAGCCCCTCTGTTTCTGCCCCTCTGTTTATCGCCCTCTCTTTCTGCCCCTCTGTTTCTCGCCCTCTGTTTCAGACCCTCTGATTCAGCACCTCTGTTTCAGCCCCTCTGTTTCGCGCCCTCTGTTTCAGCCCCTCTGTTTCTCGCCCTCTGTTTCAGCCCCTCTGTTTCTCGCCGTCTGTTTCAGCCCCTCTGTTTCAGCCCCTCTGTTTCAGCCCCTCTGTTTCTCGCCCTCTGTTTCAGCCCCTCTGTTTCTCAACCTCTGTTTCAGCCCCTCTGTTTCTCGCCCTCTGTTTCAGCCTCTCTGTTTCTGGCCCTCTGTTTCAGCCCCTCTGTTTCAGCCCCTCTGTTTCAGCCCCTCTGTTTCTCGCCCGCTGTTTCAGCCTCTGTTTCTCGCCCTCTGTTTCAGCCCCTCTGTTTCTCGCCCTCTGTATCAGTCCCTCTGATTCAGCCCCTCTGTTTCAGCCCCTCTGTTTCAGACCCTCTGTTTCTCGCCCGCTGTTTCTGCCCCTCTGTTTCTCGCCCTCTGTTTCAGCCCCTCAGTTTCTCGCCCTCTGTTCCAGCCCCGCTGATTCAGTCCCTCTGTTTCAGCCCCTCTGAATCAGCCCCTCTGATTCAGCCCCTCTGTTTCAGACCCTCTGTTTCAGCCCCTCTGTTTCAGCCCCTCTGTTTCTCGCCCTCTGTTTCAGCCCCTCTGATTCAGACCCTCTGTTTCAACCCCTCTGATTCAGCCCCTCTGTTTCAGCCCCTCTATTTCAGCCCCTCTGTTTCAGCCCCTCTGTTTCAGGCTCTCTGTTTCAGCCCGGCTGTTTCAGCCCCTCTGTTTCAGCCCCTCTGTTTCTCGCACTCTGTTTCTCGCCCGCTGTTTCAGTCCCTTAGTTTCTCGCCCACTGTTTCAGCCACTCTGTTTCAGCCCCTCTGATTCAGCCCCTCTGATTCAGCCCCTCTGTTTCTCGCCCTCTGAATCAGCCCCTCTGTTTCAGCCCCTCTGATTCAGCCCCTCTGATTCAGCCCCTCTGTTTCAGCCCCTCTGTTTCTCGCCCTCTGTTTCAGTCCCTCTGCTTCTCGCCCTCTGTTTCAGCCCCGCTGATTCAGCCCCTCTGTTTCAGCCCATCTGAATCAGCCCCTCTGATTCAGCCCCTCTGATTCAGTCCCTCTGTTTCAGACACTCTGTTTCAGCCCCTCTGTTTCAGCCCCTCTGTTTCTCGCCCTCTGTTTCAGCCCCTCTGATTCAGACCATCTGTTTCAACCCCTCTGATTCAGCCCCTCTGATTTAGCCCCTCTGATTCAGCCCCTCTGTTTCTCGCCCTCTGTTTCAGCCCTTCTGTTTCAGCACCTCTGTTTCAGCCCCTCTGTTTCTTGCCCTCTGTTTCAGCCCCTCTGATTCAGCCCCTCTGTTTCAGCCCCTCTGATTCAGCCCCTCTGATTTAGCCCTCCGATTCAGCCCCTCTGTATCTCGCCCTCTGTTTCAGCCACTCTGTTTCTCGCCCTCTGTTTCAGCCCCTCTGTTTCTCACCCTCTGTTTCAGCCCCTCTGATTCAGCCCCTCTGTTTCACGCCCTCTGTTTCAGCCCCTCTGTTTCTCGCCCTCTGTTTCAGCCCCTCTGTTTCTCGCACTCTGTTTCAGCCCCACTGTTTCAGCCCCTCTGTTTCAGCCCCTCTGATTCAGCCCCTCTGTTTCAGCCCCTCTGATTCAGCCCCTCTGATTTAGCCCTCTGTTTCAGCCCCTCTGTTTCTCGCCCTCTGTTTCAGCCCCTCTGTTTCGCGCTCTCTGCTTCAGCCCCTCTGTTTCAGCCCCTCTGTTTATCGCCCTCTGTTTCTGCCCCTCTGTTTCTCGCCCTCTGTTTCAGCCCCTCTGATTCAGCACCTCTGTTTCAGCCCCTCTGAATCAGACCCTCTGATTCAGCCCCTCTGTTTCTCGCCCTCTGTTTCAGCCCCTCTGTTTCTCGCCCTCTGTTTCAGCCCCTCTGTTTCAGCCCCTCTGTTTCAGCCCCTCTGTTTCTCGCCCTCTGTTTCAGCCCCTCTGTTTCTCAACCTCTGTTTCTGCCCCTCTGTTTCTCGCCCTCTGTTTCAGCCTCTCTGTTTCTCGCCCTCTGTTTCAGCCCCTCTGTTTCAGCCCCTCTGTTTCAGCCCCTCTGTTTCTCGCCCGCTGTTTCAGCCTCTCAGTTTCTCGCCCTCTGTTTCAGCCCCTCTGTTTCTCGCCCTCTGTATCAGTCCCTCGGATTCAGCCCCTCTGTTTCAGCCCCTCTGTTTCAGACCCTCTATTTCTCGCCCGCTGTTTCTGCCCCTCTGTTTCTCGCCCTCTGTTTCAGCCCCTCAGTTTCTCGCCCTCTGTTTCAGCCCCGCCAATTCAGCCCCTCTGATTCAGCCCCTCTGTTTCAGACCCTCTGTTTCAGCCCCTCTGTTTCAGCCCCTCTGTTTCTCGCCCTCTGTTTCAGCCCCTCTGATTCAGACCCTCTGTTTCAACCCCTCTGATTCAGCCCCTCTGATTTAGCCCCTCTGATTCAGCCACTCTGTTTGTCGCCCTCTGTTTCAGCCCCTCTGATTCAGCCCCTCTGTTTCAGCCCCTCTGATTCAGCCCCTCTGTTTCAGCCCCTCTATTTCAGCCCCTCTGTTTCAGCCCCTCTGTTTCAGGCTCTCTGTTTCTGCCCGTCTGTTTCAGCCCCTCTGTTTCAGCCCCTCTGTTTCTCGCACTCTGTTTCTCGCCCGCTGTTTCAGTCCCTTAGTTTCTCGCCCACTGTTTCAGCCCCTCTGTTTCAGCCCCTCTGATTCAGCCCCTCTGATTCAGCCCCTCTGTTTCTCGCCCTCTGTTTCAGCCCCTCTGTTTCAGCCCCTCTGATTCAGCCCCTCTGATTCAGCCCCTCTGTTTCAGCCCCTCTGTTTCTCGCCCTCTGTTTCAGTCCCTCTGTTTCTCGCCCTCTGTTTCAGCCCCGCTGATTCAGCCCCTCTGTTTCAGCCCCTCTGAATCAGCCCCTCTGATTCAGCCCCTCTGATTCAGCCCCTCTGTTTCAGACCCTCTGTTTCAGCCCCTCTGAAAAAGCCCCTCTGTTTCTCGCCCTCTGTTTCAGCCCCTCTATTTCTCGCCCTCTGTTTCAGCCCCTCTGATTCAGACCCTCTGTTTCAACCCCTCTGATTCAGCCCCTCTGATTTACCCCCTCTGATTCAGCCCCTCTGTTTCTCGCCCTCTGTTTCAGCCCTTCTGTTTCAGCACCTCTGTTTCAGCCCCTCTGTTTCTCGCCCACTGTTTCAGCCCCTCTGATTCAGCCCCTCTGTTTCAGCCCCTCTGATTCAGCCCCTCTGATTTAGCCCTCTGATTCAGCCCCTCTGTTTCTCGCCCTCTGTTTCAGCCCCTCTGTTTCTCGCCCTCTGTTTCAGCCCCTCTGTTTCTCACCCTTTGTTTCAGCCCCTCTGATTCAGCCCCTCTCTTTCTCGCCCTCTGTTTCAGCCCCTCTGTTTCTCGCCCTCTGTTTCAGCCCCTCTGTTTCTCGCCCTCTGTTTCAGCCCCACTGTTTCAGCCCCTCTGATTCAGCCCCTCTGTTTCAGCCCCTCTGATTCAGCCACTCTGATTTAGCCCCCTGTTTCAGCCCCTCTGTTTCTCGCCCTCTGTTTCAGCCCCTCTGTTTCGTGCTCTCTGCTTCAGCCCCTCTGTTTCAGCCCCTCTGTTCATCGCCCTCTGTTTCAGCCCCTCTGTTTCAGCCCCTCTGTTTCAGCCCCTCTGTTTCTCGCCCGCTGTTTCAGCCTCTCAGTTTCTCGCCCTCTGTTTCAGCCCCTCTGTTTCTCGCCCTCTGTATCAGTCCCTCTGATTCAGCCCCTCTGTTTCAGCCCCTCTGTTTCAGACCCTCTGTTTCTCGCCCGCTGTTTCTGCCCCTCTGTTTCTCGCCCTCTGTTTCAGCCCCTCAGTTTCTCGCCCTCTGTTTCAGCCCCGCTAATTCAGCCCCTCTGATTCAGCCCCTCTGTTTCAGACCCTCTGTTTCAGCCCCTCTGTTTCAGCCCCTCTGTTTCTCGCCCTCTGTTTCAGCCCCTCTGATTCAGACCCTCTGTTTCAACCCCTCTGATTCAGCCCCTCTGATTTAGCCCCTCTGATTCAGCCACTCTGTTTGTCGCCCTCTGTTTCAGCCCCTCTGATTCAGCCCCTCTGTTTCAGCCCCTCTGATTCAGCCCCTCTGTTTCAGCCCCTCTATTTCAGCCCCTCTGTTTCAGCCCCTCTGTTTCAGGCTCTCTGTTTCTGCCCGTCTGTTTCAGCCCCTCTGTTTCAGCCCCTCTGTTTCTCGCACTCTGTTTCTCGCCCGCTGTTTCAGTCCCTTAGTTTCTCGCCCACTGTTTCAGCCCCTCTGTTTCAGCCCCTCTGATTCAGCCCCTCTGATTCAGCCCCTCTGTTTCTCGCCCTCTGTTTCAGCCCCTCTGTTTCAGCCCCTCTGATTCAGCCCCTCTGTTTCAGACCCTCTGTTTCTCACCCTCTGTTTCAGTCCCTCTGTTTCTCGCCCTCTGTTTCAGCCCTGCTGATTCAGCCCCTCTGTTTCAGCCCCTCTGAATATGCCCCTCTGGTTCAGCCCCTCTGTTTCAGACCCTCTGTTTCAGCCCCTCTGTTTCAGCCCCTCTGTTTCTCGCCCTCTGTTTCAGCCCCTCTGATTTAGCCCCTCTGAATCAGCCCCTCTGATTCAGCCCCTCTGTTTCTCGCCCTCTGTTTCAGCCCCTCTGTTTCTCGCCCTCTGTTTCAGCCCCTCTGTTTCAGCCCCTCTGTTTCAGCCCCTCTGTTTCTCGCCCTCTGTTTCAGCCTCTCTGTTTCTCGCCCTCTGTTTCAGCCCCTCTGTTTCAGCCCCTCTGTTTCAGCCCCTCTGTTTCTCGCCCGCTGTTTCAGCCTCTCAGTTTCTCGCCCTCTGTTTCAGCCCCTCTGTTTCTGGCCCTCTGTATCAGTCCCTCTGATTCAGCCCCTCTGTTTCAGCCCCTCTGTTTCAGACCCTCTGTTTCTCGCCCGCTGTTTCTGCCCCTCTGTTTCTCGCCCTCTGTTTCAGCCCCTCAGTTTCTCACCCTCTGTTTCAGCCCCGCTAATTCAGCCCCTCTGATTCAGCCCCTCTGTTTCAGACCCTCTGTTTCAGCCCCTCTGTTTCAGCCCCTCTGTTTCTCGCCCTCTGTTTCAGCCCCTCTGTTTTTCGCCCTGTTTTTAAGCCCCTCTGTTTCAGCCCGTCTGTTTCAGCCCAGCTGATTCAGCCCCTCTGTTTCAGCCCCTCTGAATCAGCCCCTCTGATTCAGCCCGTCTGTTTCAGACCCTCTGTTTCAGCCCCTCTGTTTCAGCCCCTCTGTTTCTCGCCCTCTGTTTCAGCCCCTATGTTTCTCGCCCTCTGTTTCAGCCCCTCTGTTTCTCGCCCTCTGTTTCAGCCCCTCTGATTCAGACCCTCTGTTTCAACCCCTCTGATTCAGCCCCTCTGATTTAGCCCCTCTGATTCAGCCCCTCTGTTTCTCGCCCTCCGTTTCAGCCCTTCTGTTTCAGCCCCTCTGTTTCTTGCCCTCTGTTTAAGCGCCTCTGTTTCTCGCCCTCTGTTTCAGCCCCTCTGATTCAGACCCTCTGTTTCAGCACCTCTGATTCAGCCCCTCTGATTTAGCCCTCTGATTCAGCCCCTCTGTTTCTCGCTCTCTGTTTCAGCACCTCTGTTTCAGCCCCTCTGTTTCAGCCCCTCTGTTTCTCACCCACTGTTTCAGCCCCTCTGATTTTTCCCCTCTGATTCAGCCCCACTCATTCAGACCCTATGTTTCAGCCCCTCTGTTTCTCGCCCTCTGTTTCAGCCCCTCTGTTTCTCGCCCTCTGTTTCAGCCCCTCTGTTTCTCGCCCTCTGTTTCAGCCTCTCTGTTTCTCGCCCTCTGTTTCAGCCCCTCTGTTTCAGCCCCTCTGTTTCTCGCCCTCTGTTTCAGCCCCTCTGTTTCTTGCCCTCTGTTTCAGCCCCTCTGTTTCTCGCCCTCTGTATCAGCCCCTCTGTTTCAGCCCTTCTGTTTCAGCCCCTCTGTTTCAGCTCCTCTGTTTCAGCCACACTGTTTCTCGCCCTCTGTTCCTCGCCCTCTGTTTCAGCCCCTCTGTTTCTCGCCCTCTGTTTCAGCCCCTCTGTTCAGCCCCTCTGATTCAGCACCTCTTTTTCAGCCCCTCTGTTTCGCGCCCTCTGTTTCAGACCCTCTGTTTTAGCCCTTCTGTTTCAGCCCCTCTGTTTCAGCCCCTCTGTTTCTCGCCCTCTGTTTCTGCCCCTCTGTTTCTCGCCCTCTGTTTCAGCCCCTCTGTTTCTCGCCCTCTGTTTCTCGCCCTCTGTTTCAGCCCCTCTGTTTCTCGCCCTCTGTTTCAGCCACTCTGTTTCAGCCCCTCTGATTCAGCCCCTCTGATTCAGCCCCTCTGTTTCTCGCCCTCTGTTTCAGCCCGGCTGATTCAGCCCCTCTGTTTCAGCCCCTCTGAATCAGACCCTCTGATTCAGCCCCTCTGTTTCAGCCCCTCTGTTTCAGCGCCTCTGTTTCTCGCCCTCTGTTTCAGCCCCGCCGTTTCTCGCCGTCTGTTTCAGCCCCTCTGATTCAGCCCCTCTGTTTCAGTCCCTCTGATTCAGCCCCTCAGAATCAGCCCCTCTGATTCAGCCCCTCTGATTCAGCCCCTCTGTTTCTCGCCCTCTGTTTCAGCCCCGCTGATTCAGCCCCTCTGTTTCAGCCCCTCTGAATCAGACCCTCTGATTCAGCCCCTCTGTTTCAGCCCCTCTGTTTCAGCGCCTCTGTTTCTCGCCCTCTGTTTCAGCCCCGCCGTTTCTCGCCCTCTGTTTCTGCCCCTCTGTTTCTCGCCCTCTGTTTCAGCCCCTCTGTTTCTCGCCCTCTGTTTCTCGCCCTCTGTTTCAGCCCCTCTGTTTCTCGCCCTCTGTTTCAGCCCCTCTGTTTCAGCCCTTCTGTTTCAACCCCTCTGTTTCAGCCCCTCTGTTTCTCGCCCTCTGTTTCAGCCCCGCTGATTCAGCCCCTCTGTTTCAGCCCCTCTGAATCAGACCCTCTGATTCAGCCCCTCTGTTTCAGCCACTCTGTTTCAGCGCCTCTGTTTCTCGCCCTCTGTTTCAGCCCCGCCGTTTCTCGCCGTCTGTTTCAGCCCCTCTGATTCAGCCCCTCTGTTTCAGTCCCTCTGATTCAGCCCCTCAGAATCAGCCGCTCTGATTCAGCCCCACTGCTTCTCGCCCTCTGTTTCAGCCCCGCTTTTTCAGCCCCTCTGTTTCAGCCCCTCTGTTTCTCACCCTCTGTTTCAGCCCCTCTGATTCAGCCCCTCTAATTCAGCCCCTCTGATTCAGTCCCTCTGATTCAGCCCCTCTGTTTCCCGCACCCCTGTTTCAGCCCCTCTGTTTCAGCCCCTCTGTTTCTGCCCCTCTGTTTCTCGCCCTCTGTTTCAGCCCCGCCGTTTCTCGCCGTCTGTTTCAGCCCCTCTGATTCAGCCCCTCTGTTTCAGTCCCTCTGATTCAGCCCCTCAGATTCAGCCTCTCTGATTCAGCCCCACTGTTTCTCGCCCTCTGTTTGAGCCCCCCTTTTTCAGCCCCTCTGTTTCAGCCCCTCTGTTTCTCACCCTCTATTTCAGCCCCTCTGATTCAGCCCCTCTGATTCAGCCCCTCTGATTCAGCCCCTCTGTTTCAGCCCCTCTGTTTCTCGCCCTCTGTTTCTCGCCCTCTGTTTCAGCCCCTTTGTTTCTCTCCCTCTATTTCAGCCCCTCTGATTCAGCCCCTCTGATTCAGCCCCTCTGATTCAGCCCCTCTGTTTCAGCCCCTCTGTTTCTCGCCCTCTGTTTCTCGCCCTCTGTTTCAGCCCCTTTGTTTCTCTCCCTCTGTTTCAGCCCCTCTGTTTCAGCCCCTCTGATTCAGCCCCTCTGATTCAGCCCCTCTGTTTCTCGCCCTCTGTTTCAGCCCCTCTGTTTCAGCCCCTCTGTTTCAGCCCCTCTGTTTCAGCCCCTCTGTTTCACGCCCTCTATTTCAGCCCCTCTGTTTCTCGCCCTCTGTTTCAGCCCCTCTGTTTCGCGCCCTCTGTTTCAGCCCCTCTGTTTCAGCCCCTCTGTTTCAGCCCCTCTGTTTCTCGCCCTCTGTTTCAGCCCCTCTGTTTCTTGCCCTCTGTTTCAGCCCCTCTGTTTCTCGCCCTCTGTTTCAGACCCTCTGTTTCAGCACCTCTGTTTCAGCCCCTCTGTTTCAGCCACCCTGTTTCAGCCCCTCTGTTTCAGCCCCTCTGTTTCAGCCCCTATGTTTCACCCCCTCTGTTTATCCCCCTCTGTTTCAGCCCCTCTGTTTTTCACCCTCTTTTTCAGCCCCTCTGTTTCAGCCCGTCTGTTTCAGCAACTCTGTTTCTCGCCCTCTGTTTAAGCCACTCTGTTTCTCGCCCTCTATTTCAGCCCCTCTGTTTCTCACCCTCTGTTTCAGCACCTCTGATTCAGCCCCTCTGTTTCTCGCCCTCTGTTTCAGCCCCTCTGTTTCTAGCCCTCTGTTTCAGCCCCTCTGTTTCTCGCCCTCTGTTTCAGCCCCTCTGTTTCAGCGCCTCTGTTTCTCGCCCTCTGTTTCTGCCCCTCTGTTTCTCGCCCTCTGTTTCAGCCCCTCAGTTTCTCGCCCTCTGTTTCAGCCCCGCTGATTCAGCCCCTCTGATTCAGCCCCTCTGTTTCAGACCCTCTGTTTCAGACCCTCTGTTTCAGCCCCTCTGCTTCTCGCCCTCTCTTTCAGCCCCTCTGATTCAGACCCTCTGTTTCAACCCCTCTGATTCAGCCCCTCTGATTTAGCCCCTCTGATTCAGCCCCTCTGTTTCTCGCCCTCTGTTTCAGCTCTTCTGTTTCAGCCCCTCTGTTTCTTGCCCTCTGTTTCAGCCCCTCTGTTTCTCGCCCTCTGTTTCAGCCCCTCTGATTCAGCCCCTCTGTTTCAGCCCCTCTGATTCAGTCCCTCTGATTTAGCCCTCTGATTCAGCCCCTCTGTTTCTCGCCCTCTGTTTCAGCCCCTCTGTTTCAGCCCCTCTGTTTCTCACCCTCTGTTTCAGCCCCTCAGTTTCTCGCCCTCTGTTTCATCCCCGCTGATTCAGCCCCTCTGTTTCAGCCCCTCTGAATCAGCACCTCTGATTCAGCCCCTCTGTTTCAGACCCTCTGTTTCAGCCCCTCTGTTTCTCGCCCTCTGTTTCAGCCCCTATGTTTCTCGCCCTCTGTTTCAGCCCCTCTATTTCTCGCCCTCTGTTTCAGCCCCTCTGATTCAGACCCTCTGTTTCAACCCCTCTGATTCAGCCCCTCTGATTTAGCCCCTCTGATTCAGCCCCTCTGTTTCTCTCCCTCTGTTTCAGCCCTTCTGTTTCAGCCCCTCTGTTTCTTGCCCTCTGTTTCAGCCCCTCTGTTTCTCACCCTCTGTTTCAGACCCTCTGATTCAGCTCCTCTGATTCAGCCCCACTCATTCAGCCGCTCTGTTTCAGCCCCTCTGTTTCTCGCCCTCTGTTTCAGCCCCTCTGTTTCTCGCCCTCTGTTTCAGCCCCTCTGTTTCAGCCCCTCTGTTTCAGTCCCTCTGTTTCTCGCCCTCTGTTTCTCGCCCTCTGTTTCAGCCCCTCTGTTTCTCGCCCTCTGTTTCAGCCACTCTGTTTCTCGCCTTCTGTTTCAGCCCCTCTGTTTCTCGCCCTCTGTTTCAGCCCCTCTGTTTCTCGCCCTCTGTTTCAGCCCCTCTGTTTCTCGCCCTCTGTTTCAGCCTCTCTGTTTCTCGCCCTCTGTTTCAGCCTCTCTGTTTCAGCCCCTCTGTTTCAGGCCCTCTGTTTTAGCCCCTCTGTTTCTCGCCCTCTGTTTCAGCCCCTCTGTTTCTCGCCCTCTGTTTCAGCCCCTCTGTTTCTCGCCCTCTGTATCAGCCCCTCTGATTCAGACCCTCAGTTTCAATCCCTCTGTTTCAGCCCCTCTGATTTAGCCCCTCTGATTCAGCCCCTCTGTTTCTCGCCCTCTGTTTCAGCCCTTCTGTTTCAGCCCCTCTGTTTCTTGCCCTCTGTTTCAGCCCCTCTGTTTCTCGCACTCTGTTTCAGCCCCTCTGATTCAGCCCCTCTGTTTCAGCCCCTCTGATTCAGCCCCTCTGATTTAGCCCTCTGATTCAGCCCCTCTGTTTCTCGCCCTCTGTTTCAGCCCCTCTGTTTCAGCCCCTCTGTTTCTCAACCTCTGTTTCAGCCCCTCAGTTTCTCGCCCTCTGTTTCAGCCCCGCTGATTCAGCCCCTCTGTTTCAGCCCCTCTGAATCAGCACCTCTGATTCAGCCCCTCTGTTTCAGACCCTCTGTTTCAGCCCCTCTGTTTCTCGCCCTCTGTTTCAGCCCCTATGTTTCTCGCCCTCTGTTTCAGCCCCTCTATTTCTCGCCCTCTGTTTCAGCCCCTCTGATTCAGACCCTCTGTTTCAACCCCTCTGATTCAGCCCCTCTGATTTAGCCCCTCTGATTCAGCCCCTCTGTTTCTCGCCCTCTGTTTCAGCCCTTCTGTTTCAGCCCCTCTGTTTCTTGCCCTGTGTTTCAGCCCCTCTGTTTCTCGCCCTCTGTTTCAGCCCCTCTGATTCAGCCCCTCTGTTTCAGCCCCTCTGATTCAGCCGCTCTGATTTATCCCTCTGATTCAGCCCCTCTGTTTCTCGCCCTCTGTTTCAGCCCCTCTGTTTTTCGCCCTCTTTTTCAGCCCCTCTGTTTCAGCCCGTCTGTTTCAGCCACTCTGTTTCTCGCCCTGTGTTTCAGCCCCTCAGTTTCTCGCCCTCTGTTTCAGCCCCACTGATTCAGCCCCTCTGTTTCAGTCCCTCTGAATCAGCCCCTCTGATTCAGCCCGTCTTTTTCAGACCCTCTGTTTGAGCCCCTCTGTTTTAGCCCCTCTGTTTCTCGCCCTCTGTTTCAGCCCCTATGTTTCTCGCCCTCTGTTTCAGCCCCTCTGTGTCTCGCCCTCTGTTTCAGTCCCTCTGATTCAGACCCTCTGTTTCAACCCCTCTGATTCAGACCCTCTGATTTAGCCCCTCCGATTCAGCCCCTCTGTTTCTCGCCCTCTGTTTCAGCCCTTCTGTTTCAGCCCCTCTGTTTCTTGTCCTCTGTTTCTGCCCCTCTGTTTCTCGCCCTCTGTTTCAGCCCCTCTGATTCAGCCCCTCTGTTTCAGCCCCTCTGATTCAGCCCCTCTGATTTAGCCCTCTGATTCAGCCCCTCTGTTTCTCGCTCTCTGTTTCAGCCCCTCTACTTAGCCCCTCCGATTCAGCCCCTCTGTTTCTCGCCCTCTGTTTCAGCCCTTCTGTTTCAGCCCCTCTGTTTCTTGTCCTCTGTTTCTGCCCCTCTGTTTCTCGCCCTCTGTTTCAGCCCCTCTGATTCAGCCCCTCTGTTTCAGTCCCTCTGATTCAGCCCCTCAGAATCAGCCGCTCTGATTCAGCCCCACTGCTTCTCGCCCTCTGTTTCAGCCCCGCTTTTTCAGCCCCTCTGTTTCAGCCCCTCTGTTTCTCACCCTCTGTTTCAGCCCCTCTGATTCAGCCCCTCTAATTCAGCCCCTCTGATTCAGTCCCTCTGATTCAGCCCCTCTGTTTCCCGCACCCCTGTTTCAGCCCCTCTGTTTCAGCCCCTCTGTTTCTGCCCCTCTGTTTCTCGCCCTCTGTTTCAGCCCCGCCGTTTCTCGCCGTCTGTTTCAGCCCCTCTGATTCAGCCCCTCTGTTTCAGTCCCTCTGATTCAGCCCCTCAGATTCAGCCTCTCTGATTCAGCCCCACTGTTTCTCGCCCTCTGTTTGAGCCCCCCTTTTTCAGCCCCTCTGTTTCAGCCCCTCTGTTTCTCACCCTCTATTTCAGCCCCTCTGATTCAGCCCCTCTGATTCAGCCCCTCTGATTCAGCCCCTCTGTTTCAGCCCCTCTGTTTCTCGCCCTCTGTTTCTCGCCCTCTGTTTCAGCCCCTTTGTTTCTCTCCCTCTATTTCAGCCCCTCTGATTCAGCCCCTCTGATTCAGCCCCTCTGTTTCAGCCCCTCTGTTTCTCGCCCTCTGTTTCTCGCCCTCTGTTTCAGCCCCTTTGTTTCTCTCCCTCTGTTTCAGCCCCTCTGTTTCAGCCCCTCTGATTCAGCCCCTCTGATTCAGCCCCTCTGTTTCTCGCCCTCTGTTTCAGCCCCTCTGTTTCAGCCCCTCTGTTTCAGCCCCTCTGTTTCAGCCCCTCTGTTTCACGCCCTCTATTTCAGCCCCTCTGTTTCTCGCCCTCTGTTTCAGCCCCTCTGTTTCGCGCCCTCTGTTTCAGCCCCTCTGTTTCAGCCCCTCTGTTTCAGCCCCTCTGTTTCTCGCCCTCTGTTTCAGCCCCTCTGTTTCTTGCCCTCTGTTTCAGCCCCTCTGTTTCTCGCCCTCTGTTTCAGACCCTCTGTTTCAGCACCTCTGTTTCAGCCCCTCTGTTTCAGCCACCCTGTTTCAGCCCCTCTGTTTCAGCCCCTCTGTTTCAGCCCCTATGTTTCACCCCCTCTGTTTATCCCCCTCTGTTTCAGCCCCTCTGTTTTTCACCCTCTTTTTCAGCCCCTCTGTTTCAGCCCGTCTGTTTCAGCAACTCTGTTTCTCGCCCTCTGTTTAAGCCACTCTGTTTCTCGCCCTCTATTTCAGCCCCTCTGTTTCTCACCCTCTGTTTCAGCACCTCTGATTCAGCCCCTCTGTTTCTCGCCCTCTGTTTCAGCCCCTCTGTTTCTAGCCCTCTGTTTCAGCCCCTCTGTTTCTCGCCCTCTGTTTCAGCCCCTCTGTTTCAGCGCCTCTGTTTCTCGCCCTCTGTTTCTGCCCCTCTGTTTCTCGCCCTCTGTTTCAGCCCCTCAGTTTCTCGCCCTCTGTTTCAGCCCCGCTGATTCAGCCCCTCTGATTCAGCCCCTCTGTTTCAGACCCTCTGTTTCAGACCCTCTGTTTCAGCCCCTCTGCTTCTCGCCCTCTGTTTCAGCCCCTCTGATTCAGACCCTTTGTTTCAACCCCTCTGATTCAGCCCCTCTGATTTAGCCCCTCTGATTCAGCCCCTCTGTTTCTCGCCCTCTGTTTCAGCCCTTCTGTTTCAGCCCCTCTGTTTCTTGCCCTCTGTTTCAGCCCCTCTGTTTCTCGCCCTCTGTTTCAGCCCCTCTGATTCTGCCCCTCTGTTTCAGCCCCTCTGATTCAGTCCCTCTGATTTAGCCCTCTGATTCAGCCCCTCTGTTTCTCGCCCTCTGTTTCAGCCCCTCTGTTTCAGCCCCTCTGTTTCTCACCCTCTGTTTCAGCCCCTCAGTTTCTCGCCCTCTGTTTCATCCCCGCTGATTCAGCCCCTCTGTTTCAGCCCCTCTGAATCAGCACCTCTGATTCAGCCCCTCTGTTTCAGACCCTCTGTTTCAGCCCCTCTGTTTCTCGCCCTCTGTTTCAGCCCCTATGTTTCTCGCCCTCTGTTTCAGCCCCTCTATTTCTCGCCCTCTGTTTCAGCCCCTCTGATTCAGACCCTCTGTTTCAACCCCTCTGATTCAGCCCCTCTGATTTAGCCCCTCTGATTCAGCCCCTCTGTTTCTCTCCCTCTGTTTCAGCCCCTCTGATTCAGCCCCTCTGTTTCTCTCCCTCTGTTTCAGCCCCTCTGATTCAGTCCCTCTGATTTAGCCCTCTGATTCAGCCCCTCTGTTTCTCGCCCTCTGTTTCAGCCCCTCTGTTTCAGCCCCTCTGTTTCTCACCCTCTGTTTCAGCCCCTCTGTTTCTTGCCCTCTGTTTCAGCCCCTCTGTTTCTCACCCTCTGTTTCAGACCCTCTGATTCAGCCCCTCTGATTCAGCCCCACTCATTCAGCCGCTCTGTTTCAGCCCCTCTGTTTCTCGCCCTCTGTTTCAGCCCCTCTGTTTCTCGCCCTCTGTTTCAGCCCCTCTGTTTCAGCCCCTCTGTTTCAGTCCCTCTGTTTCTCGCCCTCTGTTTCTCGCCCTCTGTTTCAGCCCCTCTGTTTCTCGCCCTCTGTTTCAGCCACTCTGTTTCTCGCCTTCTGTTTCAGCCCCTCTGTTTCTCGCCCTCTGTTTCAGCCCCTCTGTTTCTCGCCCTCTGTTTCAGCCCCTCTGTTTCTCGCCCTCTGTTTCAGCCTCTCTGTTTCTCGCCCTCTGTTTCAGCCTCTCTGTTTCAGCCCCTCTGTTTCAGGCCCTCTGTTTTAGCCCCTCTGTTTCTCGCCCTCTGTTTCAGCCCCTCTGTTTCTCGCCCTCTGTTTCAGCCCCTCTGTTTCTCGCCCTCTGTATCAGCCCCTCTGATTCAGACCCTCAGTTTCAACCCCTCTGTTTCAGCCCCTCTGATTTAGCCCCTCTGATTCAGCCCCTCTGTTTCTCGCCCTCTGTTTCAGCCCTTCTGTTTCAGCCCCTCTGTTTCTTGCCCTCTGTTTCAGCCCCTCTGTTTCTCGCACTCTGTTTCAGCCCCTCTGATTCAGCCCCTCTGTTTCAGCCCCTCTGATTCAGCCCCTCTGATTTAGCCCTCTGATTCAGCCCCTCTGTTTCTCGCCCTCTGTTTCAGCCCCTCTGTTTCAGCCCCTCTGTTTCTCAACCTCTGTTTCAGCCCCTCAGTTTCTCGCCCTCTGTTTCAGCCCCGCTGATTCAGCCCCTCTGTTTCAGCCCCTCTGAATCAGCACCTCTGATTCAGCCCCTCTGTTTCAGACCCTCTGTTTCAGCCCCTCTGTTTCTCGCCCTCTGTTTCAGCCCCTATGTTTCTCGCCCTCTGTTTCAGCCCCTCTATTTCTCGCCCTCTGTTTCAGCCCCTCTGATTCAGACCCTCTGTTTCAACCCCTCTGATTCAGCCCCTCTGATTTAGCCCCTCTGATTCAGCCCCTCTGTTTCTCACCCTCTGTTTCAGCCCTTCTGTTTCAGCCCCTCTGTTTCTTGCCCTGTGTTTCAGCCCCTCTGTTTCTCGCCCTCTGTTTCAGCCCCTCTGATTCAGCCCCTCTGTTTCAGCCCCTCTGATTCAGCCGCTCTGATTTATCCCTCTGATTCAGCCCCTCTGTTTCTCGCCCTCTGTTTCAGCCCCTCTGTTTTTCGCCCTCTTTTTCAGCCCCTCTGTTTCAGCCCGTCTGTTTCAGCCACTCTGTTTCTCGCCCTGTGTTTCAGCCCCTCAGTTTCTCGCCCTCTGTTTCAGCCCCACTGATTCAGCCCCTCTGTTTCAGTCCCTCTGAATCAGCCCCTCTGATTCAGCCCGTCTTTTTCAGACCCTCTGTTTGAGCCCCTCTGTTTTAGCCCCTCTGTTTCTCGCCCTCTGTTTCAGCCCCTATGTTTCTCGCCCTCTGTTTCAGCCCCTCTGTGTCTCGCCCTCTGTTTCAGTCCCTCTGATTCAGACCCTCTGTTTCAACCCCTCTGATTCAGACGCTCTGATTTAGCCCCTCCGATTCAGCCCCTCTGTTTCTCGCCCTCTGTTTCAGCCCTTCTGTTTCAGCCCCTCTGTTTCTTGTCCTCTGTTTCTGCCCCTCTGTTTCTCGCCCTCTGTTTCAGCCCCTCTGATTCAGCCCCTCTGTTTCAGCCCCTCTGATTCAGCCCCTCTGATTTAGCCCTCTGATTCAGCCCCTCTGTTTCTCGCTCTCTGTTTCAGCCCCTCTACTTAGCCCCTCTGTTTCAGCCCCTCTGTTTCTCACCCTCTGTTTCAGCCCCTCTGATTCAGCCCCTCTGATTCAGCCCCACTCATTCAGCCCCTCTGTTTCAGCCCCTCTGTTTCTCGCCCTCTGTTTCAGCCCCTCTGTTTCTCGCCCTCTGTTTCAGCCCCTCTGTTTCAGCCCCTCTGTTTCAGTCCCTCTGTTTCTCGCCCTCTGTTTCTCGCCCTCTGTTTCAGCCCCTCTGTTTCTCGCCCTCTGTTTCAGCCCCTCTGTTTCTCACAATCTGTTTCAGCCCCTCTGTTTCTCGCCCTCTGTTTCAGCCCCTCTGTTTCTCGCCTTCTGTTTCAGCCTCTCTGTTTCTCGCCCTCTGTTTCAGCCTCTCTGTTTCAGCCCCTCTGTTTCAGGCCCTCTGTTTCAGCCCCTCTGTTTCTCGCCCTCTGTTTCAGCCCCTCTGTTTCTCGCCCTCTGTTTCAGCCCCTCTGTTTCTCGCCCTCTGTATCAGCCCCTCTGTTTCAGCCCCTCTGTTTCAGCCCCTCTGTTTCAGCCCCTCTGTTTCTCGCCCTCTGTTTCTCGCCCTCTGTTTCAGCCCCTCTGTTTCTCGCCCTCTGTTTCAGCCCCTCTGTTTCAGCCCCTCTGATTCAGCGCCTCTGATTCAGCCCCTCTGTTTCTCGCCCTCTGTTTCAGACCCTCTGTTTTAGCCCTTCTGTTTCAGCCCCTCTGTTTCAGCCCCTCTGTTTCAGCCCCTCTGTTTCTCGCCCTCTGTTTCTGCCCCTCTGTTTCTCGCCCTCTGTTTCAGCCCCTCTGTTTCTCTCCCTCTGTTTCTCGGCCTCTGTTTCAGCCCCTCTGTTTCTCGCCCTCTGTTTCAGACACTCTGTTTCAGCCCCTCTGATTCAGCCCCTCTGATTCAGCCCCTCTGATCCTCGCCCTCTGTTTCAGCCCCTCTGTTTCAGCCCTTCTGTTTCAACCCCTCTGTTTCAGCCCCTCTGTTTCTCGCCCTCTGTTTCAGCCCCGATGATTCAGCCCCTATGTTTCAGCCCCTCTGTTTCTCACCCTCTGATTCAGCCCCTCTGTTTCAGCCCCTCTATTTCAGCCCCTCTGTTTCTCGCCCTCTGTTTCAGACCCTCCATTTCTCGCCGTCTGTTTCAGCCCCTCTGATTCAGCCCCTCTGTTTCAGTCCCTCTGATTCAGCCCCTCAGATTCAGCCTCTCTGATTCAGCCCCACTGTTTCTCGCCCTCTGTTTCAGCCACTCTGTTTCAGCCCCTCTGTTTCTCACCCTCTGATTCAGCCCCTCTGTTTCAACCCCTCTGATTCAGCCCCTCTGATTCAGCCCCTCTGATTCAGCCCCTCTGTTTCCCGCCCCTATGTTTCAGACCCTCTGTTTCTCGCCCTCTGTTTCAGCCCCTCTGTTTCTTGACCTCTGTTTCAGCCCCTCTGTTTCAGCCCCTCTGTTTCAGCCCCTCTGTTTCTGGCCCTCTGTTTCCGCCCCTCTGTTTTTCGCCCTCTGTTTCAGCCCCTCTGTTTCTCGCCCTCTGTATCAGCACCTCTGTTTCAGCCCCTCTGTTTCAGCTCTCTGTTTCAGCCCCTCTGATTCAGCCCCTCTGATTCAGCTCTCTGTTTCTCGCCCTCTGTTTCAGCCGCTCTGTTTCAGCCCTACTGTTTCAGCCCCTCTGTTTCAGCCCTTCTGTTTCAGCACCTCTGTTTCTTGCCCTCTGTTTCTCGCCCTCTGTTTCTCGCCCTCTGTTTCAGCCCCTCTGATTCAGCCCCTCTGATTCAGCCCCTCTGATTCAGCCCGTCTGATTTAGCCCTCTGATTCAGCCCCTCTGTTTCTCGCCCTATGTTTCAGCCCCTCTGTTTTTCGCCCTCTTTTTCAGCCCCTCTGTTTCAGCCCGTCTGTTTCAGCCACTCTGTTTCTCGCCCTCTGTTTCAGCCGCTCTGTTTCTCAGCCTCTGTTTCAGCCCCTCTGATTCAGCCCCTCTGTTTCTCGCCCTCTGTTTCAGCCCCTCTGTTTCTCGCCCTCTGTTTCAGCCCCTCTGTTTCTCGCCCTCTGTTTCAGCCCCACTGTTTCAGCCCCTTTGTTTCAGCCCCTCTGTTTCAACCCCTCTGTTTCAGCCCCTCTGTTTCTAGCCCTCTGTTTCAGCCCCTCTGTTTCTCGCCCTCTGTTTCAGCCCCTCTGTTTCAGCCCCTCTGTTTCTCGCCCTCTGTTTCTGCCCCTCTGTTTTTCGCCCTCTGTTTCAGCCCCTCAGTTTCTCGCCCTCTGTTTCAGCACCGCTGATTCAGCCCCTCAGTTTCAGCCCCTCTGAATCAGCCCCTCTGATTCTGCCCGTCTGTTTCAGACCCTCTGTTTCAGCCCCTCTGTTTCAGCCCCTCTGTTTCTCGCCCTCTGTTTCAGCCCCTATGTTTCTCGCACTCTGTGTCAGCCCCTCTGTTTCTTGCCCTCTGTTTCAGCCCCTCTGATTCAGACCCTCTGTTTCAACCCCTCTGATTCAGCCCCTCTGATTTAGCCCCTCTGATTCAGCCCCTCTGTTTCTCGCCCTCTGTTTCAGCCCTTCTGTTTCAGCCCATCTGTTTCTTGCCCTCTGTTTCAGCCCCTCTGTTTCTCGCCCTCTGTTTCAGCACCGCTTATTCAGCACCTCTGTTTCAGCCCCTCTGATTCAGCCCCTCTGATTTAGCCCTCTGATTCAGCCCCTCTGTTTCTCGCTCTCTGTTTCAGCCCCTCTGTTTCAGCCCCTCTGTTTCAGCCCCTCTGTTTCAGCCGCTCTGTTTCTCACCCTCTGTTTCAGCCCCTCTGATTCAGCCCCTCTGATTCAGCCCCACTCATTCAGCCCCTCTGTTTCAGCCCCTCTGTTTCTCGCCCACTGTTTCAGCCC
This sequence comes from Chiloscyllium punctatum, assembly GCF_047496795.1. Taxonomy (NCBI): domain Eukaryota; kingdom Metazoa; phylum Chordata; class Chondrichthyes; order Orectolobiformes; family Hemiscylliidae; genus Chiloscyllium; species Chiloscyllium punctatum. Next base: position 7,779,838 of record NW_027309789.1, read on the forward strand.
CTCTGTTTCAGCCCCTCTGTTTCAGTCCCTCTGTTTCAGCCCCTCTGTTTCTCGCCCTCTGTTTCAGCCCCTCTGTTTCTCGCCCTCTGTTTCAGCCCCTCTGTTTCAGCCCCTCTGTTTCTCGCCCACTGTTTCAGCCCCTCTGTTTTTCGCCCTCTGTTTCAGCCCCTCTGTTTCTCGCCCTCTGTTTCTGCCTCTCTGTTTCTCACCCTCTGGTTCAGCCCCTCTGTTTCAGCCCCTCAGTTTCAGCCCTTCTGGTTCTGCCCCTCTGTTTCTCGCCCTCTGTTTCAGCCCCTCTGTTTCTCGCCCTCTGTTTCAGCCCCTCTGTTTCTCGCCCTCTGTATCAGACCCTCTGTTTCAGCCCCTCTGTTTCAGCCACTCTGTTTCAGCCCCTCTGTTTCAGCCCCTCTGTTTCTCACCCTCTGTTTCTCGCCCTCTGTTTCAGCCCCTCTGTTTCTCACCCTCTGTTTCAGCCCCAATGTTTCAGCCCTTCTGATTCAGCACATCTTATTCAGCCCCTCTGTTTCTCGCCCTCTGTTTCAGACCCTCTGTTTTAGCCCTTCTGTTTCAGCCCCTCTGTTTCAGCCCCTCTGTTTCTCGCCCTCTGTTTCAGCCCCTATGTTTCTCGCCCTCTTATTCAGCCCCTCTATTTCTCGCCCTCTGTTTCAGCTCCTCTGATTCAGCCCCTCTGTTTCTCGCCCTCTGTTTCAGCCCCTCTGATTCACCCCCTCAGTTTCAGCCCCTCTGTTTCTCGCCCTCTGTTTCAGCCCCTCTGTTTTTCGCCCTCTTTTTCAGCCCCTCTGTTTCAGCCCGTCTGTTTCAGCCACTCTGTTTCTCGCCCTCTGTTTCAGCCCCTCTGTTTCTCACCCTCTGTTTCAGCCCCTCTGATTCAGCCCTCTGTTTCTCGCCCTCTGTTTCAGCCCCTCTGTTTCTCGCCCTCTGTTTCAGCCCCTCTGTTTCTCGCCCTCTGTTTCAGCCCCACTGTTTCAGCCCCTCTGTTTCAGCCCCTCTGTTTCAACCCCTCTGTTTCAGCCCCTCTGTTTCTAGCCCTCTGTTTCAGCCCCTCTGTTTCTCGCCCTCTGTTTCAGTCCCTCTGTTTCAGCCCCTCTGTTTCTCGCCCTCTGTTTCTGCCCCTCTGTTTCTCGCCCTCTGTTTCAGCCCCTCAGTTTCTCGCCCTCTGTTTCAGCCCCGCTGATTCAGCCCCTCTGTTTCAGTCCCTCTGAAACAGCCCCTCTGATTCAGCCCGTCTCTTTCAGACCCTCTGTTTCAGCCCCTCTGTTTCAGCCCCTCTGTTTCTCGCACTCTGTTTCAGCCCCTCTGATTCAGACCCTCTGTTTCAGCCCCTCTGTGTCTCGCCCTCTGTTTCTGCCCCTCTGATTCAGACCCTATGTTTCAACCCCTCTGATTCAGCCCCTCTGATTTAGCCCCTCTGATTCAGCCCCTCTGTTTCTCGCCCTCTGTTTCAGCCCTTCTGTTTCAGCCCCTCTGTTTCTTGCCCTCTGTTTCAGCCCCTCTGTTTCTCGCCCTCTGTTTCCACCCCTCTGATTCAGCCCCTCTGTTTCAGCCCCTCTGAATCAGCCCCTCTGATTCAGCCCCTCTGTTTCAGCCCCTCTGTTTCAGCCCCTCTGTTTCTCGCCCTCTGTTTCAGCCCCTCTGTTTCTCACCCTCTGTTTCAGCCCCTCTGTTTCAGCCCCTCTGTTTCTCGCCCTCTGTTTCAGCCCCTCAGTTTCTTGCCCTCTGTTTCAGCCCCTCTGTTTCAGCCCCTCTGTTTCAGCCCCTCTGTTTCTCGCCCTCTGTTTCAGCCCCTCTATTTCTCGCCCTCTGTTTCAGCCCCTGTATTTCTCGCCCTCTGTTTCAGCCCCTCTGTTTCAGCCCCACTGTTTCAGCCCCTCTGTTTCTCGCCCTCTGTTTCTCGCCCTCTGTTTCAGCCCCTCTGTTTCTCGCCCTCTGTTTCAGCCCCTCTGTTTCTGGCTTTCTGTTTCAGCCCCTCTGATTCAGCCCCTCTGTTTCAGCCCCTCTGTTTCTCGCCCTCTGTTTCAGACCCTCTGTTTCGCGCTCTCTGTTTCAGCCCCTCTGTTTCAGCCCCTCTGTTTCTCGCCCTCTGTTTCAGCCTCTCCGTTTCTCGCCCACTGTTTCAGCCCCTCTATTTCAGCCCCTCTGTTTCAGCCCCTCTGTTTCTCGCCCTCTGTTTCAGCCCCTCTGTTTCTCACCCTCTATATCAGCCGCTTTGTTTCACCCCCTCTGTTTCAGCCCCTCTGTTTCAGCCCCTCTGTTTCTCGCCTTTAGTTTCAGCCGCTCTGTTTCAGCCCCTCTGTTTCAGCCCCTCTGTTTCAGCCCCTCTGTTTCTTGCCCTCTGTTTCAGCCCCTCTGTTTCTCGCCCTCTGTTTCAGCCTCTCTGTTTCTCGCCCACTGTTTCAGCCCCTCTGTTGCAGCCCCTCTGTTTCAGCCCCTCTGTTTCTCGCCCTCTGTTTCAGCCCCTCTGTTTCTTGCCCTCTGTTTCAGCCCCTCTGTTTCTCGCCCTCTGTTTCAGCCTCTCTGTTTCTCGCCCTCTGTTTCAGCCCCTCTGTTTCAGCCCCTCTGATACAGCCCATCTGTTTCAGCCCCTCTATTTCAGCCCCTCTGTTTCAGCCCCTCTGTTTCATCCCCTCTGTTTCTCGCCCTCTGTTTCTCACCCTCTGTTTCTCGCCCTCTGTTTCAGCCCCTCTGATTTTCGCCCTCTGTTTCAGCACCCCTGTTTCTCGCCCTCTGTTTCAGGCTCTCTGTTTCAGCCCGTCTATTTCGGCCACTCTGTTTCAGCCCCTCTGTTTCAGCCCCTCTGTTTCTCACCCGCTGTTTCAGCCCCTTTGTTTCTCGCCCTCTGTTTCAGCCCCTCTGTTTCAGTCCCTCTGATTCAGCCCCTCTGATTCAGCCCCTCTGTTTCTCGCCCTCTGTTTCAGCCACTCTGTTTCAGCCCCTCTGTTTCTCGCCCTCTGTTTCTGCCCCTCTGTTTCTCGTTCTCTGTTTCAGCCCCTCTGTTTCTTGCCCTCTGTTTCAGCCCCTCTGATTCAGCCCCTCTGTTTCAGCCCCTCTGTTTCTCGCCCTCTGTTTCAGACCCTCTGTTTCGCGCTCTCTGTTTCAGCCCCTCTGTTTCAGCCCCTCTGTTTCTCGCCCTCTGTTTCAGCCTCTCCATTTCTCGCCCTCTGTTTCAGCCCGTCTGTTTCAGCCCCTCTGTTTCAGCCCCTCTGTTTCTCGCCCTCTGTTTCAGCCCCTCTGTTTCTCACCTTCTATATCAGCCGCTTTGTTTCAGCCCCTCTGTTTCAGCCCCTCTGTTTCAGCCCCTCTGTTTCTCGCCCTCTGTTTCAGCCCCTCTGTTTCTAGCACACTGTTTCAGCCCGTCTGTTTCAGCCCCTCTGATTCAGCCCCTCTGATTCAGCCCCTCTGTTTCTCGCCCTCTGTTTCAGCCTCTCTGTTTCTCGCCCTGTGTTTCAGCCCCTCTATTTCTCGCCCACTGTTTCAGCCCCTCTGTTTCAGCACCACTGTTACAGCCCCTCTGTTTCAGGCCCTCTGTTTTTCGCCCTCTGTTTCAGCCCCTCTGTTTCTCGCCCTCTGTTTCAGCCCTACTGTTTCTCGCCCTCTGTTTCAGCCCCTCTGTTTCAGCCCCACTGTTTCAGTCCCTCTGTTTCTCGCCCTCTGTTTCTCGCCCTCTGTTTCAGCCCCACTGTTTCTCGCCCTCTGTTTCAGCCCCTCTGTTTATCGCCCTCTGTTTCAGCCCCTCTGTTTCAGCCCCTCTGTTTCAGCCCCTCTGTTTCTCGCCCTCTGTTTCAGTCCCTCTGTTTCTCGCCCTCTGTTTCAGCCCCTCTGTTTCTCGCCCTCTGTTTCAGCCTCTCTGTTTCTCGCCCTCTGTTTCAGCCCCTCTGTTTCAGCCCCTCTGTTTCAGCCCCTCTGTTTCTCGCCCTCTGTTTCAGCCCCTCTGTTTCTCGCCCTCTGTTTCAGCCCCTCTGATTCAGCCAATCTGTTTTAGACCCTCTGATTCAGCCCCTCTGTTTCAGCCCCTCTATTTCAGCCCCTTTGTTTCAGCCCCTCTGTTTCATCCACTCTGTTTCTCGCCCTCTGTTTCAGCCCCTCTGTTTTTCGCCCTCTGTTTCAGCCCCTCTGTTTCTCGCCCTCTGTTTCAGGCTCTCTGTTTCAGCCCGTCTGTTTCAGCCCCTCTGTTTCAGCCCCTCTGTTTCACGCCCTCTGTTTCAGCCCCTCTGTTTTTCGCCCTCTGTTTCAGCCCCTCTGTTTCTCGCCCTCTGTTTCAGGCTCTCTGTTTCAGCCCGTCTGTTTCAGCCCCTCTCTTTCAGCCCCTCTGTTTCTCGCCCTCTGTTTCTCGCTCGCTGTTTCAGCCCCTTTGTTTCTTGCCGTCTGATTCAGCCCCTCTGTTTCAGCCCCTCTGTTTCAGCCCCTCTGTTTCTCCCCCTCAGTTTCTGCCCCTCTGTTTCTCGCCCTCTGATTCAGCCCCTCTGTTTCAGCCCCTCTGTTTCAGCCCCTCTGTTTCAGCCCCTCTGTTTCTCGCCCTCTGTTTCAGCCCCTCTGTTTCACGCCCTCTGTTTCAGCCCCTCTGTTTCAGCCCCTCTGTTTGTTGCCTTCTGTTTCTGCCCCTTAGTTTCTCGCCCTCTGTTTCAGCCCCTCTGTTTCTCGCCCTCTGTTTCAGCCCCTCTGATTCAGCCCCTCTGTTTCAGCCCCTCTGAATCAGCCCCTCTGTTTCAGCCCCTCTGTTTGAGCCTCTCTGTTTCTCGCCCTCTGTTTCAGCCCCTCTGTTTCTCACCCTCTGTTTCAGCCCCTCTGTTTCAGCCCCTCTGTTTCTCGCCCTCTGTTTCAGCCCCTCTGTTTCACGCCCTCTGTTTCAGCCCCTCTGTTTCAGCCCCTCTGTTTGTTGCCTTCTGTTTCTGCCCCTTAGTTTCTCGCCTTCTGTTTCAGCCCCTCTGATTCAGCCCCTCTATTTCAGCCCTTCTGATTCAGCCCCTCTGATTCAGCCCCTCTGTTTCTCGCCCTCTGTTTCAGCCCCTCTATTTCTCGCCCTCTGTTTCAGCCCCTCTGTTTCTGCCCCACTGTTACAGCCTCTCTGTTTCAGGCCCTCTGTTTCTCGCCCACTGTTTCAGCCCCTCTGTTTCTCGCCCTCTGTTTCAGCCCCTCTGTTTCTCGCCCTCTGTTTCAGCCCCTCTGTTTCAGCCCCACTGTTTCAGTCCCTCTGTTTCTCGCCCTCTGTTTCTCGCCCTCTGTTTCAGCCCCTCTGTTTCTCGCCCTCTGTTTCTCGCTCGCTGTTTCAGCCCCTTTGTTTCTTGCCGTCTGTTTCAGCCCCTCTGTTTCAGCCCCTCTGAATCAGCCCCTCTGTTTCAGCCCCTCTGTTTCAGCCCCTCTGTTTCTCGCCCTCAGTTTCTGCCCCTCTGTTTCTCGCCCTCTGTTTCAGCCCCTCTGTTTCAGCCCCTCTGTTTCAGCCCCTCTGTTTCTCGCCCTCTGTTTCAGCCCCTCTGTTTCTTGCCCTCTGTTTCAGCCCCTCTGTTTCTCGCCCTCTGTTTCAGCCTCTCTGTTTCTCGCCCTCTGTTTCAGCCCCTCTGTTTCAGCCCCTCTGTTTCAGCCCCTCTGTTTCTCGCCCTCTGTTTCAGCCCCTCTGTTTCTCGCCCTCTGTTTCTCGCTCGCTGTTTCAGCCCCTTTGTTTCTTGCCGTCTGTTTCAGCCCCTCTGTTTCAGCCCCTCTGATTCAGCCCCTCTGTTTCAGCCCCTCTGTTTCAGCCCCTCTGTTTCTCGCCCTCAGTTTCTGCCCCTCTGTTTCTCGCCCTCTGTTTCAGCCCCTCTGTTTCAGCCCCTCTGTTTCAGCCCCTCTGTTTCAGCCCCTCTGTTTCTCGCCCTCTGTTTCAGCCCCTCTGTTTAAGCCCCTCTGATTCAGCCCCTCTGTTTCAGCCCCTCTGTTTCAGCCCCTCTGTTTCTCGCCCTCAGTTTCTGCCCCTCTGTTTCTCGCCCTCTGTTTCAGCCCCTCTGTTTCAGCCCCTCTGTTTCAGCCCCTCTGTTTCAGCCCCTCTGTTTCTCGGCCTCTGTTTCAGCCCCTCTGTTTCTCGCCCTCTGTTTCAGCCCCTCTGTTTCAGCCCCTCTGTTTCAGCCCCTCTGTTTCTCGCCCTCTGTTTCAGCCCCTCTGTTTCTTGCCCTCTGTTTCAGCCCCTCTGTTTCTCGCCCTCTGTTTCAGCCTCTCTGTTTCTCGCCCTCTGTTTCAGCCCCTCTGTTTCAGCCCCTCTGTTTCAGCCCCTCTGTTTCTCGCCCTCTGTTTCAGCCCCTCTGTTTCTCGCCCTCTGTTTCTCGCTCGCTGTTTCAGCCCCTTTGTTTCTTGCCGTCTGTTTCAGCCCCTCTGTTTCAGCCCCTCTGATTCAGCCCCTCTGTTTCAGCCCCTCTGTTTCAGCCCCTCTGTTTCTCGCCCTCAGTTTCTGCCCCTCTGTTTCTCGCCCTCTGTTTCAGCCCCTCTGTTTCAGCCCCTCTGTTTCAGCCCCTCTGTTTCAGCCCCTCTGTTTCTCGCCCTCTGTTTCTGCCCCTTAGTTTTTCGCCCTCTGTTTCAGCCCCACTGTTTTTCGCCTTCTGTTTCAGCCCCTCTGATTCAGCCCCTCTATTTCAGCCCTTCTGATTCAGCCCCTCTGATTCAGCCCCTCTGTTTCTCGCCCTCTGTTTCAGCCCCTCTATTTCAGCCCTTCTGTTTCAGACACTCTGTTTCAGCCCCTCTGTTTCTCGACCTCTGTTTCAGTCCCTCTGTTTCTCGCCATCTGTTTCAGCCCCTCTGTTTCGCGCTCTCTGATTCAGCCCCTCTGTTTCAGATCCTCTGTTTCTCGCCCTCTGTTTCTGCCCCTCTGTTTCTCGCCCTCTGTTTCAGCCCCTCTGTTTCTCGCCCTCTGTTTCAGCCCCTCTGATTAAGCCCCACTCTTTCTCGCCCTCTGTTTCAGCCCCTCTGTTTCTCGCCCTCTGTTTCAGCCCCTCTGTTTCTCACCCTCTGTTTCATCCCCTCTGTTTCAGCCCCTCTGTTTCTCGCTCTCTGTTTCAGCCCCTCTGTTTCTCGCACGCTGTTTCAGCACCTCTGATTCAGCCCCTCTGTTTCTCGCCCTCTGTTTCAGCACCTCGGTTTCTCGCCCTCTGTTTCAGCCACTCTGTTTCTCGCCCTCTATTTCAGCCCCTCTGTTTCAGCCCCTCTGTTTCAGCCCCTCTGTTTTTTCGCCCTCTGTTTCTCGCCCTCTGTTTCAGCCCCTCTGTTTCTCGCCCTCTGTTTCAGCCCCTCGGTTTCTCGCCCTCTGTTTCAGCCACTCTGTTTCAGCCCCTCTGTTTCAGCCCCTCTATTTCAGTCCCTCTGTATCTCGCACTCTGTTTCTCGCCCTCTGTTTCAGCCCCTCTGTTTCTCGCCCTCTGTTTCAGCCCCTCTGTTTCTCGCCCTCTGTTTCAGCCCCTCTGTTTCAGCCCCTCTGTTTCAGCCCCTCTGTTTCTCGCCCTCTGTTTCAGCCCCTCTGTTTCTTGCCCTCTGTTTCAGCCCCTCTGTTTCTCGCCCTCTGTTTCAGCCACTCTGTTTCTCGCCCTCTGTTTCAGCCCCTCTGTTTCAGCCCCTCTGTTTCAGCCCCTCTGTTTCTCGCCCTCTGTTTCAGCCCCTCTTTTTCAGACCCTCTATTTCAGCCCCTTTGTTTCAGCCCCTCTGTTTCATCCTCTCTGTTTCTCGCCCTCTGTTTCTCACCCTCTGTTTCTCGCCCTCTGTTTCAGCCCCTCTGTTTTTCGCCCTCTGTTTCAGCCCCTCTGTTTCTCGCCCTCTGTTTCAGGCTCTCTGTTTCAGCCCGTCTGTTTCAGCCCCTCTGTTTCAGCCCCTCTGTTTCTCGCCCTCTGTTTCTCACCCGCTGTTTCAGCCCCTTTGTTTCTCGCCCTCTGTTTCAGCCCCTCTGTTTCAGCCCCTCTGATTCAGCCCCTCTGATTCAGCCCCTCTGTTTCTCGCCCTCTGTTTCAGCCCCTCTCTTTCAGCCCCTCTGTTTCTGCCCCTCTGTTTCAGCCCCTCTGTTTCTCGACCTCTGTTTCAGTCCCTCTGTTTCGCGCTCTCTGTTTCTCGCCCTCTGTTTCAGCCCCTCTGTTTCAGCCCCTCTGTTTGTTGCCTTCTGTTTCTGCCCCTTAGTTTCTCGAACTCTGTTTCAGCCCCACTGATTTTGGCCTTCTGTTTCAGCCCCTCTGATTCAGCCCCTCTATTTCAGCCCTTCTGATTCAACCCCTCTGATTCAGCCCCTCTGTTTCTCGCCCTCTGTTTCAGCCACTCTGTTTCAACCCTTCTGTTTCAGACACTCTGTTTCAGCCCCTCTGTTTCTCGACCTCTGTTTCAGTCCCTCTGTTTCTCGCCACCTGTTTCAGCCCCTCTGTTTCGCGCTCTCTGTTTCAGCCCCTCTGTTTCAGCTCCTCTGTTTCTCGCCCTCTGTTTCTGCCCCTCTGTTTCTCGCCCTCTATTTCAGCCCCTCTGTTTCAGCCCCTCTGTTTCAGCCCCTCTGTTTTTTCGCCCTCTGTTTCTCGCCCTCTGTTTCAGCCCCTCTGTTTCTCGCCCTCTGTTTCAGCCCCTCGGTTTCTCGCCCTCTGTTTCAGCCACTCTGTTTCAGCCCCTCTGTTTCAGCCCCTCTATTTCAGTCCCTCTGTTTCTCGCACTCTGTTTCTCGCCCTCTGTTTCAGCCCCTCTGTTTCTCGCCCTCTGTTTCAGCCCCTCTGTTTCTCGCCCTCTGTTTCAGCCCCTCTGTTTCAGCCCCTCTGTTTCAGCCCCTCTGTTTCTCGCCCTCTGTTTCAGCCCCTCTGTTTCTTGCCCTCTGTTTCAGCCCCTCTGTTTCTCGCCCTTTGTTTCAGCCACTCTGTTTCTCGCCCTCTGTTTCAGCCCCTCTGTTTCAGCCCCTCTGTTTCAGCCCCTCTGTTTCTCGCCCTCTGTTTCAGCCCCTCTTTTTCAGACCCTCTATTTCAGCCCCTTTGTTTCAGCCCCTCAGTTTCATCCTCTCTGTTTCTCGCCCTCTGTTTCTCACCCTCTGTTTCTCGCCCTCTGTTTCAGCCCCTCTGTTTTTCGCCCTCTGTTTCAGCCCCTCTGTTTCTCGCCCTCTGTTTCAGGCTCTCTGTTTCAGCCCGTCTGTTTCAGCCCCTCTGTTTCAGCCCCTCTGTTTCTCGCCCTCTGTTTCTCACCCGCTGTTTCAGCCCCTTTGTTTCTCGCCCTCTGTTTCAGCCCCTCTGTTTCAGCCCCTCTGATTCAGCCCCTCTGATTCAGCCCCTCTGTTTCTCGCCCTCTGTTTCAGCCCCTCTCTTTCAGCCCCTCTGTTTCTGCCCCTCTGTTTCAGCCCCTCTGTTTCTCGACCTCTGTTTCAGTCCCTCTGTTTCGCGCTCTCTGTTTCTCGCCCTCTGTTTCAGCCCCTCTGTTTCAGCCCCTCTGTTTGTTGCCTTCTGTTTCTGCCCCTTAGTTTCTCGCCCTCTGTTTCAGCCCCACTGATTTTGGCCTTCTGTTTCAGCCCCTCTGATTCAGCCCCTCTATTTCAGCCCTTCTGATTCAACCCCTCTGATTCAGCCCCTCTGTTTCTCGCCCTCTGTTTCAGCCACTCTGTTTCAACCCTTCTGTTTCAGACACTCTGTTTCAGCCCCTCTGTTTCTCGACCTCTGTTTCAGTCCCTCTGTTTCTCGCCACCTGTTTCAGCCCCTCTGTTTCGCGCTCTCTGTTTCAGCCCCTCTGTTTCAGCTCCTCTGTTTCTCGCCCTCTGTTTCTGCCCCTCTGTTTCTCGCCCTCTGTTTCAGCCCCTCTGTTTCTCGCCCTCTGTTTCAGCCCCTCTGATTAAGCCCCTCTCTTTCTCGCGCTCTGTTTCAGCCCCTCTGATTCTCGCCCGCTGTTTCAGCCCCTCTGTTTCTCACCCTCTGTTTCATCCCCTCTGTTTCAGCCCCTCTGTTTCTCGCTCTCTGTTTCAGACCCTCTGTTTCTCGTCCTCTGTTTCAGAACCTCTGATTCAGCCCCTCTGTTTCTCGCCCTCTGTTTCAGCCCCTCGGTTTCTCGCCCTCTGTTTCAGCCACTCTGTTTCTCGCCCTCTGTTTCAGCCCCTCTGTTTCAGCCCATCTGTTTCAGCCCCTCTGTTTTTTCGCCCTCTGTTTCAGCCCCTCTGTTTCTCGCCCTCTGTTTCAGCCCCTCTGTTTCAGCCCCTCTGTTTCAGTCCCTCTGTTTCTCGCCCTCTGTTTCTCGCCCTCTGTTTCAGCCCCTCTGTTTCTCGCCCTCTGTTTCAGCCCCTCTGTTTCTCGCCCTCTGTTTCAGCCCCTCTGTTTCAGCCCCTCTGTTTCAGCCCCTCTGTTTCTTGCCCTCTGTTTCAGCCGCTCTGTTTCTTGCCCTCTGTTTCAGCCCCTCTGTTTCTCGCCCTCTGTTTCAGCCTCTCTGTTTCTCGCCCTCTGTTTCAGCCCCTCTGTTTCAGCCCCTCTGTTTCAGCCCCTCTGTTTCTCGCCCTCTGTTTCAGCCCCTCTGTTTCAGCCCCTCTATTTCAGTCCCTTTGTTTCAGCCCCTCTGTTTCATCCTCTCTGTTTCTCGCCCTCTGTTTCTCACCCTCTGTTTCTCGCCCTCTGTTTCAGCCCCTCTGTTTTTCGCCCTCTGTTTCAGCCCCTCTGTTTCTCGCCCTCTGTTTCAGGCTCTCTGTTTCAGCCCGTCTGTTTCAGCCCCTCTATTTCAGCCCCTCTGTTTCTCGCCCTCTGTTTCTCGCCCGCTGTTTCAGCCCCTTTGTTTCTCGCCCTCTGTTTCAGCCCCTCTGTTTCAGCCCCTCTGATTCAGCCCCTCTGTTTCTCGCCCACTGTTTCAGCCCCTCTGTTTCTCGCCCTCTGTTTCAGCCCCTCTGTTTCAGCCCCTCTGTTTCTGCCCCTCTGTTTCAGCCCCTCTGTTTCTCGCCCACTGTTTCAGCCCCTCTGTTTCTCGCCCTCTGTTTCAGCCCCTCTGTTTCTCGCCCTCTGTTTCAGGCTCTCTGTTTCAGCCCGTCTGTTTCAGCCCCTCTGTTTCAGCCCCTCTGTTTCTCGCCCGCTGTTTCAGCCCCTTTGTTTCTCGCCCTCTGTTTCAGCCCCTCTGTTTCAGCCCCTCTGATTCAGCCCCTCTGTTTCAGCCCCTCTGTTTCAGCCCCTCTGTTTCTCGCACTCAGTTTCTGCCCCTCTGTTTCTCGCCCTCTGTTTCAGCCCCTCTGTTTCAGCCCCTCTGTTTCAGCCCCTCTGTTTCTCGCCCTCTGTTTCAGCCCCTGTGTTTCTCGCCCTCTGTTTCAGCCCCTCTGTTTCAGCCCCTCTTTTTCAGCCCCTCTGTTTCTGCCCCTCAGTTTCTCGCCCTCTGTTTCAGCCCCTCTGTTTCTCGCCTTCTGTTTCAGCCCCTCTAATTCAGCCCCTCTGTTTCAGCCCTCCTGATTCAGCCCCTCTGATTCAGCCCCTCTGTTTCTCGCCCTCTGTTTCAGCCCCTCTGTTTCAGCTCTTCTGTTTCAGCCGCTCTGTTTCAGCCGCTCTGTTTCTTGCCCTCTGTTTCAGCCCCTCTGTTTCTCGACCTCTGTTTCAGTCCCTCTGTTTCTCACCATCTGTTTCAGCCCCTCTGTTTCGCGCTCTCTGTTTCAGCCCCTCTGTTTCAGCTCCTCTGTTTCTCGCCCTCTGTTTCGGCCCCTCTGTTTCTAGCCCTCTGTTTCAGCCCCTCTCTTTCTCGCCCTCTGTTTCAGCCCCTCTGATTAAGCCCCTCTGTTTCAGCCCCTCTGAATCAGCCCCTCTGATTCAACCCCTCTGTTTCAGCCCCTCTGTTTCAGCCCCTCTGTTTCTCGCCCTCTGTTTCAGCCCCTCTGTTTCAGCCCCTCTGTTTCTCGCCCTCTGTTTCAGCCCCTCTGTTTCTCGCCGTCTGTTTCAGCCCCTCTGTTTCTCGCCCTCTGTTTCAGCCCCTCTATTTCTCGCCCTCTGTTTCAGCCCCTCTATTATAGCCCCACTGTTTCAGCCCCTTTGTTTCAGCCACTCTGTTTCTCGCTCTCTGTTTCAGCCGCTCTGTTTCTCGCCCTCTGTATCAGCCCCTCTGTTTCAGCCCCTCTGTTTCAGTCCCTCTGATTCTCGCCCTCTGTTTCTGGCCCTCTGTTTCAGCCCCTCTATTTCTCGCTCTCTGTTTCAGGCCCTCTGTTTCTGCCCCTCTGTTTCTGCCCCTCTGTTTCAGCCCCTCTGTATCTCGCCCTCTGTTTCAGCCCCTCTGTTTCTTGCCCTCTGTTTCAGCCACTCTGTTTCTCGCCCTCTGTTTCAGCATCTCTGTTTCTCGCCCTCTGTTTCAGCCCCTCTGTTTCAGCCCCTCTGTTTCAGTCCCTCTGTTTCAGCCCCTCTGTTTCTTGCCCTCTGTTTCAGCCCCTCTGTTTCTCGCCCTCTGTTTCAGCCTCTCAGTTTCTCACCCTCTGTTTCAGCCCCTCTGTTTCAGCCCCTCTGTTTCAGCCCCTCTGTTTCAGCCCCTCTGTTTCTCGCCCTCTGTTTCAGCCCCTCTGTTTCTTGCCCTCTGTTTCTGCCCCTCTCTTTCTCGCCCTCTGTATCAGCCGCTTTGTTTCATCCCCTCTGTTTCAGCCCCTCTGTTTCAGCCCCTCTGTTTCTTGCTCTCTGTTTCAGCCCCTCTGTTTCTCGCCCTCTGTTTCAGCCCCTCTGATTCAGCCCCTTTGTTTCTCGCCCTCTGTTTCAGCCCCTCTGTTTCTCGCCCTCTGTTTCAGCCCCTCTGTTTCTCGCCCTCTGTTTCAGCCCCTCTGTTTCAGCCCCTCTGTTTCAGCCCCTCTGTTTCTCGCCCTCTGTTTCAGCCCCTCTGTTTCTCGCCCTCTGTTTCAGCCCCTCTGTTTCTCACCCTCTGTTTCAGCCTCTCTGTTTCAGCCCCTCTGTTTCTCGCTCTCTGTTTCAGCCCCTCTGTTTCTCGCCCTCTGTTTCAGCCCCTCTGATTCAGCCCCTTTGTTTCTCGCCCTCTGTTTCAGCCCCTCTGTTTCTCGCCCTCTGTTTCAGCCCCTCTGTTTCTCGCCCTCTGTTTCAGCCCCTCTGTTTCAGCCCCTCTGTTTCAGCCCCTCTGTTTCTCGGCCTCTGTTTCAGCCCCTCTGTTTCTCGCCCTCTGTTTCAGCCCCTCTATTTCTCGCCCTCTGTTTCAGCCCCTCTATTATAGCCCCACTGTTTCAGCCCCTTTGTTTCAGCCACTCTGATTCTCGACCTCTGTTTCAGCCGCTCTGTTTCTCGCCCTCTGTGTCAGCCCCTCTGTTTCAGCCCCTCTGTTTCAGTCCCTCTGTTTCTCCCCCTCTGTTTCTGGCCCTCTGTTTCAGCCCCTCTATTTCTCGCTCTCTGTTTCAGCCCCTCTGTTTCCGCCCCTCTGTTTCAGCACCTCTGTTTCAGCCCCTCTGTATCTCGCCGTCTGTTTCAGCCCCTCTGTTTCTTGCCCTCTATTTCAGCCACTCTGTTTCTCGCCCTCTGTTTCAGTCTCTGTTTCTCGCCCTCTGTTTCAGCCCCTCTGTTTCAGCCCCTCTGTTTCAGTCCCTCTGTTTCAGCCCCTCTGTTTCTCGCCCTCTGTTTCAGCCCCTCTGTTTCAGCCCCTCTGTTTCAGCCCCTCTGTTTCAGCCCCTCTTTATCTCGCCCTCTGTTTCAGCCCCTCTGTTTCTCGCCCTCTGTTTCAGCCCCTCTGTTTCTCGCCCTCTGGATCAGCCACTTTGTTTCAGCCCCTCTGTTTCAGCCCCTCTGTTTCAGCCCCTCTGTTTCTCGCCCTCTGTTTCAGCCCCTCTGATTCAGCCCCTTTGTTTCTCGCCCTCTGTTTCAGCCCCTCTGTTTCTCGCCCTCTGTTTCAGCCCCTTGGTTCTCGCCCTCTGTTTCAGCCCCTCTGTTTCAGCCCCTCTGTTTCAGCCCCTCTGTTTCTCGCCCTCTGTTTCAGCCCCTCTGTTTCTCACCCTCTGTTTCAGCCCCTCTGTTTCTCGCCCTCTGTTTCAGCCCCTCTATTTCTCGCCCTCTGTTTCAGCCCCTCTATTTTAGCCCCACTGTTTCAGCCCCTCTGTTTCAGCCACTCTGTTTCTCGCCCTCTGTTTCAGCTGCTCTGTTTCTCGCCCTCTGTACCAGCCCCTCTGTTTCAGCCCCTCTGTTTCAGTCCCTCTGTTTCTCGCCCTCTGTTTCTGGCCCTCTGTTTCAGCCCCTCTATTTCGCGCTCTCTGTTTCAGCCCCTCTGTTTCCGCCCCTCTGTTTCAGCCCCTCTGTTTCAGCCCCTCTGTTTCTCGCCCTCTGTTTCAGGCTCTCTGTTTCAGCCCGTCTGTTTCAGCCCCTCTGTTTCAGCCCCTCTGTTTCTCGCCCGCTGTTTCAGCCCCTTTGTTTCTCGCCCTCTGTTTCAGCCCCTCTGTTTCAGCCCCTCTGATTCAGCCCCTCTGTTTCAGCCCCTCTGTTTCAGCCCCTCTGTTTCTCGCACTCAGTTTCTGCCCCTCTGTTTCTCGCCCTCTGTTTCAGCCCCTCTGTTTCAGCCCCTCTGTTTCAGCCCCTCTGTTTCTCGCCCTCTGTTTCAGCCCCTGTGTTTCTCGCCCTCTGTTTCAGCCCCTCTGTTTCAGCCCCTCTGTTTCAGCCCCTCTGTTTCTGCCCCTCAGTTTCTCGCCCTCTGTTTCAGCCCCTCTGTTTCTCGCCTTCTGTGTCAGCCCCTCTGATTCAGCCCCTCTGTTTCAGCCCTCCTGATTCAGCCCCTCTGATTCAGCCCCTCTGTTTCTCGCCCTCTGTTTCAGCCCCTCTGTTTCAGCCCTTCTGTTTCAGCCGCTCTGTTTCAGCCGCTCTGTTTCTTGCCCTCTGTTTCAGCCCCTCTGTTTCTCGACCTCTGTTTCAGTCCCTCTGTTTCTCACCATCTGTTTCAGCCCCTCTGTTTCGCGCTCTCTGTTTCAGCCCCTCTGTTTCAGCTCCTCTGTTTCTCGCCCTCTGTTTCGGCCCCTCTGTTTCTAGCCCTCTGTTTCAGCCCCTCTCTTTCTCGCCCTCTGTTTCAGCCCCTCTGATTAAGCCCCTCTGTTTCAGCCCCTCTGAATCAGCCCCTCTGATTCAACCCCTCTGTTTCAGCCCCTCTGTTTCAGCCCCTCTGTTTCTCGCCCTCTGTTTCTCGCCCTCTGTTTCAGCCCCTCTGTTTCTCGCCCTCTGTTTCAGCCCCTCTGTTTCTCGCCCTCTGTTTCAGCCCCTCTGTTTCAGCCCCTCTGTTTCAGCCCCTCTGTTTCTTGCCCTCTGTTTCAGCCGCTCTGTTTCTTGCCCTCTGTTTCAGCCCCTCTGTTTCTCGCCCTCTGTTTCAGCCTCTCTGTTTCTCGCCCTCTGTTTCAGCCCCTCTGTTTCAGCCCCTCTGTTTCAGCCCCTCTGTTTCTCGCCCTCTGTTTCAGCCCCTCTGTTTCAGCCCCTCTATTTCAGTCCCTTTGTTTCAGCCCCTCTGTTTCATCCTCTCTGTTTCTCGCCCTCTGTTTCTCACCCTCTGTTTCTCGCCCTCTGTTTCAGCCCCTCTGTTTTTCGCCCTCTGTTTCAGCCCCTCTGTTTCTCGCCCTCTGTTTGAGGCTCTCTGTTTCAGCCCGTCTGTTTCAGCCCCTCTATTTCAGCCCCTCTGTTTCTCGCCCTCTGTTTCTCGCCCGCTGTTTCAGCCCCTTTGTTTCTCGCCCTCTGTTTCAGCCCCTCTGTTTCAGCCCCTCTGATTCAGCCCCTCTGTTTCTCGCCCACTGTTTCAGCCCCTCTGTTTCTCGCCCTCTGTTTCAGCCCCTCTGTTTCAGCCCCTCTGTTTCTGCCCCTCTGTTTCAGCCCCTCTGTTTCTCGCCCACTGTTTCAGCCCCTCTGTTTCTCGCCCTCTGTTTCAGCCCCTCTGTTTCTCGCCCTCTGTTTCAGGCTCTCTGTTTCAGCCCGTCTGTTTCAGCCCCTCTGTTTCAGCCCCTCTGTTTCTCGCCCACTGTTTCAGCCCCTTTGTTTCTCGCCCTCTGTTTCAGCCCCTCTGTTTCAGCCCCTCTGATTCAGCCCCTCTGTTTCAGCCCCTCTGTTTCAGCCCCTCTGTTTCTCGCACTCAGTTTCTGCCCCTCTGTTTCCCACCCTCTGTTTCAGCCCCTCTGTTTCAGCCCCTCTGTTTCAGCCCCTCTGTTTCTCGCCCTCTGTTTCAGCCCCTGTGTTTCTCGCCCTCTGTTTCAGCCCCTCTGTTTCAGCCCCTCTGTTTCAGCCCCTCTGTTTCTGCCCCTCAGTTTCTCGCCCTCTGTTTCAGCCCCTCTGTTTCTCGCCTTCTGTTTCAGCCCCTCTAATTCAGCCCCTCTGTTTCAGCCCTCCTGATTCAGCCCCTCTGATTCAGCCCCTCTGTTTCTCGCCCTCTGTTTCAGCCCCTCTGTTTCAGCCCTTCTGTTTCAGCCGCTCTGTTTCAGCCGCTCTGTTTCTTGCCCTCTGTTTCAGCCCCTCTGTTTCTCGACCTCTGTTTCAGTCCCTCTGTTTCTCACCATCTGTTTCAGCCCCTCTGTTTCGCGCTCTCTGTTTCAGCCCCTCTGTTTCAGCTCCTCTGTTTCAGCCCCTCTGTTTCAGCCCCTCTGTTTCAGACCCTCTGTTTCAGCCCCTCTCTTTCTCGCCCTCTGTTTCAGCCCCTCTGATTAAGCCCCTCTGTTTCAGCCCCTCTGAATCAGCCCCTCTGATTCAACCCCTCTGTTTCAGCCCCTCTGTTTCAGCCCCTCTGTTTCTCGCCCTCTGTTTCAGCCCCTCTGTTTCAGCCCCTCTGTTTCTCGCCCTCTGTTTCAGCCCCTCTGTTTCTCGCCGTCTGTTTCAGCCCCTCTGTTTCTCGCCCTCTGTTTCAGCCCCTCTATTTCTCGCCCTCTGTTTCAGCCCCTCTATTATAGCCCCACTGTTTCAGCCCCTTTGTTTCAGCCACTCTGTTTCTCGCCCTCTGTTTCAGCCGCTCTGTTGCTCGCCCTCTGTATCAGCCCCTCTGTTTCAGCCCCTCTGTTTCAGTCCCTCTGATTCTCGCCCTCTGTTTCTGGCCCTCTGTTTCAGCCCCTCTATTTCTCGCTCTCTGTTTCAGGCCCTCTGTTTCTGCCCCTCTGTTTCTGCCCCTCTGTT
Organism: Chiloscyllium punctatum; assembly: GCF_047496795.1. Lineage (NCBI taxonomy): Eukaryota > Metazoa > Chordata > Chondrichthyes > Orectolobiformes > Hemiscylliidae > Chiloscyllium > Chiloscyllium punctatum. The sequence continues at coordinate 7,796,868 of NW_027309789.1, forward strand.
TCAGCCCCTCTGTATCTCGCCCTCTGTTTCAGCCCCTCTGTTTCTTGCCCTCTGTTTCAGCCACTCTGTTTCTCGCCCTCTGTTTCAGCATCTCTGTTTCTCGCCCTCTGTTTCAGCCCCTCTGTTTCAGCCCCTCTGTTTCAGTCCCTCTGCTTCAGCCCCTCTGTTTCTTGCCCTCTGTTTCAGCCCCTCTGTTTCTCGCCCTCTGTTTCAGCCTCTCAGTTTCTCACCCTCTGTTTCAGCCCCTCTGTTTCAGCCCCTCTGTTTCAGCCCCTCTGTTTCAGCCCCTCTGTTTCTCGCCCTCTGTTTCAGCCCCTCTGTTTCTTGCCCTCTGTTTCTGCCCCTCTCTTTCTCGCCCTCTGTATCAGCCGCTTTGTTTCATCCCCTCTGTTTCAGCCCCTCTGTTTCAGCCCCTCTGTTTCTTGCTCTCTGTTTCAGCCCCTCTGTTTCTCGCCCTCTGTTTCAGCCCCTCTGATTCAGCCCCTTTGTTTCTCGCCCTCTGTTTCAGCCCCTCTGTTTCTCGCCCTCTGTTTCAGCCCCTCTGTTTCTCGCCCTCTGTTTCAGCCCCTCTGTTTCAGCCCCTCTGTTTCAGCCCCTCTGTTTCTCGCCCTCTGTTTCAGCCCCTCTGTTTCTCGCCCTCTGTTTCAGCCTCTCTGTTTCAGCCCCTCTGTTTCTCGCTCTCTGTTTCAGCCCCTCTGTTTCTCGCCCTCTGTTTCAGCCCCTCTGATTCAGTCCCTTTGTTTCTCGCCCTCTGTTTCAGCCCCTCTGTTTCTCGCCCTCTGTTTCAGCCCCTCTGTTTCTCGCCCTCTGTTTCAGCCCCTCTGTTTCAGCCCCTCTGTTTCTCGGCCTCTGTTTCAGCCCCTCTGTTTCTCGCCCTCTGTTTCAGCCCCTCTATTTCTCGCCCTCTGTTTCAGCCCCTCTATTATAGCCCCACTGTTTCAGCCCCTTTGTTACAGCCACTCTGTTTCTCGACCTCTGTTTCAGCCGCTCTGTTTCTCGCCCTCTGTGTCAGCCCCTCTGTTTCAGCCCCTCTGTTTCAGTCCCTCTGTTTCTCCCCCTCTGTTTCTGGCCCTCTGTTTCAGCCCCTCTATTTCTCGCTCTCTGTTTCAGCCCCTCTGTTTCCGCCCCTCTGTTTCAGCACCTCTGTTTCAGCCCCTCTGTATCTCGCCGTCTGTTTCAGCCCCTCTGTTTCTTGCCCTCTATTTCAGCCACTCTGTTTCTCGCCCTCTGTTTCAGTCTCTGTTTCTCGCCCTCTGTTTCAGCCCCTCTGTTTCAGCCCCTCTGTTTCAGTCCCTCTGTTTCAGCACCTCTGTTTCTCGCCCTCTGTTTCAGCCTCTCTGTTTCTCGCCCTCTGTTTCAGCCCCTCTGTTTCAGCCCCTCTGTTTCAGCCCCTCTGTTTCAGCCCCTCTTTATCTCGCCCTCTGTTTCAGCCCCTCTGTTTCTCGCCCTCTGTTTCAGCCCCTCTGTTTCTCGCCCTCTGGATCAGCCACTTTGTTTCAGCCCCTCTGTTTCAGCCCCTCTGTTTCAGCCCCTCTGTTTCTCGCCCTCTGTTTCAGCCCCTATGATTCAGCCCCTTTGTTTCTCGCCCTCTGTTTCAGCCCCTCTGTTTCTCGCCCTCTGTTTCAGCCCCTTGGTTCTCGCCCTCTGTTTCAGCCCCTCTGTTTCAGCCCCTCTGTTTCAGCCCCTCTGTTTCTCGCCCTCTGTTTCAGCCCCTCTGTTTCTCACCCTCTGTTTCAGCCCCTCTGTTTCTCGCCCTCTGTTTCAGCCCCTCTATTTCTCGCCCTCTGTTTCAGCCCCTCTATTTTAGCCCCACTGTTTCAGCCCCTCTGTTTCAGCCACTCTGTTTCTCGCCCTCTGTTTCAGCTGCTCTGTTTCTCGCCCTCTGTACCAGCCCCTCTGTTTCAGCCCCTCTGTTTCAGTCCCTCTGTTTCTCGCCCTCTGTTTCTGGCCCTCTGTTTCAGCCCCTCTATTTCGCGCTCTCTGTTTCAGCCCCTCTGTTTCCGCCCCTCTGTTTCAGCCCCTCTGTTTCAGCCCCTCTGTTTCTCGCCCTCTGTTTCAGGCTCTCTGTTTCAGCCCGTCTGTTTCAGCCCCTCTGTTTCAGCCCCTCTGTTTCTCGCCCGCTGTTTCAGCCCCTTTGTTTCTCGCCCTCTGTTTCAGCCCCTCTGTTTCAGCCCCTCTGATTCAGCCCCTCTGTTTCAGCCCCTCTGTTTCAGCCCCTCTGTTTCTCGCACTCAGTTTCTGCCCCTCTGTTTCTCGCCCTCTGTTTCAGCCCCTCTGTTTCAGCCCCTCTGTTTCAGCCCCTCTGTTTCTCGCCCTCTGTTTCAGCCCCTGTGTTTCTCGCCCTCTGTTTCAGCCCCTCTGTTTCAGCCCCTCTGTTTCAGCCCCTCTGTTTCTGCCCCTCAGTTTCTCGCCCTCTGTTTCAGCCCCTCTGTTTCTCGCCTACTGTTTCAGCCCCTCTGATTCAGCCCCTCTGTTTCAGCCCTCCTGATTCAGCCCCTCTGATTCAGCCCCTCTGTTTCTCGCCCTCTGTTTCAGCCCCTCTGTTTCAGCCCTTCTGTTTCAGCCGCTCTGTTTCAGCCGCTCTGTTTCTTGCCCTCTGTTTCAGCCCCTCTGTTTCTCGACCTCTGTTTCAGTCCCTCTGTTTCTCACCATCTGTTTCAGCCCCTCTGTTTCGCGCTCTCTGTTTCAGCCCCTCTGTTTCAGCTCCTCTGTTTCTCGCCCTCTGTTTCGGCCCCTCTGTTTCTAGCCCTCTGTTTCAGCCCCTCTCTTTCTCGCCCTCTGTTTCAGCCCCTCTGATTAAGCCCCTCTGTTTCAGCCCCTCTGAATCAGCCCCTCTGATTCAACCCCTCTGTTTCAGCCCCTCTGTTTCAGCCCCTCTGTTTCTCGCCCTCTGTTTCAGCCCCTCTGTTTCAGCCCCTCTGTTTCAGCCCCTCTGTTTCTCGCCCTCTGTTTCAGCCCCTCTGTTTCTCGCCGTCTGTTTCAGCCCCTCTGTTTCTCGCCCTCTGTTTCAGCCCCTCTATTTCTCGCCCTCTGTTTCAGCCCCTCTATTATAGCCCCACTGTTTCAGCCCCTCTGTTTCAGCCGCTCTGTTTCTCGCCCTCTGTATCAGCCCCTCTGTTTCAGCCCCTCTGTTTCAGTCCCCCTGATTCTCGCCCTCTGTTTCTGGCCCTCTGTTTCAGCCCCTCTATTTCTCGCTCTCTGTTTCAGGCCCTCTGTTTCTGCCCCTCTGTTTCTGCCCCTCTGTTTCAGCCCCTCTGTATCTCGCCCTCTGTTTCAGCCCCTCTGTTTCTTGCCCTCTGTTTCAGCCACTCTGTTTCTCGCCCTCTGTTTCAGCATCTCTGTTTCTCGCCCTCTGTTTCAGCCCCTCTGTTTCAGCCCCTCTGTTTCAGTCCCTCTGTTTCTGCCCCTCTGTTTCTCCCCCTCTGTTTCAGCCCCTCTGTTTCTCGCCCTCTTTTTCAGCCTCTCAGTTTCTCACCCTCTGTTTCAGCCCCTCTGTTTCAGCCCCTCTGTTTCAGCCCCTCTGTTTCAGCCCCTCTGTTTCTCGCCCTCTGTTTCAGCCCCTCTGTTTCTTGCCCTCTGTTTCTGCCCCTCTCTTTCTCGCCCTCTGTATCAGCCGCTTTGTTTCATCCCCTCTGTTTCAGCCCCTCTGTTTCAACCCCTCTGTTTCTTGCTCTCTGTTTCAGCCCCTCTGTTTCTCGCCCTCTGTTTCAGCCCCTCTGATTCAGCCCCTTTGTTTCTCGCCCTCTGTTTCAGCCCCTCTGTTTCTCGCCCTCTGTTTCAGCCCCTCTGTTTCTCGCCCTCTGTTTCAGCCCCTCTGTTTCAGCCCCTCTGTTTCAGCCCCTCTGTTTCTCGCCCTCTGTTTCAGCCCCTCTGTTTCTCGCCCTCTGTTTCAGCCCCTCTGTTTCTCACCCTCTGTTTCAGCCTCTCTGTTTCAGCCCCTCTGTTTCTCGCTCTCTGTTTCAGCCCCTCTGTTTCTCGCCCTCTGTTTCAGCCCCTCTGATTCAGCCCCTTTGTTTCTCGCCCTCTGTTTCAGCCCCTCTGTTTCTCGCCCTCTGTTTCAGCCCCTCTGTTTCTCGCCCTCTGTTTCAGCCCCTCTGTTTCAGCCCCTCTGTTTCAGCCCCTCTGTTTCTCGGCCTCTGTTTCAGCCCCTCTGTTTCTCGCCCTCTGTTTCAGCCCCTCTATTTCTCGCCCTCTGTTTCAGCCCCTCTATTATAGCCCCTCTGTTTCTCGCCCTCTGTTTCAGCCCCTCTGATTCAGCCCCTTTGTTTCTCGCCCTCTGTTTCAGCCCCTCTGTTTCTCGCCCTCTGTTTCAGCCCCTCTGTTTCTCGCCCTCTGTTTCAGCCCCTCTGTTTCAGCCCCTCTGTTTCAGCCCCTCTGTTTCTCGCCCTCTGTTTCAGCCACTCTGTTTCTCGACCTCTGTTTCAGCCGCTCTGTTTCTCGCCCTCTGTGTCAGCCCCTCTGTTTCAGCCCCTCTGTTTCAGTCCCTCTGTTTCTCCCCCTCTGTTTCTGGCCCTCTGTTTCAGCCCCTCTATTTCTCGCTCTCTGTTTCAGCCCCTCTGTTTCCGCCCCTCTGTTTCAGCACCTCTGTTTCAGCCCCTCTGTATCTCGCCGTCTGTTTCAGCCCCTCTGTTTCTTGCCCTCTATTTCAGCCACTCTGTTTCTCGCCCTCTGTTTCAGTCTCTGTTTCTCGCCCTCTGTTTCAGCCCCTCTGTTTCAGCCCCTCTGTTTCAGTCCCTCTGTTTCAGCCCCTCTGTTTCTCGCCCTCTGTTTCAGCCTCTCTGTTTCTCGCCCTCTCTTTCAGCCCCTCTGTTTCAGCCCCTCTGTTTCAGCCCCTCTGTTTCAGCCCCTCTTTATCTCGCCCTCTGTTTCAGCCCCTCTGTTTCTCGCCCTCTGTTTCAGCCCCTCTGTTTCTCGCCCTCTGGATCAGCCACTTTGTTTCAGCCCCTCTGTTTCAGCCCCTCTGTTTCAGCCCCTCTGTTTCTCGCCCTCTGTTTCAGCCCCTCTGATTCAGCCCCTTTGTTTCTCGCCCTCTGTTTCAGCCCCTCTGTTTCTCGCCCTCTGTTTCAGCCCCTTGGTTCTCGCCCTCTGTTTCAGCCCCTCTGATTCAGCCCCTTTGTTTCTCGCCCTCTGTTTCAGCCCCTGTGTTTCTCGCCCTCTGTTTCAGCCCCTCTGTTTCAGCCCCTCTGTTTCAGCCCCTCTGTTTCTGCCCCTCAGTTTCTCGCCCTCTGTTTCAGCCCCTCTGTTTCTCGCCTACTGTTTCAGCCCCTCTGATTCAGCCCCTCTGTTTCAGCCCTCCTGATTCAGCCCCTCTGATTCAGCCCCTCTGTTTCTCGCCCTCTGTTTCAGCCCCTCTGTTTCAGCCCTTCTGTTTCAGCCGCTCTGTTTCAGCCGCTCTGTTTCTTGCCCTCTGTTTCAGCCCCTCTGTTTCTCGACCTCTGTTTCAGTCCCTCTGTTTCTCACCATCTGTTTCAGCCCCTCTGTTTCGCGCTCTCTGTTTCAGCCCCTCTGTTTCAGCTCCTCTGTTTCTCGCCCTCTGTTTCGGCCCCTCTGTTTCTAGCCCTCTGTTTCAGCCCCTCTCTTTCTCGCCCTCTGTTTCAGCCCCTCTGATTAAGCCCCTCTGTTTCAGCCCCTCTGAATCAGCCCCTCTGATTCAACCCCTCTGTTTCAGCCCCTCTGTTTCAGCCCCTCTGTTTCTCGCCCTCTGTTTCAGCCCCTCTGTTTCAGCCCCTCTGTTTCAGCCCCTCTGTTTCTCGCCCTCTGTTTCAGCCCCTCTGTTTCTCGCCGTCTGTTTCAGCCCCTCTGTTTCTCGCCCTCTGTTTCAGCCCCTCTATTTCTCGCCCTCTGTTTCAGCCCCTCTATTATAGCCCCACTGTTTCAGCCCCTCTGTTTCAGCCGCTCTGTTTCTCGCCCTCTGTATCAGCCCCTCTGTTTCAGCCCCTCTGTTTCAGTCCCCCTGATTCTCGCCCTCTGTTTCTGGCCCTCTGTTTCAGCCCCTCTATTTCTCGCTCTCTGTTTCAGGCCCTCTGTTTCTGCCCCTCTGTTTCTGCCCCTCTGTTTCAGCCCCTCTGTATCTCGCCCTCTGTTTCAGCCCCTCTGTTTCTTGCCCTCTGTTTCAGCCACTCTGTTTCTCGCCCTCTGTTTCAGCATCTCTGTTTCTCGCCCTCTGTTTCAGCCCCTCTGTTTCAGCCCCTCTGTTTCAGTCCCTCTGTTTCTGCCCCTCTGTTTCTCGCCCTCTGTTTCAGCCCCTCTGTTTCTCGCCCTCTTTTTCAGCCTCTCAGTTTCTCACCCTCTGTTTCAGCCCCTCTGTTTCAGCCCCTCTGTTTCAGCCCCTCTGTTTCAGCCCCTCTGTTTCTCGCCCTCTGTTTCAGCCCCTCTGTTTCTTGCCCTCTGTTTCTGCCCCTCTCTTTCTCGCCCTCTGTATCAGCCGCTTTGTTTCATCCCCTCTGTTTCAGCCCCTCTGTTTCAACCCCTCTGTTTCTTGCTCTCTGTTTCAGCCCCTCTGTTTCTCGCCCTCTGTTTCAGCCCCTCTGATTCAGCCCCTTTGTTTCTCGCCCTCTGTTTCAGCCCCTCTGTTTCTCGCCCTCTGTTTCAGCCCCTCTGTTTCTCGCCCTCTGTTTCAGCCCCTCTGTTTCAGCCCCTCTGTTTCAGCCCCTCTGTTTCTCGCCCTCTGTTTCAGCCCCTCTGTTTCTCGCCCTCTGTTTCAGCCCCTCTGTTTCTCACCCTCTGTTTCAGCCTCTCTGTTTCAGCCCCTCTGTTTCTCGCTCTCTGTTTCAGCCCCTCTGTTTCTCGCCCTCTGTTTCAGCCCCTCTGATTCAGCCCCTTTGTTTCTCGCCCTCTGTTTCAGCCCCTCTGTTTCTCGCCCTCTGTTTCAGCCCCTCTGTTTCTCGCCCTCTGTTTCAGCCCCTCTGTTTCAGCCCCTCTGTTTCAGCCCCACTGTTTCTCGGCCTCTGTTTCAGCCCCTCTGTTTCTCGCCCTCTGTTTCAGCCCCTCTATTTCTCGCCCTCTGTTTCAGCCCCTCTATTATAGCCCCTCTGTTTCTCGCCCTCTGTTTCAGCCCCTCTGATTCAGCCCCTTTGTTTCTCGCCCTCTGTTTCAGCCCCTCTGTTTCTCGCCCTCTGTTTCAGCCCCTCTGTTTCTCGCCCTCTGTTTCAGCCCCTCTGTTTCAGCCCCTCTGTTTCAGCCCCTCTGTTTCTCGCCCTCTGTTTCAGCCACTCTGTTTCTCGACCTCTGTTTCAGCCGCTCTGTTTCTCGCCCTCTGTGTCAGCCCCTCTGTTTCAGCCCCTCTGTTTCAGTCCCTCTGTTTCTCCCCCTCTGTTTCTGGCCCTCTGTTTCAGCCCCTCTATTTCTCGCTCTCTGTTTCAGCCCCTCTGTTTCCGCCCCTCTGTTTCAGCACCTCTGTTTCAGCCCCTCTGTATCTCGCCGTCTGTTTCAGCCCCTCTGTTTCTTGCCCTCTATTTCAGCCACTCTGTTTCTCGCCCTCTGTTTCAGTCTCTGTTTCTCGCCCTCTGTTTCAGCCCCTCTGTTTCAGCCCCTCTGTTTCAGTCCCTCTGTTTCAGCCCCTCTGTTTCTCGCCCTCTGTTTCAGCCTCTCTGTTTCTCGCCCTCTGTTTCAGCCCCTCTGTTTCAGCCCCTCTGTTTCAGCCCCTCTGTTTCAGCCCCTCTTTATCTCGCCCTCTGTTTCAGCCCCTCTGTTTCTCGCCCTCTGTTTCAGCCCCTCTGTTTATCGCCCTCTGGATCAGCCACTTTGTTTCAGCCCCTCTGTTTCAGCCCCTCTGTTTCAGCCCCTCTGTTTCTCGCCCTCTGTTTCAGCCCCTCTGATTCAGCCCCTTTGTTTCTCGCCCTCTGTTTCAGCCCCTCTGTTTCTCGCCCTCTGTTTCAGCCCCTTGGTTCTCGCCCTCTGTTTCAGCCCCTCTGTTTCAGCCCCTCTGTTTCAGCCCCTCTGTTTCTCGCCCTCTGTTTCAGCCCCTCTGTTTCTCACCCTCTGTTTCAGCCCCTCTGTTTCTCGCCCTCTGTTTCAGCCCCTCTATTTCTCGCCCTCTGTTTCAGCCCCTCTATTTTAGCCCCACTGTTTCAGCCCCTCTGTTTCAGCCACTCTGTTTCTCGCCCTCTGTTTCAGCTGCTCTGTTTCTCGCCCTCTGTACCAGCCCCTCTGTTTCAGCCCCTCTGTTTCAGTCCCTCTGTTTCTCGCCCTCTGTTTCTGGCCCTCTGTTTCAGCCCCTCTATTTCGCGCCCTCTGTTTCAGCCCCTCTGTTTCTCGCCCTCTTTTTCAGCCTCTCAGTTTCTCACCCTCTGTTTCAGCCCCTCTGTTTCAGCCCCTCTGTTTCAGCCCCTCTGTTTCAGCCCCTCTGTTTCTCGCCCTCTGTTTCAGCCCCTCTGTTTCTTGCCCTCTGTTTCTGCCCCTCTCTTTCTCGCCCTCTGTATCAGCCGCTTTGTTTCATCCCCTCTGTTTCAGCCCCTCTGTTTCAACCCCTCTGTTTCTTGCTCTCTGTTTCAGCCCCTCTGTTTCTCGCCCTCTGTTTCAGCCCCTCTGATTCAGCCCCTTTGTTTCTCGCCCTCTGTTTCAGCCCCTCTGTTTCTCGCCCTCTGTTTCAGCCCCTCTGTTTCTCGCCCTCTGTTTCAGCCCCTCTGTTTCAGCCCCTCTGTTTCAGCCCCTCTGTTTCTCGCCCTCTGTTTCAGCCCCTCTGTTTCTCGCCCTCTGTTTCAGCCCCTCTGTTTCTCACCCTCTGTTTCAGCCTCTCTGTTTCAGCCCCTCTGTTTCTCGCTCTCTGTTTCAGCCCCTCTGTTTCTCGCCCTCTGTTTCAGCCCCTCTGATTCAGCCCCTTTGTTTCTCGCCCTCTGTTTCAGCCCCTCTGTTTCTCGCCCTCTGTTTCAGCCCCTCTGTTTCTCGCCCTCTGTTTCAGCCCCTCTGTTTCAGCCCCTCTGTTTCAGCCCCTCTGTTTCTCGGCCTCTGTTTCAGCCCCTCTGTTTCTCGCCCTCTGTTTCAGCCCCTCTATTTCTCGCCCTCTGTTTCAGCCCCTCTATTATAGCCCCTCTGTTTCTCGCCCTCTGTTTCAGCCCCTCTGATTCAGCCCCTTTGTTTCTCGCCCTCTGTTTCAGCCCCTCTGTTTCTCGCCCTCTGTTTCAGCCCCCCTGTTTCTCGCCCTCTGTTTCAGCCCCTCTGTTTCAGCTCCTCTGTTTCAGCCCCTCTGTTTCTCGCCCTCTGTTTCAGCCACTCTGTTTCTCGACCTCTGTTTCAGCCGCTCTGTTTCTCGCCCTCTGTGTCAGCCCCTCTGTTTCAGCCCCTCTGTTTCAGTCCCTCTGTTTCTCCCCCTCTGTTTCTGGCCCTCTGTTTCAGCCCCTCTATTTCTCGCTCTCTGTTTCAGCCCCTCTGTTTCCGCCCCTCTGTTTCAGCACCTCTGTTTCAGCCCCTCTGTATCTCGCCGTCTGTTTCAGCCCCTCTGTTTCTTGCCCTCTATTTCAGCCACTCTGTTTCTCGCCCTCTGTTTCAGTCTCTGTTTCTCGCCCTCTGTTTCAGCCCCTCTGTTTCAGCCCCTCTGTTTCAGTCCCTCTGTTTCAGCCCCTCTGTTTCTCGCCCTCTGTTTCAGCCTCTCTGTTTCTCGCCCTCTGTTTCAGCCCCTCTGTTTCAGCCCCTCTGTTTCAGCCCCTCTGTTTCAGCCCCTCTTTATCTCGCCCTCTGTTTCAGCCCCTCTGTTTCTCCCCCTCTGTTTCAGCCCCTCTGTTTCTCGCCCTCTGGATCAGCCACTTTGTTTCAGCCCCTCTGTTTCAGCCCCTCTGTTTCAGCCCCTCTGTTTCTCGCCCTCTGTTTCAGCCCCTCTGATTCAGCCCCTTTGTTTCTCGCCCTCTGTTTCAGCCCCTCTGTTTCTCGCCCTCTGTTTCAGCCCCTTGGTTCTCGCCCTCTGTTTCAGCCCCTCTGTTTCAGCCCCTCTGTTTCAGCCCCTCTGTTTCTCGCCCTCTGTTTCAGCCCCTCTGTTTCTCACCCTCTGTTTCAGCCCCTCTGTTTCTCGCCCTCTGTTTCAGCCCCTCTATTTCTCGAAATCTGTTTCAGCCCCTCTATTTTAGCCCCACTGTTTCAGCCCCTCTGTTTCAGCCACTCTGTTTCTCGCCCTCTGTTTCAGCTGCTCTGTTTCTCGCCCTCTGTACCAGCCCCTCTGTTTCAGCCCCTCTGTTTCAGTCCCTCTGTTTCTCGCCCTCTGTTTCTGGCCCTCTGTTTCAGCCCCTCTATTTCGCGCTCTCTGTTTCAGCCCCTCTGTTTCCGCCCCTCTGTTTCAGCCCCTCTGTTTCATCCCCTCTGTTTCTAGCCCTCTGTTTCAGCCCCTCTGTTTCTTGCCCTCTGTTTCAGCCGCTCTATTTCTCGCCCTCTGTTTCAGCCTCTCTGTTTCTCACCCTCTGTTTCAGCCCCTCTGTTTCAGCCCCTCTGTTTCTCGCCCTCTGTTTCAGCCCCTCTGTTTCTCGCCCTCTGTTTCAGCCCCTCTGTTTCTCGCCCTCTGTTTCAGCCTCTCAGTTTCTCGCCCTCTGTTTCAGCCCCTCTGTTTCAGCCCCTCTGTTTCAGCCCCTCTGTTTCAGCCCCTCTGTTTCTCGCCCTCTGTTTCAGCCCCTCTGTTTCTCGCCCTCTGTATCAGCTGCTTTGTTTCAGCCCCTCTGTTTCAGCCCCTCTTTCTCAGCCCCTCTGTTTCTCGCCCTCTGTTTCTCGCCCTCTGTTTCAGCCCCTCTGGTTCTCGCCCTCTGTTTCAGCCCCTCTGTTTCAGCCCATCTGATTCAGCCCGTCTGATTCAGCCCCTCTGTTTCTCGCCCTCTGTTTCAGCCACTCTGTTTCAGCCCCTCTGTTTCTTGCCCTATGTTTCAGCCCCTCTGTTTCTCGCCCTCTGTTTCAGCCCCTCTGTTTCTCGCCCTCTGTTTCAGCCCCTCTGTTTCTCGCCCTCTGTTTCAGTCCCTCTGTTTCGCGCTCTCTGTTTCAGCCCCTCTGTTTCAGCCCCTCTGTTTCTCGCCCTCTGTTTCTGCCCGTCTGTTTCTCGCCCTCTGTTTCAGCCCCTCTGTTTCTCGCCCTCTGTATCAGACACACTGTTTCTCGCCCTCTGATCAGCCCCTCTGTTTCGCGCTCTCTGTTTCAGCCCCTCTGTTTCAGCCCCTCTGTTTCTCGCCCTCTGTTTCAGCCCCTCTGTTTCTCGCCCTCTGTTTCTGCCCCTCTGTTTCTCGCCCTCTGTTTCCGCCCCTCAGATTCAGCCCCTCTGTTTCAGCCCCTCTGAATCAGCCCCTCTGATTCAGCCTCTCTGTTTCAGCCCCTCTGTTTCAGCCCCGCTGTTTCTGCCCCTCTGTTTCAGCCCCTCTGTTTCTCGCCCTCTGTTTCAGCCCCTCTGTTTTTCGCCCTCTGTTTCAGCCCCTCTGTTTCTCGCCCTCTGTTTCAGGCTCTCTGTTTCATCCCGTCTGTTTCCGCCCCTCTGTTTCAGCCCCTCTGTTTCTCGCCCTCTGTTTCTCGCCCGCTGTTTCAGCCCCTTTGTTTCTCGCCCTCTGTTTCAGCCCCTCTGTTTCAGCCCCTCTGATTCAGCCCCTCTGTTTCAGCCCCTCTGTTTCAGCCCGTCTGTTTCTCGTCCTCAGTTTTTCCCCTCTGTTTCTCGCCCTCTGTTTCAGCCCCTCTGTTTCAGCCCCTCTGTTTCAGCCCCTCTGTTTCTCGCCCTCTCTTTCAGCCCCTCTGTTTCGCGCCCTCTGTTTCAGCCCCTCTGTTTCAGCCCTTCTGTTTCAGCCACTCTGTTTCAGCCCCTCTTTTCTTGCCCTCTGTTTCAGCCCCTCTGTTTCTCGACCTCTGTTTCAGTCCCTCTGTTTCTCACCATCTGTTTCAGCCCCTCTGTTTCGCGCTCTCTGTTTCAGCCCCTCTGTTTCAGCTCCTCTGTTTCTCGCCCTCTGTTTCTGCCCCTCTGTTTCTCGCCCTCTGTTTCAGCCCCTCTGATTAAGCCCCTCTATTTCAGCCCCTCTGAATCAGCCCCTCTGTTTCAGCCCCTCTGTTTCAGCCCCTCTGTTTCTCGCCCTCTGTTTCAGCCCCTCTGTTTCTTGCCCTCTGTTTCTGCCCCTCTCTTTCTCGCCCTCTGTATCAGCCGCTTTGTTTCATCCCCTCTGTTTCAGCCCCTCTGTTTCAACCCCTCTGTTTCTTGCTCTCTGTTTCAGCCCCTCTGTTTCTCGCCCTCTGTTTCAGCCCCTCTGATTCAGCCCCTTTGTTTCTCGCCCTCTGTTTCAGCCCCTCTGTTTCTCGCCCTCTGTTTCAGCCCCTCTGTTTCTCGCCCTCTGTTTCAGCCCCTCTGTTTCAGCCCCTCTGTTTCAGCCCCTCTGTTTCTCGCCCTCTGTTTCAGCCCCTCTGTTTCTCGCCCTCTGTTTCAGCCCCTCTGTTTCTCACCCTCTGTTTCAGCCTCTCTGTTTCAGCCCCTCTGTTTCTCGCTCTCTGTTTCAGCCCCTCTGTTTCTCGCCCTCTGTTTCAGCCCCTCTGATTCAGCCCCTTTGTTTCTCGCCCTCTGTTTCAGCCCCTCTGTTTCTCGCCCTCTGTTTCAGCCCCTCTGTTTCTCGCCCTCTGTTTCAGCCCCTCTGTTTCAGCCCCTCTGTTTCAGCCCCTCTGTTTCTCGGCCTCTGTTTCAGCCCCTCTGTTTCTCGCCCTCTGTTTCAGCCCCTCTATTTCTCGCCCTCTGTTTCAGCCCCTCTATTATAGCCCCTCTGTTTCTCGCCCTCTGTTTCAGCCCCTCTGATTCAGCCCCTTTGTTTCTCGCCCTCTGTTTCAGCCCCTCTGTTTCTCGCCCTCTGTTTCAGCCCCTCTGTTTCTCGCCCTCTGTTTCAGCCCCTCTGTTTCAGCCCCTCTGTTTCTCGCCCTCTGTTTCAGCCACTCTGTTTCTCGACCTCTGTTTCAGCCGCTCTGTTTCTCGCCCTCTGTGTCAGCCCCTCTGTTTCAGCCCCTCTGTTTCAGTCCCTCTGTTTCTCCCCCTCTGTTTCTGGCCCTCTGTTTCAGCCCCTCTATTTCTCGCTCTCTGTTTCAGCCCCTCTGTTTCCGCCCCTCTGTTTCAGCACCTCTGTTTCAGCCCCTCTGTATCTCGCCGTCTGTTTCAGCCCCTCTGTTTCTTGCCCTCTATTTCAGCCACTCTGTTTCTCGCCCTCTGTTTCAGTCTCTGTTTCTCGCCCTCTGTTTCAGCCCCTCTGTTTCAGCCCCTCTGTTTCAGTCCCTCTGTTTCAGCCCCTCTGTTTCTCGCCCTCTGTTTCAGCCTCTCTGTTTCTCGCCCTCTGTTTCAGCCCCTCTGTTTCAGCCCCTCTGTTTCAGCCCCTCTGTTTCAGCCCCTCTTTATCTCGCCCTCTGTTTCAGCCCCTCTGTTTCTCGCCCTCTGTTTCAGCCCCTCTGTTTCTCGCCCTCTGGATCAGCCACTTTGTTTCAGCCCCTCTGTTTCAGCCCCTCTGTTTCAGCCCCTCTGTTTCTCGCCCTCTGTTTCAGCCCCTCTGATTCAGCCTCTTTGTTTCTCGCCCTCTGTTTCAGCCCCTCTGTTTCTCGCCCTCTGTTTCAGCCCCTTGGTTCTCGCCCTCTGTTTCAGCCCCTCTGTTTCAGCCCCTCTGTTTCAGCCCCTCTGTTTCTCGCCCTCTGTTTCAGCCCCTCTGTTTCTCACCCTCTGTTTCAGCCCCTCTGTTTCTCGCCCTCTGTTTCAGCCCCTCTATTTCTCGCCCTCTGTTTCAGCCCCTCTATTTTAGCCCCACTGTTTCAGCCCCTCTGTTTCAGCCACTCTGTTTCTCGCCCTCTGTTTCAGCTGCTCTGTTTCTCGCCCTCTGTACCAGCCCCTCTGTTTCAGCCCCTCTGTTTCAGTCCCTCTGTTTCTCGCCCTCTGTTTCTGGCCCTCTGTTTCAGCCCCTCTATTTCGCGCTCTCTGTTTCAGCCCCTCTGTTTCCGCCCCTCTGTTTAGCCCCTCTGTTTCATCCCCTCTGTTTCTAGCCCTCTGTTTCAGCCCCTCTGTTTCTTGCCCTCTGTTTCAGCCGCTCTATTTCTCGCCCTCTGTTTCAGCCTCTCTGTTTCTCACCCTCTGTTTCAGCCCCTCTGTTTCAGCCCCTCTGTTTCTCGCCCTCTGTTTCAGCCCCTCTGTTTCTCGCCCTCTGTTTCAGCCCCTCTGTTTCTCGCCCTCTGTTTCAGCCTCTCAGTTTCTCGCCCTCTGTTTCAGCCCCTCTGTTTCAGCCCCTCTGTTTCAGCCCCTCTGTTTCAGCCCCTCTGTTTCTCGCCCTCTGTTTCAGCCCCTCTGTTTCTCGCCCTCTGTATCAGCTGCTTTGTTTCAGCCCCTCTGTTTCAGCCCCTCTTTCTCAGCCCCTCTGTTTCTCGCCCTCTGTTTCTCGCCCTCTGTTTCAGCCCCTCTGTTTCTCGCCCTCTGTTTCAGCCCCTCTGTTTCAGCCCATCTGATTCAGCCCGTCTGATTCAGCCCCTCTGTTTCTCGCCCTCTGTTTCAGCCACTCTGTTTCAGCCCCTCTGTTTCTTGCCCTATGTTTCAGCCCCTCTGTTTCTCGCCCTCTGTTTCAGCCCCTCTGTTTCTCGCCCTCTGTTTCAGCCCCTCTGTTTCTCGCCCTCTGTTTCAGTCCCTCTGTTTCGCGCTCTCTGTTTCAGCCCCTCTGTTTCAGCCCCTCTGTTTCTCGCCCTCTGTTTCTGCCCGTCTGTTTCTGGCCCTCTGTTTCAGCCCCTCTGTTTCTCGCCCTCTGTATCAGACACACTGTTTCTCGCCCTCTGATCAGCCCCTCTGTTTCGCGCTCTCTGTTTCAGCCCCTCTGTTTCAGCCCCTCTGTTTCTCGCCCTCTGTTTCAGCCCCTCTGTTTCTCGCCCTCTGTTTCTGCCCCTCTGTTTCTCGCCCTCTGTTTCCGCCCCTCAGATTCAGCCCCTCTGTTTCAGCCCCTCTGAATCAGCCCCTCTGATTCAGCCTCTCTGTTTCAGCCCCTCTGTTTCTCGCCCTCTGTTTCTGCCCGTCTGTTTCTCGCCCTCTGTTTCAGCCCCTCTGTTTCTCGCCCTCTGTATCAGACACACTGTTTCTCGCCCTCTGATCAGCCCCTCTGTTTCGCGCTCTCTGTTTCAGCCCCTCTGTTTCAGCCCCTCTGTTTCTCGCCCTCTGTTTCAGCCCCTCTGTTTCTCGCCCTCTGTTTCTGCCCCTCTGTTTCTCGCCCTCTGTTTCCGCCCCTCAGATTCAGCCCCTCTGTTTCAGCCCCGCTGTTTCTGCCCCTCTGTTTCAGCCCCTCTGTTTCTCGCCCTCTGTTTCAGCCCCTCTGTTTTTCGCCCTCTGTTTCAGCCCCTCTGTTTCTCGCCCTCTGTTTCAGGCTCTCTGTTTCATCCCGTCTGTTTCCGCCCCTCTGTTTCAGCCCCTCTGTTTCTCGCCCTCTGTTTCTCGCCCGCTGTTTCAGCCCCTTTGTTTCTCGCCCTCTGTTTCAGCCCCTCTGTTTCAGCCCCTCTGATTCAGCCCCTCTGTTTCAGCCCCTCTGTTTCAGCCCGTCTGTTTCTCGTCCTCAGTTTTTCCCCTCTGTTTCTCGCCCTCTGTTTCAGCCCCTCTGTTTCAGCCCCTCTGTTTCAGCCCCTCTGTTTCTCGCCCTCTCTTTCAGCCCCTCTGTTTCGCGCCCTCTGTTTCAGCCCCTCTGTTTCAGCCCTTCTGTTTCAGCCACTCTGTTTCAGCCCCTCTTTTCTTGCCCTCTGTTTCAGCCCCTCTGTTTCTCGACCTCTGTTTCAGTCCCTCTGTTTCTCACCATCTGTTTCAGCCCCTCTGTTTCGCGCTCTCTGTTTCAGCCACTCTGTTTCAGCTCCTCTGTTTCTCGCCCTCTGTTTCTGCCCCTCTGTTTCTCGCCCTCTGTTTCAGCCCCTCTGATTAAGCCCCTCTGTTTCAGCCCCTCTGAATCAGCCCCTCTGATTCAGCCCCTCTGTTTCAGCCTCTCTATTTCAGCCCCTCTGTTTCTCGCCCTCTGTTTCAGCCCCTCTGTTTCTCGCCCTCTGTTTCAGCCCCTCTTTTTCAGCCCCTCTGTTTCTCGCCCACTGTTTCTGCCCCTCAGTTTCTCGCCCTGTGTTTCAGCCCCTCTGTTTCTCACCTTCTGTTTCAGCCCCTCTGATTCATCCCCTCTGTTTCAGCCCTTCTGATTCAGCCCCTCTGATTCAGCCCCTCTGTTTCTCGCCCTCTGTTTCAGCCCCTCTGTTTCAGCCCTTCTGTTTCAGCCACTCTGTTTCAGCCCCTCTTTTCTTGCCCTCTGTTTCAGCCCCTCTGTTTCTCGACCTCTGTTTCAGTCCCTCTGTTTCTCACCATCTGTTTCAGCCCCTCTGTTTCGCGCTCTCTGTTTCAGCCCCTCTGTTTCAGCTCCTCTGTTTCTCGCCCTCTGTTTCTGCCCCTCTGTTTCTCGCCCTCTGTTTCAGCCCCTCTGTTTCTCGCCCTCTGTTTCAGCCCCTCTGATTAAGCCCCTCTGTTTCAGCCCCTCTGAATCAGCCCCTCTGATTCAGCCCCTCTGTTTCAGCCCCTCTGTTTCAGCCCCTCTGTTTCTCGCCCTCTGTTTCAGCCCCTCTGTTTCTCGCCCTCTGTTTCAGCCCCTCTTATTCAGCCCCTCTGTTTCTCGCCCTCTGTTTCAGCCCCTCTGTTTCTCGCCCTCTGTTTCAGCCCCTCTGTTTCTCGCCCTCTGTTTCAGCCCCGCTGTTTCAGCCCCTCTGTTTCAGCCCCTCTGTTTCTCGCCCTCTGTTTCAGCCCCTCTGTTTCTCGCCCTCTGTTTCAGCCCCTCTATTTCTCGCCCTCTGTTTCAGCCCCTCTATTTTAGCCCCACTGTTTCAGCCCCTTGGTTTCAGCCACTCTGTTTCTCGCCCTCTGTTTCAGCCCCTCTGTTTCACCCCCTCTGTTTCAGCCCCTCTGTTTCTCGCCCTCTGTATCAGCCCCTCTGTTTCAGCCCCTCTGCTTCAGTCCCTCTGTTTCTCGCCCTCTGTTTCTGGCCCTCTGTTTCAGCCCCTCTGTTTCTCGCTCTCTGTTTCAGCCCCTCTGTTTCCGCCCCTCTGTTTCAGCCCCTCTGTTTCAGCACCTCTGTTTCTCGCCCTCTGTTTCAGCCCCTCTGTTTCTCGCCCTCTGTTTCAGCCCCTCTGTTTCTCGCCCTCTGTTTCAGCCCCTCTGTTTCTCGCCCTCTGTTTCAGCCCCGCTGTTTCAGCCCCTCTGTTTCAGCCCCTCTGTTTCTCGCCCTCTGTTTCAGCCCCTCTGTTTCTCGCCCTCTGTTTCAGCCCCTCTAATTCTCGCCCTCTGTTTCAGCCCCTCTATTTTAGCCCCACTGTTTCAGCCCCTTGGTTTCAGCCACTCTGTTTCTCGCCCTCTGTTTCAGCCCCTCTGTTTCACCCCCTCTGTTTCAGCCCCTCTGTTTCTCGCCCTCTGTATCAGCCCCTCTGTTTCAGCCCCTCTGCTTCAGTCCCTCTGTTTCTCGCCCTCTGTTTCTGGCCCTCTGTTTCAGCCCCTCTGTTTCTCGCTCTCTGTTTCAGCCCCTCTGTTTCCGCCCCTCTGTTTCAGCCCCTCTGTTTCAGCACCTCTGTTTCTCGCCCTCTGTTTCAGCCCCTCTGTTTTTTGCCCTCTGTTTCAGCCACTCTGTTTCTCGCCCTCTGTTTCAGCCTCTCTGTTTCTCGCCCTCTGTTTCAGCCCCTCTGTTTCAGCCCCTCTGTTTCAGTCCCTCTGTTTCAGCCCCTCTGTTTCTTGCCCTCTGTTTCAGCCCCTCTGTTTCTCGCCCTGTGTTTCAGCCTCTCTGTTTCTCGCCCTCTGTTTCAGCCGCTTTGTTCCAGCCCCTCTGTTTCAGCCCCTCTTTTTCAGCCCCTCTGTTTCTCGCCCTCTGTTTCAGCCCCTCTATTTCTCACCCTCTGTTTCAGCCCCTCTGTTTCAGCCCATCTGATTCAGCCCGTCTGATTCAGCCCCTCTGTTTCTCGCCCTCTGTTTCAGCCACTCTGTTTCAGCCCCTCTGTTTCTTGCCCTCTGTTTCAGCGCCTCTGTTTCTCGCCCTCTGTTTCACCCCCTCTGTTTCTCGCCCTCTGTTTCAGCCCCTCTGTTTCTCGCCCTCTGTTTCAGTCCCTCTGTTTCGCGCTCTCTGTTTCAGCCCCTCTGTTTCAGCCCCTCTGTTTCTCGCCCTCTGTTTCAGACCCTCTGTTTCTCACCCTCTGTTTCAGCCTCTCTGTTTCAGCCCCTCTGTTTCTCGCTCTCTGTTTCAGCCCCTCTGTTTCTCGCCCTCTGTTTCAGCCCCTCTGATTCAGCCCCTTTGTTTCTCGCCCTCTGTTTCAGCCCCTCTGTTTCTCGCCCTCTGTTTCAGCCCCTCTGTTTCTCGCCCTCTGTTTCAGCCCCTCTGTTTCAGCCCCTCTGTTTCAGCCCCTCTGTTTCTCGCCCTCTGTTTCAGCCCCTCTGTTTCTCGCCCTCTGTTTCAGCCCCTCTGTTTCTCGCCCTCTGTTTCAGCCCCTCTATTTCTCGAACTCTGTTTCAGCCCCTCTGTTTCTCGCCCTCTGTTTCAGCCCCTCTGTTTCTCGCCCTCTGTTTCAGCCCCTCTGTATCTCGCCCTCTGTTTCAGCCCCTCTATTTTAGCCCCACTGTTTCAGCCCCTTTGTTTCAGCCACTCTGTTTCTCGCCCTCTGTTTCACCCCTCTGATTCAGCCCCTTTGTTTCTCGCCCTCTGTTTCAGCCCCTCTGTTTCTCGCCCTCTGTTTCAGCCCCTCTGTTTCTCGCCCTCTGTTTCAGCCCCTCTGTTTCAGCCCCTCTGTTTCAGCCCCTCTGTTTCTCGACCTCTGTTTCAGCCCCTCTGTATCTCACCCTCTGTTTCAGCCCCTCTGTTTCTCGCCCTCTGTTTCAGCCCCTCGATTTCTCGCCCTCTGTTTCAGCCCCTCTATTTTAGCCCCACTGTTTCAGCCCCTTTGTTTCAGCCACTCTGTTTCTCGCCCTCTGTTTCAGCCGCTCTGTTTCTCGCCCTCTGTACCAGCCCCTCTGTTTCAGCCCCTCTGTTTCAGTCCCTCTGTTTCTCGCCCTCTGTTTTTGGCCCTCTGTTTCAGCCCCTCTATTTCTCGCTCTCTGTTTCAGCCTCTCTGTTTCCGCCCCTCTGTTTCAGCCCCTCTGTTTCTCGCTCTCTGTTTCAGTCCCTCTGTTTCAGCCCCTCTGTTTCAGCCCCTCTGTATCTCGCCCTCTGTTTCAGCCCCTCTGTTTCTTGCCCTCTGTTTCAGCCACTCTGTTTCTCGCCCTCTGTTTCAGCCTCTCTGTTTCTCGCCCTCTGTTTCAGCCCCTCTGTTTCAGCCCCTCTGTTTCAGTCCCTCTGTTTAAGCCCCTCTGTTTCTCGCCCTCTGTTTCAGCCCCTCTGTTTCTCGCCCTCTGTTTCAGCCTCTCTGTTTCTCGCCCTCTGTTTCAGCCCCTCTGTTTCAGCCCCTCTGTTTCAGCCACTCTGTTTCTCGCCCTCTGTTTCAGCCCCTCTGTTTCTCGCCCTCTGTTTCAGCCCCTCTGTTTCTCGCCCTCTGTATCAGCCGCTTTGTTTCAGCCCCTCTGTTTCAGCCCCTCTGTTTCTCGCTCTCTGTTTCAGCCCCTCTGTTTCTCGCCCTCTGTTTCAGCCCCTCTGATTCAGCCCCTTTGTTTCTCGCCCTCTGTTTCAGCCACTCTGTTTCTCGCCCTCTGTTTAAGCCCCTCTGTTTCTCGCCCTCTGTTTCAGCCCCTCTGTTTCAGCCCCTCTGTTTCACCCCCTCTGTTTCTCGCCCTCTGTTTCAGCCCCTCTGTTTCTCGCCCTCTGTTTCAGCCCCTCTGTTTCTCGCCCTCTGTTTCAGGCCCTCGATTTCTCGCCCTCTGTTTCAGCCCCTCTATTTTAGCCCCACTGTTTCAGCCCCTTTGTTTCAGCCACTCTGTTTCTCGCTCTCTGTTTCAGCCCCTCTGTTTCTCGCCCTCTGTTTCAGCCCCTCTGATTCAGCTCCTTTGTTTCTCGCCCTCTGTTTCAGCCCCTCTGTTTCTCGCCCTCTGTTTCAGCCCCTCTGTTTCTCGCCCTCTGTTTCAGCCCCTCTGTTTCAGCCCCTCTGTTTCAGCCCCTCTGTTTCTCGCCCTCTGTTTCAGCCCCTCTGTTTCTCGCCCTCTGTTTCAGCCCCTCTGTTTCTCGCCCTCTGTTTCAGCCCCTCGATTTCTCGCCCTCTGTTTCAGCCCCTCTATTTTAGCCCCACTGTTTCAGCCCCTTTGTTTCAGCCACTCTGTTTCTCGCCCTCTGTTTCAGCCGCTCTGTTTCTCGCCCTCTGTACCAGCCCCTCTGTTTCAGCCCCTCTGTTTCAGTCCCTCTGTTTCTCGCCCTCTGTTTCTGGCCCTCTGTTTCAGCCCCTCTATTTCTCGCTCTCTGTTTCAGCCCCTCTGTTTCCGCCCCTCTGTTTCAGCCCCTCTGTTTCTCGCTCTCTGTTTCAGTCCCTCTGTTTCAGCCCCTCTGTTTCAGCCCCTCTGTATTTCGCCCTCTGTTTCAGCCCCTCTGTTTCTTGCCCTCTGTTTCAGCCACTCTGTTTCTCGCCCTCTGTTTCAGCCTCTCTGTTTCTCGCTCTCTGTTTCAGCCCCTCTGTTTCTCGCCCTCTGTTTCAGCCCCTCTGATTCAGCCCCTTTGTTTCTCGCCCTCTGTTTCAGCCCCTCTGTTTCTCGCCCTCTGTTTCAGCCCCTCTGTTTCTCGCCCTCTGTTTCAGCCCCTCTGTTTCAGCCCCTCTGTTTCAGCCCCTCTGTTTCTCGCCCTCTGTTTCAGCCCCTCTGTTTCTCGCCCTCTGTTTCAGCCCCTCTGTATCTCGCCCTCTGTTTCAGCCCCTCGATTTCTCGCCCTCTGTTTCAGCCCCTCTATTTTAGCCCCACTGTTTCAGCCCCTTTGTTTCAGCCACTCTGTTTCTTGCCCTCTGTTTCAGCCCCTCTGATTCAGCCCCTTTGTTTCTCGCCCTCTGTTTCAGCCCCTCTGTTTCTCGCCCTCTGTTTCAGCCCCTCTGTTTCTCGCCCTCTGTTTCAGCCCCTCTGTTTCAGCCCCTCTGTTTCTCGCCCTCTGTTTCAGCCCCTCTGTTTCTCACCCTCTGTTTCAGCCCCTCTGTTTCTCGCCCTCTGTTTCAGCCCCTCGATTTCTCGCCCTCTGTTTCAGCCCCTCTATTTTAGCCCCACTGTTTCAGCCCCTTTGTTTCAGCCACTCTGTTTCTCGCCCTCTGTTTCAGCCGCTCTGTTTCTCGCCCTCTGTACCAGCCCCTCTGTTTCAGCCCCTCTGTTTCAGTCCCTCTGTTTCTCGCCCTCTGTTTTTGGCCCTCTGTTTCAGCCCCTCTATTTCTCGCTCTCTGTTTCAGCCTCTCTGTTTCCGCCCCTCTGTTTCAGCCCCTCTGTTTCTCGCTCTCTGTTTCAGTCCCTCTGTTTCAGCCCCTCTGTTTCAGCCACTCTGTATCTCGCCCTCTGTTTCAGCCCCTCTGTTTCTTGCCCTCTGTTTCAGCCACTCTGTTTCTCGCCCTCTGTTTCAGCCTCTCTGTTTCTCGCCCTCTGTTTCAGCCCCTCTGTTTCAGCCCCTCTGTTTCAGTCCCTCTGTTTAAGCCCCTCTGTTTCTCGCCCTCTGTTTCAGCCCCTCTGTTTCTCGCCCTCTGTTTCAGCCTCTCTGTTTCTCGCCCTCTGTTTCAGCCCCTCTGTTTCAGCCCCTCTGTTTCAGCCACTCTGTTTCTCGCCCTCTGATTCAGCCCCTCTGTTTCTCGCCCTCTGTTTCAGCCCCTCTGTTTCTTGCCCTCTGTATCAGCCGCTTTGTTTCAGCCCCTCTGTTTCAGCCCCTCTGTTTCAGCCCCTCTGTTTCTCGGCCTCTGTTTCAGCCCCTCTGTTTCTCGCCCTCTGTTTCAGCCCCTCTATTTCTCGCCCTCTGTTTCAGCCCCTCTATTATAGCCCCACTGTTTCAGCCCCTTTGTTTCAGCCACTCTGTTTCTCGACCTCTGTTTCAGCCGCTCTGTTTCTCGCCCTCTGTGTCAGCCCCTCTGTTTCAGCCCCTCTGTTTCAGTCCCTCTGTTTCTCCCCCTCTGTTTCTGGCCCTCTGTTTCAGCCCCTCTATTTCTCGCTCTCTGTTTCAGCCCCTCTGTTTCCGCCCCTCTGTTTCAGCACCTCTGTTTCAGCCCCTCTGTATCTCGCCGTCTGTTTCAGCCCCTCTGTTTCTTGCCCTCTATTTCAGCCACTCTGTTTCTCGCCCTCTGTTTCAGTCTCTGTTTCTCGCCCTCTGTTTCAGTCCCTCTGTTTCAGCCCCTCTGTTTCAGTCCCTCTGTTTCAGCCCCTCTGTTTCTCGCCCTCTGTTTCAGCCTCTCTGTTTCTCGCCCTCTGTTTCAGCCCCTCTGTTTCAGCCCCTCTGTTTCAGCCCCTCTGTTTCAGCCCCTCTTTATCTCGCCCTCTGTTTCAGCCCCTCTGTTTCCGCCCCTCTGTTTCAGCACCTCTGTTTCAGCCCCTCTGTATCTCGCCGTCTGTTTCAGCCCCTCTGTTTCTTGCCCTCTATTTCAGCCACTCTGTTTCTCGCCCTCTGTTTCAGTCTCTGTTTCTCGCCCTCTGTTTCAGCCCCTCTGTTTCAGCCCCTCTGTTTCAGTCCCTCTGTTTCGGCCCCTCTGTTTCTCGCCCTCTGTTTCAGCCTCTCTGTTTCTCGCCCTCAGATTCAGCCCCTCTGTTTCAGCCCCTCTGAATCAGCCCCTCTGATTCAGCCTCTCTGTTTCAGCCCCTCTGTTTCAGCCCCGCTGTTTCTGCCCCTCTGTTTCAGCCCCTCTGTTTCTCGCCCTCTGTTTCAGCCCCTCTGTTTTTCGCCCTCTGTTTCAGCCCCTCTGTTTCTCGCCCTCTGTTTCAGGCTCTCTGTTTCATCCCGTCTGTTTCCGCCCCTCTGTTTCAGCCCCTCTGTTTCTCGCCCTCTGTTTCTCGCCCGCTGTTTCAGCCCCTTTGTTTCTCGCCCTCTGTTTCAGCCCCTCTGTTTCAGCCCCTCTGATTCAGCCCCTCTGTTTCAGCCCCTCTGTTTCAGCCCGTCTGTTTCTCGTCCTCAGTTTTTCCCCTCTGTTTCTCGCCCTCTGTTTCAGCCCCTCTGTTTCAGCCCCTCTGTTTCAGCCCCTCTGTTTCTCGCCCTCTCTTTCAGCCCCTCTGTTTCGCGCCCTCTGTTTCAGCCCCTCTGTTTCAGCCCTTCTGTTTCAGCCACTCTGTTTCAGCCCCTCTTTTCTTGCCCTCTGTTTCAGTCCCTCTGTTTCTCACCATCTGTTTCAGCCCCTCTGTTTCGCGCTCTCTGTTTCAGCCCCTCTGTTTCAGCTCCTCTGTTTCTCGCCCTCTGTTTCTGCCCCTCTGTTTCTCGCCCTCTGTTTCAGCTCCTCTGATTAAGCCCCTCTGTTTCAGCCCCTCTGAATCAGCCCCTCTGATTCAGCCCCTCTGTTTCAGCCTCTCTATTTCAGCCCCTCTGTTTCTCGCCCTCTGTTTCAGCCCCTCTGTTTCTCGCCCTCTGTTTCAGCCCCTCTTTTTCAGCCCCTCTGTTTCTCGCCCACTGTTTCTGCCCCTCAGTTTCTCGCCCTGTGTTTCAGCCCCTCTGTTTCTCACCTTCTGTTTCAGCCCCTCTGATTCATCCCCTCTGTTTCAGCCCTTCTGATTCAGCCCCTCTGATTCAGCCCCTCTGTTTCTCGCCCTCTGTTTCAGCCCCTCTGTTTCAGCCCTTCTGTTTCAGCCACTCTGTTTCAGCCCCTCTTTTCTTGCCCTCTGTTTCAGCCCCTCTGTTTCTCGACCTCTGTTTCAGTCCCTCTGTTTCTCACCATCTGTTTCAGCCCCTCTGTTTCGCGCTCTCTGTTTCAGCCCCTCTGTTTCAGCTCCTCTGTTTCTCGCCCTCTGTTTCTGCCCCTCTGTTTCTCGCCCTCTGTTTCAGCCCCTCTGTTTCTCGCCCTCTGTTTCAGCCCCTCTGATTAAGCCCCTCTGTTTCAGCCCCTCTGAATCAGCCCCTCTGATTCAGCCCCTCTGTTTCAGCCCCTCTGTTTCAGCCCCTCTGTTTCTCGCCCTCTGTTTCAGCCCCTCTGTTTCTCGCCCTCTGTTTCAGCCCCTCTTATTCAGCCCCTCTGTTTCTCGCCCTCTGTTTCAGCCCCTCTGTTTCTCGCCCTCTGTTTCAGCCCCTCTGTTTCTCGCCCTCTGTTTCAGCCCCGCTGTTTCAGCCCCTCTGTTTCAGCCCCTCTGTTTCTCGCCCTCTGTTTCAGCCCCTCTGTTTCTCGCCCTCTGTTTCAGCCCCTCTATTTCTCGCCCTCTGTTTCAGCCCCTCTATTTTAGCCCCACTGTTTCAGCCCCTTGGTTTCAGCCACTCTGTTTCTCGCCCTCTGTTTCAGCCCCTCTGTTTCACCCCCTCTGTTTCAGCCCCTCTGTTTCTCGCCCTCTGTATCAGCCCCTCTGTTTCAGCCCCTCTGCTTCAGTCCCTCTGTTTCTCGCCCTCTGTTTCTGGCCCTCTGTTTCAGCCCCTCTGTTTCTCGCTCTCTGTTTCAGCCCCTCTGTTTCCGCCCCTCTGTTTCAGCCCCTCTGTTTCAGCACCTCTGTTTCTCGCCCTCTGTTTCAGCCCCTCTGTTTTTTGCCCTCTGTTTCAGCCACTCTGTTTCTCGCCCTCTGTTTCAGCCTCTCTGTTTCTCGCCCTCTGTTTCAGCCCCTCTGTTTCAGCCCCTCTGTTTCAGTCCCTCTGTTTCAGCCCCTCTGTTTCTTGCCCTCTGTTTCAGCCCCTCTGTTTCTCGCCCTGTGTTTCAGCCTCTCTGTTTCTCGCCCTCTGTTTCAGCCGCTTTGTTCCAGCCCCTCTGTTTCAGCCCCTCTTTTTCAGCCCCTCTGTTTCTCGCCCTCTATTTCAGCCCCTCTATTTCTCACCCTCTGTTTCAGCCCCTCTGTTTCAGCCCATCTGATTCAGCCCGTCTGATTCAGCCCCTCTGTTTCTCGCCCTCTGTTTCAGCCACTCTGTTTCAGCCCCTCTGTTTCTTGCCCTCTGTTTCAGCGCCTCTGTTTCTCGCCCTCTGTTTCACCCCCTCTGTTTCTCGCCCTCTGTTTCAGCCCCTCTGTTTCTCGCCCTCTGTTTCAGTCCCTCTGTTTCGCGCTCTCTGTTTCAGCCCCTCTGTTTCAGCCCCTCTGTTTCTCGCCCTCTGTTTCCGCCCGTCTGTTTCTCGCCCTATGTTTCAGCACCTATGTTTCTCGCCCTCTGTTTCAGCCGCTCTGTTTCTCGCCCTCTTTTTCAGCCCCTCTGTTTTGCGCTCTCTGTTTCAGCCCCTCTGTTTCAGCCCCTCTGTTTCTCGCCCTCTGTTTCTGCCCCTATGTTTCTCGCCCTCTGTTTCCGCCCTTCTGATTTAGCCCCTCTGTTTCAGCCTCTCTGAATCAGCCCCTCTGATTCAGCCCCTCTGTTTCAGCCACTGTGTTTCAGCCCCTCTGATTCTCGCCCTCTGTTTCAGCCCCCCTGTTTCTCACCCTCTGTTTCAGCCCCTCTGATTCAGCCGCTCTGTTTCTCGCCCTCTGTTTCAGCCCCTCTGTTTCTCGCCCTCTGTTTCTGCCCCTGTGATTCAGCCCCTCTGTTTCTCGCCCTCAGTTTCAGCCCCTCTGATTCTCGCCCTCTGTTTCAGCCCCTCTGTTTCTCGCCCTCTGTTTCAGCCCCTCTGTTTCAGCCCCTCTGTTTCAGTCCCTCTGTTTCTCGCCCTCTGTTTCTCGCCCTCTGTTTCAGCCCCGCTGTTTCTCGCCCTCTGTTTCAGCCCCTCTGTTTCTCGACCTCTGTTTCAGCCCCTCTGTTTCAGCCCCTCTGTTTCAGCCCCTCTGTTTCTCGCCCTCTGTTTCAGCCCCTCTGTTTCTTGCCCTCTGTTTCAGCCCCTCTGTTTCTCGCCCTCTGTTTCAGCCTCTCTGTTTCTCGCCCTCTGTTTCAGCCCCTCTGTTTCAGCCCCTCTGTTTCAGCCCCTCTGTTTCTCGCCCTCTGTTTCAGCCCCTCTGTTTCAGCCCCTCTATTTCAGCCCCTTTGTTTCAGCCCCTCTGTTTCATCCTCTCTGTTTCTCGCCCTCTGTTTCTCACCCTCTGTTTCTCGCCCTCTGTTTCAGCCCCTCAATTTTTCGCCCTCTGTTACAGCCCCTCTGTTTCTCGCCCTCTGTTTCAGGCTCTCTGTTTCAGCCCCTCTGTTTCAGCCCCTCTGTTTCAGCCCCTCTGTTTCTCGCCCTCTGTTTCTCGCCCGCTGTTTCAGCCCCTTTGTTTCTCGCCCTCTGTTTCAGCCCCTCTGTTTCAGCCCCTCTGATTCAGCCCCTCTGATTCAGCCCCTCTGTTTCTCGCCCTCTGTTTCAGCCCCTCTGTTTCAGCCCCTCTGTTTCTGCCCCTCTGTTTCAGCCCCTCTGTTTCTTGCCCACTGTTTCAGCCCCTCTGTTTTTCGCCCTCTGTTTCAGCCCCTCTGTTTCTCGCCCTCTGTTTCAGGCTCTCTGTTTCAGCCCGTCTGTTTCAGCCCCTCTGTTTCAGCCCCTCTGTTTCTCGCCCGCTGTTTCAGCCCCTTTGTATCTCGCCCTCTGTTTCAGCCCCTCTGTTTCAGCCCCTCTGATTCAGCCCCTCTGTTTCAGCCCCTCTGTTTCAGCCCCTCTGTTTGTCCCCCTCAGTTTCTGCCCCTCTGTTTCTCGCCCTCTTTTTCAGCCCCTATGTTTCAGCCCCTCTGTTTCAGCCCCTCTGTTTCAGCCCCTCTGTTTCTCGACCTCTGTTTCTGCCCTCAGTTTCTCGCCCTCTGTTTCAGCCCCTCTGTTTCTCGCCTTCTGTTTCAGCCCCTCTGATTCAGCCCCTCTGTTTCAGCCCTTCTGATTCAGCCCCTCTGATTCAGCCCCTCTGTTTCTCGCCCTCTGTTTCAACCCCTCTGTTTCAGCCCCTCTGTTTGTCGCCCTCAGATTCTGCCCCTCTGTTTCTCGCCCTCTGTTTCAGCCCCTCTGTTTCAGCCCCTCTGTTTCAGCCCCTCTGTTTCAGCCCCTCTGTTTCTCGCCCTCTGTTTCAGCCCCTGTGTTTCTCGCCCTCTGTTTCAGCCCCTCTGTTTCAGCCCCTCTGTTTCTCGCCCTCTGTTTCTGCCCCTCAGTTTCTAGCCCTCTGTTTCAGCCCCTCTGTTTCTCGCCTTCTGTTTCAGCCCCTCTGATTCAGCCCCTCTGTTTCAGCCCTTCTGATTCAGCCACTCTGATTCAGCCCCTCTGTTTCTCGCCCTCTGTTTCAGCCCCTCTGTTTCAGCCCTTCTGTTTCAGCAACTCTGTTTCAGCCGCTCTGTTTCTCGCCCTCTGTTTCAGCCCCTCTCTTTCTCGCCCTCTGTTTCAGCCCCTCTGTTTCTCGCCCTCTGTTTCAGCCCCTCTGATTAAGCCCCTCTGTTTCAGCCCCTCTGAATCAGCCCCTCTGATTCGGCCCCTCTGTTTCAGCCCCACTGTTTCAGCCCCTCTGTTTCTCGCCCTCTGTTTCAGACCCTCTGTTTCTCACCCTCTGTTTCAGCCTCTCTGTTTCAGCCCCTCTGTTTCTCGCTCTCTGTTTCAGCCCCTCTGTTTCTCGCCCTCTGTTTCAGCCCCTCTGATTCAGCCCCTTTGTTTCTCGCCCTCTGTTTCAGCCCCTCTGTTTCTCGCCCTCTGTTTCAGCCCCTCTGTTTCTCGCCCTCTGTTTCAGCCCCTCTGTTTCAGCCCCTCTGTTTCAGCCCCTCTGTTTCTCGCCCTCTGTTTCAGCCCCTCTGTTTCTCGCCCTCTGTTTCAGCACCTCTGTTTCTCGCCCTCTGTTTCAGCCCCTCTATTTCTCGAACTCTGTTTCAGCCCCTCTGTTTCTCGCCCTCTGTTTCAGCCCCTCTGTATCTCGCCCTCTGTTTCAGCCCCTCGATTTCTCGCCCTCTGTTTCAGCCCCTCTATTTTAGCCCCACTGTTTCAGCCCCTTTGTTTCAGCCACTCTGTTTCTCGCCCTCTGTTTCAGCCCCTCTGATTCAGCCCCTTTGTTTCTCGCCCTCTGTTTCAGCCCCTCTGTTTCTCGCCCTCTGTTTCAGCCCCTCTGTTTCTCGCCCTCTGTTTCAGCCCCTCTGTTTCAGCCCCTCTGTTTCAGCCCCTCTGTTTCTCGCCCTCTGTTTCAGCCCCTCTGTATCTCACCCTCTGTTTCAGCCCCTCTGTTTCTCGCCCTCTGTTTCAGCCCCTCGATTTCTCGCCCTCTGTTTCAGCCCCTCTATTTTAGCCCCACTGTTTCAGCCCCTTTGTTTCAGCCACTCTGTTTCTCGCCCTCTGTTTCAGCCGCTCTGTTTCTCGCCCTCTGTACCAGCCCCTCTGTTTCAGCCCCTCTGTTTCAGTCCCTCTGTTTCTCGCCCTCTGTTTTTGGCCCTCTGTTTCAGCCCCTCTATTTCTCGCTCTCTGTTTCAGCCTCTCTGTTTCCGCCCCTCTGTTTCAGCCCCTCTGTTTCTCGCTCTCTGTTTCAGTCCCTCTGTTTCAGCCCCTCTGTTTCAGCCCCTCTGTATCTCGCCCTCTGTTTCAGCCCCTCTGTTTCTTGCCCTCTGTTTCAGCCACTCTGTTTCTCGCCCTCTGTTTCAGCCTCTCTGTTTCTCGCCCTCTGTTTCAGCCCCTCTGTTTCAGCCCCTCTGTTTCAGTCCCTCTGTTTAAGCCCCTCTGTTTCTCGCCCTCTGTTTCAGCCCCTCTGTTTCTCGCCCTCTGTTTCAGCCTCTCTGTTTCTCGCCCTCTGTTTCAGCCCCTCTGTTTCAGCCCCTCTGTTTCAGCCACTCTGTTTCTCGCCCTCTGTTTCAGCCCCTCTGTTTCTCGCCCTCTGTTTCAGCCCCTCTGTTTCTCGCCCTCTGTATCAGCCGCTTTGTTTCAGCCCCTCTGTTTCAGCCCCTCTGTTTCTCGCTCTCTGTTTCAGCCCCTCTGTTTCTCGCCCTCTGTTTCAGCCCCTCTGATTCAGCCCCTTTGTTTCTCGCCCTCTGTTTCAGCCACTCTGTTTCTCGCCCTCTGTTTAAGCCCCTCTGTTTCTCGCCCTCTGTTTCAGCCCCTCTGTTTCAGCCCCTCTGTTTCACCCCCTCTGTTTCTCGCCCTCTGTTTCAGCCCCTCTGTTTCTCGCCCTCTGTTTCAGCCCCTCTGTTTCTCGCCCTCTGTTTCAGGCCCTCGATTTCTCGCCCTCTGTTTCAGCCCCTCTATTTTAGCCCCACTGTTTCAGCCCCTTTGTTTCAGCCACTCTGTTTCTCGCTCTCTGTTTCAGCCCCTCTGTTTCTCGCCCTCTGTTTCAGCCCCTCTGATTCAGCTCCTTTGTTTCTCGCCCTCTGTTTCAGCCCCTCTGTTTCTCGCCCTCTGTTTCAGCCCCTCTGTTTCTCGCCCTCTGTTTCAGCCCCTCTGTTTCAGCCCCTCTGTTTCAGCCCCTCTGTTTCTCGCCCTCTGTTTCAGCCCCTCTGTTTCTCGCCCTCTGTTTCAGCCCCTCTGTTTCTCGCCCTCTGTTTCAGCCCCTCGATTTCTCGCCCTCATTTTCAGCCCCTCTATTTTAGCCCCACTGTTTCAGCCCCTTTGTTTCAGCCACTCTGTTTCTCGCCCTCTGTTTCAGCCGCTCTGTTTCTCGCCCTCTGTACCAGCCCCTCTGTTTCAGCCCCTCTGTTTCAGTCCCTCTGTTTCTCGCCCTCTGTTTCTGGCCCTCTGTTTCAGCCCCTCTATTTCTCGCTCTCTGTTTCAGCCCCTCTGTTTCCGCCCCTCTGTTTCAGCCCCTCTGTTTCTCGCTCTCTGTTTCAGTCCCTCTGTTTCAGCCCCTCTGTTTCAGCCCCTCTGTATTTCGCCCTCTGTTTCAGCCCCTCTGTTTCTTGCCCTCTGTTTCAGCCACTCTGTTTCTCGCCCTCTGTTTCAGCCTCTCTGTTTCTCGCTCTCTGTTTCAGCCCCTCTGTTTCTCGCCCTCTGTTTCAGCCCCTCTGATTCAGCCCCTTTGTTTCTCGCCCTCTGTTTCAGCCCCTCTGTTTCTCGCCCTCTGTTTCAGCCCCTCTGTTTCTCGCCCTCTGTTTCAGCCCCTCTGTTTCAGCCCCTCTGTTTCAGCCCCTCTGTTTCTCGCCCTCTGTTTCAGCCCCTCTGTTTCTCGCCCTCTGTTTCAGCCCCTCTGTATCTCGCCCTCTGTTTCAGCCCCTCGATTTCTCGCCCTCTGTTTCAGCCCCTCTATTTTAGCCCCACTGTTTCAGCCCCTTTGTTTCAGCCACTCTGTTTCTTGCCCTCTGTTTCAGCCCCTCTGATTCAGCCCCTTTGTTTCTCGCCCTCTGTTTCAGCCCCTCTGTTTCTCGCCCTCTGTTTCAGCCCCTCTGTTTCTCCCCCTCTGTTTCAGCCCCTCTGTTTCAGCCCCTCTGTTTCTCGCCCTCTGTTTCAGCCCCTCTGTTTCTCACCCTCTGTTTCAGCCCCTCTGTTTCTCGCCCTCTGTTTCAGCCCCTCGATTTCTCGCCCTCTGTTTCAGCCCCTCTATTTTAGCCCCACTGTTTCAGCCCCTTTGTTTCAGCCACTCTGTTTCTCGCCCTCTGTTTCAGCCGCTCTGTTTCTCGCCCTCTGTACCAGCCCCTCTGTTTCAGCCCCTCTGTTTCAGTCCCTCTGTTTCTCGCCCTCTGTTTTTGGCCCTCTGTTTCAGCCCCTCTATTTCTCGCTCTCTGTTTCAGCCTCTCTGTTTCCGCCCCTCTGTTTCAGCCCCTCTGTTTCTCGCTCTCTGTTTCAGTCCCTCTGTTTCAGCCCCTCTGTTTCAGCCCCTCTGTATCTCGCCCTCTGTTTCAGCCCCTCTGTTTCTTGCCCTCTGTTTCAGCCACTCTGTTTCTCGCCCTCTGTTTCAGCCTCTCTGTTTCTCGCCCTCTGTTTCAGCCCCTCTGTTTCAGCCCCTCTGTTTCAGTCCCTCTGTTTAAGCCCCTCTGTTTCTCGCCCTCTGTTTCAGCCCCTCTGTTTCTCGCCCTCTGTTTCAGCCTCTCTGTTTCTCGCCCTCTGTTTCAGCCCCTCTGTTTCAGCCCCTCTGTTTCAGCCACTCTGTTTCTCGCCCTCTGATTCAGCCCCTCTGTTTCTCGCCCTCTGTTTCAGCCCCTCTGTTTCTTGCCCTCTGTATCAGCCGCTTTGTTTCAGCCCCTCTGTTTCAGCCCCTCTGTTTCAGCCCTTCTGTTTCTCGCTCTCTGTTTCAGCCACTCTGTTTCTCGCCCTCTGTTTCAGCCCCTCTGATTCAGCCCCTTTGTTTCTCGCCCTCTGTTTCAGCCCCTCTGTTTCTCGCCCTCTGTTTCAGCCCCTCTGTTTCTCGCCCTCTGTATCAGCCGCTTTGTTTCAGCCCCTCTGTTTCAGCCCCTCTGTTTCACCCCCTCTGTTTCTCGCCCTCTGTTTCAGCCCCTCTGTTTCTCGCCCTCTGTTTCAGCCCCTCTGTTTCAGCCCCTCTGTTTCAGCCCCTCTGTTTCTCGCCCTCTGTTTCAGCCACTCTGTTTCTCGCCCTCTGTTTCAGCCGCTCTGTTTCTCGCCCTCTGTACCAGCCCCTCTGTTTCAGCCCCTCTGTTTCAGTCCCTCTGTTTCTCGCCCTCTGTTTCTGGCCCTCTGTTTCAGCCCCTCTATTTCTCGCTCTCTGTTTCAGCCCCTCTGTTTCCGCCCCTCTGTTTCAGCCCCTCTGTTTCATCCCCTCTGTTTCTCGCCCTCTGTTTCAGCCCCTCTGTTTCTTGCCCTCTGTTTCAGCCACTCTGTTTCTCGCCCTCTGTTTCAGCCTCTCTGTTTCTTGCCCTCTTTTTCAGCCCCTCTGTTTCAGCCCCTCTGTTTCAGCCCCTCTATTTCAGCCCCTCTGTTTCTCGCCCTCTGTTTCAGCCCCTCTGTTTCTCGCCCTCTGTTTCAGCCCCTCTGTTTCAGCCCATTTGATTCAGCCCGTCTGTTTCAGCCCCTCTGTTTCTCGCCCTCTGTTTCAGCCCCTCTGTTTCTCGCCCTCTGTTTCAGGCCCTCGATTTCTCGCCCTGTGTTTCAGCCCCTCTATTTTAGCCCCACTGTTTCAGCCCCTCTGTTTCAGCCCATTTGATTCAGCCCGTCTGTTTCAGCCCCTCTGTTTCTCGCTCTCTGTTTCAGCCCCTCTGTTTCTCGCCCTCTGTTTCAGCCCCTCTGATTCAGCCCCTTTGTTTCTCGCCCTCTGTTTCAGCCCCTCTGTTTCTCGCCCTCTGTTTCAGCCCCTCTGTTTCTCGCCCTCTGTTTCAGCCCCTCTGTTTCAGCACCTCTGTTTCAGCCCCTCTGTTTCTCGCCCTCTGTTTCAGCCCCTCTGTTTCTCGCCCTCTGTTTCAGCCCCTCTGTTTCTCGCCCTCTGTTTCAGTCCCTCTGTTTCTCGCCCTCTGTTTTTGGCCCTCTGTTTCAGCCCCTCTATTTCTCGCTCTCTGTTTCAGCCCCTCTGTTTCCGCCCCTATGTTTCAGCCCCTCTGTTTCTCGCTCTCTGTTTCAGTCCCTCTGTTTCAGCCCCTCTGTTTATGGCCCTCTGTATCTCGCCCTCTGTTTCAGCCCCTCTGTTTCTTGCCCTCTGTTTCAGCCACTCTGTTTCTCGCCCTCTGTTTCAGCCTCTCTGTTTCTCGCCCTCTGTTTCAGCCCCTCTGTTTCAGCCCCTCTGTTTCAGTCCCTCTGTTTCAGCCCCTCTGTTTCTCGCCCTCTGTTTCAGCCCCTCTGTTTCTCGCCCTCTGTTTCAGCCTCTCTGTTTCTCGCCCTCTGTTTCAGCCCCTCTGTTTCAGCCCCTCTGTTTCAGCCACTTGTTTCTCGCCCTCTGTTTCAGCCCCTCTGTTTCTCGCCCTCTGTTTCAGCCCCTCTGTTTCTCGCCCTCTGTATCAGCCGCTTTGTTTCAGCCCCTCTGTTTCAGCCCCTCTGTTTCAGCCCCTCTGTTTCTCGCTCTCTGTTTCAGCCCCTCTGTTTCTCGCCCTCTGTTTCAGCCCCTCTGATTCAGCCCCTTTGTTTCTCGCCCTCTGTTTCAGCCCCTCTGTTTCTCGCCCTCTGTTTCAGCCCCTCTGTTTCTCGCCCTCTGTTTCAGCCCCTCTGTTTCAGCCCCTCTGTTTCAGCCCCTCTGTTTCTCACCCTCTGTTTCAGCCCCTCTGTTTCTCGCCCTCTGTTTCAGCCCCTTTGTTTCTCGCCCTCTGTTTCAGGCCCTCGATTTCTCGCCCTCTGTTTCAGCCCCTCTATTTTAGCCCCACTGTTTCAGCCCCTTTGTTTCAGCCACTCTGTTTCTCGCTCGCTGTTTCAGCCCCTCTGTTTCTCGCCCTCTGTTTCAGCCCCTCTGTTTCAGCCCCTCTGTTTCAGCCACTCTGATTCTCGCCCTCTGTTTCAGCCCCTCTGTTTCTCGCCCTCTGTTTCAGCCCCTCGATTTCTCGCCCTCTGTTTCAGCCCCTCTATTTTAGCCCCACTGTGTCAGCCCCTTTGTTTCAGCCACTCTGTTTCTCGCTCTCTGTTTCAGCCCCTCTGTTTCTCGCCCTCTGTTTCAGCCCCTCTGATTCAGCCCCTTTGTTTCTCGCCCTCTGTTTCAGCCCCTCTGTTTCTCGCCCTCTGTTTCAGCCCCTCTGTTTCTCGCCCTCTGTTTCAGCCCCTCTGTTTCAGCCCCTCTGTTTCAGCCCCTCTGTTTCTCGCCCTCTGTTTCAGCCCCTCTGTTTCTCGCCCTCTGTTTCAGCCCCTCTGTTTCTCGCCCTCTGTTTCAGCCCCTCTATTTTAGCCCCACTGTTTCAGCCCCTTTGTTTCAGCCACTCTGTTTCTCGCCCTCTGTTTCAGCCGCTCTGTTTCTCGCCCTCTGTACCAGCCCCTCTGTTTCAGCCCCTCTGTTTCAGTCCCTCTGTTTCTCGCCCTCTGTTTCTGGCCCTCTGTTTCAGCCCCTCTGTTTCAGCCCCTCTGTTTCATCCCCTCTGTTTCTCGCCCTCTGTTTCAGCCCCTCTGTTTCTTGCCCTCTGTTTCAGCCACTCTGTTTCTCGCCCTCTGTTTCAGCCGCTCTGTTTCTCGCCCTCTGTACCAGCCCCTCTGTTTCAGCCCCTCTGTTTCAGCCGCTCTGTTTCTCGCTCTCTGTTTCAGCCCCTCTGTTTCCGCCCCTCTGTTTCAGCCCCTCTGTTTCATCCCCTCTGTTTCTCGCCCTCTGTTTCAGCCCCTCTGTTTCTTGCCCTCTGTTTCAGCCACTCTGTTTCTCGCCCTCTGTTTCAGCCTCTCTGTTTCTTGCCCTCTTTTTCAGCCCCTCTGTTTCAGCCCCTCTGTTTCAGCCCCTCTATTTCAGCCCCTCTGTTTCTCGCCCTCTGTTTCAGCCCCTCTGTTTCTCGCCCTCTGTTTCAGCCCCTCTGTTTCAGCCCATTTGATTCAGCCCGTCTGTTTCAGCCCCTCTGTTTCTCGCCCTCTGTTTCAGCCCCTCTGTTTCTCGCCCTCTGTTTCAGGCCCTCGATTTCTCGCCCTGTGTTTCAGCCCCTCTATGTTAGCCCCACTGTTTCAGCCCCTTTGTTTCAGCCACTCTGTTTCTCGCTCTCTGTTTCAGCCCCTCTGTTTCTCGCCCTCTGTTTCAGCCCCTCTGATTCAGCCCCTTTGTTTCTCGCCCTCTGTTTCAGACCCTCTGTTTCTCGCCCTCTGTTTCAGCCCCTCTGTTTCTCGCCCTCTGTTTCAGCCCCTCTGTTTCAGCCCCTCTGTTTCAGCCCCTCTGTTTCTCGCCCTCTGTTTCAGCCCCTCTGTTTCTCGCCCTCTGTTTCAGCCCCTCTGTTTCTCGCCCTCTGTTTCAGCCCCTCGATTTCTCGCCCTCTGTTTCAGCCCCTCTATTTTAGCCCCACTGTTTCAGCCCCTTTGTTTCAGCCACTCTGTTTCTCGCCCTCTGTTTCAGCCGCTCTGTTTCTCGCCCTCTGTACCAGCCCCTCTGTTTCAGCCCCTCTGTTTCAGTCCCTCTGTTTCTCGCCCTCTGTTTCTGGCCCTCTGTTTCAGCCCCTCTATTTCTCGTTCTCTGTTTCAGCGCCTCTGTTTCCGCCCCTCTGTTTCAGCCCCTCTGTTTCTCGCTCTCTGTTTCAGTCCCTCTGTTTCAGCCCCTCTGTTTCAGCCCCTCTGTATCTCGCCCTCTGTTTCAGCCCCTCTGTTTCTTGCCCTCTGTTTCAGCCACTCTGTTTCTCGCCCTCTGTTTCAGCCTCTCTGTTTCTCGCTCTCTGTTTCAGCCCCTCTGTTCTCGCCCTCTGTTTCAGCCCCTCTGATTCAGCCCCTTTGTTTCTCGCCCTCTGTTTCAGCCCCTCTGTTTCTCGCCCTCTGTTTCAGCCCCTCTGTTTCTCGCCCTCTGTTTCAGCCCCTCTGTTTCAGCCCCTCTGTTTCAGCCCCTCTGTTTCTCGCCCTCTGTTTCAGCCCCTCTGTTTCTCGCCCTCTGTTTCAGCCCCTCTGTATCTCGCCCTCTGTTTCAGCCCCTCGATTTCTCGCCCTCTGTTTCAGCCCCTCTATTTTAGCCCCACTGTTTCAGCCCCTTTGTTTCAGCCACTCTGTTTCTCGCTCTCTGTTTCAGCCCCTCTGTTTCTCGCCCTCTGTTTCAGCCCCTCTGATTCAGCCCCTTTGTTTCTCGCCCTCTGTTTCAGCCCCTCTGTTTCTCGCCCTCTGTTTCAGCCCCTCTGTTTCTCGCCCTCTGTTTCAGCCCCTCTGTTTCAGCCCCTCTGTTTCAGCCCCTCTGTTTCTCGCCCTCTGTTTCAGCCCCTCTGTTTCTCACCCTCAGTTTCAGCCCCTCTGTTTCTCGCCCTCTGTTTCAGCCCCTCGATTTCTCGCCCTCTGTTTCAGCCCCTCTATTTTAGCCCCACTGTTTCAGCCCCTTTGTTTCAGCCACTCTGTTTCTCGCCCTCTGTTTCAGAACGCTCTGTTTCTCGCCCTCTGTACCAGCCCCTCTGTTTCAGCCCCTCTGTTTCAGTCCCTCTGTTTCTCGCCCTCTGTTTTTGGCCCTCTGTTTCAGCCCCTCTATTTCTCGCTCTCTGTTTCAGCCCCTCTGTTTCCGCCCCTATGTTTCAGCCCCTCTGTTTCTCGCTCTCTGTTTCAGTCCCTCTGTTTCAGCCCCTCTGTTTCAGCCCCTCTGTATCTCGCCCTCTGTTTCAGCCCCTCTGTTTCTTGCCCTCTGTTTCAGCCACTCTGTTTCTCGCCCTCTGTTTCAGCCTCTCTGTTTCTCGCCCTCTGTTTCAGCCCCTCTGTTTCAGCCCCTCTGTTTCAGTCCCTCTGTTTCAGCCCCTCTGTTTCTCGCCCTCTGTTTCAGCCCCTCTGTTTCTCGCCCTCTGTTTCAGCCTCTCTGTTTCTCGCCCTCTGTTTCAGCCCCTCTGTTTCAGTCACTTGTTTCTCGCCCTCTGTTTCAGCCCCTCTGTTTCTCGCCCTCTGTTTCAGCCCCTCTGTTTCTCGCCCTCTGTATCAGCCGCTTTGTTTCAGCCCCTCTGTTTCAGCCCCTCTGTTTTAGCCCCTCTGTTTCTCGCTCTCTGTTTCAGCCCCTCTGTTTCTCGCCCTCTGTTTCAGCCCCTCTGATTCAGCCCCTTTGTTTCTCGCCCTCTGTTTCAGCCCCTCTGTTTCTCGCCCTCTGTTTCAGCCCCTCTGTTTCTCGCCCTCTGTTTCAGCCCCTCTGTTTCAGCCCCTCTGTTTCAGCCCCTCTGTTTCTCGCCCTCTGTTTCAGCCCCTCTGTTTCTCGCCCTCTGTTTCAGCCCCTTTGTTTCTCGCCCTCTGTTTCAGGCCCTCGATTTCTCGCCCTCTGTTTCAGCCCCTCTATTTTAGCCCCACTGTTTCAGCCCCTTTGTTTCAACCACTCTGTTTCTCGCTCTCTGTTTCAGCCCCTCTGTTTCTCGCCCTCTGTTTCAGCCCCTCTGATTCAGCCCCTTTGTTTCTCGCCCTCTGTTTCAGCCCCTCTGTTTCTCGCCCTCTGTTTCAGCCCCTCTGTTTCAGCCCCTCTGTTTCAGCCCCTCTGTTTCTCGCCCTCTGTTTCAGCCCCTCTGTTTCTCGCCCTCTGTTTCAGCCCCTCGATTTCTCGCCCTCTGTTTCAGCCCCTCTATTTTAGCCCCACTGTTTCAGCCCCTTTGTTTCAGCCACTCTGTTTCTCGCCCTCTGTTTCAGCCGCTCTGTTTCTCGCCCTCTGTACCAGCCCCTCTGTTTCAGCCCCTCTGTTTCAGTCCCTCTGTTTCTCGCCCTCTGTTTCTGGCCCTCTGTTTCAGCCCCTCTATTTCTCGCTCTCTGTTTCAGCCCCTCTGTTTCCGCCCCTCTGTTTCAGCCCCTCTGTTTCTCGCTCTCTGTTTCAGTCCCTCTGTTTCAGCCCCTCTGTTTCAGCCCCTCTGTATCTCGCCCTCTGTTTCAGCCCCTCTGTTTCTTGCCCTCTGTTTCAGCCACTCTGTTTCTCGCCCTCTGTTTCAGCCTCTCTGTTTCTCGCCCTCTGTTTCAGCCCCTCTGTTTCAGCCCCTCTGTTTCAGTCCCTCTGTTTCAGCCCCTCTGTTTCTCGCCCTCTGTTTCAGCCCCTCTGTTTCTCGCCCTCTGTTTCAGCCCCTCTGTTTCTTGCCCTCTGTTTCAGCCACTCTGTTTCTCGCCCTCTGTTTCAGCCTCTCTGTTTCTCGCCCTCTGTTTCAGCCCCTCTGTTTCAGCCCCTCTGTTTCAGTCCCTCTGTTTCAGCCCCTCTGTTTCTCGCCCTCTGTTTCAGCCCCTCTGTTTCTCGCCCTCTGTTTCAGCCCCTCTGTTTCTCGCCCTGTGTTTCAGCCCCTCTGTTTCTCGCCCTCTGTATCAGCCGCTTTGTTTCAGCCCCTCTGTTTCAGCCCCTCTGTTTCAGCCCCTCTGTTTCAGCCCCTCTGTTTCAGCCCGTCTGTTTCAGCCCCTCTGTTTCTCGCTCTCTGTTTCAGCCCCTCTGTTTCTCGCCCTCTGTTTCAGCCCCTCTGATTCAGCCCCTTTGTTTCTCGCCCTCTGTTTCAGCCCCTCTGTTTCTCGCCCTCTGTTTCAGCCCCTCTGTTTCTCGCCCTCTGTTTCAGCACCTCTGTTTCAGCCCCTCTGTTTCAGCCCCTCTGTTTCTCGCCCTCTGTTTCAGCCCCTCTGTTTCTCGCCCTCTGTTTCAGCCCCTCGATTTCTCGCCATCTGTTTCAGCCCCTCTATTTTAGCCCCACTGTTTCAGCCCTTTTGTTTCAGCCACTCTGTTTCTCGCTCTCTGTTTCAGCCCCTCTGTTTCTCGCCCTCTGTTTCAGCCCCTCTGATTCAGCCCCTTTGTTTCTCGCCCTCTGTTTCAGCCCCTCTGTTTCTCGCCCTCTGTTTCAGCCCCTCTGTTTCTCGCCCTCTGTTTCAGCCCCTCTGTTTCAGCCCCTCTGTTTCAGCCCCTCTGTTTCTCGCCCTCTGTTTCAGCCCCTCTGTTTCTCGCCCTCTGTTTCAGCCCCTCTGTTTCTCGCCCTCTGTTTCAGCCCCTCGATTTCTCGCCCTCTGTTTCAGCCCATCTATTTTAGCCCCACTGTTTCAGCCCCTTTGTTTCAGCCACTCTGTTTCTCGCCCTCTGTTTCAGCCGCTCTGTTTCTCGCCCTCTGTACCAGCCCCTCTGTTTCAGCCCCTCTGTTTCAGTCCCTCTGTTTCTCGCCCTCTGTTTCAGCCCCTCTGTTTCTCGCCCTCTGTTTCAGCCCCTCTGTTTCAGCCCCTCTGTTTCAGCCCCTCTGTTTCTCGCCCTCTGTTTCAGCCCCTCTGTTTCTCGCCCTCTGTTTCAGCCCCTCTGTTTCTCGCCCTCTGTTTCAGCCCCTCGATTTCTCGCCCTCTGTTTCAGCCCCTCTATTTTAGCCCCACTGTTTCAGCCCCTTTGTTTCAGCCACTCTGTTTCTCGCCCTCTGTTTCAGCCGCTCTGTTTCTCGCCCTCTGTACCAGCCCCTCTGTTTCAGCCCCTCTGTTTCAGTCCCTCTGTTTCTCGCCCTCTGTTTTTGGCCCTCTGTTTCAGCCCCTCTATTTCTCGCACTCTGTTTCAGCCCCTCTGTTTCCGCCCCTCTGTTTCAGCCCCTCTGTTTCTCGCTCTCTGTTTCAGTCCCTCTGTTTCAGCCCCTCTGTTTCAGCCCCTCTGTATCTCGCCCTCTGTTTCAGCCCCTCTGTTTCTCGCGCTCTGTTTCAGCCACTCTGTTTCTCGCCCTCTGTTTCAGCCTCTCTGTTTCTCGCCCTCTGTTTCAGCCCCGCTGTTTCAGCCCCTCTATTTCAGTCCCTCTGTTTCAGCCCCTTTGTTTCTCGCCCTCTGTTTCAGCCCCTCTGTTTCTCGCCCTGTGTTTCAGCCTCTCTGTTTCTCGCCCTCTGTTTCAGCCCCTCTGTTTCAGCCCCTCTGTTTCAGCCACTCTGTTTCTCGCCCTCTGTTTCAGCCCCTCTGTTTCTCGCCCTCTGTTTCAGCCCCTCTGTTTCTCGCCCTCTGTATCAGCCGCTTTGTTTCAGCCCCTCTGTTTCAGCCCCTCTGTTTCAGCCCCTCTGTTTCTCGCTCTCTGTTTCAGCCCCTCTGTTTCTCGCCCTCTGTTTCAGCCCCTCTGATTCAGCCCCTTTGTTTCTCGCCCTCTGTTTCAGCCCCTCTGTTTCTCGCCCTCTGTTTCAGCCCCTCTGTTTCTCGCCCTCTGTTTCAGCCCCTCTATTTGAGCCCCACTGTTTCAGCCCGTTTGTTTCAGCCACTCTGTTTCTCGCTCTCTGTTTCAGCCCCTCTGTTTCTCGCCCTCTGTTTCAGCCCCTCTGATTCAGCCCCTTTGTTTCTCGCCCTCTGTTTCAGCCCCTCTGTTTCTCGCCCTCTGTTTCAGCCCCTCTGTTTCTCGCCCTCTGTTTCAGCCCCTCTGTTTCAGCCCCTCTGTTTCAGCCCCTCGATTTCTCGCCCTCTGTTTCAGCCCCTCTATTTTAGCCCCACTGTTTCAGCCCCTTTGTTTCAGCCACTCTGTTTCTCGCCCTCTGTTTCAGCCGCTCTGTTTCTCGCCCTCTGTACCAGCCCCTCTGTTTCAGCCCCTCTGTTTCAGTCCCTCTGTTTCTCGCCCTCTGTTTCTGGCCCTCTGTTTCAGCCCCTCTATTTCTCGCTCTCTGTTTCAGCCCCTCTGTTTCCGCCCCTCTGTTTCAGCCCCACTGTTTCATCCCCTCTGTTTCTCGCCCTCTGTTTCAGCCCCTCTGTTTCTTGCCCTCTGTTTCAGCCACTCTGTTTCTCGCCCTCTGTTTCAGCCTCTCTGTTTCTCGCCCTCTGTTTCAGCCCCTCTGTTTCAGCCCCTCTGTTTCTCGCCCTCTGTTTCAGCCCCTCTGTTTCTCGCCCTCTGTTTCAGCCCCTCTGTTTCTCGCCCTCTGTTTCAGCCTCTCAGTTTCTCACCCTCTGTTTCAGCCCCTCTGTTTCAGCCCCTCTGTTTCAGCCCCTCTGTTTCAGCCCCTATGTTTCTCGCCCTCTGTTTCAGCCCCTCTGTTTCTCGCCCTCTGTTTCAGCCCCTCTGATTCAGCCCCTCTGTTTCAGCCCCTCTTTTTCAGCCCCTCTGTTTCTCGCCCTCTGTTTCTCGCCCTCTGTTTCAGCCCCACTGTTTCTCGCCCTCTGTTTCAGCCCCTCTGTTTCAGCCCATTTGATTCAGCCCGTCTGTTTCAGCCCCTCTGTTTCTCGCCCTCTGTTTCAGCCCCTCTGTTTCTCGCCCTCTGTTTCAGCCCCTCGATTTCTCGCCCTCTGTTTCAGCCCCTCTATTTTAGCCCCACTGTTTCAGCCCCTTTGTTTCAGCCACTCTGTTTCTCGCTCTCTGTTTCAGCCCCTCTGTTTCTCGCCCTCTATTTCAGCCCCTCTGATTCAGCCCCTCTGTTTCTCGCCCTCTGTTTCAGCCCCTCTGTTTCTCGCCCTCTGTTTCAGCCCCTCTGTTTCAGCCCCTCTGTTTCAGCCCCTCTGTTTCTCGCCCTCTGTTTCAGCCCCTCTGTTTCTCGCCCTCTGTTTCAGCCCCTCTGTTTCTCGCCCTCTGTTTCAGC
Source organism: Chiloscyllium punctatum (assembly GCF_047496795.1). Classification (NCBI taxonomy): domain Eukaryota; kingdom Metazoa; phylum Chordata; class Chondrichthyes; order Orectolobiformes; family Hemiscylliidae; genus Chiloscyllium; species Chiloscyllium punctatum. The sequence continues at coordinate 7,837,620 of NW_027309789.1, forward strand.
CCCTCGATTTCTCGCCCTCTGTTTCAGCCCCTCTATTTTAGCCCCACTGTTTCAGCCCCTTTGTTTCAGCCACTCTGTTTCTCGCCCTCTGTTTCAGCCGCTCTGTTTCTCGCCCTCTGTACCAGCCCCTCTGTTTCAGCCCCTCTGTTTCTCGCCCTCTGTTTCTGGCCCTCTGTTTCAGCCCCTCTATTTCTCGCTCTCTGTTTCAGCCCCTCTGTTTCCGCCCCTCTGTTTCAGCCCCTCTGTTTCTCGCTCTCTGTTTCAGTCCCTCTGTTTCAGCCCCTCTGTTTCAGCCCCTCTGTATCTCGCCCTCTGTTTCAGCCCCTCTGTTTCTTGCCCTCTGTTTCAGCCTCTCTGTTTCTCGCCCTCTGTTTCAGCCCCTCTGTTTCAGCCCCTCTGTTTCAGCCACTCTGTTTCTCGCCCTCTGTTTCAGCCCCTCTGTTTCTCGCCCTCTGTTTCAGCCCCTCTGTTTCTCGCTCTCTGTTTCAGCCCCTCTGTTTCAGCCCCTCTGATTCAGCCCCTTTGTTTCTCGCCCTCTGTTTCAGCCCCTCTGTTTCTCGCCCTCTGTTTCATCCCCTCTGTTTCTCGCCCTCTGTTTCAGCCCCTCTGTTTCAGCCCCTCTGTTTAAGCCCCTCTGTTTCTCGCCCTCTGTTTCAGCCCCTCTGTTTCTCGCCCTCTGTTTCAGCCCCTCTGTTTCTCGCCCTCTGTTTCAGCCCCTCTGTTTCTCGCCCTCTGTATCAGCCGCTTTGTTTCAGCCCCTCTGTTTCAGCCCCTCTGTTTCAGCCACTCTGTTTCTCGCTCTCTGTTTCAGCCCCTCTGTTTCTCGCCCTCTGTTTCAGCCCCTCTGATTCAGCCCCTTTGTTTCTCGCCCTCTGTTTCAGCCCCTCTGTTTCTCGCCCTCTGTTTCAGCCCCTCTGTTTCTCGCCCTCTGTTTCAGCCCCTCTATTTGAGCCCCACTGTTTCAGCCCGTTCGTTTCAGCCACTCTGTTTCTCGCTCTCTGTTTCAGCCCCTCTGTTTCTCGCCCTCTGTTTCAGCCCCTCTGATTCAGCCCCTTTGTTTCTCGCCCTCTGTTTCAGCCCCTCTGTTTCTCGCCCTCTGTTTCAGCCCCTCTGTTTCAGCCCCTCTGTTTCAGCCCCTCTGTTTCTCGCCCTCTGTTTCAGCCCCTCTGTTTCTCGCCCTCTGTTTCAGCCCCTCTGTTTCTCGCCCTCTGTTTCAGCCCCTTGATTTCTCGCCCTCTGTTTCAGCCCCTCTATTTTAGCCCCACTGTTTCAGCCCCTTTGTTTCAGCCACTCTGTTTCTCGCCCTCTGTTTCAGCCGCTCTGTTTCTCGCCCTCTGTACCAGCCCCTCTGTTTCAGCCCCTCTGTTTCAGTCCCTCTGTTTCTCGCCCTCTGTTTCTGGCCCTCTGTTTCAGCCCCTCTATTTCTCGCTCTCTGTTTCAGCCCCTCTGTTTCCGCCCCTCTGTTTCAGCCCCACTGTTTCATCCCCTCTGTTTCTCGCCCTCTGTTTCAGCCCCTCTGTTTCTTGCCCTCTGTTTCAGCCACTCTGTTTCTCGCCCTCTGTTTCAGCCTCTCTGTTTCTCGCCCTCTGTTTCAGCCTCTCTGTTTCAGCCCCTCTGTTTCTCGCCCTCTGTTTCAGCCCCTCTGTTTCTCGCCCTCTGTTTCAGCCCCTCTGTTTCTCGCCCTCTGTTTCAGCCTCTCAGTTTCTCACCCTCTGTTTCAGCCCCTCTGTTTCAGCCCCTCTGTTTCAGCCCCTCTGTTTCAGCCCCTATGTTTCTCGCCCTCTGTTTCAGCCCCTCTGTTTCTCGCCCTCTGTATCAGCTGCTTTGTTTCAGCCCCTCTGTTTCAGCCCCTCTTTTTCAGCCCCTCTGTTTCTCGCCCTCTGTTTCTCGCCCTCTGTTTCAGCCCCACTGTTTCTCGCCCTCTGTTTCAGCCCCTCTGTTTCAGCCCATTTGATTCAGCCCGTCTGTTTCAGCCCCTCTGTTTCTCGCCCTCTGTTTCAGCCCCTCTGTTTCTCGCCCTCTGTTTCAGCCCCTCGATTTCTCGCCCTCTGTTTCAGCCCCTCTATTTTAGCCCCACTGTTTCAGCCCCTTTGTTTCAGCCACTCTGTTTCTCGCTCTCTGTTTCAGCCCCTCTGTTTCTCGCCCTCTATTTCAGCCCCTCTGATTCAGCCCCTCTGTTTCTCGCCCTCTGTTTCAGCCCCTCTGTTTCTCGCCCTCTGTTTCAGCCCCTCTGTTTCAGCCCCTCTGTTTCAGCCCCTCTGTTTCTCGCCCTCTGTTTCAGCCCCTCTGTTTCTCGCCCTCTGTTTCAGCCCCTCTGTTTCTCGCACTCTGTTTCAGCCCCTCGATTTCTCGCCCTCTGTTTCAGCCTCTCTATTTTAGCCCCACTGTTTCAGCCCCTTTGTTTCAGCCACTCTGTTTCTCGCCCTCTGTTTCAGCCGCTCTGTTTCTCGCCCTCTGTACCAGCCCCTCTGTTTCAGCCCCTCTGTTTCTCGCCCTCTGTTTCTGGCCCTCGGTTTCAGCCCCTCTATTTCTCGCTCTCTGTTTCAGCCCCTCTGTTTCCGCCCCTCTGTTTCAGCCCCTCTGTTTCTCGCTCTCTGTTTCAGTCCCTCTGTTTCAGCCCCTCTGTTTCAGCCCCTCTGTATCTCGCCCTCTGTTTCAGCCCCTCTGTTTCTTGCCCTCTGTTTCAGCCTCTCTGTTTCTCGCCCTCTGTTTCAGCCCCTCTGTTTCAGCCCCTCTGTTTCAGCCACTCTGTTTCTCGCCCTCTGTTTCAGCCCCTCTGTTTCTCGCCCTCTGTTTCAGCCCCTCTGTTTCTCGCCCTCTGTATCAGCCGCTTTGTTTCAGCCCCTCTGTTTCAGCCCCTCTGTTTCAGCCCCTCTGTTTCTCGCTCTCTGTTTCAGCCCCTCTGTTTCAGCCCCTCTGATTCAGCCCCTTTGTTTCTCGCCCTCTGTTTCAGCCCCTCTGTTTCTCGCCCTCTGTTTCATCCCCTCTGTTTCTCGCCCTCTGTTTCAGCCCCTCTGTTTCAGCCCCTCTGTTTAAGCCCCTCTGTTTCTCGCCCTCTGTTTCAGCCCGTCTGTTTCTCGCCCTTTGTTTCAGCCCCTCTGTTTCTCGCCCTCTGTTTCAGCCCCTCGATTTCTCGCCCTCTGTTTCAGCCCCTCTATTGAAGCCCCACTGTTTCTTCCCCTTTGTTTCAGCCACTCTGTTTATCGCTCTCTGTTTCAGCCCTTCTGTTTCTCGCCCTCTGTTTCAGCCCCTCTGATTCAGCCCCTTTGTTTCTGGCCCTCTGTTTCAGCCCCTCTGTTTCTCGACCTCTGTTTCAGCCCCTCTGTTTCTCGCCCTCTGTTTCAGCCCCTCTGTTTCAGCCCCTCTGTTTCAGCCCCTCTGTTTCTCGCCCTCTGTTTCAGCCCCTCTGTTTCTTGCCCTCTGTTTCAGCCCCTCTGTTTCTCGCCCTCTGTTTCAGCCCCTCGATTTCTCGCCCTCTGTTTCAGCCCATCTATTTTAGCCCCACTGTTTCAGCCCCTTTGTTTCAGCCACTCTGTTTCAGCCCCTCTGTTTCAGCCCCTCTGTTTCTCGCCCTCTGTTTCAGCCCCTCTGTTTCTTGCCCTCTGTTTCAGCCACTCTGTTTCTCGCCCTCTGTTTCAGCCTCTCTGTTTCACGCCCTCTGTTTCAGCCCCTCTGTTTCAGCCCCTCTTGTTCTCGCCCTCTGTTTCAGCCCCTCTGTTTCTCGCCCTCTGTTTCAGTCCCTCTGTTTCTCGCCCTCTGTTTCTGGCCCTCTGTTTCAGCCCCTCTATTTCTCGCTCTCTGTTTCAACCCCTCTGTTTCCGCCCCTCTGTTTCAGCCCCTCTGTTTCATCTCCTCTGTTTCTCGCCCTCTGTTTCAGCCCCTCTGTTTCTTGCCCTCTGTTTCAGCCACTCTGTTTCTCGCCCTCTGTTTCAGCCTCTCTGTTTCACGCCCTCTGTTTCAGCCCCTCTGTTTCAGCCCCTCTTGTTCTCGCCCTCTGTTTCAGCCCCTCTGTTTCTCGCCCTCTGTTTCAGCCCCTCTGTTTCTCGCCCTCTGTTTCAGCCTCTCAGTTTCTCACCCTCTGTTTCAGCCCCTCTGTTTCAGCCCCTCTGTTTCAGCCCCTCTGTTTCAGCCCCTCTGTTTCTCGCCCTCTGTTTCAGCCCCTCTGTTTCTCGCCCTCTGTATCAGCTGCTTTGTTTCAGCCCCTCTGTTTCAGCCCCTCTTTTTCAGCCCCTCTGTTTCTCGCCCTCTGTTTCTCGCCCTCTGTTTCAGCCCCTCTGTTTCTCGCCCTCTGTTTCAGCCCCTCTGTTTCAGCCCATTTGATTCAGCCCGTCTGATTCAGCCCCTCTGTTTCTCGCCCTCTGTTTCAGCCACTCTGTTTCACCCCCTCTGTTTCTTGCCCTCTGTTTCAGCCCCTCTGTTTCTCGCCCTCTGTTTCAGCCCCTCTGTTTTTCGCCCTCTGTTTCAGCCCCTCTGTTTCTCGCACTCTGTTTCAGGCTCTCTGTTTCAGCCCGTCTGTTTCAGCCCCTCTGTTTCAGCCCCTCTGTTTCACGCCCTCTGTTTCAGCCCCTCTGTTTCAGCCCCTCTGTTTCAGCCCCTCTGTTTCTCGCCCTCTGTTTCAGCCTCTCTGTTTCTCGCCCTCTGTTTCAGCCCCTCTGTTTCAGCCCCTCTGTTTCAGCCACTCTGTTTCTCGCCCTCTGTTTCAGCTCCTCTGTTTCTCGCCCTCTGTTTCAGCCCCTCTGTTTCTCGCCCTCTGTATCAGTCGCTTTGTTTCAGCCCCTCTGTTTCAGCCCCTCTGTTTCAGCCCCTCTGTTTCTCGCTCTCTGTTTCAGCCCCTCTGTTTCTCGCCCTCTGTTTCAGCCCCTCTGATTCAGCCCCTTTGTTTCTCGCCCTCTGTTTCAGCCCCTCTGTTTCTCGCCCTCTGTTTCAACCCCTCTGTTTCTCGCCATCTGTTTCAGCCCCTCTGTTTCAGCCCCTCTGTTTCAGCCCCTCTATTTCTCGCCCTCTGTTTCAGCCCCTCTGTTTCTTGCCCTCTGTTTCAGCCTCTCTGTTTCTCGCCCTCTGTTTCAGCCCCTCTGTTTCAGCCCCTCTGTTTCAGCCACTCTGTTTCTCGCCCTCTGTTTCAGCCCCTCTGTTTCTCGCCCTCTGTTTCAGCCCCTCTGTTTCTCGCTCTCTGTTTCAGCCCCTCTGTTTCAGCCCCTCTGATTCAGCCCCTTTGTTTCTCGCCCTCTGTTTCAGCCCCTCTGTTTCTCGCCCTCTGTTTCATCCCCTCTGTTTCTCGCCCTCTGTTTCAGCCCCTCTGTTTCAGCCCCTCTGTTTAAGCCCCTCTGTTTCTCGCCCTCTGTTTCAGCCCCTCTGTTTCTCGCCCTCTGTTTCAGCCCCTCTGTTTCTCGCCCTCTGTTTCAGCCCCTCTGTTTCTCGCCCTCTGTATCAGCCGCTTTGTTTCAGCCCCTCTGTTTCAGCCCCTCTGTTTCAGCCACTCTGTTTCTCGCTCTCTGTTTCAGCCCCTCTGTTTCTCGCCCTCTGTTTCAGCCCCTCTGATTCAGCCCCTTTGTTTCTCGCCCTCTGTTTCAGCCCCTCTGTTTCTCGCCCTCTGTTTCAGCCCCTCTGTTTCTCGCCCTCTGTTTCAGCCCCTCTATTTGAGCCCCACTGTTTCAGCCCGTTCGTTTCAGCCACTCTGTTTCTCGCTCTCTGTTTCAGCCCCTCTGTTTCTCGCCCTCTATTTCAGCCCCTCTGATTCAGCCCCTCTGTTTCTCGCCCTCTGTTTCAGCCCCTCTGTTTCTCGCCCTCTGTTTCAGCCCCTCTGTTTCAGCCCCTCTGTTTCAGCCCCTCTGTTTCTCGCCCTCTGTTTCAGCCCCTCTGTTTCTCGCCCTCTGTTTCAGCCCCTCTGTTTCTCGCACTCTGTTTCAGCCCCTCGATTTCTCGCCCTCTGTTTCAGCCTCTCTATTTTAGCCCCACTGTTTCAGCCCCTTTGTTTCAGCCACTCTGTTTCTCGCCCTCTGTTTCAGCCGCTCTGTTTCTCGCCCTCTGTACCAGCCCCTCTGTTTCAGCCCCTCTGTTTCAGTCCCTCTGTTTCTCGCCCTCTGTTTCTGGCCCTCTGTTTCAGCCCCTCTATTTCTCGCTCTCTGTTTCAGCCCCTCTGTTTCCGCCCCTCTGTTTCAGCCCCACTGTTTCATCCCCTCTGTTTCTCGCCCTCTGTTTCAGCCCCTCTGTTTCTTGCCCTCTGTTTCAGCCACTCTGTTTCTCGCCCTCTGTTTCAGCCTCTCTGTTTCTCGCCCTCTGTTTCAGCCTCTCTGTTTCAGCCCCTCTGTTTCTCGCCCTCTGTTTCAGCCCCTCTGTTTCTCGCCCTCTGTTTCAGCCCCTCTGTTTCTCGCCCTCTGTTTCAGCCTCTCAGTTTCTCACCCTCTGTTTCAGCCCCTCTGTTTCAGCCCCTCTGTTTCAGCCCCTCTGTTTCAGCCCCTATGTTTCTCGCCCTCTGTTTCAGCCCCTCTGTTTCTCGCCCTCTGTATCAGCTGCTTTGTTTCAGCCCCTCTGTTTCTGCCCCTCTTTTTCAGCCCCTCTGTTTCTCGCCCTCTGTTTCTCGCCCTCTGTTTCAGCCCCACTGTTTCTCGCCCTCTGTTTCAGCCCCTCTGTTTCAGCCCATTTGATTCAGCCCGTCTGTTTCAGCCCCTCTGTTTCTCGCCCTCTGTTTCAGCCCCTCTGTTTCTCGCCCTCTGTTTCAGCCCCTCGATTTCTCGCCCTCTGTTTCAGCCCCTCTATTTTAGCCCCACTGTTTCAGCCCCTTTGTTTCAGCCACTCTGTTTCTCGCTCTCTGTTTCAGCCCCTCTGTTTCTCGCCCTCTATTTCAGCCCCTCTGATTCAGCCCCTCTGTTTCTCGCCCTCTGTTTCAGCCCCTCTGTTTCTCGCCCTCTGTTTCAGCCCCTCTGTTTCAGCCCCTCTGTTTCAGCCCCTCTGTTTCTCGCCCTCTGTTTCAGCCCCTCTGTTTCTCGCCCTCTGTTTCAGCCCCTCTGTTTCTCGCACTCTGTTTCAGCCCCTCGATTTCTCGCCCTCTGTTTCAGCCTCTCTATTTTAGCCCCACTGTTTCAGCCCCTTTGTTTCAGCCACTCTGTTTCTCGCCCTCTGTTTCAGCCGCTCTGTTTCTCGCCCTCTGTACCAGCCCCTCTGTTTCAGCCCCTCTGTTTCTCGCCCTCTGTTTCTGGCCCTCGGTTTCAGCCCCTCTATTTCTCGCTCTCTGTTTCAGCCCCTCTGTTTCCGCCCCTCTGTTTCAGCCCCTCTGTTTCTCGCTCTCTGTTTCAGTCCCTCTGTTTCAGCCCCTCTGTTTCAGCCCCTCTGTATCTCGCCCTCTGTTTCAGCCCCTCTGTTTCTTGCCCTCTGTTTCAGCCTCTCTGTTTCTCGCCCTCTGTTTCAGCCCCTCTGTTTCAGCCCCTCTGTTTCAGCCACTCTGTTTCTCGCCCTCTGTTTCAGCCCCTCTGTTTCTCGCCCTCTGTTTCAGCCCCTCTGTTTCTCGCCCTCTGTATCAGCCGCTTTGTTTCAGCCCCTCTGTTTCAGCCCCTCTGTTTCAGCCCCTCTGTTTCTCGCTCTCTGTTTCAGCCCCTCTGTTTCAGCCCCTCTGATTCAGCCCCTTTGTTTCTCGCCCTCTGTTTCAGCCCCTCTGTTTCTCGCCCTCTGTTTCATCCCCTCTGTTTCTCGCCCTCTGTTTCAGCCCCTCTGTTTCAGCCCCTCTGTTTAAGCCCCTCTGTTTCTCGCCCTCTGTTTCAGCCCGTCTGTTTCTCGCCCTTTGTTTCAGCCCCTCTGTTTCTCGCCCTCTGTTTCAGCCCCTCGATTTCTCGCCCTCTGTTTCAGCCCCTCTATTGAAGCCCCACTGTTTCTTCCCCTTTGTTTCAGCCACTCTGTTTATCGCTCTCTGTTTCAGCCCTTCTGTTTCTCGCCCTCTGTTTCAGCCCCTCTGATTCAGCCCCTTTGTTTCTGGCCCTCTGTTTCAGCCCCTCTGTTTCTCGACCTCTGTTTCAGCCCCTCTGTTTCTCGCCCTCTGTTTCAGCCCCTCTGTTTCAGCCCCTCTGTTTCAGCCCCTCTGTTTCTCGCCCTCTGTTTCAGCCCCTCTGTTTCTTGCCCTCTGTTTCAGCCCCTCTGTTTCTCGCCCTCTGTTTCAGCCCCTCGATTTCTCGCCCTCTGTTTCAGCCCATCTATTTTAGCCCCACTGTTTCAGCCCCTTTGTTTCAGCCACTCTGTTTCAGCCCCTCTGTTTCAGCCCCTCTGTTTCTCGCCCTCTGTTTCAGCCCCTCTGTTTCTCGCCCTCTGTTTCAGCCCCTCTGTTCCTCGCCCTCTGTTTCAGCCGCTCTGTTTCTCGCCCTCTGTACCAGCCCCTCTGTTTCAGCCCCTCTGTTTCAGTCCCTCTGTTTCTCGCCCTCTGTTTCTGGCCCTCTGTTTCAGCCCCTCTATTTCTCGCTCTCTGTTTCAACCCCTCTGTTTCCGCCCCTCTGTTTCAGCCCCTCTGTTTCATCTCCTCTGTTTCTCGCCCTCTGTTTCAGCCCCTCTGTTTCTTGCCCTCTGTTTCAGCCACTCTGTTTCTCGCCCTCTGTTTCAGCCTCTCTGTTTCACGCCCTCTGTTTCAGCCCCTCTGTTTCAGCCCCTCTTGTTCTCGCCCTCTGTTTCAGCCCCTCTGTTTCTCGCCCTCTGTTTCAGCCCCTCTGTTTCTCGCCCTCTGTTTCAGCCTCTCAGTTTCTCACCCTCTGTTTCAGCCCCTCTGTTTCAGCCCCTCTGTTTCAGCCCCTCTGTTTCAGCCCCTCTGTTTCTCGCCCTCTGTTTCAGCCCCTCTGTTTCTCGCCCTCTGTATCAGCTGCTTTGTTTCAGCCCCTCTGTTTCAGCCCCTCTTTTTCAGCCCCTCTGTTTCTCGCCCTCTGTTTCTCGCCCTCTGTTTCAGCCCCTCTGTTTCTCGCCCTCTGTTTCAGCCCCTCTGTTTCAGCCCATTTGATTCAGCCCGTCTGATTCAGCCCCTCTGTTTCTCGCCCTCTGTTTCAGCCACTCTGTTTCACCCCCTCTGTTTCTTGCCCTCTGTTTCAGCCCCTCTGTTTCTCGCCCTCTGTTTCAGCCCCTCTGTTTTTCGCCCTCTGTTTCAGCCCCTCTGTTTCTCGCACTCTGTTTCAGGCTCTCTGTTTCAGCCCGTCTGTTTCAGCCCCTCTGTTTCAGCCCCTCTGTTTCACGCCCTCTGTTTCAGCCCCTCTGTTTCAGCCCCTCTGTTTCAGCCCCTCTGTTTCTCGCCCTCTGTTTCAGCCTCTCTGTTTCTCGCCCTCTGTTTCAGCCCCTCTGTTTCAGCCCCTCTGTTTCAGCCACTCTGTTTCTCGCCCTCTGTTTCAGCCCCTCTGTTTCTCGCCCTCTGTTTCAGCCCCTCTGTTTCTCGCCCTCTGTATCAGTCGCTTTGTTTCAGCCCCTCTGTTTCAGCCCCTCTGTTTCAGCCCCTCTGTTTCTCGCTCTCTGTTTCAGCCCCTCTGTTTCTCGCCCTCTGTTTCAGCCCCTCTGATTCAGCCCCTTTGTTTCTCGCCCTCTGTTTCAGCCCCTCTGTTTCTCGCCCTCTGTTTCAACCCCTCTGTTTCTCGCCATCTGTTTCAGCCCCTCTGTTTCAGCCCCTCTGTTTCAGCCCCTCTATTTCTCGCCCTCTGTTTCAGCCCCTCTGTTTCTCGCCCTCTGTTTCAACCCCTCTGTTTCTCGCCCTCTGTTTCAGCCCCTAGATTTCTCGCGCTCTGTTTCAGCCCCCCTATTTTAGCCCCTCTGTTTCAGCCTCTCTGTTTCTTGCCCTCTGTTTCAGCCACTCTGTTTCTCGCCCTCTGTTTCAGCCTCTCTGTTTCTCGCCCTCTGTTTCAGCCCCTCTGTTTCAGCCCCTCTGTTTCTCGCCCTCTGTTTCAGCCCCTTTGTTTCTCGCCCTCTGTTTCAGCCCCTCTGTTTCTCGCCCTCTGTTTCAGCCTCTCAGTTTCTCACCCTCTGTTTCAGCCCGTCTGTTTCAGCCCCACTTTTTCAGCCCCTCTGTTTCTCGCCCTCTGTTTCAGCCCCTCTGTTTCAGCCCATTTGATTCAGCCCGTCTGATTCAGCCCCTCTGTTTCTCGCCCTCTGTTTCAGCCACTCTGTTTCAGCCCCTCTGTTTCTTGCCCTCTGTTTCAGCCCCTCTGTTTCTCGCCCTCTGTTTCAGCCCCTCTGTTTCTCGCCCTCTGTATCAGCCCCTCTGTTTCTCGCCCTCTGTTTCAGTCCCTCTGTTTCGCGCTCTCTGTTTCAGCCCCTCTGTTTCAGCCCCTCTGTTTCTCGCCCTCTGATTCTGCCCGTCTGTTTCTCGCCCTCTGTTTCAGCCCCTCTGTTTCTCGCCCTCTGTTTCAGCCCCTCTGTTTCTCGCCCTCTGTTCAGCCCCTCTGTTTCGCGCTCTCTGTTTCAGTCCCTCTGTTTCAGCCCCTCTGTTTCTCGCCCTCTGTTTCTGCCCCTCTGTTTCTCGCCCTCTGTTTCCGCCCCTCTGATTCAGCCCCTCTGTTTCAGCCCCTCTGAATCAGCCCCTCTGATTCAGCCGCTCTGATTCAGCCCCTCTGTTTCAGCCCCTCTGTTTCAGCCCCTCTGTTTCAGCCCCTCTGTTTCTCGCCCTCTGTTTCAGCCCCTCTGTTTCTCGCCCTCTGTTTCAGCCCCTCTGTTTCTCGCCCTCTGTTTCAGCCTCTCAGTTTCTCACCCTCTGTTTCAGCCCGTCTGTTTCAGCCCCACTTTTTCAGCCCCTCTGTTTCTCGCCCTCTGTTTCAGCCCCTCTGTTTCAGCCCATTTGATTCAGCCCGTCTGATTCAGCCCCTCTGTTTCTCGCCCTCTGTTTCAGCCACTCTGTTTCAGCCCCTCTGTTTCTTGCCCTCTGTTTCAGCCCCTCTGTTTCTCGCCCTCTGTTTCAGCCCCTCTGTTTCTCGCCCTCTGTATCAGCCCCTCTGTTTCTCGCCCTCTGTTTCAGTCCCTCTGTTTCGCGCTCTCTGTTTCAGCCCCTCTGTTTCAGCCCCTCTGTTTCTCGCCCTCTGATTCTGCCCGTCTGTTTCTCGCCCTCTGTTTCAGCCCCTCTGTTTCTCGCCCTCTGTTTCAGCCCCTCTGTTTCTCGCCCTCTGTTCAGCCCCTCTGTTTCGCGCTCTCTGTTTCAGTCCCTCTGTTTCAGCCCCTCTGTTTCTCGCCCTCTGTTTCTGCCCCTCTGTTTCTCGCCCTCTGTTTCCGCCCCTCTGATTCAGCCCCTCTGTTTCAGCCCCTCTGAATCAGCCCCTCTGATTCAGCCGCTCTGATTCAGCCCCTCTGTTTCAGCCCCTCTGTTTCAGCCCCTCTGTTTCTGCCCCTCTGTTTCAGCCCCTCTGTTTCTCGCCCTCTGTTTCAGCCCCTCTGTTTTTCGCCCTCTGTTTCAGCCCCTCTGTTTCTCGCCCTCTGTTTCAGGCTCTCTGTTTCAGCCCGTCTGTTTCAGCCCCTCTGTTTCAGCCCCTCTGTCTCACGCCCTCTGTTTCAGCCCCTCTGTTTCAGCCCCTCTGTTTCTCGCCCTCTGTTTCAGCCCCTCTGTTTCTCGCCCTCTGTTTCAGCCTCTCTGTTTCTCGCCCTCTGTTTCAGCCCCTCTGTTTCAGCCCCTCTGTTTCAGCCACTCTGTTTCTCGCCCTCTGTTTCAGCCCCTCTGTTTCTCGCCCTCTGTTTCAGCCCCTCTGTTTCTCGCCCTCTGTATCAGCCGCTTTGTTTCAGCCCCTCTGTTTCAGCCCCTCTGTTTCAGCCCCTCTGTTTCTCGCTCTCTGTTTCAGCCCCTCTGTTTCTCGCCCTCTGTATCAGCTGCTTTGTTTCAGCCCCTCTGTTTCAGCCCCTCTTTTTCAGCCCCTCTGTTTCTCGCCCTCTGTTTCTCGCCCTCTGTTTCAGCCCCTCTGTTTCTCGCCCTCTGTTTCAGCCCCTCTGTTTCAGCCCCTCTATTTCTCGCCCTCTGTTTCAGCCCCTCTGTTTCTCGCCCTCTGTTTCAACCCCTCTGTTTCTCGCCCTCTGTTTCAGCCCCTAGATTTCTCGCCCTCTGTTTCAGCCCCTCTATTTTAGCCCCACTGTTTCAGCCCCTTTGTTTCAGCCACTCTGTTTCTCGCTCTCTGTTTCAGCCCCTCTGTTTCTCGCCCTCTGTTTCAGCCCCTCTGATTCAGCCCCTTTGTTTCTCGCCCTCTGTTTCAGCTCCTCTGTTTCTCGCCCTCTGTTTCAGCCCCTCTGTTTCTCGCCCTCTGTTTCAGCCCCTCTGTTTCAGCCCCTCTGTTTCAGCCCCTCTGTTTCTCGCCCTCTGTTTCAGCCCCTCTGTTTCTCGCCCTCTGTTTCAGCCCCTCTGTTTCTCGCCCTCTGTTTCAGCCCCTCGATTTCTCGCCCTCTGTTTCAGCCCATCTATTTTAGCCCCACTGTTTCAGCCCCTTTGTTTCAGCCACTCTGTTTCTCGCCCTCTGTTTCAGCCGCTCTGTTTCTCGCCCTCTGTACCAGCCCCTCTGTTTCAGCCCCTCTGTTTCAGTCCCTCTGTTTCTCGCCCTCTGTTTCAGCCCCTCTGTTTCTCGCCCTCTGTTTCAGCCCCTCTGTTTCAGCCCCTCTGTTTCAGCCCCTCTGTTTCTCGCTCTCTGTTTCAGCCCCTCTGTTTCTCGCCCTCTGTATCAGCTGCTTTGTTTCAGACCCTCTGTTTCAGCCCCTCTTTTTCAGCCCCTCTGTTTCTCGCCCTCTGTTTCTCGCCCTCTGTTTCAGCCCCTCTGTTTCTCGCCCTCTGTTTCAGCCCCTCTGTTTCAGCCCCTCTATTTCTCGCCCTCTGTTTCAGCCCCTCTGTTTCTCGCCCTCTGTTTCAACCCCTCTGTTTCTCGCCCTCTGTTTCAGCCCCTAGATTTCTCGCCCTCTGTTTCAGCCCCTCTATTTTAGCCCCACTGTTTCAGCCCCTTTGTTTCAGCCACTCTGTTTCTCGCTCTCTGTTTCAGCCCCTCTGTTTCTCGCCCTCTGTTTCAGCACCTCTGATTCAGCCCCTTTGTTTCTCGCCCTCTGTTTCAGCTCCTCTGTTTCTCGCCCTCTGTTTCAGCCCCTCTGTTTCTCGCCCTCTGTTTCAGCCACTCTGTTTCAGCCCCTCTGTTTCTCGCCCTCTGTTTCAGCCCCTCTGTTTCTCGCCCTCTGTTTCAGCCCCTCTGTTTCTCGCCCTCTGTTTCAGCCCCTCGATTTCTCGCCCTCTGTTTCAGCCCATCTATTTTAGCCCCACTGTTTCAGCCCCTTTGTTTCAGCCACTCTGTTTCTCGCCCTCTGTTTCAGCCGCTCTGTTTCTCGCCCTCTGTACCAGCCCCTCTGTTTCAGCCCCTCTGTTTCAGTCCCTCTGTTTCTCGCCCTCTGTTTCAGCCCCTCTGTTTCTCGCCCTCTGTTTCGGCCCCTCTGTTTCAGCCCCTCTGTTTCAGCCCCTCTGTTTCTCGCCCTCTGTTTCAGCCCCTCTGTTTCTCGCCCTCTGTTTCAGCCCCTCTGTTTCTCGCCCTCTGTTTCAGCCCCTCGATTTCTCGCCCTCTGTTTCAGCCCCTCTATTTTAGCCCCACTGTTTCAGCCCCTTTGTTTCAGCCACTCTGTTTCTCGCCCTCTGTTTCAGCCGCTCTGTTTCCCGCCTTCTGTACCAGCCCCTCTGTTTCAGCCCCTCTGTTTCAGTCCCTCTGTTTCTCGCCCTCTGTTTTTGGCCCTCTGTTTCAGCCCCTCTATTTCTCGCTCTCTGTTTCAGCCCCTCTGTTTCCGCCCCTCTGTTTCAGCCCCCTGTTTCTCGCTCTCTGTTTCAGTCTCTCTGTTTCAGCCCCTCTGTTTCAGCCACTCTGTATCTCGCCCTCTGTTTCAGCCCCTCTGTTTCTTGCCCTCTGTTTCAGCCACTCTGTTTCTCGCCCTCTGTTTCAGCCTCTCTGTTTCTCGCCCTCTGTTTCAGCCCCTCTGTTTCAGCCCCTCTGTTTCAGTCCCTCTGTTTCAGCCCGTCTGTTTCTCGCCCTCTGTTTCAGCCCCTCTGTTTCTCGCCCTCTGTTTCAGCCTCTCTGTTTCTCGCCCTCTGTTTCAGCCCCTCTGTTTCAGCCCCTCTGTTTCAGCCACTCTGTTTCTCGCCCTCGGTTTCAGCCCCTCTGTTTCTCGCCCTCTGTTTCAGCCCCTCTGTTTCTCGCCCTCTGTATCAGCCGCTTTGTTTCAGCCCCTCTGTTTCAGCCCCTCTGTTTCAGCCCCTCTGTTTCTCGCTCTCTGTTTCAGCCCCTCTGTTGCTCGCCCTCTGTTTCAGCCCCTCTGATTCAGCCCCTTTGTTTCTCGCCCTCTGTTTCAGCCCCTCTGTTTCTCGCCCTCTGTTTCAGCCCCTCTGTTTCTCGCCCTCTGTTTCAGCCCCTCTGTTTCAGCCCCTCTGTTTCAGCCCCTCTGTTTCTCGCCCTCTGTTTCAGCCCCTCTGTTTCTCGCCCTCTGTTTCAGCCCCTCTGTTTCTCGCCCTCTGTTTCAGCCCCTCGATTTCTCGCCCTCTGTTTCAGCCCCTCTATTTTAGCCCCACTGTTTCAGCCCCTCTGTTTCAGCCCCTCTGTTTCTCGCCCTCTGTTTCAGCCCCTCTGTTTCTCGCCCTCTGTTTCAGCCACTCTGTTTCTCGCTCTCTGTTTCAGCCCCTCTGTTTCTCGCCCTCTGTTTCAGCCCCTCTGTTTCAGCCCCTCTGTTTCTCGCCCTCTGTTTCAGCCCCTCTGTTTCTCGCCCTCTGTTTCAGCCACTCTGTTTCTCGCTCTCTGTTTCAGCCCCTCTGTTTCTCGCCCTCTGTTTCAGCCCCTCTGATTCAGCCCCTTTGTTTCTCGCCCTCTGTTTCAGCCCCTCTGTTTCTCGCCCTCTGTTTCAGCCCCTCTGTTTCAGCCCCTCTGTTTCAGTCCCTCTGTTTCAGCCCCTCTGTTTCTCGCCCTCTGTTTCAGCCCCTCTGTTTCTCGCCCTCTGTTTCAGCCCCTCTGTTTCAGCCCCTCTGTTTCAGCCCCTCTGTTTCTCGCCCTCTGTTTCAGCCCCTCTGTTTCTCGCCCTCTGTTTCAGCCCCTTTGTTTCTCGCCCTCTGTTTCAGCCCCTCGATTTCTCGCCCTGTGTTTCAGCCCATCTATTTTAGCCCCACTGTTTCAGCCCCTTTGTTTCAGCCACTCTGTTTCTCGCCCTCTGTTTCAGCCGCTCTTTTTCTCGCCCTCTGTACCAGCCCCTCTGTTTCAGCCCCTCTGTTTCAGTCCCTCTGTTTCTCGCCCTCTGTTTCAGCCCCTCTGTTTCTCGCCCTCTGTTTCAGCCCCTCTGTTTCAGCCCCTCTGTTTCAGCCCCTCTGTTTCTCGCCCTCTGTTTCAGCCCCTCTGTTTCTCGCCCTCTGTTTCAGCCCCTCTGTTTCTCGCCCTCTGTTTCAGCCCCTCGATTTCTCGCCCTCTGTTTCAGCCCATCTATTTTAGCCCCACTGTTTCAGCCCCTTTGTTTCAGCCACTCTGTTTCTCGCCCTCTGTTTCAGCCGCTCTGTTTCTCGCCCTCTGTACCAGCCCCTCTGTTTCAGCCCCTCTGTTTCAGTCCCTCTGTTTCTCGCCCTCTGTTTTTGGCCCTCTGTTTCAGCCCCTCTATTTCTCGCTCTCTGTTTCAGCCCCTCTGTTTCCGCCCCTCTGTTTCAGCCCCTCTGTTTCTCGCCCTCTGTTTCAGTCCCTCTGTTTCAGCCCCTCTGTTTCAGCCCCTCTGTATCTCGCGCTCTGTTTCAGCCCCTCTGTTTCTTGCCCTCTGTTTCAGACACTCTGTTTCTCGCCCTCTGTTTCAGCCTCTCTGTTTCTCGCCCTCTGTTTCAGCCCCTCTGTTTCAGCCACTCTGTTTCAGTCCCTCTGTTTCAGCCCCTCTGTTTCTCGCCCTCTGTTTCAGCCCCTCTGTTTCTCGCCCTCTGTTTCAGCCTCTCTGTTTCTCTCCCTCTGTTTCAGCCCCTCTGTTTCAGCCCCTCTGTTTCAGCCACTCTGTTTCTCGCCCTCGGTTTCAGCCCCTCTGTTTCTCGCCCTCTGTTTCAGCCCCTCTGTTTCTCGCCCTCTGTATGAGCCGCTTTGTTTCAGCCCCTCTGTTTCAGCCCCTCTGTTTCAGCCCCTCTGTTTCTCGCTCTCTGTTTCAGCCCCTCTGTTTCTCGCCCTCTGTTTCAGCCCCTCTGATTCAGCCCCTTTGTTGCTCGCCCTCTGATTCAGCCCCTCTGTTTCTCGCCCTCTGTTTCAGCCCCTCTGTTTCTCGCCCTCTGTTTCAGCCCCTCTGTTTCAGCCCCTCTGTTTCAGCCCCTCTGTTTCTCGCCCTCTGTTTCAGCCCCTCTGTTTCTCGCCCTCTGTTTCAGCCCCTCTGTTTCTCGCCCTCTGTTTCAGCCCCTCGATTTCTCGCCCTCTGTTTCAGCCCCTCTATTTTAGCCCCACTGTTTCAGCCCCTTTGTTTCAGCCACTCTGTTTCTCGCCCTCTGTTTCAGCCGCTCTGTTTCTCGCCCTCTGTACCAGCACCTCTGTTTCAGCCCCTCTGTTTCAGTCCCTCTGTTTCTCGCCCTCTGTTTCTGGCCCTCTGTTTCAGCCCCTCTATTTCTCGCTCTCTGTTTCAGCCCCTCTGTTTCCGCCCCTCTGTTTCAGCCCCTCTGTTTCAGCCACTCTGTTTCTCGCCCTCTGTTTCAGCCTCTCTGTTTCTCGCCCTCTGTTTCAGCCCCTCTGTTTCAGCCCCTCTGTTTCTCGCAAACTGTTTCAGCCCCTCTGTTTCTCGCCCTCTGTTTCAGCCCCTCTGTTTCTCGCCCTCTGTTTCAGCCTCTCAGTTTCTCACCCTCTGTTTCAGCCCCTCTGTTTCAGCCCCTCTGTTTCAGCCCCTCTGTTTCAGCCCCTCTGTTTCTCGCCCTCTGTTTCAGCCCCTCTGTTTCTCGCCCTCTGTATCTGCTGCTTTGTTTCAGCCCCTCTGTTTCAGCCCCTCTTTTTCAGCCCCTCTGTTTCTCGCCCTCTGTTTCTCGCCCTCTGTTTCAGCCCCTCTGTTTCTCGCCCTCTGTTTCAGCCCCTCTGTTTCAGCCCATTTGATTCAGCCCGTCTGTTTCAGCCCCTCTGTTTCTCGCCCTCTGTTTCAGCCCCTCTGTTTCTCGCCCTCTGTTTCAGCCCCTCGATTTCTCGCCCTCTGTTTCAGCCCCTCTATTTTAGCCCCACTGTTTCAGCCCCTTTGTTTCAGCCCCTCTGTTTCTCGCTCTCTGTTTCAGCCCCTCTGTTTCTCGCCCTCTGTTTCAGCCCCTCTGATTCAGCCCCTTTGTTTCTCGCCCTCTTTTTCAGCCACCCTGTTTCTCGCTCTCTGTTTCAGCCCCTCTGTTTCTCGCCCTCTTTTTCAGCCCCTCTGTTTCAGCCCCTCTGTTTCTCGCCCTCTTTTTCAGCCCCTCTGTTTCTCGCCCTCTGTTTCAGCTCCTCTGTTTCAGCCCCTCTGTTTCAGCCCCTCTGTTTCTCGCCCTCTGTTTCAGCCCCTCTGTTTCTCGCCCTCTGTTTCAGCCCCTCTGTTTCTCGCCCTCTGTTTCAGCCCCTCGATTTCTCGCCCTCTGTTTCAGCCCCTCTATTTTAGCCCCACTGTTTCAGCCCCTTTGTTTCAGCCACTCTGTTTCTCGCCCTCTGTTTCAGCCGCTCTGTTTCTCGCCCTCTGTACCATCCTCTCTGTTTCAGCCCCTCTGTTTCAGTCCCTCTGTTTCTCGCCCTCTGTTTCTGGCCCTCTGTTTCAGCCCCTCTATTTCTCGCTCTCTGTTTCAGCCCCTCTGTTTCCGCCCCTCTGTTTCAGCCCCTCTGTTTCTCGCTCTCTGTTTCAGTCCCTCTGTTTCAGCCCCTCTGTATCTCGCCCTCTGTTTCAGCCCCTCTGTTTCTTGCCCTCTGTTTCAGCCACTCTGTTTCTCGCCCTCTGTTTCAGCCTCTCTGTTTCTCGCCCTCTGTTTCAGCCCCTCTGTTTCAGCCCCTCTGTTTCAGTCCCTCTGTTTCAGACCCTGTGTTTCTTGCCCTCTGTTTCAGCCCCTCTGTTTCTCGCCCTCTGTTTCAGCCTCTCTGTTTCTCGCCCTCTGTTTCAGCCCCTCTGTTTCAACCCCTCTGTTTCAGCCACTCTGTTTCTCGCCCTCTGTTTCAGCCCCTCTGTTTCTCGCCCTCTGTTTCAGCGACTCTTTTTCTCGCCCTCTGTATCAGCCGCTTTGTTTCAGCCCCTCCTTTTCAGCCCCTCTGTTTCAGCCCCTCTGTTTCTCGCTCTCTGTTTCAGCCCCTCTGTTTCTCGCCCTCTGTTTCAGCCCCTCTGATTCAGCCCCTTTGTTTCTCGCCCTCTGTTTCAGCCCCTCTGTTTCTCGCCCTCTGTTTCAGCCGCTCTGTTTCTCGCCCTCTGTTTCAGCCCCTCTGTTTCAGCCCCTCTGTTTCAGCCCCTCTGTTTCTCGCCCTCTGTTTCAGCCCCTCTGATTCTCGCCCTCTGTTTCAGCCCCTCTGTTCCTCGCCCTCTGTTTCAGCCCCTCGATTTCTCGCCCTCTGTTTCAGCCCCTCTATTTTAGCCCCACTGTTTCCGCCCCTTTGTTTCAGCCACTCTGTTTATCGCTCTCTGTTTCAGCCCCTCTGTTTCTCGCCCTCTGTTTCAGCCCCTCTGATTCAGCCCCTTTGTTTCTCGCCCTCTGTTTCAGCCCCTCTGTTTCTCGCCCTCTGTTTCAGCCCCTCTGTTTCTCGCCCTGTGTTTCATCCCCTCTGTTTCAGCCCCTCTGTTTCAGCCCCTCTGTTTCTCGCCCTCTGTTTCAGCCCCTCTGTTTCTCGCCCTCTGTTTCAGCCCCTCGATTTCTCGCCCTCTGTTTCAGCCCATCTATTTTAGCCCCACTGTTTCAGCCCCTTTGTTTCAGCCACTCTGTTTCTCGCCCTCTGTTTCAGCCGCTCTGTTTCTCGCCCTCTGTACCAGCCCCTCTGTTTCAGCCCCTCTGTTTCAGTCCCTCTGTTTCTCGCCCTCTGTTTCTGGCCCTCTGTTTCAGCCCCTCTATTTCTCGCTCTCTGTTTCAGCCCCTCTGTTTCCGCCCCTCTGTTTCAGCCCCTCTGTTTCATCCCCTCTGTTTCTCGCCCTCTGTTTCAGCCCCTCTGTTTCTTGCCCTCTGTTTCAGCCACTCTGTTTCTCGCCCTCTGTTTCAGCCTCTCTGTTTCTCGCCCTCTGTTTCAGCCCCTCTGTTTCAGCCCCTCTGTTTCTCGCCCTCTGTTTCAGCCCCTCTGTTTCTCGCCCTCTGTTTCAGCCCCTCTGTTTCTCGCCCTCTGTTTCAGCCTCTCAGTTTCTCACCCTCTGTTTCAGCCCCTCTGTTTCAGCCCCTCTGTTTCTCGCCCTCTGTTTAAGCCCATCTGATTCAGCCCCTCTGTTTCAGCCCCTCTGTTTCTCGCCCTCTGTTTCAGCCCCTCTGTTTCAGCCCCTCTGTTTCAGTCCCTCTGTTTCTCGCCCTCTGTTTCTCGCCCTCTGTTTCAGCCCCTCTGTTTCTCGCCCTCTGTTTCAGCCCCTCTGTTTCTCGCCCTCTGTTTCAGCCACTCTGTTTCAGCCCCTCTGTTTCTCGCCCTCTGTTTCAGCCCCTCTGTTTCTTGCCCTCTGTTTCAGCCCCTCTGTTTCTCGCCCTCTGTTTCAGCCTCTCTGTTTCTTGCCCTCGGATTCAGCCCCTCTGTTTCAGCCCCTCTGTTTCAGCCCCTCTGTTTCTCGCCCTCTGTTTCAGCCCCTCTGTTTCTCGCCCTCTGTTTCAGCCCCTCTGATTCAGCCACTCTGTTTCAGCCCCTCTGATTCAGCCCCTCTGTTTCAGCCCGTCTATTTCAGCCCCTTTGTTTCAGCCCCTCTGTTTCATCCACTCTGTTTCTCGCCCTCTGTTTCTCACCCTCTGTTTCTCGCCCTCTGTTTCAGCCCCTCTGTTTTTCGCCCTCTGTTTCAGCCACACTGTTTCTCGCCCTCTGTTTCAGGCTCTCTGTTTCAGCCCGTCTGTTTCAGCCCCTCTGTTTCAGCCCCTCTGTTTCTCACCCTCTGTTTCTCGCCCGCTGTTTCAGCCCCTTTGTTTCTCGCCCTCTGTTTCAACCCCTCTGTTTCAGTCCCTCTGATTCAGCCCCTCTGATTCAGCCCCTCTTTTTCTCGACCTCTGTTTCAGCCCCTCTGTTTCTGCCCCTCTGTTTCAGCCGCTCTGTTTCTCGCCCTCTGTTTCAGCCCCTCTGTTTTTCGCCCTCTGTTTCAGCCACTCTGTTTCAGGCTCTCTGTTTCAGCCCGTCTGTTTCAGCCCATCTGTTTCAGCCCCTCTGTTTCTTGCCCTCTGTTTCTCGCCCGCTGTTTCAGCCCCTTTGTTTCTCGCCCTCTGTTTCAGCCCCTCTGTTTCAGCCCCTCTGTTTCAGCCCCTCTGTTTCTCGCCCTCAATTTCTGCCCCTCTGTTTCTCGCCCTCTGTTTCAGCCCCTCTGTTTCTCGCCCTCTGTTTCAGCCCCTCTGTTTCAGCCACTCTGTTTCTCGCACTCTGTTTCTGCCCCTCTGTTTCTCGCCCTCTGTTTCAGCCCCTCTGTTTCTCGCCTTCTGTTTCAGCCCCTCTGATTCAGCCCCTCTGTTTCAGCCCTTCTGATTCAGCCCCTCTGATTCAGCCCCTCTGTATCTCGCCCTCTCTTTCAGCCCCTCTGTTTCAGCCCTTCTGTTTCAGCCACTCTGTTTCAGCCCCTCTGTTTCTTGCCCTCTGTTTCAGCCCCTCTGTTTCTCGACCTCTGTTTCAGTCCCTCTGTTTCTCGCCATCTGTTTCAGCCCCTCTGTTTCGCGCCCTCTGTTTCAGCCCCTCTGTTTCAGCCCCTCTGTTTCTCGCCCTCTGTTTCAGCCCCTCTGTTTCTCGCCCTCTGTTTCAGCCCCTCTGTTTCTCGCCCTCTGTTTCAGCCTCTCTGTTTCTCACCCTCTGTTTCAGCCCCTCTGTTTCAGCCCCTCTGTTTCAGCCCCTCTGTTTCTCGCCATCTGTTTCAGCCCCTCTGTTTCTCGCCCTCTGTATCAGCTGCATTGTTTCAGCCCCTCTGTTTCAGCCCCTCTTTTTCAGCCCCTTTGTTTCTCGCCCTCTGTTTCTCGCCCTCTGTTTCAGCCCCTCTGTTTCTCACCCTCTGATTCAGCCCCTCTGTTTCAGCCCATTTGATTCAGCCCGTCTGTTTCAGCCCCTCTGTTTCTCGCCCTCTGTTTCAGCCCCTCTGTTTCTCGCCCTCTGTTTCAGCCCCTCGATTTCTCGCCCTCTGTTTCAGCCCCTCTATTTTAGCCCCACTGTTTCAGCCCCTTTGTTTCAGCCACTCTGTTTCTCGCTCTCTGTTTCAGCCCCTCTGTTTCTCGCCCTCTGTTTCAGCCCCTCTGATTCAGCCCCTTTGTTTCTCGCCCTCTGTTTCAGCCCCTCTGTTTCTCGCCCTCTGTTTCAGCCCCTCTGTTTCTCGCCCTCTGTTTCAGCCCCTCTGTTTCTCGCCCTCTGTTTCAGCCCCTCTGTTTCTCGCCCTCTGTTTCAGCCCCTCTGTTTCTCGCCCTCTGTTTCAGCCCCTCGATTTCTCGCCCTCTCTTTCAGCCCCTCTATTTTAGCCCCACTGTTTCAGCCCCTTTGTTTCAGCCACTCTGTTTCTCGCCCTCTGTTTCAGCCGCTCTGTTTCTCGCCCTCTGTACCATCCTCTCTGTTTCAGCCCCTCTGTTTCAGTCCCTCTGTTTCTCGCCCTCTGTTTCTGGCCCTCTGTTTCAGCCCCTCTATTTCTCGCTCTCTGTTTCAGCCCCTCTGTTTCCGCCCCTCTGTTTCAGCCCCTCTGTTTCTCGCTCTCTGTTTCAGTCCCTCCGTTTAAGCCCCTCTGTTTCAGCCCCTCTGTATCTCGCCCTCTGTTTCAGCCCCTCTGTTTCTTGCCCTCTGTTTCAGCCACTCTGTTTCTCGCCCTCTGTTTCAGCCTCTCTGTTTGTCGCCCTCTGTTTCAGCCCCTCTGTTTCAGCCCCTCTGTTTCAGTCCCTCTGTTTCAGCCTCTCTGTTTCTTGCCCTCTGTTTCAGCCCCTCTGTTTCTCGCCCTCTGTTTCAGCCTCTCTGTTTCTCGCCCTCTGTTTCAGCCCCTCTGTTTCAGCCCCTCTGTTTCTCGCCCTCTGTTTCAGCCCCTCTGATTCAGCCCCTTTGTTTCTCGCCCTCTGTTTCAGCCCCTCTGTTTCTCGCCCTCTGTTTCAGCCCCTCTGATTCAGCCCCTTTGTTTCTCGCCCTCTGTTTCAGCCCCTCTGTTTCTCGCCCTCTGTTTCAGCCCCTCTGTTTCTCGCCCTCTGTTTCAGCCCCTCTGTTTCAGCCCCTCTGTTTCAGCCCCTCTGTTTCTCGCCCTCTGTTTCAGCCCCTCTGTTTCTCGCCCTCTGTTTCAGCCCCTCTGTTTCTCGCCCTCTGTTTCAGCCCCTCGATTTCTCGCCCTCTGTTTCAGCCCATCTATTTTAGCCCCACTGTTTCAGCCCCTTTGTTTCAGCCACTCTGTTTCTCGCCCTCTGTTTCAGCCGCTCTGTTTCTCGCCCTCTGTACCAGCCCCTCTGTTTCAGCCCCTTTGTTTCAGTCCCTCTGTTTCTCGCCCTCTGTTTCAGCCCCTCTGTTTCTCGCCCTCTGTTTCAGCCCCTCTGTTTCAGCCCCTCTGTTTCAGCCCCTCTGTTTCTCGCCCTCTGTTTCAGCCCCTCTGTTTCTCGCCCTCTGTTTCAGCCCCTCGATTTCTCGCCCTCTGTTTCAGCCCATCTATTTTAGCCCCACTGTTTCAGCCCGTTTGTTTCAGCCACTCTGTTTCTCGCCCTCTGTTTCAGCCGCTCTGTTTCTCGCCCTCTGTACCAGCCCCTCTGTTTCAGCCCCTCTGTTTCAGTCCCTCTGTTTCTCGCCCTCTGTTTTTGGCCCTCTGTTTCAGCCCCTCTATTTCTCGCTCTCTGTTTCAGCCCCTCTGTTTCCGCCCCTCTGTTTCAGCCCCTCTGTTTCTCGCTCTCTGTTTCAGTCCCTCTGTTTCAGCCCCTCTGTTTCAGCCCCTCTGTATCTCGCCCTCTGTTTCAGCACCTCTGTTTCTTGCCCTCTGTTTCAGCCACTCTGTTTCTCGCCCTCTGTTTCAGCCTCTCTGTTTCTCGCCCTCTGTTTCAGCCCCTCTGTTTCAGCCACTCTGTATCAGTCCCTCTGTTTCAGCCCCTCTGATTCTCGCCCTCTGTTTCAGCCCCTCTGTTTCTCGCCCTCTGTTTCAGCCTCTCTGTTTCTCGCCCTCTGTTTCAGCCCCTCTGTTTCAGCCCCTCTGTTTCAGCCACTCTGTTTCTCGCCCTCGGTTTCAGCCCCTCTGTTTCTCGCCCTCTGTTTCAGCCCCTCTGTTTCTCGCCCTCTGTATCAGCCGCTCTGTTTCAGCCCCTCTGTTTCAGCCCCTCTGTTTCAGCCCCTCTGTTTCTCGCTCTCTGTTTCAGCCCCTCTGTTTCTCGCCCTCTGTTTCAGCCCCTCTGATTCAGCCCCTTTGTTGCTCGCCCTCTGTTTCAGCCCCTCTGTTTCTCGCCCTCTGTTTCAGCCCCTCTGTTTCTCGCCCTCTGTTTCAGCCCCTCTGTTTCAGCCCCTCTGTTTCAGCCCCTCTGTTTCTCGCCCTCTGTTTCAGCCCCTCTGTTTCTCGCCCTCTGTTTCAGCCCCTCTGTTTCTCGCCCTCTGTTTCAGCCCCTCGATTTCTCGCCCTCTGTTTCAGCCCCTCTATTTTAGCCCCACTGTTTCAGCCCCTTTGTTTCAGCCACTCTGTTTCTCGCTCTCTGTTTCAGCCCCTCTGTTTCTCGCCCTCTGTTTCAGCCCCTCTGATTCAGCCCCTTTGTTTCTCGCCCTCTGTTTCAGCACCTCTGTTTCTCGCCCTCTGTTTCAGCCCCTCTGTTTCTCGCCCTCTGTTTCAGCCCCTCTGTTTCAGCCCCTCTGTTTCAGCCCCTCTGTTTCTCGCCCTCTGTTTCAGCCCCTCTGTTTCTCGCCCTCTGTTTCAGCCCCTCTGTTTCTCGCCCTCTGTTTCAGCCCCTCGATTTCTCGCCCTCTGTTTCAGCCCCTCTATTTTAGCCCCACTGTTTCAGCCCCTTTGTTTCAGCCACTCTGTTTCTCGCCCTCTGTTTCAGCCGCTCTGTTTCTCGCCCTCTGTACCAGCCCCTCTGTTTCAGCCCCTCTGTTTCAGTCCCTCTGTTTCTCGCCCTCTGTTTCTGGCCCTCTGTTTCAGCCCCTCTATTTCTCGCTCTCTGTTTCAGCCCCTCTGTTTCCGCCCCTCTGTTTCAGCCCCTCTGTTTCAGCCACTCTGTTTCTCGCCCTCTGTTTCAGCCTCTCTGTTTCTCGCCCTCTGTTTCAGCCCCTCTGTTTCAGCCCCTCTGTTTCTCGCAAACTGTTTCAGCCCCTCTGTTTCTCGCCCTCTGTTTCAGCCCCTCTGTTTCTCGCCCTCTGTTTCAGCCTCTCAGTTTCTCACCCTCTGTTTCAGCCCCTCTGTTTCAGCCCCTCTGTTTCAGCCCCTCTGTTTCAGCCCCTCTGTTTCTCGCCCTCTGTTTCAGCCCCTCTGTTTCTCGCCCTCTGTATCAGCTGCTTTGTTTCAGCCCCTCTGTTTCAGCCCCTCTTTTTCAGCCCCTCTGTTTCTCGCCCTCTGTTTCTCGCCCTCTGTTTCAGCCCCTCTGTTTGTCGCCCTCTGTTTCAGCCCCTCTGTTTCAGCCCATTTGATTCAGCCCGTCTGTTTCAGCCCCTCTGTTTCTCGCCCTCTGTTTCAGCCCCTCTGTTTCTCGCCCTCTGTTTCAGCCCCTCGATTTCTCGCCCTCTGTTTCAGCCCCTCTATTTTAGCCCCACTGTTTCAGCCCCTTTGTTTCAGCCACTCTGTTTCTCGCTCTCTGTTTCAGCCCCTCTGTTTCTCGCCCTCTGTTTCAGCCCCTCTGATTCAGCCCCTTTGTTTCTCGCCCTCTTTTTCAGCCACTCTGTTTCTCGCTCTCTGTTTCAGCCCCTCTGTTTCTCGCCCTCTTTTTCAGCCCCTCTGTTTCAGCCCCTCTGTTTCTCACCCTCTTTTTCAGCCCCTCTGTTTCTCGCCCTCTGTTTCAGCCCCTCTGTTTCAGCCCCTCTGTTTCAGCCCCTCTGTTTCTCGCCCTCTGTTTCAGCCCCTCTGTTTCTCGCCCTCTGTTTCAGCCCCTCTGTTTCTCGCCCTCTGTTTCAGCCCCTCGATTTCTCGCCCTCTCTTTCAGCCCCTCTATTTTAGCCCCACTGTTTCAGCCCCTTTGTTTCAGCCACTCTGTTTCTCGCCCTCTGTTTCAGCCGCTCTGTTTCTCGCCCTCTGTACCATCCTCTCTGTTTCAGCCCCTCTGTTTCAGTCCCTCTGTTTCTCGCCCTCTGTTTCTGGCCCTCTGTTTCAGCCCCTCTATTTCTCGCTCTCTGTTTCAGCCCCTATGTTTCCGCCCCTCTGTTTCAGCCCCTCTGTTTCTCGCTCTCTGTTTCAGTCCCTCTGTTTCAGCCCCTCTGTATCTCGCCCTCTGTTTCAGCCCCTCTGTTTCTTGCCCTCTGTTTCAGCCACTCTGTTTCTCGCGCTGTGTTTCAGCCTCTCTGTTTCTCGCCCTCTGTTTCAGCCCCTCTGTTTCAGCCCCTCTGTTTCTTGCCCTCTGTTTCAGCCCCTCTGTTTCTCGTCCTCTGTTTCAGCCTCTCTGTTTCTCGCCCTCTGTTTCAGCCCCTCTGTTTCAACCCCTCTGTTTCAGCCACTCTGTTTCTCGCCCTCTGTTTCAGCCCCTCTGTTTCTCGCCCTCTGTTTCAGCGACTCTGTTTCTCGCGCTCTGTATCAGCCGCTTTGTTTCAGCCCCTCTGTTTCAGCCCCTCTGTTTCAGCCCCTCTGTTTCTCGCTCTCTGTTTCAGCCCCTCTGTTTCTCGCCCTCTGTTTCAGCCCCTCTGATTCAGCCCCTTTGTTTCTCGCCCTCTGTTTCAGCCCCTCTGTTTCTCGCCCTCTGTTTCAGCCGCTCTGTTTCTCGCCCTCTGTTTCAGCCTCTCTGTTTCAGCCCCTCTGTTTCAGCCCCTCTGTTTCTTGCCCTCTGTTTCAGCCCCTCTGTTTCTCGCCCTCTGTTTCAGCCCCTCTGTTCCTCGCCCTCTGTTTCAGCCCCTCGATTTCTCGCCCTCTGTTTCAGCCCCGCTATTTTAGCCCCACTGTTTCAGCCCCTTTGTTTCAGCCACTCTGTTTATCGCTCTCTGTTTCAGCCCCTCTGTTTCTCGCCCTCTGTTTCAGCCCCTCTGATTCAGCCCCTTTGTTTCTCGCCCTCTGTTTCAGCCCCTCTGTTTCTCGCCCTCTTTTTCAGCCCCTCTGTTTCTCGCCCTCTGTTTCAGCCCCTCTGTTTCAGCCCCTCTGTTTCAGCCCCTCTGTTTCTCGCCCTCTGTTTCAGCCCCTCTGTTTCTCGCCCTCTGTTTCAGCCCCTCTGTTTCTCGCCCTCTGTTTCAGCCCCTCGATTTCTCGCCCTCTGTTTCAGCCCATCTATTTTAGCCCCACTGTTTCAGCCCCTTTGTTTCAGCCACTCTGTTTCTCGCCCTCTGTTTCAGCCGCTCTGTTTCTCGCCCTCTGTACCAGCCCCTCTGTTTCAGCCCCTCTGTTTCAGTCCCTCTGTTTCTCGCCCTCTGTTTCTGGCCCTCTGTTTCAGCCCCTCTATTTCTCGCTCTCTGTTTCAGCCCCTCTGTTTCCGCCCCTCTGTTTCAGCCCCTTTGTTTCTCGCCCTCTGTTTCTCGCCCTCTGTTTCAGCCCCTCTGTTTCTTGCCCTCTGTTTCAGCCACTCTGTTTATCGCCCTCTGTTTCAGCCTCTCTGTTTCTCGCCCTCTGTTTCAGCCCCTCTGTTTCAGCCCCTCTGTTTCTCGCCCTCTGTTTCAGCCCCTCTGTTTCTCGCCCTCTGTTTCAGCCCCTCTGTTTCTCGCCCTCTGTTTCAGCCTCTCAGTTTCTCACCCTCTGTTTCAGCCCCTCTGTTTCAGCCCCTCTGTTTCTCGCCCTCTGTTTAAGCCCATCTGATTCAGCCCCTCTGTTTCAGCCCCTCTGTTTCTCGCCCTCTGTTTCAGCCCCTCTGTTTCAGCCCCTCTGTTTCAGTCCCTCTGTTTCTCGCCCTCTGTTTCAGCCTCTCTGTTTCTCGCCCTCTGTTTCAGCCCCTCTGTTTCAGCCCCTCTGTTTCTCGCCCTCTGTTTCAGCCCCTCTGTTTCTCGCCCTCTGTTTCAGCCCCTCTGTTTCTCGCCCTCTGTTTCAGCCTCTCAGTTTCTCACCCTCTGTTTCAGCCCCTCTGTTTCAGCCCCTCTGTTTCTCGCCCTCTGTTTAAGCCCATCTGATTCAGCCCCTCTGTTTCAGCCCCTCTGTTTCTCGCCCTCTGTTTCAGCCCCTCTGTTTCAGCCCCTCTGTTTCAGTCCCTCTGTTTCTCGCCCTCTGTTTCTCGCCCTCTGTTTCAGCCCCTCTGTTTCTCGCCCTCTGTTTCAGCCCCTCTGTTTCTCGCCCTCTGTTTCAGCCACTCTGTTTCAGCCCCTCTGTTTCTCGCCCTCTGTTTCAGCCCCTCTGTTTCTTGCCCTCTGTTTCAGCCCCTCTGTTTCTCGCCCTCTGTTTCAGCCTCTCTGTTTCTTGCCCTCGGATTCAGCCCCTCTGTTTCAGCCCCTCTGTTTCAGCCCCTCTGTTTCTCGCCCTCTGTTTCAGCCCCTCTGTTTCTCGCCCTCTGTTTCAGCCCCTCTGATTCAGCCACTCTGTTTCAGCCCCTCTGATTCAGCCCCTCTGTTTCAGCCCGTCTATTTCAGCCCCTTTGTTTCAGCCCCTCTGTTTCATCCACTCTGTTTCTCGCCCTCTGTTTCTCACCCTCTGTTTCTCGCCCTCTGTTTCAGCCCCTCTGTTTTTCACCCTCTGTTTCAGCCACACTGTTTCTCGCCCTCTGTTTCAGGCTCTCTGTTTCAGCCCGTCTGTTTCAGCCCCTCTGTTTCAGCCCCTCTGTTTCTCACCCTCTGTTTCTCGCCCGCTGTTTCAGCCCCTTTGTTTCTCGCCCTCTGTTTCAACCCCTCTGTTTCAGTCCCTCTGATTCAGCCCCTCTGATTCAGCCCCTCTTTTTCTCGACCTCTGTTTCAGCCCCTCTGTTTCTGCCCCTCTGTTTCAGCCGCTCTGTTTCTCGCCCTCTGTTTCAGCCCCTCTGTTTTTCGCCCTCTGTTTCAGCCACTCTGTTTCAGGCTCTCTGTTTCAGCCCGTCTGTTTCAGCCCATCTGTTTCAGCCCCTCTGTTTCTTGCCCTCTGTTTCTCGCCCGCTGTTTCAGCCCCTTTGTTTCTCGCCCTCTGTTTCAGCCCCTCTGTTTCAGCCCCTCTGTTTCAGCCCCTCTGTTTCAGCCCCTCTGTTTCTCGCCCTCTGTTTCAGCCCCTCTGTTTCTCGCCCTCTGTTTCAGCCCCTCTGTTTCAGCCACTCTGTTTCTCGCACTCTGTTTCTGCCCCTCTGTTTCTCGCCCTCTGTTTCAGCCCCTCTGTTTCTCGCCTTCTGTTTCAGCCCCTCTGATTCAGCCCCTCTGTTTCAGCCCTTCTGATTCAGCCCCTCTGATTCAGCCCCTCTGTATCTCGCCCTCTCTTTCAGCCCCTCTGTTTCAGCCCTTCTGTTTCAGCCACTCTGTTTCAGCCCCTCTGTTTCTTGCCCTCTGTTTCAGCCCCTCTGTTTCTCGACCTCTGTTTCAGTCCCTCTGTTTCTCGCCATCTGTTTCAGCCCCTCTGTTTCGCGCCCTCTGTTTCAGCCCCTCTGTTTCAGCCCCTCTGTTTCTCGCCCTCTGTTTCAGCCCCTCTGTTTCTCGCCCTCTGTTTCAGCCCCTCTGTTTCTCGCCCTCTGTTTCAGCCTCTCTGTTTCTCACCCTCTGTTTCAGCCCCTCTGTTTCAGCCCCTCTGTTTCAGCCCCTCTGTTTCTCGCCATCTGTTTCAGCCCCTCTGTTTCTCGCCCTCTGTATCAGCTGCATTGTTTCAGCCCCTCTGTTTCAGCCCCTCTTTTTCAGCCCCTTTGTTTCTCGCCCTCTGTTTCTCGCCCTCTGTTTCAGCCCCTCTGTTTCTCACCCTCTGTTTCAGCCCCTCTGTTTCAGCCCATTTGATTCAGCCCGTCTGTTTCAGCCCCTCTGTTTCTCGCCCTCTGTTTCAGCCCCTCTGTTTCTCGCCCTCTGTTTCAGCCCCTCGATTTCTCGCCCTCTGTTTCAGCCCCTCTATTTTAGCCCCACTGTTTCAGCCCCTCTGATTCAGCCCCTTTGTTTCTCGCCCTCTGTTTCAGCCCCTCTGTTTCTCGCCCTCTGTTTCAGCCCCTCTGTTTCTCGCCCTCTGTTTCAGCCCCTCTGTTTCTCGCCCTCTGTTTCAGCCCCTCTGTTTCTCGCCCTCTGTTTCAGCCCCTCTGTTTCTCGCCCTCTGTTTCAGCCCCTCGATTTCTCGCCCTCTCTTTCAGCCCCTCTATTTTAGCCCCACTGTTTCAGCCCCTTTGTTTCAGCCACTCTGTTTCTCGCCCTCTGTTTCAGCCGCTCTGTTTCTCGCCCTCTGTACCATCCTCTCTGTTTCAGCCCCTCTGTTTCAGTCCCTCTGTTTCTCGCCCTCTGTTTCTGGCCCTCTGTTTCAGCCCCTCTATTTCTCGCTCTCTGTTTCAGCCCCTCTGTTTCCGCCCCTCTGTTTCAGCCCCTCTGTTTCTCGCTCTCTGTTTCAGTCCCTCCGTTTAAGCCCCTCTGTTTCAGCCCCTCTGTATCTCGCCCTCTGTTTCAGCCCCTCTGTTTCTTGCCCTCTGTTTCAGCCACTCTGTTTCTCGCCCTCTGTTTCAGCCTCTCTGTTTCTCGCCCTCTGTTTCAGCCCCTCTGTTTCAGCCCCTCTGTTTCAGTCCCTCTGTTTCAGCCCCTCTGTTTCTTGCCCTCTGTTTCAGCCCCTCTGTTTCTCGCCCTCTGTTTCAGCCTCTCTGTTTCTCGCCCTCTGTTTCAGCCCCTCTGTTTCAGCCCCTCTGTTTCTCGCCCTCTGTTTCAGCCCCTCTGATTCAGCCCCTTTGTTTCTCGCCCTCTGTTTCAGCCCCTCTGTTTCTCGCCCTCTGTTTCAGCCCCTCTGATTCAGCCCCTTTGTTTCTCGCCCTCTGTTTCAGCCCCTCTGTTTCTCGCCCTCTGTTTCAGCCCCTCTGTTTCTCGCCCTCTGTTTCAGCCCCTCTGTTTCAGCCCCTCTGTTTCAGCCCCTCTGTTTCTCGCCCTCTGTTTCAGCCCCTCTGTTTCTCGCCCTCTGTTTCAGCCCCTCTGTTTCTCGCCCTCTGTTTCAGCCCCTCGATTTCTCGCCCTCTGTTTCAGCCCATCTATTTTAGCCCCACTGTTTCAGCCCCTTTGTTTCAGCCACTCTGTTTCTCGCCCTCTGTTTCAGCCGCTCTGTTTCTCGCCCTCTGTACCAGCCCCTCTGTTTCAGCCCCTTTGTTTCAGTCCCTCTGTTTCTCGCCCTCTGTTTCAGCCCCTCTGTTTCTCGCCCTCTGTTTCAGCCCCTCTGTTTCAGCCCCTCTGTTTCAGCCCCTCTGTTTCTCGCCCTCTGTTTCAGCCCCTCTGTTTCTCGCCCTCTGTTTCAGCCCCTCGATTTCTCGCCCTCTGTTTCAGCCCATCTATTTTAGCCCCACTGTTTCAGCCCCTTTGTTTCAGCCACTCTGTTTCTCGCCCTCTGTTTCAGCCGCTCTGTTTCTCGCCCTCTGTACCAGCCCCTCTGTTTCAGCCCCTCTGTTTCAGTCCCTCTGTTTCTCGCCCTCTGTTTTTGGCCCTCTGTTTCAGCCCCTCTATTTCTCGCTCTCTGTTTCAGCCCCTCTGTTTCCGCCCCTCTGTTTCAGCCCCTCTGTTTCTCGCTCTCTGTTTCAGTCCCTCTGTTTCAGCCCCTCTGTTTCAGCCCCTCTGTATCTCGCCCTCTGTTTCAGCACCTCTGTTTCTTGCCCTCTGTTTCAGCCACTCTGTTTCTCGCCCTCTGTTTCAGCCTCTCTGTTTCTCGCCCTCTGTTTCAGCCCCTCTGTTTCAGCCACTCTGTTTCAGTCCCTCTGTTTCAGCCCCTCTGATTCTCGCCCTCTGTTTCAGCCCCTCTGTTTCTCGCCCTCTGTTTCAGCATCTCTGTTTCTCGCCCTCTGTTTCAGCCCCTCTGTTTCAGCCCCTCTGTTTCAGCCACTCTGTTTCTCGCCCTCGGTTTCAGCCCCTCTGTTTCTCGCCCTCTGTTTCAGCCCCTCTGTTTCTCGCCCTCTGTATCAGCCGCTCTGTTTCAGCCCCTCTGTTTCAGCCCCTCTGTTTCAGCCCCTCTGTTTCTCGCTCTCTGTTTCAGCCCCTCTGTTTCTCGCCCTCTGTTTCAGCCCCTCTGATTCAGCCCCTTTGTTGCTCGCCCTCTGTTTCAGCCCCTCTGTTTCTCGCCCTCTGTTTCAGCCCCTCTGTTTCTCGCCCTCTGTTTCAGCCCCTCTGTTTCAGCCCCTCTGTTTCAGCCCCTCTGTTTCTCGCCCTCTGTTTCAGCCCCTCTGTTTCTCGCCCTCTGTTTCAGCCCCTCTGTTTCTCGCCCTCTGTTTCAGCCCCTCGATTTCTCGCCCTCTGTTTCAGCCCCTCTATTTTAGCCCCACTGTTTCAGCCCCTTTGTTTCAGCCACTCTGTTTCTCGCTCTCTGTTTCAGCCCCTCTGTTTCTCGCCCTCTGTTTCAGCCCCTCTGATTCAGCCCCTTTGTTTCTCGCCCTCTGTTTCAGCACCTCTGTTTCTCGCCCTCTGTTTCAGCCCCTCTGTTTCTCGCCCTCTGTTTCAGCCCCTCTGTTTCAGCCCCTCTGTTTCAGCCCCTCTGTTTCTCGCCCTCTGTTTCAGCCCCTCTGTTTCTCGCCCTCTGTTTCAGCCCCTCTGTTTCTCGCCCTCTGTTTCAGCCCCTCGATTTCTCGCCCTCTGTTTCAGCCCCTCTATTTTAGCCCCACTGTTTCAGCCCCTTTGTTTCAGCCACTCTGTTTCTCGCCCTCTGTTTCAGCCGCTCTGTTTCTCGCCCTCTGTACCAGCCCCTCTGTTTCAGCCCCTCTGTTTCAGTCCCTCTGTTTCTCGCCCTCTGTTTCTGGCCCTCTGTTTCAGCCCCTCTATTTCTCGCTCTCTGTTTCAGCCCCTCTGTTTCCGCCCCTCTGTTTCAGCCCCTCTGTTTCAGCCACTCTGTTTCTCGCCCTCTGTTTCAGCCTCTCTGTTTCTCGCCCTCTGTTTCAGCCCCTCTGTTTCAGCCCCTCTGTTTCTCGCAAACTGTTTCAGCCCCTCTGTTTCTCGCCCTCTGTTTCAGCCCCTCTGTTTCTCGCCCTCTGTTTCAGCCTCTCAGTTTCTCACCCTCTGTTTCAGCCCCTCTGTTTCAGCCCCTCTGTTTCAGCCCCTCTGTTTCTCGCCCTCTGTTTCAGCCCCTCTGTTTCTCGCCCTCTGTATCAGCTGCTTTGTTTCAGCCCCTCTGTTTCAGCCCCTCTTTTTCAGCCCCTCTGTTTCTCGCCCTCTGTTTCTCGCCCTCTGTTTCAGCCCCTCTGTTTGTCGCCCTCTGTTTCAGCCCCTCTGTTTCAGCCCATTTGATTCAGCCCGTCTGTTTCAGCCCCTCTGTTTCTCGCCCTCTGTTTCAGCCCCTCTGTTTCTCGCCCTCTGTTTCAGCCCCTCGATTTCTCGCCCTCTGTTTCAGCCCCTCTATTTTAGCCCCACTGTTTCAGCCCCTTTGTTTCAGCCACTCTGTTTCTCGCTCTCTGTTTCAGCCCCTCTGTTTCTCGCCCTCTGTTTCAGCCCCTCTGATTCAGCCCCTTTGTTTCTCGCCCTCTTTTTCAGCCACTCTGTTTCTCGCTCTCTGTTTCAGCCCCTCTGTTTCTCGCCCTCTTTTTCAGCCCCTCTGTTTCTGCCCCTCTGTTTCTCGCCCTCTTTTTCAGCCCCTCTGTTTCTCGCCCTCTGTTTCAGCCCCTCTGTTTCAGCCCCTCTGTTTCAGTCCCTCTGTTTCTCGCCCTCTGTTTCAGCCCCTCTGTTTCTCGCCCTCTGTTTCAGCCCCTCTGTTTCTCGCCCTCTGTTTCAGCCCCTCGATTTCTCGCCCTCTCTTTCAGCCCCTCTATTTTAGCCCCACTGTTTCAGCCCCTTTGTTTCAGCCACTCTGTTTCTCGCCCTCTGTTTCAGCCGCTCTGTTTCTCGCCCTCTGTACCATCCTCTCTGTTTCAGCCCCTCTGTTTCAGTCCCTCTGTTTCTCGCCCTCTGTTTCTGGCCCTCTGTTTCAGCCCCTCTATTTCTCGCTCTCTGTTTCAGCCCCTCTGTTTCCGCCCCTCTGTTTCAGCCCCTCTGTTTCTCGCTCTCTGTTTCAGTCCCTCTGTTTCAGCCCCTCTGTATCTCGCCCTCTGTTTCAGCCCCTCTGTTTCTTGCCCTCTGTTTCAGCCACTCTGTTTCTCGCGCTGTGTTTCAGCCTCTCTGTTTCTCGCCCTCTGTTTCAGCCCCTCTGTTTCAGCCCCTCTGTTTCTTGCCCTCTGTTTCAGCCCCTCTGTTTCTCGCCCTCTGTTTCAGCCTCTCTGTTTCTCGCCCTCTGTTTCAGCCCCTCTGTTTCAACCCCTCTGTTTCAGCCACTCTGTTTCTCGCCCTCTGTTTCAGCCCCTCTGTTTCTCGCCCTCTGTTTCAGCGACTCTGTTTCTCGCGCTCTGTATCAGCCGCTTTGTTTCAGCCCCTCTGTTTCAGCCCCTCTGTTTCAGCCCCTCTGTTTCTCGCTCTCTGTTTCAGCCCCTCTGTTTCTCGCCCTCTGTTTCAGCCCCTCTGATTCAGCCCCTTTGTTTCTCGCCCTCTGTTTCAGCCCCTCTGTTTCTCGCCCTCTGTTTCAGCCGCTCTGTTTCTCGCCCTCTGTTTCAGCCCCTCTGTTTCAGCCCCTCTGTTTCAGCCCCTCTGTTTCTTGCCCTCTGTTTCAGCCCCTCTGTTTCTCGCCCTCTGTTTCAGCCCCTCTGTTCCTCGCCCTCTGTTTCAGCCCCTCGATTTCTCGCCCTCTGTTTCAGCCCCGCTATTTTAGCCCCACTGTTTCAGCCCCTTTGTTTCAGCCACTCTGTTTATCGCTCTCTGTTTCAGCCCCTCTGTTTCTCGCCCTCTGTTTCAGCCCCTCTGATTCAGCCCCTTTGTTTCTCGCCCTCTGTTTCAGCCCCTCTGTTTCTCGCCCTCTGTTTCAGCCCCTCTGTTTCTCGCCCTCTGTTTCAGCCCCTCTGTTTCAGCCCCTCTGTTTCAGCCCCTCTGTTTCTCGCCCTCTGTTTCAGCCCCTCTGTTTCTCGCCCTCTGTTTCAGCCCCTCTGTTTCTTGCCCTCTGTTTCAGCCCCTCGATTTCTCGCCCTCTGTTTCAGCCCATCTATTTTAGCCCCACTGTTTCAGCCCCTTTGTTTCAGCCACTCTGTTTCTCGCCCTCTGTTTCAGCCGCTCTGTTTCTCGCCCTCTGTACCAGCCCCTCTGTTTCAGCCCCTCTGTTTCAGTCCCTCTGTTTCTCGCCCTCTGTTTCTGGCCCTCTGTTTCAGCCCCTCTATTTCTCGCTCTCTGTTTCAGCCCCTCTGTTTCCGCCCCTCTGTTTCAGCCCCTCTGTTTCATCCCCTCTGTTTCTCGCCCTCTGTTTCAGCCCCTCTGTTTCTTGCCCTCTGTTTCAGCTACTCTGTTTCTCGCCCTCTGTTTCAGCCTCTCTGTTTCTCGCCCTCTGTTTCAGCCCCTCTGTTTCAGCCCCTCTGTTTCTCGCCCTCTGTTTCAGCCCCTCTGTTTCTCGCCCTCTGTTTCAGCCCCTCTGTTTCTCGCCCTCTGTTTCAGCCTCTCAGTTTCTCACCCTCTGTTTCAGCCCCTCTGTTTCAGCCCCTCTGTTTCTCGCCCTCTGTTTAAGCCCATCTGATTCAGCCCCTCTGTTTCAGCCCCTCTGTTTCTCGCCCTCTGTTTCAGCCCCTCTGTTTCAGCCCCTCTGTTTCAGTCCCTCTGTTTCTCGCCCTCTGTTTCTCGCCCTCTGTTTCAGCCCCTCTGTTTCTCGCCCTCTGTTTCAGCCCCTCTGTTTCTCGCCCTCTGTTTCAGCCACTCTGTTTCAGCCCCTCTGTTTCTCGCCCTCTGTTTCAGCCCCTCTGTTTCTTGCCCTCTGTTTCAGCCCCTCTGTTTCTCGCCCTCTGTTTCAGCCTCTCTGTTTCTTGCCCTCGGATTCGGCCCCTCTGTTTCAGCCCCTCTGTTTCTCGCCCTCTGTTTCAGCCCCTCTGTTTCTCGCCCTCTGTTTCAGCCCCTCTGATTCAGCCACTCTGTTTCAGCCCCTCTGATTCAGCCCCTCTGATTCAGCCCCTCTGTTTCAGCCCGTCTATTTCAGCCCCTTTGTTTCAGCCCCTCTGTTTCATCCACTCTGTTTCTCGCCCTCTGTTTCTCACCCTCTGTTTCTCGCCCTCTGTTTCAGCCCCTCTGTTTTTCGCCATCTGTTTCAGCCACACTGTTTCTCGCCCTCTGTTTCAGGCTCTCTGTTTCAGCCCGTCTGTTTCAGCCCCTCTGTTTCAGCCCCTCTGTTTCTCACCCTCTGTTTCTCGCCCGCTGTTTCAGCCCCTTTGTTTCTCGCCCTCTGTTTCAACCCCTCTGTTTCAGTCCCTCTGATTCAGCCCCTCTGATTCAGCCCCTCTGTTTCTCGACCTCTGTGTCAGCCCCTCTGTTTCTGCCCCTCTGTTTCAGCCGCTCTGTTTCTCGCCCTCTGTTTCAGCCCCTCTTTTTTTCGCCCTCTGTTTCAGCCACTCTGTTTCAGGCTCTCTGTTTCAGCCCGTCTGTTTCAGCCCATCTGTTTCAGCCCCTCTGTTTCTTGCCCTCTGTTTCTCGCCCACTGTTTCAGCCCCTTTGTTTCTCGCCCTCTGTTTCAGCCCCTCTGTTTCAGCCCCTCTGTTTCAGCCCCTCTGTTTCAGCCCCTCAGTTTCAGCCCCTCAGTTTCTCGCCCTCTGTTTCAGCCCCTCTGTTTCAGCCCCTCTGTTTCAGCCCCTCTGTTTCAGCCCCTCTGTTTCTCGCCATGTTTCAGCCACTCTGTTTCTCGCCCTCTGTTTCAGCCCCTCTGTTTCTCGCCCTCTGTATCAGCCACTTTGTTTCAGCCCCTCTGTTTCAGCCCCTCTGTTTCAGCCCCTCTGTTTCTCGCCCTCTGTTTCTCGCCCTCTGTTTCAGCCCCTCTGATTCAGACCCTCTGTTTCAACACCTCTGATTCAGCCCCTCTGATTCAGCCCCACTCATTCAGCCCCTATGTTTCAGCCCCTCTGTTTCTCGCCCTCTGTTTCAGACCCTCTGTTTCTCGCCCTCTGTTTCAGCCCCTCTGTTTCTCGCCCTCTGTTTCAGCCCCTCTGTTTCTTCCCCTCTGTTTCAGCCACTCTGTTTCTCGCCCTCTGTTTCAGCCTCTCTGTTTCTCGCCCTCTGTTTCAGCCCCTCTGTTTCAGCCCCTCTGTTTCAGCCCCTCTGTTTCTCGCCCTCTGTTTCAGCCCCTCTGTTTCTCGCCCTCTGTTTCAGCCCCTCTGTTTCTCGCCCTCTGTTTCAGCCCCTCTGTTTCAGCCCCTCTGTTTCTCGCCCTCTGTTTCAGCCCCTCTGTTTCAGCCACTCTGTTTCTCGCACTCTGTTTCTGCCCCTCTGTTTCTCGCCCTCTGTTTCAGCCCCTCTGTTTCTCGCCTTCTGTTTCAGCCCCTCTGATTCAGCCCCTCTGTTTCAGCCCTTCTGATTCAGCCCCTCTGATTCAGCCCCTCTGTATCTCGCCCTCTGTTTCAGCCCCTCTGTTTCAGCCCTTCTGTTTCAGCCACTCTGTTTCAGCCCCTCTGTTTCTTGCCCTCTGTTTCAGCCCCTCTGTTTCTCGACCTCTGTTTCAGTCCCTCTGTTTCTCGCCATCTGTTTCAGCCCCTCTGTTTCGCGCCCTCTGTTTCAGCCCCTCTGTTTCAGCCCCTCTGTTTCTCGCCCTCTGTTTCAGCCCCTCTGTTTCTCGCCCTCTGTTTCAGCCCCTCTGTTTCTCGCCCTCTGTTTCAGCCTATCTGTTTCTCACCCTCTGTTTCAGCCCCTCTGTTTCAGCCCCTCTGTTTCAGCCCCTCTGTTTCAGCCCCTCTGTTTCTCGCCCTCTGTTTCAGCCCCTCTGTTTCTCGCCCTCTGTATCAGCTGCATTGTTTCAGCCCCTCTGTTTCAGCCCCTCTTTTTCAGCCCCTCTGTTTCTCGCCCTCTATTTCTCGCCCTCTGTTTCAGCCCCTCTGTTTCTCACCCTCTGTTTCAGCCCCTCTGTTTCAGCCCATTTGATTCAGCCCGTCTGTTTCAGCCCCTCTGTTTCTCGCCCTCTGTTTCAGCCCCTCTGTTTCTCGCCCTCTGTTTCAGCCCCTCTATTTTAGCCCCACTGTTTCAGCCCCTTTGTTTCAGCCACTCTGTTTCTCGCTCTCTGTTTCAGCCCCTCTGTTTCTCGCCCTCTGTTTCAGCCCCTCTGATTCAGCCCCTTTGTTTCTCGCCCTCTGTTTCAGCCCCTCTGTTTCTCGCCCTCTGTTTCAGCCCCTCTGTTTCTCGCCCTCTGTTTCAGCCCCTCTGTTTCAGCCCCTCTGTTTCTCGCGATCTGTTTCAGCCCCTCTGTTTCTCGCCCTCTGTTTCAGCCCCTCTGTTTCTCGCCCTCTGTTTCAGCCCCTCGATTTCTCGCCCTCTCTTTCAGCCCCTCTATTTTAGCCCCACTGTTTCAGCCCCTTTGTTTCAGCCACTCTGTTTCTCGCCCTCTGTTTCAGCCGCTCTGTTTCTCGCCCTCTGTACCATCCTCTCTGTTTCAGCCCCTCTGTTTCAGTCCCTCTGTTTCTCGCCCTCTGTTTCTGGCCCTCTGTTTCAGCCCCTCTATTTCTCGCTCTCTGTTTCAGCCCCTCTGTTTCCGCCCCTCTGTTTCAGCCCCTCTGTTTCTCGCTCTCTGTTTCAGTCCCTCCGTTTCAGCCCCTCTGTTTCAGCCCCTCTGTATCTCGCCCTCTGTTTCAGCCCCTCTGTTTCTTGCCCTCTGTTTCAGCCACTCTGTTTCTCGCCCTCTGTTTCAGCCTCTCTGTTTCTCGCCCTCTGTTTCAGCCCCTCTGTTTCAGCCCCTCTGTTTCAGTCCCTCTGTTTCAGCCCCTCTGTTTCTTGCCCTCTGTTTCAGCCCCTCTGTTTCTCGCCCTCTGTTTCAGCCTCTCTGTTTCTCGCCCTCTGTTTCAGCCCCTCTGTTTCAGCCACTCTGTTTCTCGCCCTCTGTTTCAGCCCCTCTGTTTCTCGCCCTCTGTTTCAGCCCCTCTGTTTCTCGCCCTCTGTATCAGCCGCTTTGTTTCAGCCCCTCTGTTTCAGCCCCTCTGTTTCAGCCCCTCTGTTTCTCGCTCTCTTTTTCAGCCCCTCTGTTTCTCGCCCTCTGTTTCAGCCCCTCTGTTTCAGCCCCTCTGTTTCAGCCCCTCTGATTCAGCCCCTTTGTTTCTCGCCCTCTGTTTCAGCCCCTCTGTTTCTCGCCCTCTGTTTCAGCCCCTCTGTTTCTCGCCCTCTGTTTCAGCCCCTCTGTTTCAGCCCCTCTGTTTCAGCCCCTCTGTTTCTCGCCCTCTGTTTCAGCCCCTCTGTTTCTCGCCCTCTGTTTCAGCCCCTCGATTTCTCGCCGTCTGTTTCAGCCCCTCTATTTTAGCCACACTGTTTCAGCCCCTTTGTTTCAGCCACTCTGTTTATCGCTCTCTGTTTCAGCCCCTCTGTTTCTCGCCCTCTGTTTCAGCCCCTCTGATTCAGCCCCTTTGTTTCTCGCCCTCTGTTTCAGCCCCTCTGTTTCTCGCCCTCTGTTTCAGCCCCTCTGTTTCAGCCCCTCTGTTTCAGCCCCTCTGTTTCTCGCCCTCTGTTTCAGCCCCTCTGTTTCTCGCCCTCTGTTTCAGCCCCTCTGTTTCTCGCCCTCTGTTTCAGCCCCTCGATTTCTCGCCCTCTCTTTCAGCCCCTCTATTTTAGCCCCACTGTTTCAGCCCCTTTGTTTCAGCCACTCTGTTTCTCGCCCTCTGTTTCAGCCGCTCTGTTTCTCGCCCTCTGTACCATCCTCTCTGTTTCAGCCCCTCTGTTTCAGTCCCTCTGTTTCTCGCCCTCTGTTTCTCGCCCTCTGTTTCAGCCCCTCTGTTTCTCGCCCTCTGTTTCAGCCCCTCTGTTTCTCGCCCTCTGTTTCAGCCACTCTGTTTCAGCCCCTCTGTTTCTCGCCCTCTGTTTCAGCCCCTCTGTTTCTTGCCCTCTGTTTCAGCCCCTCTGTTTCTCGCCCTCTGTTTCAGCCTCTCTGTTTCTTGCCCTCGGATTCGGCCCCTCTGTTTCAGCCCCTCTGTTTCTCGCCCTCTGTTTCAGCCCCTCTGTTTCTCGCCCTCTGTTTCAGCCCCTCTGATTCAGCCACTCTGTTTCAGCCCCTCTGATTCAGCCCCTCTGTTTCAGCCCGTCTATTTCAGCCCCTTTGTTTCAGCCCCTCTGTTTCATCCACTCTGTTTCTCGCCCTCTGTTTCTCACCCTCTGTTTCTCGCCCTCTGTTTCAGCCCCTCTGTTTTTCGCCATCTGTTTCAGCCACACTGTTTCTCGCCCTCTGTTTCAGGCTCTCTGTTTCAGCCCGTCTGTTTCAGCCCCTCTGTTTCAGCCCCTCTGTTTCTCACCCTCTGTTTCTCGCCCGCTGTTTCAGCCCCTTTGTTTCTCGCCCTCTGTTTCAACCCCTCTGTTTCAGTCCCTCTGATTCAGCCCCTCTGATTCAGCCCCTCTGTTTCTCGACCTCTGTGTCAGCCCCTCTGTTTCTGCCCCTCTGTTTCAGCCGCTCTGTTTCTCGCCCTCTGTTTCAGCCCCTCTTTTTTTCGCCCTCTGTTTCAGCCACTCTGTTTCAGGCTCTCTGTTTCAGCCCGTCTGTTTCAGCCCATCTGTTTCAGCCCCTCTGTTTCTTGCCCTCTGTTTCTCGCCCGCTGTTTCAGCCCCTTTGTTTCTCGCCCTCTGTTTCAGCCCCTCTGTTTCAGCCCCTCTGTTTCAGCCCCTCTGTTTCAGCCCCTCAGTTTCAGCCCCTCAGTTTCTCGCCCTCTGTTTCAGCCCCTCTGTTTCAGCCCCTCTGTTTCAGCCCCTCTGTTTCAGCCCCTCTGTTTCTCGCCATGTTTCAGCCACTCTGTTTCTCGCCCTCTGTTTCAGCCCCTCTGTTTCTCGCCCTCTGTATCAGCCACTTTGTTTCAGCCCCTCTGTTTCAGCCCCTCTGTTTCAGCCCCTCTGTTTCTCGCCCTCTGTTTCTCGCCCTCTGTTTCAGCCCCTCTGATTCAGACCCTCTGTTTCAACACCTCTGATTCAGCCCCTCTGATTCAGCCCCACTCATTCAGCCCCTATGTTTCAGCCCCTCTGTTTCTCGCCCTCTGTTTCAGACCCTCTGTTTCTCGCCCTCTGTTTCAGCCCCTCTGTTTCTCGCCCTCTGTTTCAGCCACTCTGTTTCTCGCCCTCTGTTTCAGCCTCTCTGTTTCTCGCCCTCTGTTTCAGCCCCTCTGTTTCAGCCCCTCTGTTTCAGCCCCTCTGTTTCTCGCCCTCTGTTTCAGCCCCTCTGTTTCTCGCCCTCTGTTTCAGCCCCTCTGTTTCTCGCCCTCTGTTTCAGCCCCTCTGTTTCAGCCCCTCTGTTTCTCGCCCTCTGTTTCAGCCCCTCTGTTTCAGCCACTCTGTTTCTCGCACTCTGTTTCTGCCCCTCTGTTTCTCGCCCTCTGTTTCAGCCCCTCTGTTTCTCGCCTTCTGTTTCAGCCCCTCTGATTCAGCCCCTCTGTTTCAGCCCTTCTGATTCAGCCCCTCTGATTCAGCCCCTCTGTATCTCGCCCTCTGTTTCAGCCCCTCTGTTTCAGCCCTTCTGTTTCAGCCACTCTGTTTCAGCCCCTCTGTTTCTTGCCCTCTGTTTCAGCCCCTCTGTTTCTCGACCTCTGTTTCAGTCCCTCTGTTTCTCGCCATCTGTTTCAGCCCCTCTGTTTCGCGCCCTCTGTTTCAGCCCCTCTGTTTCAGCCCCTCTGTTTCTCGCCCTCTGTTTCAGCCCCTCTGTTTCTCGCCCTCTGTTTCAGCCCCTCTGTTTCTCGCCCTCTGTTTCAGCCTATCTGTTTCTCACCCTCTGTTTCAGCCCCTCTGTTTCAGCCCCTCTGTTTCAGCCCCTCTGTTTCAGCCCCTCTGTTTCTCGCCCTCTGTTTCAGCCCCTCTGTTTCTCGCCCTCTGTATCAGCTGCATTGTTTCAGCCCCTCTGTTTCAGCCCCTCTTTTTCAGCCCCTCTGTTTCTCGCCCTCTATTTCTCGCCCTCTGTTTCAGCCCCTCTGTTTCTCACCCTCTGTTTCAGCCCCTCTGTTTCAGCCCATTTGATTCAGCCCGTCTGTTTCAGCCCCTCTGTTTCTCGCCCTCTGTTTCAGCCCCTCTGTTTCTCGCCCTCTGTTTCAGCCCCTCTATTTTAGCCCCACTGTTTCAGCCCCTTTGTTTCAGCCACTCTGTTTCTCGCTCTCTGTTTCAGCCCCTCTGTTTCTCGCCCTCTGTTTCAGCCCCTCTGATTCAGCCCCTTTGTTTCTCGCCCTCTGTTTCAGCCCCTCTGTTTCTCGCCCTCTGTTTCAGCCCCTCTGTTTCTCGCCCTCTGTTTCAGCCCCTCTGTTTCAGCCCCTCTGTTTCTCGCGATCTGTTTCAGCCCCTCTGTTTCTCGCCCTCTGTTTCAGCCCCTCTGTTTCTCGCCCTCTGTTTCAGCCCCTCGATTTCTCGCCCTCTCTTTCAGCCCCTCTATTTTAGCCCCACTGTTTCAGCCCCTTTGTTTCAGCCACTCTGTTTCTCGCCCTCTGTTTCAGCCGCTCTGTTTCTCGCCCTCTGTACCATCCTCTCTGTTTCAGCCCCTCTGTTTCAGTCCCTCTGTTTCTCGCCCTCTGTTTCTGGCCCTCTGTTTCAGCCCCTCTATTTCTCGCTCTCTGTTTCAGCCCCTCTGTTTCCGCCCCTCTGTTTCAGCCCCTCTGTTTCTCGCTCTCTGTTTCAGTCCCTCCGTTTCAGCCCCTCTGTTTCAGCCCCTCTGTATCTCGCCCTCTGTTTCAGCCCCTCTGTTTCTTGCCCTCTGTTTCAGCCACTCTGTTTCTCGCCCTCTGTTTCAGCCTCTCTGTTTCTCGCCCTCTGTTTCAGCCCCTCTGTTTCAGCCCCTCTGTTTCAGTCCCTCTGTTTCAGCCCCTCTGTTTCTTGCCCTCTGTTTCAGCCCCTCTGTTTCTCGCCCTCTGTTTCAGCCTCTCTGTTTCTCGCCCTCTGTTTCAGCCCCTCTGTTTCAGCCACTCTGTTTCTCGCCCTCTGTTTCAGCCCCTCTGTTTCTCGCCCTCTGTTTCAGCCCCTCTGTTTCTCGCCCTCTGTATCAGCCGCTTTGTTTCAGCCCCTCTGTTTCAGCCCCTCTGTTTCAGCCCCTCTGTTTCTCGCTCTCTTTTTCAGCCCCTCTGTTTCTCGCCCTCTGTTTCAGCCCCTCTGTTTCAGCCCCTCTGTTTCAGCCCCTCTGATTCAGCCCCTTTGTTTCTCGCCCTCTGTTTCAGCCCCTCTGTTTCTCGCCCTCTGTTTCAGCCCCTCTGTTTCTCGCCCTCTGTTTCAGCCCCTCTGTTTCAGCCCCTCTGTTTCAGCCCCTCTGTTTCTCGCCCTCTGTTTCAGCCCCTCTGTTTCTCGCCCTCTGTTTCAGCCCCTCGATTTCTCGCCGTCTGTTTCAGCCCCTCTATTTTAGCCACACTGTTTCAGCCCCTTTGTTTCAGCCACTCTGTTTATCGCTCTCTGTTTCAGCCCCTCTGTTTCTCGCCCTCTGTTTCAGCCCCTCTGATTCAGCCCCTTTGTTTCTCGCCCTCTGTTTCAGCCCCTCTGTTTCTCGCCCTCTGTTTCAGCCCCTCTGTTTCAGCCCCTCTGTTTCAGCCCCTCTGTTTCTCGCCCTCTGTTTCAGCCCCTCTGTTTCTCGCCCTCTGTTTCAGCCCCTCTGTTTCTCGCCCTCTGTTTCAGCCCCTCGATTTCTCGCCCTCTGTTTCAGCCCATCTATTTTAGCCCCACTGTTTCAGCCCCTTTGTTTCAGCCACTCTGTTTCTCGCCCTCTGTTTCAGCCGCTCTGTTTCTCGCCCTCTGTACCAGCAACTCTGTTTCAGCCCCTCTGTTTCATCCCCTCTGTTTCTCGCCCTCTGTTTCAGCCACTCTGTTTCTCGCCCTCTGTTTCAGCCTCTCTGTTTCTCGCCCTCTGTTTCAGCCCCTCTGTTTCAGCCCCTCTGTTTCTCGCCCTCTGTTTCAGCCCCTCTGTTTCTCGCCCTCTGTTTCAGCCCCTCTGTTTCTCGCCCTCTGTTTCAGCCTCTCAGTTTCTCACCCTCTGTTTCAGCCCCTCTGTTTCAGCCCCTCTTATTCTCGCCCTCTGTTTAAGCCCCTCTGTTTCTCGCCCTCTGTTTCAGCCCCTCTGTTTCTCGCCCTCTGTTTCAGCCCCTCTGTTTCAGCCCCTCTGTTTCAGTCCCTCTGTTTCTCGCCCTCTGTTTCTCGCCCTCTGTTTCAGCCGCTCTGTTTCTCGCCCTCTGTACCAGCAACTCTGTTTCAGCCCCTCTGTTTCATCCCCTCTGTTTCTCGCCCTCTGTTTCAGCCACTCTGTTTCTCGCCCTCTGTTTCAGCCTCTCTGTTTCTCGCCCTCTGTTTCAGCCCCTCTGTTTCAGCCCCTCTGTTTCTCGCCCTCTGTTTCAGCCCCTCTGTTTCTCGCCCTCTGTTTCAGCCCCTCTGTTTCTCGCCCTCTGTTTCAGCCTCTCAGTTTCTCACCCTCTGTTTCAGCCCCTCTGTTTCAGCCCCTCTGATTCTCGCCCTCTGTTTAAGCCCCTCTGTTTCTCGCCCTCTGTTTCAGCCCCTCTGTTTCTCGCCCTCTGTTTCAGCCCCTCTGTTTCAGCCCCTCTGTTTCAGTCCCTCTGTTTCTCGCCCTCTGTTTCTCGCCCTCTGTTTCAGCCCCTCTGTTTCTCGCCCTCTGTTTCAGCCCCTCTGTTTCTCGCCCTCTTTTTCAGCCCCTCTGTTTCAGCCCCTCTGTTTCAGCCCCTCTGTTTCTCGCCCTCTGTTTCAGCCCCTCTGTTTCTTGCCCTCTGTTTCAGCCCCTCTGTTTCTCGCCCTCTGTTTCAGCCTCTCTGTTTCTTGCCCTCGGATTCAGCCCCTCTGTTTCAGCCGCTCTGTTTCAGCCCCTCTGTTTCTCGCCCTCTGTTTCAGCCCCTCTGTTTCTCGCCCTCTGTTTCAGCCCCTCTGATTCAGCCACTCTGTTTCAGCCCCTCTGATTCAGCCCCTCTGTTTCAGCCCCTCTATTTCAGCCCCTTTGTTTCAGCCCCTCTGTATCATCCACTCTGTTTCTCGCCCTCTGTTTCTCACCCTCTGTTTCTCGCCCTCTGTTTCAGCCCCTCTGATTCAGCCACTCT
This sequence comes from Chiloscyllium punctatum, assembly GCF_047496795.1. Taxonomy (NCBI): domain Eukaryota; kingdom Metazoa; phylum Chordata; class Chondrichthyes; order Orectolobiformes; family Hemiscylliidae; genus Chiloscyllium; species Chiloscyllium punctatum. The sequence goes on from NW_027309789.1 coordinate 7,881,817, forward strand.
GTTTCAGCCCCTCTGATTCAGCCCCTCTGTTTCTCGACCTCTGTTTCAGCCCCTCTGTTTCTGCCCCTCTGTTTCAGCCGCTCTGTTTCTCGCCCTCTGTTTCAGCCCCTCTGTTTTTCGCCCTCTGTTTCAGCCCCTCTGTTTCAGGCTCTCTGTTTCAGCCCGTCTGTTTCAGCCCCTCTGTTTCAGCCCCTCTGTTTCTTGCCCTCTGTTTCTCGCCCGCTGTTTCAGCCCCTTTGTTTCTCGCCCTCTGTTTCAGCCCCTCTGTTTCAGCCCCTCTGTTTCAGCCCCTCTGTTTCTCGCCCTCAATTTCTGCCCCTCTGTTTCTCGCCCTCTGTTTCAGCCCCTCTGTTTCTCGCGCTCTGTTTCAGCCCCTCTGTTTCAGCCCCTCTGTTTCTTGCACTCTGTTTCTGCCCCTCAGTTTCTCGCCCTCTGTTTCAGCCCCTCTATTTCTCGCCCTCTGTTTCAGCCCCTCTGTTTCAGCCCCTCTGTTTCTTGCACTCTGTTTCTGCCCCTCAGTTTCTCGCCCTCTGTTTCAGCCCCTCTGTGTCTCGCCTTCTGTTTCAGCCCCTCTGATTCAGCCCCTCTGTTTCAGCCCTTCTGATTCAGCCCCTCTGATTCAGCCCCTCTGTATCTCGCCCTCTGTTTCAGCCCCTCTGTTTCAGCCCTTCTGTTTCAGCCACTCTGTTTCAGCCCCTCTGTTTCTTGCCCTCTGTTTCAGCCCCTCTGTTTCTCGACCTCTGTTTCAGTCCCTCTGTTTCTCGCCATCTGTTTCAGCCCCTCTGTTTCGCACTCTCTGTTTCAGCCCCTCTGTTTCAGCTCCTCTGTTTCTCGCCCTCTGTTTCTGCCCCTCTGTTTCTCGCCCTCTGTTTCAGCCCCTCTGTTTCTCACCCTCTGTTTCAGCCCCTCTGATTAAGCCCCTCTGTTTCAGCCCCTCTGAATCAGCCCCTCTGATTCAGCCCCTGTTTCAGCCCCTCTGTTTCTCGCCCTCTGTTTCAGCCCCTCTGTTTCTCACCCTCTGTTTCAGCCCCTCTGTTTCAGCCCCACTGTTTCTCGCTCTCTGTTTCAGCCCCTCTGTTTCTCGCCCTCTTTTTCAGCCCCTCTGATTCAGCCCCTCTGTTTCTCGCCCTCTGTTTCAGCCCCTCTGTTTCTCGCCCTCTGTTTCAGCCCTTCTGTTTCAGCCCCTCTGTTTCTCGCCTTCTGTTTCAGCCCCTCTGTTTCTCGCCCTCTGTTTCAGCCCCTCTGTTTCTCGCCCTCTGTTTCAGCCCCTCTATTTCTCGCCCTCTCTTTCAGCCCCTCTGTTTTAGCCCCACTGTTTCAGCCCCTTTGTTTCAGCCCCTCTGTTTCTCGCCCTCTGTTTCAGCCGCTCTGTTTCTCGCCCTCTGTATCAGCCCCTCTGTTTCAGCCCCACTGTTTCAGTCCCTCTGTTTCTCGCCCTCTGTTTCTGGCCCTCTGTTTCAGCCCCTCTGTTTCTCGCTCTCTGTTTCAGCCCCTCTGTTTCAGCCCCTCTGTTTCGGCCCCTCTGTTTCTCGCCCTCTGTTTCAGCCCCTCTGTTTCTTGCCCTCTGTTTCAGCCTCTCTGTTTCTCGCCCTCTGTTTCAGCCTCTCTGTTTCTCGCCCTCTGTTTCAGCCCCTCTGTTTCAGCCCCTCTGTTTCAGCCCCACTGTTTCAGCCCCTCTGTTTCTCGCCCTCTGTTTCAGCCCCTCTGATTCAGCCCCTCTGTTTCTCGCCCTCTGTTTCAGCCCCTCTGTTTCAGCCCCTCTGTTTCAGCCCCACTGTTTCTCGCACTCTGTTTCAGCCCCTCTGTTTCTCGCCCTCTGTTTCAGCCCCTCTGTTTCTCGCCCTCTGTTTCAGCCACTCTGTTTCTCGCCCTCTGTTTCAGCCCCTCTGTTTCAGCCCCTCTGTTTCTCGCCCTCTGTTTCAGCCCCTCTGTTTCTCGCCCTCTGTTTCAGCCCCTCTGTTTCTCGCCCTCTGTTTCAGCCCCTCTGATTCAGCCCCTCTGTTTCAGCCCTTCTGATTCAGCCCCTCTGATTCAGCCCCTCTGTTTCAGCCCCTCTGTTTCAGCCCCTCTGTTTGTCGCACTCTGTTTCTGCCGCTCAGTTTCTCGCCCTCTGTTTCAGCCCCTCTGTTTCTCGCCTTCTGTTTCAGCCCCTCTGATTCAGCCCCTCTGTTTCAGCACTTCTGATTCAGCCCGTCTGATTCAGCCCCTCTGTTTCTCGCCCTCTGTTTCAGCCCCTCTGTTTCAGCCCTTCTGTTTCAGCCACTCTGTTTCAGCACCTCTGTTTCTTGCCCTCTGTTTCAGCCCCTCTGTTTCTCGACCTCTGTTTCAGTCCCTCTGTTTCTCGCCATCTGTTTCAGCCCCTCTGTTTCGCGCTCTCTGTTTCAGCCCCTCTGTTTCAGCTCCTCTGTTTCTCGCCCTCTGTTTCTGCCCCTCTGTTTCTCGCCCTCTGTTTCAGCCCCTCTGTTTCTCGCCCTCTGTTTCAGCCCCTCTGATTAAGCCCCTCTGTTTCAGCCCCTCTGAATCAGCCCCTCTGATTCAGCCCCTCTGTTTCAGCCCCTCTGTTTCAGCCCCTCTGTTTCTCGCCTTCTGTTTCAGCCCCTCTGTTTCTCACCCTCTGTTTCAGCCCCTCTGTTTCAGCCCCCCTGTTTCTCACTCTCTGTTTCTGCCCCTCTGTTTCTCGCCCTCTGTTTCAGCCCCTCTGATTCAGCCCCTCTGTTTCTCGCCCTCTGTTTCAGCCCCTCTGTTTCTCGCCCTCTGTTTCAGCCCCTCTGTTTCTTGCCCTCTGTTTCAGCCCCTCTGTTTCAGCCCCTCTGTTTCAGCCCCTCTGTTTCTCGCCTTCTGTTTCAGCCCCTCTGTTTCTCGCCTTCTGTTTCAGCCCCTCTGTTTCTCGCCCTCTGTTTCGGCCCCTCTGTTTTAGCCCCACTGTTTCAGCCCCTTTGTTTCAGCCCCTCTGTTTCTCGGCCTCTGTTTCAGCCGCTCTGTTTCTCGCCCTCTGTATCAGCCCCTCTGTTTCAGCCCCACTGTTTCAGTCCCTCTGTTTCTCGCCCTCTGTTTCTAGCCCTCTGTTTCAGCCCCTCTGTTTCTCGCGCTCTGTTTCAGCCCCTCTGTTTCAGCCCCTCTGTTTCAGCCCCTCTGTTTCTCGCCCTCTGTTTCAGCCCCTCTGTTTCTTGCCCTCTGTTTCAGCCACTCTGTTTGTCGCCCTCTGTTTCAGCCTCTCTGTTTCTCGCCCTCTGTTTCAGCCCCTCTGTTTCAGCCCCTCTGTTTCAGCCCCTCTGTTTCAGCCCCTCTGTTTCTCGCCCTCTGTTTCAGCCCCTCTGATTCAGCCCCTCCGTTTCTCGCCCTCCGTTTCAGCCCCTCTGTTTCTCGCCCTCTGTTTCAGCCCCTCTGTTTCAGCCCCTCTGTTTCAGCCCCTCTGTTTCTCGCCCTCTGTTTCAGCCCCTCTGTTTCTCGCCCTCTGTTTCAGCCCCTCTGTTTCAGCCCCTCTGTTTCAGCCCTTCTGATTCAGCCCATCTGATTCAGCCCCTCTGTTTCTTGCCATCTGTTTCAGCCCCTTTGTTTCAGCCCTTCTTTTTCAGCCACTCTGTTTCAGCCCCTCTGTTTCTTGCCCTCTGTTTCAGCCCCTCTGTTTCTCGACCACTGTTTCAGTCCCTCTGTTTCTCGCCATCTGTTTCAGCCCCTCTGTATCGCGCTCTCTGTTTCAGCCCCTCTGTTTCAGCCCCTCTGCTTCTCGCCCTCTGTTTCAGCCCCTCTGTTTCTTGCCCTCTGTTTCAGCCACTCTGTTTCTCACCCTCTGTTTCAGCCTCTCTGTTTCTCGCCCTCTGGTTCAGCCCCTCTGTTTCTCGCCCTCTGTTTCAGCCCCTCTGATTAAGCCCCTCTGTTTCAGCCCCTCTGAATCAGCCCCTCTGATTCAGCCCCACTGTTTCAGCCCCTCTGTTTCAGCCCCTCTGTTTCTCGCCCTCTGTTTCAGCCCCTCTGTTTCTCACCCTCTGTTTCAGCCCTTCTGTTTCAGCCCCTCTGTTTCTCCCTCTCTGTTTCAGCCCCTCTGTTTCTCGCCCTCTGTTTCAGCCCCTCTGATTCAGCCCCTCTGTTTCTCGCCCTCTGTTTCAGCCCCTCTGTTTCTCGCCCTCTGTTTCAGCCACTCTGTTTCTCGCCCTCTGTTTCAGCCCCTCTGTTTCAGCCCCTCTGTTTCTCGCCTTCTGTTTCAGCCCCTCTGTTTCTCGCCCTCTGTTTCAGCCCCTCTGTTTCTCGCCCTCTGTTTCAGCCCCTCTATTTCTCGCCCTCTGTTTCGGCCCCTCTGTTTTAGCCCCACTGTTTCAGCCCCTTTGTTTCAACCCCTCTGTTTCTCGCCCTCTGTTTCAGCCGCTCTGTTTCTCGCCCTCTGTATCAGCCCCTCTGTTTCAGCCCCACTGTTTCAGTCCCTCTGTTTCTCGCCCTCTGTTTCTGGCCCTCTGTTTCAGCCCCTCTGTTTCTCGCTCTCTGTTTCAGCCCCTCTGTTTCAGCCCCTCTGTTTCAGCCCCTCTGTTTCAGCCCCTCTGTTTCTCGCCCTCTGTTTCAGCCCCTCTGTTTCTTGCCCTCTGTTTCAGCAACTCTGTTTCTCGCCGTCTGTTTCAGCCTCTCTGTTTCTCGCCCTCTGTTTCAGCCCCTCTGTTTCAGCCCCTCTGTTTCAGCCCCTCTGTTTCAGCCCCTCTGTTTCTCGCCCTCTGTTTCAGCCCCTCTGATTCAGCCCCTCTGTTTCTCGCCCTCTGTTTCAGCTCCTCTGTTTCTCGCCCTCTGTTTCAGCCCCTCTGTTTCAGTCCCTCTGTTTCAGCCCCTCTGTTTCTTGCCCTCTGTTTCAGCCCCGCTGTTTCTCGCCCTCTGTTTCAGCCTCTCTGTTTCTCGCCCTCTGTTTCAGCCCCTCTGTTTCAGCCACTCTGTTTCTCGCCCTCTGTTTCAGCCCCTCTGTTTCTCGCCCTCTGTTTCAACCCCTCTGTTTCTCGCCCTCTGTATCAGCCGCTTTGTTTCAGCCCCTCTGTTTCAGCCCCTCTGTTTCAGCCCCTCTGTTTCTCGCTCTCTGTTTCAGCCCCTCTGTTTCTCGCCCTCTGTTTCAGCCCCTCTGATTCAGCCCCTTTGTTTCTCGCCCTCTGTTTCAGCCCCTCTGTTTCTCGCCCTCTGTTTCAGCCCCTCTGTTTCTCGCCCTCTGTTTCAGCCCCTCTGTTTCAGCCCCTCTGTTTCAGCCCCTCTGTTTCTCGCCCTCTGTTTCAGCCCCTCTGTTTCTCGCCCTCTGTTTCAGCCCCTCGATTTCTCGCCCTCTGTTTCAGCCCCTCTATTTTAGCCACACTGTTTCAGCCCCTTTGTTTCAGCCACTCTGTTTATCGCTCTCTGTTTCAGCCCCTCTGTTTCTCGCCCTCTGTTTCAGCCCCTCTGATTCAGCCCCTTTGTTTCTCGCCCTCTGTTTCAGCCCCTCTGTTTCTCGCCCTCTGTTTCAGCCCCTCTGTTTCAGCCCCTCTGTTTCAGCCCCTCTGTTTCTCGCCCTCTGTTTCAGCCCCTCTGTTTCTCGCCCTCTGTTTCAGCCCCTCTGTTTCTCGCCCTCTGTTTCAGCCCCTCGATTTCTCGCCCTCTGTTTCAGCCCATCTATTTTAGCCCCACTGTTTCAGCCCCTTTGTTTCAGCCACTCTGTTTCTCGCCCTCTGTTTCAGCCGCTCTGTTTCTCGCCCTCTGTACCAGCCACTCTGTTTCAGCCCCTCTGTTTCATCCCCTCTGTTTCTCGCCCTCTGTTTCAGCCCCTCTGTTTCTTGCCCTCTGTTTCAGCCACTCTGTTTCTCGCCCTCTGTTTCAGCCTCTCTGTTTCTCGCCCTCTGTTTCAGCCCCTCTGTTTCAGCCCCTCTGTTTCTCGCCCTCTGTTTCAGCCCCTCTGTTTCTCGCCCTCTGTTTCAGCCCCTCTGTTTCTCGCCCTCTGTTTCAGCCTCTCAGTTTCTCACCCTCTGTTTCAGCCCCTCTGTTTCAGCCCCTCTGTTTCTCGCCCTCTGTTTAAGCCCCTCTGTTTCTCGCCCTCTGTTTCAGCCCCTCTGTTTCTCGCCCTCTGTTTCAGCCCCTCTGTTTCAGCCCCTCTGTTTCTCGCCCTCTGTTTCTCGCCCTCTGTTTCTCGCCCTCTGTTTCAGCCCCTCTGTTTCTCGCCCTCTGTTTCAGCCCCTCTGTTTCTCGCCCTCTGTTTCAGCCCCTCTGTTTCAGCCCCTCTGTTTCAGCCCCTCAGTTTCTCGCCCTCTGTTTCTCGCCCTCTGTTTCAGCCCCTCTGATTCAGACCCTCTGTTTCAACACCTCTGATTCAGCCCCTCTGATTCAGCCCCACTCATTCAGCCCCTATGTTTCAGCCCCTCTGTTTCTCGCCCTCTGTTTCAGACCCTCTGTTTCTCGCCCTCTGTTTCAGCCCCTCTGTTTCTCGCCCTCTGTTTCAGCCCCTCTGTTTCTTCCCCTCTGTTTCAGCCACTCTGTTTCTCGCCCTCTGTTTCAGCCTCTCTGTTTCTCGCCCTCTGTTTCAGCCCCTCTGTTTCAGCCCCTCTGTTTCAGCCCCTCTGTTTCTCGCCCTCTGTTTCAGCCCCTCTGTTTCTCGCCCTCTGTTTCAGCCCCTCTGTTTCTCGCCCTCTGTTTCAGCCCCTCTGTTTCAGCCCCTCTGTTTCTCGCCCTCTGTTTCAGCCCCTCTGTTTCAGCCACTCTGTTTCTCGCACTCTGTTTCTGCCCCTCTGTTTCTCGCCCTCTGTTTCAGCCCCTCTGTTTCTCGCCTTCTGTTTCAGCCCCTCTGATTCAGCCCCTCTGTTTCAGCCCTTCTGATTCAGCCCCTCTGATTCAGCCCCTCTGTATCTCGCCCTCTGTTTCAGCCCCTCTGTTTCAGCCCTTCTGTTTCAGCCACTCTGTTTCAGCCCCTCTGTTTCTTGCCCTCTGTTTCAGCCCCTCTGTTTCTCGACCTCTGTTTCAGTCCCTCTGTTTCTCGCCATCTGTTTCAGCCCCTCTGTTTCGCGCCCTCTGTTTCAGCCCCTCTGTTTCAGCCCCTCTGTTTCTCGCCCTCTGTTTCAGCCCCTCTGTTTCTCGCCCTCTGTTTCAGCCCCTCTGTTTCTCGCCCTCTGTTTCAGCCTATCTGTTTCTCACCCTCTGTTTCAGCCCCTCTGTTTCAGCCCCTCTGTTTCAGCCCCTCTGTTTCAGCCCCTCTGTTTCTCGCCCTCTGTTTCAGCCCCTCTGTTTCTCGCCCTCTGTATCAGCTGCATTGTTTCAGCCCCTCTGTTTCAGCCCCTCTTTTTCAGCCCCTCTGTTTCTCGCCCTCTATTTCTCGCCCTCTGTTTCAGCCCCTCTGTTTCTCACCCTCTGTTTCAGCCCCTCTGTTTCAGCCCATTTGATTCAGCCCGTCTGTTTCAGCCCCTCTGTTTCTCGCCCTCTGTTTCAGCCCCTCTGTTTCTCGCCCTCTGTTTCAGCCCCTCTATTTTAGCCCCACTGTTTCAGCCCCTTTGTTTCAGCCACTCTGTTTCTCGCTCTCTGTTTCAGCCCCTCTGTTTCTCGCCCTCTGTTTCAGCCCCTCTGATTCAGCCCCTTTGTTTCTCGCCCTCTGTTTCAGCCCCTCTGTTTCTCGCCCTCTGTTTCAGCCCCTCTGTTTCTCGCCCTCTGTTTCAGCCCCTCTGTTTCAGCCCCTCTGTTTCTCGCGATCTGTTTCAGCCCCTCTGTTTCTCGCCCTCTGTTTCAGCCCCTCTGTTTCTCGCCCTCTGTTTCAGCCCCTCGATTTCTCGCCCTCTCTTTCAGCCCCTCTATTTTAGCCCCACTGTTTCAGCCCCTTTGTTTCAGCCACTCTGTTTCTCGCCCTCTGTTTCAGCCGCTCTGTTTCTCGCCCTCTGTACCATCCTCTCTGTTTCAGCCCCTCTGTTTCAGTCCCTCTGTTTCTCGCCCTCTGTTTCTGGCCCTCTGTTTCAGCCCCTCTATTTCTCGCTCTCTGTTTCAGCCCCTCTGTTTCCGCCCCTCTGTTTCAGCCCCTCTGTTTCTCGCTCTCTGTTTCAGTCCCTCCGTTTCAGCCCCTCTGTTTCAGCCCCTCTGTATCTCGCCCTCTGTTTCAGCCCCTCTGTTTCTTGCCCTCTGTTTCAGCCACTCTGTTTCTCGCCCTCTGTTTCAGCCTCTCTGTTTCTCGCCCTCTGTTTCAGCCCCTCTGTTTCAGCCCCTCTGTTTCAGTCCCTCTGTTTCAGCCCCTCTGTTTCTTGCCCTCTGTTTCAGCCCCTCTGTTTCTCGCCCTCTGTTTCAGCCTCTCTGTTTCTCGCCCTCTGTTTCAGCCCCTCTGTTTCAGCCACTCTGTTTCTCGCCCTCTGTTTCAGCCCCTCTGTTTCTCGCCCTCTGTTTCAGCCCCTCTGTTTCTCGCCCTCTGTATCAGCCGCTTTGTTTCAGCCCCTCTGTTTCAGCCCCTCTGTTTCAGCCCCTCTGTTTCTCGCTCTCTTTTTCAGCCCCTCTGTTTCTCGCCCTCTGTTTCAGCCCCTCTGTTTCAGCCCCTCTGTTTCAGCCCCTCTGATTCAGCCCCTTTGTTTCTCGCCCTCTGTTTCAGCCCCTCTGTTTCTCGCCCTCTGTTTCAGCCCCTCTGTTTCTCGCCCTCTGTTTCAGCCCCTCTGTTTCAGCCCCTCTGTTTCAGCCCCTCTGTTTCTCGCCCTCTGTTTCAGCCCCTCTGTTTCTCGCCCTCTGTTTCAGCCCCTCGATTTCTCGCCGTCTGTTTCAGCCCCTCTATTTTAGCCACACTGTTTCAGCCCCTTTGTTTCAGCCACTCTGTTTATCGCTCTCTGTTTCAGCCCCTCTGTTTCTCGCCCTCTGTTTCAGCCCCTCTGATTCAGCCCCTTTGTTTCTCGCCCTCTGTTTCAGCCCCTCTGTTTCTCGCCCTCTGTTTCAGCCCCTCTGTTTCAGCCCCTCTGTTTCAGCCCCTCTGTTTCTCGCCCTCTGTTTCAGCCCCTCTGTTTCTCGCCCTCTGTTTCAGCCCCTCTGTTTCTCGCCCTCTGTTTCAGCCCCTCGATTTCTCGCCCTCTCTTTCAGCCCCTCTATTTTAGCCCCACTGTTTCAGCCCCTTTGTTTCAGCCACTCTGTTTCTCGCCCTCTGTTTCAGCCGCTCTGTTTCTCGCCCTCTGTACCATCCTCTCTGTTTCAGCCCCTCTGTTTCAGTCCCTCTGTTTCTCGCCCTCTGTTTCTCGCCCTCTGTTTCAGCCCCTCTGTTTCTCGCCCTCTGTTTCAGCCCCTCTGTTTCTCGCCCTCTGTTTCAGCCACTCTGTTTCAGCCCCTCTGTTTCTCGCCCTCTGTTTCAGCCCCTCTGTTTCTTGCCCTCTGTTTCAGCCCCTCTGTTTCTCGCCCTCTGTTTCAGCCTCTCTGTTTCTTGCCCTCGGATTCGGCCCCTCTGTTTCAGCCCCTCTGTTTCTCGCCCTCTGTTTCAGCCCCTCTGTTTCTCGCCCTCTGTTTCAGCCCCTCTGATTCAGCCACTCTGTTTCAGCCCCTCTGATTCAGCCCCTCTGTTTCAGCCCGTCTATTTCAGCCCCTTTGTTTCAGCCCCTCTGTTTCATCCACTCTGTTTCTCGCCCTCTGTTTCTCACCCTCTGTTTCTCGCCCTCTGTTTCAGCCCCTCTGTTTTTCGCCATCTGTTTCAGCCACACTGTTTCTCGCCCTCTGTTTCAGGCTCTCTGTTTCAGCCCGTCTGTTTCAGCCCCTCTGTTTCAGCCCCTCTGTTTCTCACCCTCTGTTTCTCGCCCGCTGTTTCAGCCCCTTTGTTTCTCGCCCTCTGTTTCAACCCCTCTGTTTCAGTCCCTCTGATTCAGCCCCTCTGATTCAGCCCCTCTGTTTCTCGACCTCTGTGTCAGCCCCTCTGTTTCTGCCCCTCTGTTTCAGCCGCTCTGTTTCTCGCCCTCTGTTTCAGCCCCTCTTTTTTTCGCCCTCTGTTTCAGCCACTCTGTTTCAGGCTCTCTGTTTCAGCCCGTCTGTTTCAGCCCATCTGTTTCAGCCCCTCTGTTTCTTGCCCTCTGTTTCTCGCCCGCTGTTTCAGCCCCTTTGTTTCTCGCCCTCTGTTTCAGCCCCTCTGTTTCAGCCCCTCTGTTTCAGCCCCTCTGTTTCAGCCCCTCAGTTTCAGCCCCTCAGTTTCTCGCCCTCTGTTTCAGCCCCTCTGTTTCAGCCCCTCTGTTTCAGCCCCTCTGTTTCAGCCCCTCTGTTTCTCGCCATGTTTCAGCCACTCTGTTTCTCGCCCTCTGTTTCAGCCCCTCTGTTTCTCGCCCTCTGTATCAGCCACTTTGTTTCAGCCCCTCTGTTTCAGCCCCTCTGTTTCAGCCCCTCTGTTTCTCGCCCTCTGTTTCTCGCCCTCTGTTTCAGCCCCTCTGATTCAGACCCTCTGTTTCAACACCTCTGATTCAGCCCCTCTGATTCAGCCCCACTCATTCAGCCCCTATGTTTCAGCCCCTCTGTTTCTCGCCCTCTGTTTCAGACCCTCTGTTTCTCGCCCTCTGTTTCAGCCCCTCTGTTTCTCGCCCTCTGTTTCAGCCCCTCTGTTTCTTCCCCTCTGTTTCAGCCACTCTGTTTCTCGCCCTCTGTTTCAGCCTCTCTGTTTCTCGCCCTCTGTTTCAGCCCCTCTGTTTCAGCCCCTCTGTTTCAGCCCCTCTGTTTCTCGCCCTCTGTTTCAGCCCCTCTGTTTCTCGCCCTCTGTTTCAGCCCCTCTGTTTCTCGCCCTCTGTTTCAGCCCCTCTGTTTCAGCCCCTCTGTTTCTCGCCCTCTGTTTCAGCCCCTCTGTTTCAGCCACTCTGTTTCTCGCACTCTGTTTCTGCCCCTCTGTTTCTCGCCCTCTGTTTCAGCCCCTCTGTTTCTCGCCTTCTGTTTCAGCCCCTCTGATTCAGCCCCTCTGTTTCAGCCCTTCTGATTCAGCCCCTCTGATTCAGCCCCTCTGTATCTCGCCCTCTGTTTCAGCCCCTCTGTTTCAGCCCTTCTGTTTCAGCCACTCTGTTTCAGCCCCTCTGTTTCTTGCCCTCTGTTTCAGCCCCTCTGTTTCTCGACCTCTGTTTCAGTCCCTCTGTTTCTCGCCATCTGTTTCAGCCCCTCTGTTTCGCGCCCTCTGTTTCAGCCCCTCTGTTTCAGCCCCTCTGTTTCTCGCCCTCTGTTTCAGCCCCTCTGTTTCTCGCCCTCTGTTTCAGCCCCTCTGTTTCTCGCCCTCTGTTTCAGCCTATCTGTTTCTCACCCTCTGTTTCAGCCCCTCTGTTTCAGCCCCTCTGTTTCAGCCCCTCTGTTTCAGCCCCTCTGTTTCTCGCCCTCTGTTTCAGCCCCTCTGTTTCTCGCCCTCTGTATCAGCTGCATTGTTTCAGCCCCTCTGTTTCAGCCCCTCTTTTTCAGCCCCTCTGTTTCTCGCCCTCTATTTCTCGCCCTCTGTTTCAGCCCCTCTGTTTCTCACCCTCTGTTTCAGCCCCTCTGTTTCAGCCCATTTGATTCAGCCCGTCTGTTTCAGCCCCTCTGTTTCTCGCCCTCTGTTTCAGCCCCTCTGTTTCTCGCCCTCTGTTTCAGCCCCTCTATTTTAGCCCCACTGTTTCAGCCCCTTTGTTTCAGCCACTCTGTTTCTCGCTCTCTGTTTCAGCCCCTCTGTTTCTCGCCCTCTGTTTCAGCCCCTCTGATTCAGCCCCTTTGTTTCTCGCCCTCTGTTTCAGCCCCTCTGTTTCTCGCCCTCTGTTTCAGCCCCTCTGTTTCTCGCCCTCTGTTTCAGCCCCTCTGTTTCTCACCCTCTGTTTCAGCCCCTCTGTTTCAGCCCCTCTGTTTCTCGCCCTCTGTTTCAGCCCCTCTGTTTCTCGCCCTCTGTTTCAGCCCCTCGATTTCTCGCCCTCTCTTTCAGCCCCTCTATTTTAGCCCCACTGTTTCAGCCCCTTTGTTTCAGCCACTCTGTTTCTCGCCCTCTGTTTCAGCCGCTCTGTTTCTCGCCCTCTGTACCATCCTCTCTGTTTCAGCCCCTCTGTTTCAGTCCCTCTGTTTCTCGCCCTCTGTTTCTGGCCCTCTGTTTCAGCCCCTCTATTTCTCGCTCTCTGTTTCAGCCCCTCTGTTTCCGCCCCTCTGTTTCAGCCCCTCTGTTTCTCGCTCTCTGTTTCAGTCCCTCCGTTTCAGCCCCTCTGTTTCAGCCCCTCTGTATCTCGCCCTCTGTTTCAGCCCCTCTGTTTCTTGCCCTCTGTTTCAGCCACTCTGTTTCTCGCCCTCTGTTTCAGCCTCTCTGTTTCTCGCCCTCTGTTTCAGCCCCTCTGTTTCAGCCCCTCTGTTTCAGTCCCTCTGTTTCAGCCCCTCTGTTTCTTGCCCTCTGTTTCAGCCCCTCTGTTTCTCGCCCTCTGTTTCAGCCTCTCTGTTTCTCGCCCTCTGTTTCAGCCCCTCTGTTTCAGCCACTCTGTTTCTCGCCCTCTGTTTCAGCCCTTCTGTTTCTCGCCCTCTGTTTCAGCCCCTCTGTTTCTCGCCCTCTGTATCAGCCGCTTTGTTTCAGCCCCTCTGTTTCAGCCCCTCTGTTTCAGCCCCTCTGTTTCTCGCTCTCTTTTTCAGCCCCTCTGTTTCTCGCCCTCTGTTTCAGCCCCTCTGTTTCAGCCCCTCTGTTTCAGCCCCTCTGATTCAGCCCCTTTGTTTCTCGCCCTCTGTTTCAGCCCCTCTGTTTCTCGCCCTCTGTTTCAGCCCCTCTGTTTCTCGCCCTCTGTTTCAGCCCCTCTGTTTCAGCCCCTCTGTTTCAGCCCCTCTGTTTCTCGCCCTCTGTTTCAGCCCCTCTGTTTCTCGCCCTCTGTTTCAGCCCCTCGATTTCTCGCCGTCTGTTTCAGCCCCTCTATTTTAGCCACACTGTTTCAGCCCCTTTGTTTCAGCCACTCTGTTTATCGCTCTCTGTTTCAGCCCCTCTGTTTCTCGCCCTCTGTTTCAGCCCCTCTGATTCAGCCCCTTTGTTTCTCGCCCTCTGTTTCAGCCCCTCTGTTTCTCGCCCTCTGTTTCAGCCCCTCTGTTTCAGCCCCTCTGTTTCAGCCCCTCTGTTTCTCGCCCTCTGTTTCAGCCCCTCTGTTTCTCGCCCTCTGTTTCAGCCCCTCTGTTTCTCGCCCTCTGTTTCAGCCCCTCGATTTCTCGCCCTCTGTTTCAGCCCATCTATTTTAGCCCCACTGTTTCAGCCCCTTTGTTTCAGCCACTCTGTTTCTCGCCCTCTGTTTCAGCCGCTCTGTTTCTCGCCCTCTGTACCAGCAACTCTGTTTCAGCCCCTCTGTTTCATCCCCTCTGTTTCTCGCCCTCTGTTTCAGCCACTCTGTTTCTCGCCCTCTGTTTCAGCCTCTCTGTTTCTCGCCCTCTGTTTCAGCCCCTCTGTTTCAGCCCCTCTGTTTCTCGCCCTCTGTTTCAGCCCCTCTGTTTCTCGCCCTCTGTTTCAGCCCCTCTGTTTCTCGCCCTCTGTTTCAGCCTCTCAGTTTCTCACCCTCTGTTTCAGCCCCTCTGTTTCAGCCCCTCTTATTCTCGCCCTCTGTTTAAGCCCCTCTGTTTCTCGCCCTCTGTTTCAGCCCCTCTGTTTCTCGCCCTCTGTTTCAGCCCCTCTGTTTCAGCCCCTCTGTTTCAGTCCCTCTGTTTCTCGCCCTCTGTTTCTCGCCCTCTGTTTCAGCCGCTCTGTTTCTCGCCCTCTGTACCAGCAACTCTGTTTCAGCCCCTCTGTTTCATCCCCTCTGTTTCTCGCCCTCTGTTTCAGCCACTCTGTTTCTCGCCCTCTGTTTCAGCCTCTCTGTTTCTCGCCCTCTGTTTCAGCCCCTCTGTTTCAGCCCCTCTGTTTCTCGCCCTCTGTTTCAGCCCCTCTGTTTCTCGCCCTCTGTTTCAGCCCCTCTGTTTCTCGCCCTCTGTTTCAGCCTCTCAGTTTCTCACCCTCTGTTTCAGCCCCTCTGTTTCAGCCCCTCTGATTCTCGCCCTCTGTTTAAGCCCCTCTGTTTCTCGCCCTCTGTTTCAGCCCCTCTGTTTCTCGCCCTCTGTTTCAGCCCCTCTGTTTCAGCCCCTCTGTTTCAGTCCCTCTGTTTCTCGCCCTCTGTTTCTCGCCCTCTGTTTCAGCCCCTCTGTTTCTCGCCCTCTGTTTCAGCCCCTCTGTTTCTCGCCCTCTTTTTCAGCCCCTCTGTTTCAGCCCCTCTGTTTCAGCCCCTCTGTTTCTCGCCCTCTGTTTCAGCCCCTCTGTTTCTTGCCCTCTGTTTCAGCCCCTCTGTTTCTCGCCCTCTGTTTCAGCCTCTCTGTTTCTTGCCCTCGGATTCAGCCCCTCTGTTTCAGCCGCTCTGTTTCAGCCCCTCTGTTTCTCGCCCTCTGTTTCAGCCCCTCTGTTTCTCGCCCTCTGTTTCAGCCCCTCTGATTCAGCCACTCTGTTTCAGCCCCTCTGATTCAGCCCCTCTGTTTCAGCCCCTCTATTTCAGCCCCTTTGTTTCAGCCCCTCTGTATCATCCACTCTGTTTCTCGCCCTCTGTTTCTCACCCTCTGTTTCTCGCCCTCTGTTTCAGCCCCTCTGATTCAGCCACTCTGTTTCAGCCCCTCTGATTCAGCCCCTCTGTTTCTCGACCTCTGTTTCAGCCCCTCTGTTTCTGCCCCTCTGTTTCAGCCGCTCTGTTTCTCGCCCTCTGTTTCAGCCCCTCTGTTTTTCGCCCTCTGTTTCAGCCCCTCTGTTTCAGGCTCTCTGTTTCAGCCCGTCTGTTTCAGCCCCTCTGTTTCAGCCCCTCTGTTTCTTGCCCTCTGTTTCTCGCCCGCTGTTTCAGCCCCTTTGTTTCTCGCCCTCTGTTTCAGCCCCTCTGTTTCAGCCCCTCTGTTTCAGCCCCTCTGTTTCAGCCCCTCTGTTTCTCGCCCTCAATTTCTGCCCCTCTGTTTCTCGCCCTCTGTTTCAGCCCCTCTGTTTCTCGCGCTCTGTTTCAGCCCCTCTGTTTCAGCCCCTCTGTTTCTTGCACTCTGTTTCTGCCCCTCAGTTTCTCGCCCTCTGTTTCAGCCCCTCTATTTCTCGCCCTCTGTTTCAGCCCCTCTGTTTCAGCCCCTCTGTTTCTTGCACTCTGTTTCTGCCCCTCAGTTTCTCGCCCTCTGTTTCAGCCCCTCTGTGTCTCGCCTTCTGTTTCAGCCCCTCTGATTCAGCCCCTCTGTTTCAGCCCTTCTGATTCAGCCCCTCTGATTCAGCCCCTCTGTATCTCGCCCTCTGTTTCAGCCCCTCTGTTTCAGCCCTTCTGTTTCAGCCACTCTGTTTCAGCCCCTCTGTTTCTTGCCCTCTGTTTCAGCCCCTCTGTTTCTCGACCTCTGTTTCAGTCCCTCTGTTTCTCGCCATCTGTTTCAGCCCCTCTGTTTCGCACTCTCTGTTTCAGCCCCTCTGTTTCAGCTCCTCTGTTTCTCGCCCTCTGTTTCTGCCCCTCTGTTTCTCGCCCTCTGTTTCAGCCCCTCTGTTTCTCACCCTCTGTTTCAGCCCCTCTGATTAAGCCCCTCTGTTTCAGCCCCTCTGAATCAGCCCCTCTGATTCAGCCCCTGTTTCAGCCCCTCTGTTTCTCGCCCTCTGTTTCAGCCCCTCTGTTTCTCACCCTCTGTTTCAGCCCCTCTGTTTCAGCCCCACTGTTTCTCGCTCTCTGTTTCAGCCCCTCTGTTTCTCGCCCTCTTTTTCAGCCCCTCTGATTCAGCCCCTCTGTTTCTCGCCCTCTGTTTCAGCCCCTCTGTTTCTCGCCCTCTGTTTCAGCCCTTCTGTTTCAGCCCCTCTGTTTCTCGCCTTCTGTTTCAGCCCCTCTGTTTCTCGCCCTCTGTTTCAGCCCCTCTGTTTCTCGCCCTCTGTTTCAGCCCCTCTATTTCTCGCCCTCTCTTTCAGCCCCTCTGTTTTAGCCCCACTGTTTCAGCCCCTTTGTTTCAGCCCCTCTGTTTCTCGCCCTCTGTTTCAGCCGCTCTGTTTCTCGCCCTCTGTATCAGCCCCTCTGTTTCAGCCCCACTGTTTCAGTCCCTCTGTTTCTCGCCCTCTGTTTCTGGCCCTCTGTTTCAGCCCCTCTGTTTCTCGCTCTCTGTTTCAGCCCCTCTGTTTCAGCCCCTCTGTTTCGGCCCCTCTGTTTCTCGCCCTCTGTTTCAGCCCCTCTGTTTCTTGCCCTCTGTTTCAGCCTCTCTGTTTCTCGCCCTCTGTTTCAGCCTCTCTGTTTCTCGCCCTCTGTTTCAGCCCCTCTGTTTCAGCCCCTCTGTTTCAGCCCCACTGTTTCAGCCCCTCTGTTTCTCGCCCTCTGTTTCAGCCCCTCTGATTCAGCCCCTCTGTTTCTCGCCCTCTGTTTCAGCCCCTCTGTTTCAGCCCCTCTGTTTCAGCCCCACTGTTTCTCGCACTCTGTTTCAGCCCCTCTGTTTCTCGCCCTCTGTTTCAGCCCCTCTGTTTCTCGCCCTCTGTTTCAGCCACTCTGTTTCTCGCCCTCTGTTTCAGCCCCTCTGTTTCAGCCCCTCTGTTTCTCGCCCTCTGTTTCAGCCCCTCTGTTTCTCGCCCTCTGTTTCAGCCCCTCTGTTTCTCGCCCTCTGTTTCAGCCCCTCTGATTCAGCCCCTCTGTTTCAGCCCTTCTGATTCAGCCCCTCTGATTCAGCCCCTCTGTTTCAGCCCCTCTGTTTCAGCCCCTCTGTTTGTCGCACTCTGTTTCTGCCGCTCAGTTTCTCGCCCTCTGTTTCAGCCCCTCTGTTTCTCGCCTTCTGTTTCAGCCCCTCTGATTCAGCCCCTCTGTTTCAGCACTTCTGATTCAGCCCGTCTGATTCAGCCCCTCTGTTTCTCGCCCTCTGTTTCAGCCCCTCTGTTTCAGCCCTTCTGTTTCAGCCACTCTGTTTCAGCACCTCTGTTTCTTGCCCTCTGTTTCAGCCCCTCTGTTTCTCGACCTCTGTTTCAGTCCCTCTGTTTCTCGCCATCTGTTTCAGCCCCTCTGTTTCGCGCTCTCTGTTTCAGCCCCTCTGTTTCAGCTCCTCTGTTTCTCGCCCTCTGTTTCTGCCCCTCTGTTTCTCGCCCTCTGTTTCAGCCCCTCTGTTTCTCGCCCTCTGTTTCAGCCCCTCTGATTAAGCCCCTCTGTTTCAGCCCCTCTGAATCAGCCCCTCTGATTCAGCCCCTCTGTTTCAGCCCCTCTGTTTCAGCCCCTCTGTTTCTCGCCTTCTGTTTCAGCCCCTCTGTTTCTCACCCTCTGTTTCAGCCCCTCTGTTTCAGCCCCCCTGTTTCTCACTCTCTGTTTCTGCCCCTCTGTTTCTCGCCCTCTGTTTCAGCCCCTCTGATTCAGCCCCTCTGTTTCTCGCCCTCTGTTTCAGCCCCTCTGTTTCTCGCCCTCTGTTTCAGCCCCTCTGTTTCTTGCCCTCTGTTTCAGCCCCTCTGTTTCAGCCCCTCTGTTTCAGCCCCTCTGTTTCTCGCCTTCTGTTTCAGCCCCTCTGTTTCTCGCCTTCTGTTTCAGCCCCTCTGTTTCTCGCCCTCTGTTTCGGCCCCTCTGTTTTAGCCCCACTGTTTCAGCCCCTTTGTTTCAGCCCCTCTGTTTCTCGGCCTCTGTTTCAGCCGCTCTGTTTCTCGCCCTCTGTATCAGCCCCTCTGTTTCAGCCCCACTGTTTCAGTCCCTCTGTTTCTCGCCCTCTGTTTCTAGCCCTCTGTTTCAGCCCCTCTGTTTCTCGCGCTCTGTTTCAGCCCCTCTGTTTCAGCCCCTCTGTTTCAGCCCCTCTGTTTCTCGCCCTCTGTTTCAGCCCCTCTGTTTCTTGCCCTCTGTTTCAGCCACTCTGTTTGTCGCCCTCTGTTTCAGCCTCTCTGTTTCTCGCCCTCTGTTTCAGCCCCTCTGTTTCAGCCCCTCTGTTTCAGCCCCTCTGTTTCAGCCCCTCTGTTTCTCGCCCTCTGTTTCAGCCCCTCTGATTCAGCCCCTCCGTTTCTCGCCCTCCGTTTCAGCCCCTCTGTTTCTCGCCCTCTGTTTCAGCCCCTCTGTTTCAGCCCCTCTGTTTCAGCCCCTCTGTTTCTCGCCCTCTGTTTCAGCCCCTCTGTTTCTCGCCCTCTGTTTCAGCCCCTCTGTTTCAGCCCCTCTGTTTCAGCCCTTCTGATTCAGCCCATCTGATTCAGCCCCTCTGTTTCTTGCCATCTGTTTCAGCCCCTTTGTTTCAGCCCTTCTTTTTCAGCCACTCTGTTTCAGCCCCTCTGTTTCTTGCCCTCTGTTTCAGCCCCTCTGTTTCTCGACCACTGTTTCAGTCCCTCTGTTTCTCGCCATCTGTTTCAGCCCCTCTGTATCGCGCTCTCTGTTTCAGCCCCTCTGTTTCAGCCCCTCTGCTTCTCGCCCTCTGTTTCAGCCCCTCTGTTTCTTGCCCTCTGTTTCAGCCACTCTGTTTCTCACCCTCTGTTTCAGCCTCTCTGTTTCTCGCCCTCTGGTTCAGCCCCTCTGTTTCTCGCCCTCTGTTTCAGCCCCTCTGATTAAGCCCCTCTGTTTCAGCCCCTCTGAATCAGCCCCTCTGATTCAGCCCCACTGTTTCAGCCCCTCTGTTTCAGCCCCTCTGTTTCTCGCCCTCTGTTTCAGCCCCTCTGTTTCTCACCCTCTGTTTCAGCCCTTCTGTTTCAGCCCCTCTGTTTCTCCCTCTCTGTTTCAGCCCCTCTGTTTCTCGCCCTCTGTTTCAGCCCCTCTGATTCAGCCCCTCTGTTTCTCGCCCTCTGTTTCAGCCCCTCTGTTTCTCGCCCTCTGTTTCAGCCACTCTGTTTCTCGCCCTCTGTTTCAGCCCCTCTGTTTCAGCCCCTCTGTTTCTCGCCTTCTGTTTCAGCCCCTCTGTTTCTCGCCCTCTGTTTCAGCCCCTCTGTTTCTCGCCCTCTGTTTCAGCCCCTCTATTTCTCGCCCTCTGTTTCGGCCCCTCTGTTTTAGCCCCACTGTTTCAGCCCCTTTGTTTCAACCCCTCTGTTTCTCGCCCTCTGTTTCAGCCGCTCTGTTTCTCGCCCTCTGTATCAGCCCCTCTGTTTCAGCCCCACTGTTTCAGTCCCTCTGTTTCTCGCCCTCTGTTTCTGGCCCTCTGTTTCAGCCCCTCTGTTTCTCGCTCTCTGTTTCAGCCCCTCTGTTTCAGCCCCTCTGTTTCAGCCCCTCTGTTTCAGCCCCTCTGTTTCTCGCCCTCTGTTTCAGCCCCTCTGTTTCTTGCCCTCTGTTTCAGCAACTCTGTTTCTCGCCGTCTGTTTCAGCCTCTCTGTTTCTCGCCCTCTGTTTCAGCCCCTCTGTTTCAGCCCCTCTGTTTCAGCCCCTCTGTTTCAGCCCCTCTGTTTCTCGCCCTCTGTTTCAGCCCCTCTGATTCAGCCCCTCTGTTTCTCGCCCTCTGTTTCAGCTCCTCTGTTTCTCGCCCTCTGTTTCAGCCCCTCTGTTTCAGTCCCTCTGTTTCAGCCCCTCTGTTTCTTGCCCTCTGTTTCAGCCCCGCTGTTTCTCGCCCTCTGTTTCAGCCTCTCTGTTTCTCGCCCTCTGTTTCAGCCCCTCTGTTTCAGCCACTCTGTTTCTCGCCCTCTGTTTCAGCCCCTCTGTTTCTCGCCCTCTGTTTCAACCCCTCTGTTTCTCGCCCTCTGTATCAGCCGCTTTGTTTCAGCCCCTCTGTTTCAGCCCCTCTGTTTCAGCCCCTCTGTTTCTCGCTCTCTGTTTCAGCCCCTCTGTTTCTCGCCCTCTGTTTCAGCCCCTCTGATTCAGCCCCTTTGTTTCTCGCCCTCTGTTTCAGCCCCTCTGTTTCTCGCCCTCTGTTTCAGCCCCTCTGTTTCTCGCCCTCTGTTTCAGCCCCTCTGTTTCAGCCCCTCTGTTTCAGCCCCTCTGTTTCTCGCCCTCTGTTTCAGCCCCTCTGTTTCTCGCCCTCTGTTTCAGCCCCTCGATTTCTCGCCCTCTGTTTCAGCCCCTCTATTTTAGCCACACTGTTTCAGCCCCTTTGTTTCAGCCACTCTGTTTATCGCTCTCTGTTTCAGCCCCTCTGTTTCTCGCCCTCTGTTTCAGCCCCTCTGATTCAGCCCCTTTGTTTCTCGCCCTCTGTTTCAGCCCCTCTGTTTCTCGCCCTCTGTTTCAGCCCCTCTGTTTCAGCCCCTCTGTTTCAGCCCCTCTGTTTCTCGCCCTCTGTTTCAGCCCCTCTGTTTCTCGCCCTCTGTTTCAGCCCCTCTGTTTCTCGCCCTCTGTTTCAGCCCCTCGATTTCTCGCCCTCTGTTTCAGCCCATCTATTTTAGCCCCACTGTTTCAGCCCCTTTGTTTCAGCCACTCTGTTTCTCGCCCTCTGTTTCAGCCGCTCTGTTTCTCGCCCTCTGTACCAGCCACTCTGTTTCAGCCCCTCTGTTTCATCCCCTCTGTTTCTCGCCCTCTGTTTCAGCCCCTCTGTTTCTTGCCCTCTGTTTCAGCCACTCTGTTTCTCGCCCTCTGTTTCAGCCTCTCTGTTTCTCGCCCTCTGTTTCAGCCCCTCTGTTTCAGCCCCTCTGTTTCTCGCCCTCTGTTTCAGCCCCTCTGTTTCTCGCCCTCTGTTTCAGCCCCTCTGTTTCTCGCCCTCTGTTTCAGCCTCTCAGTTTCTCACCCTCTGTTTCAGCCCCTCTGTTTCAGCCCCTCTGTTTCTCGCCCTCTGTTTAAGCCCCTCTGTTTCTCGCCCTCTGTTTCAGCCCCTCTGTTTCTCGCCCTCTGTTTCAGCCCCTCTGTTTCAGCCCCTCTGTTTCAGTCCCTCTGTTTCTCGCCCTCTGTTTCTCGCCCTCTGTTTCAGCCCCTCTGTTTCTCGCCCTCTGTTTCAGCCCCTCTGTTTCTCGCCCTCTGTTTCAGCCCCTCTGTTTCAGCCCCTCTGTTTCAGCCCCTCTGTTTCTCGCCCTCTGTTTCAGCCCCTCTGTTTCTTGCCCTCTGTTTCAGCCCCTCTGTTTCTCGCCCTCTGTTTCAGCCTCTCTGTTTCTTGCCCTCGGATTCAGCCCCTCTGTTTCAGCCGCTCTGTTTCAGCCCCTCTGTTTCTCGCCCTCTGTTTCAGCCCCTCTGTTTCTCGCCCTCTGTTTCAGCCCCTCTGATTCAGCCACTCTGTTTCAGCCCCTCTGATTCAGCCCCTCTGTTTCAGCCCCTCTATTTCAGCCCCTTTGTTTCAGCCCCTCTGTATCATCCACTCTGTTTCTCGCCCTCTGTTTCTCACCCTCTGTTTCTCGCCCTCTGTTTCAGCCCCTCTGTTTTTCGCCCTCTGTTTCAGCCACACTGTTTCTCGCCCTCTGTTTCAGGCTCTCTGTTTCAGCCCGTCTGTTTCAGCCCCTCTGTTTCAGCCCCTCTGTTTCTCGCCCTCTGTTTCTCGCCCGCTGTTTCAGCCCCTTTGTTTCTCGCCCTCTGTTTCAGCCCCTCTGTTTCAGTCCCTCTGATTCAGCCCCTCTGATTCAGCCCCTCTGTTTCTCGACCTCTGTTTCAGCCCCTCTGTTTCTGCCCCTCTGTTTCAGCCGCTCTGTTTCTCGCCCTCTGTTTCAGCCCCGCTGTTTATCGCCCTCTGTTTCAGCCCCTCTGTTTCAGGCTCTCTGTTTCAGCCCGTCTGTTTCAGCCCCTCTGTTTCAGCCCCTCTGTTTCTTGCCCTCTGTTTCTCGCCCGCTGTTTCAGCCCCTCTGTTTCTCGCCCTCTGTTTCAGCCCCTCTGTTTCAGCCCCTCTGTTTCAGCCCCTCTGTTTCTCGCCCTCAATTTCTGCCCCTCTGTTTCTCGCCCTCTGTTTCAGCCCCTATATTTCTCGCCCTCTGTTTCAGCCCCTCTGTTTCAGCCCCTCTGTTTCTTGCACTCTGTTTCTGCCCCTCAGTTTCTCGCCCTCTGTTTCAGCCCCTCTGTTTCTCGCCTTCTGTTTCAGCCCCTCTGATTCAGCCCCTCTGTTTCAGCCCTTCTGATTCAGCCCCTCTGATTCAGCCCCTCTGTATCTCGCCCTCTGTTTCAGCCCCTCTGTTTCAGCCCTTCTGTTTCAGCCACTCTGTTTCAGCCCCTCTGTTTCTTGCCCTCTGTTTCAGCCCCTCTGTTTCTCGACCTCTGTTTCAGTCCCTCTGTTTCTCGCCATCTGTTTCAGCCCCTCTGTTTCGCACTCTCTGTTTCAGCCCCTCTGTTTCAGCTCCTCTGTTTCTCGCCCTCTGTTTCTGCCCCTCTGTTTCTCGCCCTCTGTTTCAGCCCCTCTGTTTCTCACCCTCTGTTTCAGCCCCTCTGATTAAGCCCCTCTGTTTCAGCCCCTCTGAATCAGCCCCTCTGATTCAGCCCCTGTTTCAGCCCCTATGTTTCAGCCCCTCTGTTTCTCGCCCTCTGTTTCAGCCCCTCTGTTTCTCACCCTCTGTTTCAGCCCCTCTGTTTCAGCCCCTCTGTTTCTCGCTCTCTGTTTCAGCCCCTCTGTTTCTCGCCCTCTTTTTCAGCCCCTCTGATTCAGCCCCTCTGTTTCTCGCCCTCTGTTTCAGCCCCTCTGTTTCTCGCCCTCTGTTTCAGCCCCTCTGTTTCTCGCCCTCTGTTTCAGCCCCTCTGTTTCTCGCCTTCTGTTTCAGCCCCTCTGTTTCTCGCCCTCTGTTTCAGCCCCTCTGTTTCTCGCCCTCTGTTTCAGCCCCTCTATTTCTCGCCCTCTCTATCAGCCCCTCTGTTTTAGCCCCACTGTTTCAGCCCCTTTGTTTCAGCCCCTCTGTTTCTCGCCCTCTGTTTCAGCCGCTCTGTTTCTCGCCCTCTGTATCAGCCCCTCTGTTTCAGCCCCACTGTTTCAGTCCCTCTGTTTCTCGCCCTCTGTTTCTGGCCCTCTGTTTCAGCCCCTCTGTTTCTCGCTCTCTGTTTCAGCCCCTCTGTTTCAGCCCCTCTGTTTCGGCCCCTCTGTTTCTCGCCCTCTGTTTCAGCCCCTCTGTTTCTTGCCCTCTGTTTCAGCCTCTCTGTTTCTCGCCCTCTGTTTCAGCCTCTCTGTTTCTCGCCCTCTGTTTCAGCCCCTCTGTTTCAGCCCCTCTGTTTCAGCCCCACTGTTTCAGCCCCTCTGTTTCTCGCCCTCTGTTTCAGCCCCTCTGATTCAGCCCCTCTGTTTCTCGCCCTCTGTTTCAGCACCTCAGTTTCAGCCCCACTGTTTCAGCCCCTCTGTTTCAGCCCCTCTGTTTCAGCCCCACTGTTTCTCGCCCTCTGTTTCAGCCCCTCTGTTTCTCGCCCTCTGTTTCAGCCACTCTGTTTCTCGCCCTCTGTTTCAGCCCCTCTGTTTCAGCCCCTCTGTTTCTCGCCCTCTGTTTCAGCCCCTCTGTTTCTCGCCCTCTGTTTCAGCCCCTCTGTTTCTCGCCCTCTGTTTCAGCCCCTCTGAGTCAGCCCCTCTGTTTCAGCCCTTCTGATTCAGCCCCTCTGATTCAGCCCCTCTGTTTCAGCCCCTCTGTTTCAGCCCCTTTGTTTGTCGCACTCTGTTTCTGCCGCTCAGTTTCTCGCCCTCTGTTTCAGCCCCTCTGTTTCTCGCCTTCTGTTTCAGCCCCTCTGATTCAGCCCCTCTGTTTCAGCACTTCTGATTCAGCCCCTCTGATTCAGCCCCTCTGTTTCTCGCCCTCTGTTTCAGCCCCTCTGTTTCAGCCCTTCTGTTTCAGCCACTCTGTTTCAGCACCTCTGTTTCTTACCCTCTGTTTCAGCCCCTCTGTTTCTCGACCTCTGTTTCACTCCCTCTGTTTCTCGCCATCTGTTTCAGCCCCTCTGTTTCGCGCTCTCTGTTTCAGCCCCTCTGTTTCAGCTCCTCTGTTTCTCGCCCTCTGTTTCTGCCCCTCTGTTTCTCACCCTCTGTTTCAGCCCCTCTGTTTCTCGCCCTCTGTTTCAGCCCCTCTGATTAAGCCCCTCTGTTTCAGCCCCTCTGAATCAGCCCCTCTGATTCAGCCCCTCTGTTTCAGCCCCTCTGTTTCAGCCCCTCTGTTTCTCGCCCTCTGTTTCAGCCCCTCTGTTTCTCACCCTCTGTTTCAGCCCCTCTGTTTCAGCCCCTCTGTTTCTCGCTCTCTGTTTCTGCCCCTCTGTTTCTCGCCCTCTGTTTCAGCCCCTCTGATTCAGCCCCTCTGTTTCTCGCCCTCTGTTTCAGCCCCTTTGTTTCTCGCCCTCAGTTTCAGCCCCTCTGTTTCTTGCCCTCTGTTTCAGCCCCTCTGTTTCAGCCCCTCTGTTTCAGCCCCTCTGTTTCTCGCCTTCTGTTTCAGCCCCTCTGTTTCTCGCCTTCTATTTCAGCCCCTCTGTTTCTCGCCCTCTGTTTCAGCCCCTCTGTTTCTCGCCCTCTGTTTCAGCCCCTCTATTTCTCGCCCTCTGTTTCGGCCCCTCTGTTTTAGCCCCACTGTTTCAGCCCCTTTGTTTCAGCCCCTCTGTTTCTCGCCCTCTGTTTCAGCCGCTCTGTTTCTCGCCCTCTGTATCAGCCCCTCTATTTCAGCCCCACTGTTTCAGTCCCTCTGTTTCTCGCCCTCTGTTTCTAGCCCTCTGTTTCAGCCCCTCTGTTTCTCGCTCTCTGTTTCAGCCCCTCTGTTTCAGCCCCTCTGTTTCAGCCCCTCTGTTTCTCGCCCTCTGTTTCAGCCCTTCTGTTTCTTGCCCTCTATTTCAGCCACTCTGTTTCTCGCCGTCTGTTTCAGCCTCTCTGTTTCTCGCCCTCTGTTTCAGCCCCTCTGTTTCAGCCCCTCTGTTTCAGCCCCTCTGTTTCAGCCCCTCTGTTTCTCGCCCTCTGTTTCAGCCCCTCTGATTCAGCCCCTCCGTTTCTCGCCCTCTGTTTCAGCCCCTCTGTTTCTCGCCCTCTGTTTCAGCCCCTCTGTTTCAGCCCATCTGTTTCAGCCCCTCTGTTTCTCGCCCTCTGTTTCAGCCCCTCTGTTTCTCGCCCTCTGTTTCAGCCCCTCTGTTTCAGCCCCTCTGTTTCAGCCCTTCTGATTCAGCCCATCTGATTCAGCCCCTCTGTTTCTCGCCATCTGTTTCAGCCCCTTTGTTTCAGCCCTTCTTTTTCAGCCACTCTGTTTCAGCCCCTCTGTTTCTTGCCCTCTGTTTCAGTCCCTCTGTTTCTCGACCTCTGTTTCAGTCCCTCTGTTTCTCGCCATCTGTTTCAGCCCCTCTGTTTCGCGCTCTCTGTTTCAGCCACTCTGTTTCAGCCCCTCTGCTTCTCGCCCTCTGTTTCAGCCCCTCTGTTTCTTGCCCTCTGTTTCAGCCACTCTGTTTCTCGCCCTCTGTTTCAGCCTCTCTGTTTCTCGCCCTCTGGTTCAGCCCCTCTGTTTCTCGCCCTCTGTTTCAGCCCCTCTGATTAAGCCCCTCTGTTTCAGCCCCTCTGAATCAGCCCCTCTGATTCAGCCCCACTGTTTCAGCCCCTCTGTTTCAGCCCCTCTGTTTCTCGCCCTCTGTTTCAGCCCCTCTGTTTCTCACCCTCTGTTTCAGCCCCACTGTTTCAGCCCCTCTGTTTCTCCCTCTCTGTTTCAGCCCCTCTGTTTCTCGCCCTCTGTTTCAGCCCCTCTGATTCAGCCCCTCTGTTTCTCGCCCTCTGTTTCAGCCCCTCTGTTTCTCGCCCTCTGTTTCAGCCACTCTGTTTCTCGCCCTCTGTTTCAGCCCCTCTGTTTCAGCCCCTCTGTTTCAGCCCCTCTGTTTCTCGCCTTCTGTTTCAGCCCCTCTGTTTCTCGCCCTCTGTTTCAGCCCCTCTGTTTCTCGCCCTCTGTTTCAGCCCCTCTATTTCTCGCCCTCTGTTTCGGCCCCTCTGTTTTAGCCCCACTGTTTCAGCCCCTTTGTTTCAACCCCTCTGTTTCTCGCCCTCTGTTTCAGCCGCTCTGTTTCTCGCCCTCTGTATCAGCCCCTCTGTTTCAGCCCCACTGTTTCAGTCCCTCTGTTTCTCGCCCTCTGTTTCTGGCCCTCTGTTTCAGCCCCTCTGTTTCTCGCTCTCTGTTTCAGCCCCTCTGTTTCAGCCCCTCTGTTTCAGCCCCTCTGTTTCTCGCCCTCTGTTTCAGCCCCTCTGTTTCTTGCCCTCTGTTTCAGCAACTCTGTTTCTCGCCGTCTGTTTCAGCCTCTCTGTTTCTCGCCCTCTGTTTCAGCCCCTCTGTTTCAGCCCCTCTGTTTCAGCCCCTCTGTTTCAGCCCCTCTGTTTCTCGCCCTCTGTTTCAGCCCCTCTGATTCAGCCCCTCTGTTTCTCGCCCTCTGTTTCAGCTCCTCTGTTTCTCGCCCTCTGTTTCAGCCCCTCTGTTTCAGTCCCTCTGTTTCAGCCCCTCTGTTTCTTGCCCTCTGTTTCAGCCCCTCTGTTTCTCGCCCTCTGTTTCAGCCTCTCTGTTTCTCGCCCTCTGTTTCAGCCCCTCTGTTTCAGCCACTCTGTTTCTCGCCCTCTGTTTCAGCCCCTCTGTTTCTCGCCCTCTGTTTCAGCCCCTCTGTTTCTCGCCCACTGTATCAGCCGCTTTGTTTCAGCCCCTCTGTTTCAGCCCCTCTGTTTCAGCCCCTCTGTTTCTCGCTCTCTGTTTCAGCCCCTCTGTTTCTCGCCCTCTGTTTCAGCCCCTCTGATTCAGCCCCTTTGTTTCTCGCCCTCTGTTTCAGCCCCTCTGTTTCTCGCCCTCTGTTTCAGCCCCTCTGTTTCTCGCCCTCTGTTTCAGCCCCTCTGTTTCAGCCCCTCTGTTTCAGCCCCTCTGTTTCTCGCCCTCTGTTTCAGCCCCTCTGTTTCTCGCCCTCTGTTTCAGCCCCTCGATTTCTCGCCCTCTGTTTCAGCCCCTCTATTTTAGCCACACTGTTTCAGCCCCTTTGTTTCAGCCACTCTGTTTATCGCTCTCTGTTTCAGCCGCTCTGTTTCTCGCTCTCTGTTTCAGCCCCTCTGATTCAGCCCCTTTGTTTCTCGCCCTCTGTTTCAGCCCCTCGATTTCTCGCCCTCTGTTTCAGCCCCTCTATTTTAGCCACACTGTTTCAGCCCCTTTGTTTCAGCCACTCTGTTTATCGCTCTCTGTTTCAGCACCTCTGTTTCTTACCCTCTGTTTCAGCCCCTCTGTTTCTCGACCTCTGTTTCACTCCCTCTGTTTCTCGCCATCTGTTTCAGCCCCTCTGTTTCGCGCTCTCTGTTTCAGCCCCTCTGTTTCAGCTCCTCTGTTTCTCGCCCTCTGTTTCTGCCCCTCTGTTTCTCACCCTCTGTTTCAGACCCTCTGTTTCTCGCCCTCTGTTTCAGCCCCTCTGATTAAGCCCCTCTGTTTCAGCCCCTCTGAATCAGCCCCTCTGATTCAGCCCCTCTGTTTCAGCCCCTCTGTTTCAGCCCCTCTGTTTCTCGCCCTCTGTTTCAGCCCCTCTGTTTCTCACCCTCTGTTTCAGCCCCTCTGTTTCAGCCCCTCTGTTTCTCGCTCTCTGTTTCTGCCCCTCTGTTTCTCGCCCTCTGTTTCAGCCCCTCTGATTCAGCCCCTCTGTTTCTCGCCCTCTGTTTCAGCCCCTCTGTTTCTCGCCCTCAGTTTCAGCCCCTCTGTTTCTTGCCCTCTGTTTCAGCCCCTCTGTTTCAGCCCCTCTGTTTCAGCCCCTCTGTTTCTCGCCTTCTGTTTCAGCCCCTCTGTTTCTCGCCTTCTGTTTCAGCCCCTCTGTTTCTCGCCCTCTGTTACAGCCCCTCTGTTTCTCGCCCTCTGTTTCAGCCCCTCTATTTCTCGCCCTCTGTTTCGGCCCCTCTGTTTTAGCCCCACTGTTTCAGCCCCTTTGTTTCAGCCCCTCTGTTTCTCGCCCTCTGTTTCAGCCGCTCTGTTTCTCGCCCTCTGTATCAGCCCCTCTGTTTCAGCCCCACTGTTTCAGTCCCTCTGTTTCTCGCCCTCTGTTTCTAGACCTCTGTTTCAGCCCCTCTGTTTCTCGCTCTCTGTTTCAGCCCCTCTGTTTCAGCCCCTCTGTTTCAGCCCCTCTGTTTCTCGCCCTCTGTTTCAGCCCTTCTGTTTCTTGCCCTCTGTTTCAGCCACTCTGTTTCTCGCCGTCTGTTTCAGCCTCTCTGATTCTCGCCCTCTGTTTCAGCCCCTCTGTTTCAGCCCCTCTGTTTCAGCCCCTCTGTTTCAGCCCCTCTGTTTCTCGCCCTCTGTTTCAGCCCCTCTGATTTAGCCCCTCCGTTTCTCGCCCTCTGTTTCAGCCCCTCTGTTTCTCGCCCTCTGTTTCAGCCCCTCTGTTTCAGCCCCTCTGTTTCAGCCCCTCTGTTTCTCGCCCTCTGTTTCAGCCCCTCTGTTTCTCGCCCTCTGTTTCAGCCACTCTGTTTCAGCCCCTCTGTTTCAGCCCTTCTGATTCAGCCCATCTGATTCAGCCCCTCTGTTTCTCGCCATCTGTTTCAGCCCCTTTGTTTCAGCCCTTCTTTTTCAGCCACTCTGTTTCAGCCCCTCTGTTTCTTGCCCTCTGTTTCAGCCCCTCTGTTTCTCGACCTCTGTTTCAGTCCCTCTGTTTCTCGCCATCTGTTTCAGCCCCTCTGTTTCGCGCTCTCTGTTTCAGCCCCTCTGTTTCAGCCGCTCTGTTTCTCGCCCTCTGTTTCAGCCCCTCTGTTTCTTGCCCTCTGTTTCAGCCACTCTGTTTCTCGCCCTCTGTTTCAGCCTCTCTGTTTCTCGCCCTCTGGTTCAGCCCCTCTGTTTCTCGCCCTCTGTTTCAGCCCCTCTGATTAAGCCCCTCTGTTTCAGCCCCTCTGAATCAGCCCCTCTGATTCAGCCCCACTGTTTCAGCCCCTCTGTTTCAGCCCCTCTGTTTCTCGCCCTCAGTTTCAGCCCCTCTGTTTCTCACCCTCTGTTTCAGCCCCTCTGTTTCAGCCCCTCTGTTTCAGCCCCTCTGTTTCTCGCCCTCTGTTTCAGCCCCTCTGATTCAGCCCCTCTGTTTCTCGCCCTCTGTTTCAGCTCCTCTGTTTCAGCCCCTCTGTTTCAGCCCCTCTGTTTCAGTCCCTCTGTTTCAGCCCCTCTGTTTCTTGCCCTCTGTTTCAGCCCCTCTGTTTCTCGCCCTCTGTTTCAGCCTCTCTGTTTCTCGCCCTCTGTTTCAGCCCCTCTGTTTCAGCCACTCTGTTTCTCGCCCTCTGTTTCAGCCCCTCTGTTTCTCGCCCTCTGTTTCAGCCCCTCTGTTTCTCGCCCACTGTATCAGCCGCTTTGTTTCAGCCCCTCTGTTTCAGCCCCTCTGTTTCAGCCCCTCTGTTTCTCGCTCTCTGTTTCAGCCCCTCTGTTTCTCGCCCTCTGTTTCAGCCCCTCTGATTCAGCCCCTTTGTTTCTCGCCCTCTGTTTCAGCCCCTCTGTTTCTCGCCCTCTGTTTCAGCCCCTCTGTTTCTCGCCCTCTGTTTCAGCCCCTCTGTTTCAGCCCCTCTGTTTCAGCCCCTCTGTTTCTCGCCCTCTGTTTCAGCCCCTCTGTTTCTCGCCCTCTGTTTCAGCCCCTCGAATTCTCGCCCTCTGTTTCAGCCCCTCTATTTTAGCCACTCTGTTTCAGCCCCTTTGTTTCAACCCCTCTGTTTCTCGCCCTCTGTTTCAGCCGCTCTGTTTCTCGCCCTCTGTATCAGCCCCTCTGTTTCAGCCCCACTGTTTCAGTCCCTCTGTTTCTCGCCCTCTGTTTCTGGCCCTCTGTTTCAGCCCCTCTGTTTCTCGCTCTCTGTTTCAGCCCCTCTGTTTCAGCCCCTCTGTTTCAGCCCCTCTGTTTCTCGCCCTCTGTTTCAGCCCCTCTGTTTCTTGCCCTCTGTTTCAGCAACTCTGTTTCTCGCCGTCTGTTTCAGCCTCTCTGTTTCTCGCCCTGTTTCAGCCCCTCTGTTTCAGCCCCTCTGTTTCAGCCCCTCTGTTTCAGCCCCTCTGTTTCTCGCCCTCTGTTTCAGCTCCTCTGTTTCTCGCCCTCTGTTTCAGCCCCTCTGTTTCAGTCCCTCTGTTTCAGCCCCTCTGTTTCTTGCCCTCTGTTTCAGCCCCTCTGTTTCTCGCCCTCTGTTTCAGCCTCTCTGTTTCTCGCCCTCTGTTTCAGCCCCTCTGTTTCAGCCACTCTGTTTCTCGCCCTCTGTTTCAGCCCCTCTGTTTCTCGCCCTCTGTTTCAGCCCCTCTGTTTCTCGCCCACTGTATCAGCCGCTTTGTTTCAGCCCCTCTGTTTCAGCCCCTCTGTTTCTCGCTCTCTGTTTCAGCCCCTCTGTTTCTCGCCCTCTGTTTCAGCCCCTCTGATTCAGCCCCTTTGTTTCTCGCCCTCTGTTTCAGCCCCTCTGTTTCTCGCCCTCTGTTTCAGCCCCTCTGTTTCTCGCCCTCTGTTTCAGCCCCTCTGTTTCAGCCCCTCTGTTTCAGCCCCTCTGTTTCTCGCCCTCTGTTTCAGCCCCTCTGTTTCTCGCCCTCTGTTTCAGCCCCTCGATTTCTCGCCCTCTGTTTCAGCCCCTCTATTTTAGCCACACTGTTTCAGCCCCTTTGTTTCAGCCACTCTGTTTATCGCTCTCTGTTTCAGCCCCTCTGTTTCTCGCTCTCTGTTTCAGCCCCTCTGATTCAGCCCCTTTGTTTCTCGCCCTCTGTTTCAGCCCCTCTGTTTCTCGCCCTCTGTTTCAGCCCCTCTGTTTCAGCCCCTCTGTTTCAGCCCCTCTGTTTCTCGCCCTCTGTTTCATCCCCACTGTTTCTCGCCCTCTGTTTCAGCCCCTCTGTTTCTCGCCCTCTGTTTCAGCCCCTCGATTTCTCGCCCTCTGTTTCAGCCCATCTATTTTAGCCCCACTGTTTCAGCCCCTTTGTTTCAGCCACTCTGTTTCTCGCCCTCTGTTTCAGCCGCTCTGTTTCTCGCCCTCTGTACCAGCCACTCTGTTTCAGCCCCTCTGTTTCATCCCCTCTGTTTCTCGCCCTCTGTTTCAGCCCCTCTGTTTCTTGCCCTCTGTTTCAGCCACTCTGTTTCTCGCCCTCTGTTTCAGCCTCTCTGTTTCTCGCCCTCTGTTTCAGCCCCTCTGTTTCAGCCCCTCTGTTTCTCGCCCTCTGTTTCAGCCCCTCTGTTTCTCGCCCTCTGTTTCAGCCCCTCTGTTTCTCGCCCTCTGTTTCAGCCTCTCAGTTTCTCACCCTCTGTTTCAGCCCCTCTGTTTCAGCCCCTCTGTTTCTCGCCCTCTGTTTAAGCCCCTCTGTTTCTCGCCCTCTGTTTCAGCCCCTCTGTTTCTCGCCCTCTGTTTCAGCCCCTCTGTTTCAGCCCCTCTGTTTCAGTCCCTCTGTTTCTCGCCCTCTGTTTCTCGCCCTCTGTTTCAGCCCCTCTGTTTCTCGCCCTCTGTTTCAGCCCCTCTGTTTCTCGCCCTCTGTTTCAGCCCCTCTGTTTCAGCCCCTCTGTTTCAGCCCCTCTGTTTCTCGCCCTCTGTTTCAGCCCCTCTGTTTCTTGCCCTCTGTTTCAGCCCCTCTGTTTCTCGCCCTCTGTTTCAGCCTCTCTGTTTCTTGCCCTCGGATTCAGCCCCTCTGTTTCAGCCCCTCTGTTTCAGCCCCTCTGTTTCTCGCCCTCTGTTTCAGCCCCTCTGTTTCTCGCCCTCTGTTTCAGCCCCTCTGATTCAGCCACTCTGTTTCAGCCCCTCTGATTCAGCCCCTCTGTTTCAGCCCCTCTATTTCAGCCCCTTTGTTTCAGCCCCTCTGTATCATCCACTCTGTTTCTCGCCCTCTGTTTCTCACCCTCTGTTTCTCGCCCTCTGTTTCAGCCCCTCTGTTTTTCGCCCTCTGTTTCAGCCACACTGTTTCTCGCCCTCTGTTTCAGGCTCTCTGTTTCAGCCCGTCTGTTTCAGCCCCTCTGTTTCAGCCCCTCTGTTTCTCGCCCTCTGTTTCTCGCCCGCTGTTTCAGCCCCTTTGTTTCTCGCCCTCTGTTTCAGCCCCTCTGTTTCAGTCCCTCTGATTCAGCCCCTCTGATTCAGCCCCTCTGTTTCTCGACCTCTGTTTCAGCCCCTCTGTTTCTGGTCCTCTGTTTCAGCCGCTCTGTTTCTCGCCCTCTGTTTCAGCCCCTCTGTTTTTCGCCCTCTGTTTCAGCCCCTCTGTTTCAGGCTCTCTGTTTCAGCCCGTCTGTTTCAGCCCCTCTGTTTCAGACCCTCTGTTTCTTGCCCTCTGTTTCTCGCCCGCTGTTTCAGCCCCTTTGTTTCTCGCCCTCTGTTTCAGCCCCTCTGTTTCAGCCCCTCTGTTTCAGCCCCTCTGTTTCAGCCCCTCTGTTTCTCGCCCTCAATTTCTGCCCCTCTGTTTCTCGCCCTCTGTTTCAGCCCCTCTGTTTCTCGCCCTCTGTTTCAGCCACTCTGTTTCAGCCCCTCTGTTTCTTGCACTCTGTTTCTGCCCCTCAGTTTCTCGTCCTCTGTTTCAGCCCCTCTGTTTCTCGCCTTCTGTTTCAGCCCCTCTGATTCAGCCCCTCTGTTTCAGCCCTTCTGATTCAGCCCCTCTGATTCAGCCCCTCTGTATCTCGCACTCTGTTTCAGCCCCTCTGTTTCAGCCCTTCTGTTTCAGCCACTCTGTTTCAGCCCCTCTGTTTCTTTCCCTCTGTTTCAGCCCCTCTGTTTCTCGACCTCTGTTTCAGTCCCTCTGTTTCTCGCCATCTGTTTCAGCCCCTCTGTTTCGCACTCTCTGTTTCAGCCCCTCTGTTTCAGCTCCTCTGTTTCTCGCCCTCTGTTTCTGCCCCTCTGTTTCTCGCCCTCTGTTTCAGCCCCTCTGTTTCTCACCCTCTGTTTCAGCCCCTCTGATTAAGCCCCTCTGTTTCAGCCCCTCTGAATCAGCCCCTCTGATTCAGCCCCTGTTTCAGCCCCTCTGTTTCAGCCCCTTTGTTTCTCGCCCTCTGTTTCAGCCCCTCTGTTTCTCGCCCTCTGTTTCAGCCCCTCTGTTTCAGCCCCTCTGTTTCAGCCCCTCTGTTTCTCGCCCTCTGTTTCATCCCCACTGTTTCTCGCCCTCTGTTTCAGCCCCTCTGTTTCTCGCCCTCTGTTTCAGCCCCTCGATTTCTCGCCCTCTGTTTCAGCCCATCTATTTTAGCCCCACTGTTTCAGCCCCTTTGTTTCAGCCACTCTGTTTCTCGCCCTCTGTTTCAGCCGCTCTGTTTCTCGCCCTCTGTACCAGCAACTCTGTTTCAGCCCCTCTGTTTATTCCCCTCTGTTTCTCGCCCTCTGTTTCTGCCCCTCTGTTTCTTGCCCTCTGTTTCAGCCACTCTGTTTCTCGCCCTCTGTTTCAGCCTCTCTGTTTCTCGCCCTCTGTTTCAGCCCCTCTGTTTCAGCCCCTCTGTTTCTCGCCCTCTGTTTCAGCCCCTCTGTTTCTCGCCCTCTGTTTCAGCCCCTCTGTTTCTCGCCCTCTGTTTCAGCCTCTCAGTTTCTCACCCTCTGTTTCAGCCCCTCTGTTTCAGCCCCTCTGTTTCTCGCCCTCTGTTTAAGCCCCTCTGTTTCTCGCCCTCTGTTTCAGCCCCTCTGTTTCTCGCCCTCTGTTTCAGCCCCTCTGTTTCAGCCCCTCTGTTTCAGTCCCTCTGTTTCTCGCCCTCTGTTTCTCGCCCTCTGTTTCAGCCCCTCTGTTTCTCGCCCTCTGTTTCAGCCCCCCTGTTTCTCGCCCTCTGTTTCAGCCCCTCTGTTTCAGCCCCTCTGTTTCAGCCCCTCTGTTTCTCGCCCTCTGTTTCAGCCCCTCTGTTTCTTGCCCTCTGTTTCAGCCCCTCTGTTTCTCGCCCTCTGTTTCAGCCTCTCTGTTTCTTGCCCTCGGATTCAGCCCCTCTGTTTCAGCCCCTCTGTTTCAGCCCCTCTGTTTCTCGCCCTCTGTTTCAGCCCCTCTGTTTCTCGCCCTCTGTTTCAGCCCCTCTGATTCAGCCACTCTGTTTCAGCCCCTCTGATTCAGCCCCTCTGTTTCAGCCCCTCTATTTCAGCCCCTTTGTTTCAGCCCCTCTGTATCATCCACTCTGTTTCTCGCCCTCTGTTTCTCACCCTCTGTTTCTCGCCCTCTGTTTCAGCCCCTCTGTTTTTCGCCCTCTGTTTCAGCCACACTGTTTCTCGCCCTCTGTTTCAGGCTCTCTGTTTCAGCCCGTCTGTTTCAGCCCCTCTGTTTCAGCCCCTCTGTTTCTCGCCCTCTGTTTCTCGCCCGCTGTTTCAGCCCCTTTGTTTCTCGCCCTCTGTTTCAGCCCCTCTGTTTCAGTCCCTCTGATTCAGCCCCTCTGATTCAGCCCCTCTGTTTCTCGACCTCTGTTTCAGCCCCTCTGTTTCTGGTCCTCTATTTCAGCCGCTCTGTTTCTCGCCCTCTGTTTCAGCCCCTCTGTTTTTCGCCCTCTGTTTCAGCCCCTCTGTTTCAGGCTCTCTGTTTCAGCCCGTCTGTTTCAGCCCCTCTGTTTCAGACCCTCTGTTTCTTGCCCTCTGTTTCTCGCCCGCTGTTTCAGCCCCTTTGTTTCTCGCCCTCTGTTTCAGCCCCTCTGTTTCAGCCCCTCTGTTTCAGCCCCTCTGTTTCAGCCCCTCTGTTTCTCGCCCTCAATTTCTGCCCCTCTGTTTCTCGCCCTCTGTTTCAGCCCCTCTGTTTCTCGCCCTCTGTTTCAGCCCCTCTGTTTCAGCCCCTCTGTTTCTTGCACTCTGTTTCTGCCCCTCAGTTTCTCGTCCTCTGTTTCAGCCCCTCTGTTTCTCGCCTTCTGTTTCAGCCCCTCTGATTCAGCCCCTCTGTTTCAGCCCTTCTGATTCAGCCCCTCTGATTCAGCCCCTCTGTATCTCGCACTCTGTTTCAGCCCCTCTGTTTCAGCCCTTCTGTTTCAGCCACTCTGTTTCAGCCCCTCTGTTTCTTGCCCTCTGTTTCAGCCCCTCTGTTTCTCGACCTCTGTTTCAGTCCCTCTGTTTCTCGCCATCTGTTTCAGCCCCTCTGTTTCGCACTCTCTGTTTCAGCCCCTCTGTTTCAGCTCCTCTGTTTCTCGCCCTCTGTTTCTGCCCCTCTGTTTCTCGCCCTCTGTTTCAGCCCCTCTGTTTCTCACCCTCTGTTTCAGCCCCTCTGATTAAGCCCCTCTGTTTCAGCCCCTCTGAATCAGCCCCTCTGATTCAGCCCCTGTTTCAGCCCCTCTGTTTCAGCCCCTCTGTTTCTCGCCCTCTGTTTCAGCCCCTCTGTTTCTCACCCTCTGTTTCAGCCCCTCTGTTTCAGCCCCTCTGTTTCTCGCTCTCTGTTTCAGCCCCTCTGTTTCTCGCCCTCTTTTTCAGCCCCTCTGATTCAGCCCCTCTGTTTCTCGCCCTCTGTTTCAGCCCCTCTGTTTCTCGCCCTCTGTTTCAGCCCCTCTGTTTCTCGCCCTCTGTTTCAGCCCCTCTGTTTCAGCCCCTCTGTTTCTCGCCCTCTGTTTCAGCCCCTCTATTTCTCGCCCTCTCTTTCAGCCCCTCTGTTTTAGCCCCACTGTTTCAGCCCCTTTGTTTCAGCCCCTCTGTTTCTCGCCCTCTGTTTCAGCCGCTCGGTTTCTCGCCCTCTGTATCAGCCCCACTGTTTCAGCCCCACTGTTTCAGTCCCTCTGTTTCTCGCCCTCTGTTTCTGGCCCTCTGTTTCAGCCCCTCTGTTTCTCGCTCTCTGTTTCAGCCCCTCTGTTTCAGCCCCTCTGTTTCGGCCCCTCTGTTTCTCGCCATCTGTTTCAGCCCCTCTGTTTCTTGCCCTCTGTTTCAGCCTCTCTGTTTCTCGCCCTCTGTTTCAGCCTCTCTGTTTCTCGCCCTCTGTTTCAGCCCCTCTGTTTCAGCCCCTCTGTTTCAGCCCCACTGTTTCAGCCCCTCTGTTTCTCGCCCTCTGTTTCAGCCCCTCTGATTCAGCCCCTCTGTTTCTCGCCCTCTGTTTCAGCCCCTCTGTTTCTCGCCCTCTGTTTCAGCCCCTCTGTTTCAGCCCCTCTGTTTCAGCCCCACTGTTTCTCGCCCTCTGTTTCAGCCCCTCTGTTTCTCGCCCTCTGTTTCAGCCCCTCTGTTTCTCGCCCTCTGTTTCAGCCACTCTGTTTCTCGCCCTCTGTTTCAGCCCCTCTGTTTCAGCCCCTCTGTTTCTCGCCCTCTGTTTCAGCCCCTCTATTTCTCGCCCTCTGTTTCAGCCCCTCTGTTTCTCGCCCTCTGTTTCAGCCCCTCTGATTCAGCCCCTCTGTTTCAGCCCTTCTGATTCAGCCCCTCTGATTCAGCCCCTCTGTTTCAGCCCCTCTGTTTCAGCCCCTCTGTTTGTCGCACTCTGTTTCTGCCGCTCAGTTTCTCGCCCTCTGTTTCAGCCCCTCTGTTTCTCGCCTTCTGTTTCAGCCCCTCTGATTCAGCCCCTCTGTTTCAGCACTTCTGATTCAGCCCCTCTGATTCAGCCCCTCTGTTTCTCGCCCTCTGTTTCAGCCCCTCTGTTTCAGCCCTTCTGTTTCAGCCACTCTGTTTCAGCACCTCTGTTTCTTGCCCTCTGTTTCAGCCCCTCTGTTTCTCGACCTCTGTTTCAGTCCCTCTGTTTCTCGCCATCTGTTTCAGCCCCTCTGTTTCGCGCTCTCTGTTTCAGCCCCTCTGTTTCAGCTCCTCTGTTTCTCGCCCTCTGTTTCTGCCCCTCTGTTTCTCACCCTCTGTTTCAGCCCCTCTGTTTCTCGCCCTCTGTTTCAGCCCCTCTGATTAAGCCCCTCTGTTTCAGCCCCTCTGAATCAGCCCCTCTGATTCAGCGCCTCTGTTTCAGCCCCTCTGTTTCAGCCCCTCTGTTTCTCGCCCTCTGTTTCAGCCTCTCTGTTTCTCACCCTCTGTTTCAGCCCCTCTGTTTCAGCCCCTCTGTTTCTCGCTCTCTGTTTCTGCCCCTCTGTTTCTCGCACTCTGTTTCAGCCCCTCTGATTCAGCCCCTCTGTTTCTCGCCCTCTGTTTCAGCCCCTCTGTTTCTCGCCCTCTGTTTCAGCCCCTCTGTTTCTTGCCCTCTGTTTCAGCCCCTCTGTTTCAGCCCCTCTGTTTCAGCCCCTCTGTTTCTCGCCTTCTGTTTCAGCCCCTCTGTTTCTCGCCTTCTGTTTCAGCCCCTCTGTTTCTCGCCCTCTGTTTCAGCCCCTCTGTTTCTCGCCCTCTGTTTCAGCCCCTCTATTTCTCGCCCTCTGTTTCGGCCCCTCTGTTTTAGCCCCACTGTTTCAGCCCCTTTGTTTCAGCCCCTCTGTTTCTCGCCCTCTGTTTCAGCCGCTCTGTTTCTCGCCCTCTGTATCAGCCCCTCTGTTTCAGCCCCACTGTTTCAGTCCCTCTGTTTCTCGCCCTCTGTTTCTAGCCCTCTGTTTCAGCCCCTCTGTTTCTCGCTCTCTGTTTCAGCCCCTCTGTTTCAGCCCCTCTGTTTCAGCCCCTCTGTTTCTCGCCCTCTGTTTCAGCCCCTCTGTTTCTTGCCCTCTGTTTCAGCCACTCTGTTTCTCGCCCTCTGTTTCAGCCTCTCTGTTTCTCGCCCTCTGTTTCAGCCCCTCTGTTTCAGCCCCTCTGTTTCAGCCCCTCTGTTTCAGCCCCTCTGTTTCTCGCCCTCTGTTTCAGCCCCTCTGATTCAGCCCCTCCGTTTCTTGCCCTCAGTTTCAGCCCCTCTGTTTCTCGCCCTCTGTTTCAGCCCCTCTGTTTCAGCCCCTCTGTTTCAGCACCTCTGTTTCTCGCCCTCTGTTTCAGCCCCTCTGTTTCTCGCCCTCTGTTTCAGCCCCTCTGTTTCAGCCCCTCTGTTTCAGCCCTTCTGATTCAGCCCATCTGATTCAGCCCCTCTGTTTCTCGCCATCTGTTTCAGCCCCTTTGTTTCAGCCCTTCTTTTTCAGCCACTCTGTTTCAGCCCCTCTGTTTCTTGCCCTCTGTTTCAGCCCCTCTGTTTCTCGACCTCTGTTTCAGTCCCTCTGTTTCTCGCCATCTGTTTCAGCCCCTCTGTTTCGCGCTCTCTGTTTCAGCCCCTCTGTTTCAGCCCCTCTGCTTCTCGCCCTCTGTTTCAGCCCCTCTGTTTCTTGCCCTCTGTTTCAGCCACTCTGTTTCTCGCCCTCTGTTTCAGCCTCTCTGTTTCTCGCCCTCTGGTTCAGCCCCTCTGTTTCTCGCCCTCTGTTTCAGCCCCTCTGATTAAGCCCCTCTGTTTCAGCCCCTCTGAATCAGCCCCTCTGATTCAGCCCCACTGTTTCAGCCCCTCTGTTTCAGCCCCTCTGTTTCTCGCCCTCTGTTTCAGCCCCTCTGTTTCTCACCCTCTGTTTCAGCCCCTCTGTTTCAGCCCCTCTGTTTCTCCCTCTCTGTTTCAGCCCCTCTGTTTCTCGCCCTCTGTTTCAGCCCCTCTGATTCAGCCCCTCTGTTTCTCGCCCTCTGTTTCAGCCCCTCTGTTTCTCGCCCTCTGTTTCAGCCACTCTGTTTCTCGCCCTCTGTTTCAGCCCCTCTGTTTCAGCCCCTCTGTTTCAGCCCCTCTGTTTCTCGCCCTCTGTTTCAGCCCCTCTGGTTCTCGCCCTCTGTTTCAGCCCCTCTGTTTCTCGCCCTCTGTTTCAGCCCCTCTATTTCTCGACCTCTGTTTCGGCCCCTCTGTTTTAGCCCCACTGTTTCAGCCCCTTTGTTTCAACCCCTCTGTTTCTCGCCCTCTGTTTCAGCCGCTCTGTTTCTCGCCCTCTGTATCAGCCCCTCTGTTTCAGCCCCACTGTTTCAGTCCCTCTGTTTCTCGCCCTCTGTTTCTGGCCCTCTGTTTCAGCCCCTCTGTTTCTCGCTCTCTGTTTCAGCCCCTCTGTTTCAGCCCCTCTGTTTCAGCCCCTCTGTTTCAGCCCCTCTGTTTCTCGCCCTCTGTTTCAGCCCCTCTGTTTCTTGCCCTCTGTTTCAGCAACTCTGTTTCTCGCCGTCTGTTTCAGCCTCCCTGTTTCTCGCCCTCTGTTTCAGCCCCTCTGTTTCAGCCCCTCTGTTTCAGCCCCTCTGTTTCAGCCCCTCTGTTTCTCGCCCTCTGTTTCAGCCCCTCTGATTCAGCCCCTCTGTTTCTCGCCCTCTGTTTCAGCTCCTCTGTTTCTCGCCCTCTGTTTCAGCCCCTCTGTTTCAGCCCCTCTGTTTCAGCCCCTCTGTTTCATCCCCTCTGTTTCTCGCCCTCTGTTTCAGCCCCTCTGTTTCTCGCCCTCTGTTTCAGCCCCTATGTTTCTCGCCCTCTGTTTCAGCCCCTCTGTTTCTCGCCCTCTGTTTCAGCCCCTCTATTTTAGCCCGACTGTTTCAGCCCCTTTGTTTCAGCCCACTGTTTCTCGCCCTCTTTTTCAGCCGCTCTGTTTCTGGCCCTCTGTTTCAGCCCCTCTGTTTGTTGCTCTGTTTCAGCCCCTCTGTTTCCGCCCCTCTGTTTCAGCCCCTCTGTTTCAGCCCCTTTGTTTCTCTCCCTCTGTTTCAGCCCCTCTGTTTCTTGCCCTCTGTTTCAGCCACTCTGTTTCTCGCCCTCTGTTTCAGCCACTCTGTTTCTCGCCCTCTGTTTCAGCCCCTCTGTTTCAGCCCCTCTGTTTCAGCCCCTCTGTTTCAGCCCCTCTGTTTCAGCCCCTCTGTTTCTCGCCCTCTGTTTCAGCCCCTCTGTTTCTCGCCCTCTGTTTCAGCCCCTCTGTTTCTCGCCCTCTGTTTCAGCCCCTCTGATTCAGCCCCTCTGTTTCAGCCCTTCTGATTCAGCCCCTCTGATTCAGCCCCTCTGTTTCAGCCCCTCTGTTTCAGCCCCTCTGTTTGTCGCACTCTGTTTCTGCCCCTCAGTTTCTCGCCCTCTGTTTCAGCCCCTCTGTTTCTCGCCTTCTGTTTCAGCCCCTCTGATTCAGCCCCTCTGTTTCAGCATTTCTGATTCAGCCCCTCTGATTCAGCCCCGCTGTTTCTCGCACTCTGTTTCAGCCCCTCTGTTTCAGCCTTTCTGTTTCAGCCACTCTGTTTCAGCCCCTCTGTTTCTTGCCCTCTGTTTCAGCCCCTCTGTTTCTCGCCATCTGTTCCAGCCCCTCTGTTTCGCGCTCTCTGTTTCAGCCCCTCTGTTTCAGCTCCTCTGTTTCTCGCCTTCTGTTTCTGCCCCTCTGTTTCTCGCCCTCTGTTTCAGCCCCTCTGTTTCTCGACCTCTGTTTCAGCCCCTCTGATTAAGCCCCTCTGATTAAGCCCCTCTGTTTCAGCCCCTTTGAATCAGCCCCTCTGATTCAGCCCCTCTGTTTCAGCCCCTCTGTTTCAGCCCCTCTGTTTCTCGCCCTCTGTTTCAGCCCCTCTGTTTCTCACCCTCTGTTTCAGCCCCTCTGTTTCAGCCCCTCTGTTTCTCGCTCTCTGTTTCTGCCCCTCTGTTTCTCGCCCTCTGTTTCAGCCCCTCTGATTCAGCCCCTCTGTTTCTCGCCCTCTGTTTCAGCCCCTCTGTTTCTCGCCCTCTGTTTCAGCCCCTCTGTTTCTTGCCCTCTGTTTCAGCCCCTCTGTTTCAGCCCCTCTGTTTCAGCCCCTCTGTTTCTCGCCTTCTGTTTCAGCCCCTCTGTTTCTCGCCTTCTGTTTCAGCCCCTCTGTTTCTCGCCCTCTGTTTCAGCCCCTCTGTTTCTCGCCCTCTGTTTCAGCCCCTCTATTTCTCGCCCTCTGTTTCAGCCCCTCTGTTTTAGCCCCACTGTTTCAGCCCCTTTGTTTCAGCCCCTCTGTTTCTCGCCCTCTGTTTCAGCCGCTCTGTTTCTCGCCCTCTGTATCAGCCCCTCTGTTTCAGCCCCACTGTTTCAGTCCCTCTGTTTCTCGCCCTCTGTTTCTGGCCGTCTGTTTCAGCCCCTCTGTTTCTCGCTCTCTGTTTCAGCCCCTCTGTTTCAGCCCCTCTGTTTCAGCCCCTCTGTTTCTCGCCCTCTGTTTCAGCCCCTCTGTTTCTTGCCCTCTGTTTCAGCCACTCTGTTTCTCGCCCTCTGTTTCAGCCCCTCTGTTTCAGCCCCTCTGTTTCTCGCCTTCTGTTTCAGCCCCTCTGTTTCTCGCCCTCTGTTTCAGCCCCTCTGTTTCTCGCCCTCTGTTTCAGCCCCTCTATTTCTCGCCCTCTCTTTCAGCCCCTCTGTTTTAGCCCCACTGTTTCAGCCCCTTTGTTTCAGCCCCTCTGTTTCTCGCCCTCTGTTTCAGCCGCTCGGTTTCTCGCCCTCTGTATCAGCCCCACTGTTTCAGCCCCACTGTTTCAGTCCCTCTGTTTCTCGCCCTCTGTTTCTGGCCCTCTGTTTCAGCCCCTCTGTTTCTCGCTCTCTGTTTCAGCCCCTCTGTTTCAGCCCCTCTGTTTCGGCCCCTCTGTTTCTCGCCATCTGTTTCAGCCCCTCTGTTTCTTGCCCTCTGTTTCAGCCTCTCTGTTTCTCGCCCTCTGTTTCAGCCTCTCTGTTTCTCGCCCTCTGTTTCAGCCCCTCTGTTTCAGCCCCTCTGTTTCAGCCCCACTGTTTCAGCCCCTCTGTTTCTCGCCCTCTGTTTCAGCCCCTCTGATTCAGCCCCTCTGTTTCTCGCCCTCTGTTTCAGCCCCTCTGTTTCTCGCCCTCTGTTTCAGCCCCTCTGTTTCAGCCCCTCTGTTTCAGCCCCACTGTTTCTCGCCCTCTGTTTCAGCCCCTCTGTTTCTCGCCCTCTGTTTCAGCCCCTCTGTTTCTCGCCCTCTGTTTCAGCCACTCTGTTTCTCGCCCTCTGTTTCAGCCCCTCTGTTTCAGCCCCTCTGTTTCTCGCCCTCTGTTTCAGCCCCTCTGTTTCTCGCCCTCTGTTTCAGCCCCTCTGTTTCTCGCCCTCTGTTTCAGCCCCTCTGATTCAGCCCCTCTGTTTCAGCCCTTCTGATTCAGCCCCTCTGATTCAGCCCCTCTGTTTCAGCCCCTCTGTTTCAGCCCCTCTGTTTGTCGCACTCTGTTTCTGCCGCTCAGTTTCTCGCCCTCTGTTTCAGCCCCTCTGTTTCTCGCCTTCTGTTTCAGCCCCTCTGATTCAGCCCCTCTGTTTCAGCACTTCTGATTCAGCCCCTCTGATTCAGCCCCTCTGTTTCTCGCCCTCTGTTTCAGCCCCTCTGTTTCAGCCCTTCTGTTTCAGACACTCTGTTTCAGCACCTCTGTTTCTTGCCCTCTGTTTCAGCCCCTCTGTTTCTCGACCTCTGTTTCAGTCCCTCTGTTTCTCGCCATCTGTTTCAGCCCCTCTGTTTCGCGCTCTCTGTTTCAGCCCCTCTGTTTCAGCTCCTCTGTTTCTCGCCCTCTGTTTCTGCCCCTCTGTTTCTCACCCTCTGTTTCAGCCCCTCTGTTTCTCGCCCTCTGTTTCAGCCCCTCTGATTAAGCCCCTCTGTTTCAGCCCCTCTGAATCAGCCCCTCTGACAGCCCCTCTGTTTCAGCCCCTCTGTTTCAGCCCCTCTGTTTCTCGCCCTCTGTTTCAGCCTCTCTGTTTCTCACCCTCTGTTTCACCCCCTCTGTTTCAGCCCCTCTGTTTCTCGCTCTCTGTTTCTGCCCCTCTGTTTCTCGCACTCTGTTTCAGCCCCTCTGATTCAGCCCCTCTGTTTCTCGCCCTCTGTTTCAGCCCCTCTGTTTCTCGCCCTCTGTTTCAGCCCCTCTGTTTCTTGCCCTCTGTTTCAGCCCCTCTGTTTCAGCCCCTCTGTTTCAGCCCCTCTGTTTCTCGCCTTCTGTTTCAGCCCCTCTGTTTCTCGCCTTCTGTTTCAGCCCCTCTGTTTCTCGCCCTCTGTTTCAGCCCCTCTGTTTCTCGCCCTCTGTTTCAACCCCTCTATTTCTCGCCCTCTGTTTCGGCCCCTCTGTTTTAGCCCCACTGTTTCAGCCCCTTTGTTTCAGCCCCTCTGTTTCTCGCCCTCTGTTTCAGCCGCTCTGTTTCTCGCCCTCTGTATCAGCCCCTCTGTTTCAGTCCCAATGTTTCAGTCCCTCTGTTTCTCGCCCTCTGTTTCTAGCTCTCTGTTTCAGCCCCTCTGTTTCTCGCTCTCTGTTTCAGCCCCTCTGTTTCAGCCCCTCTGTTTCAGCCCCTCTGTTTCTCGCCCGCTGTTTCAGCCCCTCTGTTTCTTGCCCTCTGTTTCAGCCACTCTGTTTCTCGCCCTCTGTTTCAGCCTCTCTGTTTCTCGCCCTCTGTTTCAGCCCCTCTGTTTCAGCCCCTCTGTTTCAGCCCCTCTGTTTCAGCCCCTCTGTTTCTCGCCCTCTGTTTCAGCCCCTCTGATTCAGCCCCTCCGTTTCCCGCCCTCAGTTTCAGCCCCTCTGTTTCTCGCCCTCTGTTTCAGCCCCTCTGTTTCAGCCCCTCTGTTTCAGCCCCTCTGTTTCTCGCCCTCTGTTTCAGCCCCTCTGTTTCTCGCCCTCTGTTTCAGCCCCTCTGTTTCAGCCCCTCTGTTTCAGCCCTTCTGATTCAGCCCATCTGATTCAGCCCCTCTGTTTCTCGCCATCTGTTTCAGCCCCTTTGTTTCAGCCCTTCTTTTTCAGCCACTCTGTTTCAGCCCCTCTGTTTCTTGCCCTCTGTTCCAGCCCCTCTGTTTCTCGACCTCTGTTTCAGTCCCTCTGTTTCTCGCCATCTGTTTCAGCCCCTCTGTTTCGCGCTCTCTGTTTCAGCCCCTCTGTTTCAGCCCCTCTGCTTCTCGCCCTCTGTTTCAGCCCCTCTGTTTCTTGCCCTCTGTTTCAGCCACTCTGTTTCTCGCCCTCTGTTTCAGCCTCTCTGTTTCTCGCCCTCTGGTTCAGCCCCTCTGTTTCTCGCCCTCTGTTTCAGCCCCTCTGATTAAGCCCCTCTGTTTCAGCCCCTCTGAATCAGCCCCTCTGATTCAGCCCCACTGTTTCAG
This sequence comes from Chiloscyllium punctatum, assembly GCF_047496795.1. Lineage (NCBI taxonomy): Eukaryota > Metazoa > Chordata > Chondrichthyes > Orectolobiformes > Hemiscylliidae > Chiloscyllium > Chiloscyllium punctatum. Next base: position 7,925,135 of record NW_027309789.1, read on the forward strand.
CCCCTCTGTTTCAGCCCCTCTGTTTCTCGCCCTCTGTTTCAGCCCCTCTGTTTCTCACCCTCTGTTTCAGCCCCTCTGTTTCAGCCCCTCTGTTTCTCCCTCTCTGTTTCAGCCCCTCTGTTTCTCGCCCTCTGTTTCAGCCCCTCTGATTCAGCCCCTCTGTTTCTCGCCCTCTGTTTCAGCCCCTCTGTTTCTCGCCCTCTGTTTCAGCCACTCTGTTTCTCGCCCTCTGTTTCAGCCCCTCTGTTTCAGCCCCTCTGTTTCAGCCCCTCTGTTTCTCGCCCTCTGTTTCAGCCCCTCTGGTTCTCGCCCTCTGTTTCAGCCCCTCTGTTTCTCGCCCTCTGTTTCAGCCCCTCTATTTCTCGACCTCTGTTTCGGCCCCTCTGTTTTAGCCCCACTGTTTCAGCCCCTTTGTTTCAACCCCTCTGTTTCTCGCCCTCTGTTTCAGCCGCTCTGTTTCTCGCCCTCTGTATCAGCCCCTCTGTTTCAGCCCCACTGTTTCAGTCCCTCTGTTTCTCGCCCTCTGTTTCTGGCCCTCTGTTTCAGCCCCTCTGTTTCTCGCTCTCTGTTTCAGCCCCTCTGTTTCAGCCCCTCTGTTTCAGCCCCTCTGTTTCAGCCCCTCTGTTTCTCGCCCTCTGTTTCAGCCCCTCTGTTTCTTGCCCTCTGTTTCAGCAACTCTGTTTCTCGCCGTCTGTTTCAGCCTCCCTGTTTCTCGCCCTCTGTTTCAGCCCCTCTGTTTCAGCCCCTCTGTTTCAGCCCCTCTGTTTCAGCCCCTCTGTTTCTCGCCCTCTGTTTCAGCCCCTCTGATTCAGCCCCTCTGTTTCTCGCCCTCTGTTTCAGCTCCTCTGTTTCTCGCCCTCTGTTTCAGCCCCTCTGTTTCAGCCCCTCTGTTTCAGCCCCTCTGTTTCATACCCTCTGTTTCTCGCCCTCTGTTTCAGCCCCTCTGTTTCTCGCCCTCTGTTTCAGCCCCTATGTTTCTCGCCCTCTGTTTCAGCCCCTCTGTTTCTCGCCCTCTGTTTCAGCCCCTCTATTTTAGCCCGACTGTTTCAGCCCCTTTGTTTCAGCCCACTGTTTCTCGCCCTCTTTTTCAGCCGCTCTGTTTCTGGCCCTCTGTTTCAGCCCCTCTGTTTGTTGCTCTGTTTCAGCCCCTCTGTTTCCGCCCCTCTGTTTCAGCCCCTCTGTTTCAGCCCCTTTGTTTCTCTCCCTCTGTTTCAGCCCCTCTGTTTCTTGCCCTCTGTTTCAGCCACTCTGTTTCTCGCCCTCTGTTTCAGCCACTCTGTTTCTCGCCCTCTGTTTCAGCCCCTCTGTTTCAGCCCCTCTGTTTCAGCCCCTCTGTTTCAGCCCCTCTGTTTCTCGCCCTCTGTTTCAGCCCCTCTGTTTCTCGCCCTCTGTTTCAGCCCCTCTGTTTCTCGCCCTCTGTTTCAGCCCCTCTGATTCAGCCCCTCTGTTTCAGCCCTTCTGATTCAGCCCCTCTGATTCAGCCCCTCTGTTTCAGCCCCTCTGTTTCAGCCCCTCTGTTTGTCGCACTCTGTTTCTGCCCCTCAGTTTCTCGCCCTCTGATTCAGCCCCTCTGTTTCTCGCCTTCTGTTTCAGCCCCTCTGATTCAGCCCCTCTGTTTCAGCATTTCTGATTCAGCCCCTCTGATTCAGCCCCGCTGTTTCTCGCACTCTGTTTCAGCCCCTCTGTTTCAGCCTTTCTGTTTCAGCCACTCTGTTTCAGCCCCTCTGTTTCTTGCCCTCTGTTTCAGCCCCTCTGTTTCTTGACCTCTGTTTCAGTCCCTCTGTTTCTCGCCATCTGTTCCAGCCCCTCTGTTTCGCGCTCTCTGTTTCAGCCCCTCTGTTTCAGCTCCTCTGTTTCTCGCCTTCTGTTTCTGCCCCTCTGTTTCTCGCCCTCTGTTTCAGCCCCTCTGTTTCTCGCCCTCTGTTTCAGCCCCTCTGTTTCTCACCCTCTGTTTCAGCCCCTCTGTTTCAGCCCCTCTGTTTCTCGCTCTCTGTTTCTGCCCCTCTGTTTCTCGCCCTCTGTTTCAGCCCCTCTGATTCAGCCCCTCTGTTTCTCGCCCTCTGTTTCAGCCCCTCTGTTTCTCGCCCTCTGTTTCAGCCCCTCTGTTTCTTGCCCTCTGTTTCAGCCCCTCTGTTTCAGCCCCTCTGTTTCAGCCCCTCTGTTTCTCGCCTTCTGTTTCAGCCCCTCTGTTTCTCGCCTTCTGTTTCAGCCCCTCTGTTTCTCGCCCTCTGTTTCAGCCCCTCTGTTTCTCGCCCTCTGTTTCAGCCCCTCTATTTCTCGCCCTCTGTTTCAGCCCCTCTGTTTTAGCCCCACTGTTTCAGCCCCTTTGTTTCAGCCCCTCTGTTTCTCGCCCTCTGTTTCAGCCGCTCTGTTTCTCGCCCTCTGTATCAGCCCCTCTGATTCAGCCCCACTGTTTCAGTCCCTCTGTTTCTCGCCCTCTGTTTCTGGCCGTCTGTTTCAGCCCCTCTGTTTCTCGCTCTCTGTTTCAGCCCCTCTGTTTCAGCCCCTCTGTTTCTCGCCCTCTGTTTCAGCCCCTCTGTTTCTTGCCCTCTGTTTCAGCCACTCTGTTTCTCGCCCTCTGTTTCAGCCTCTCTGTTTCTCGCCCTCTGTTTCAGCCCCTCTGTTTCAGCCCCTCTGTTTCAGCCCCTCTGTTTCAGCCCCTCTGTTTCTCGCCCTCTGTTTCAGCCCCTCTGATTCAGCCCCTCCGTTTCTCGCCCTCTGTTTCAGCCCCTCTGTTTCTCGCCCTCTGTTTCAGCCCCTCTGTTTCAGCCCCTCTGTTTCAGCCCCTCTGTTTCTCGCCCTCTGTTTCAGCCCCTCTGTTTCTCGCCCTCTGTTTCAGCCCCTCTGTTTCAGCCCCTCTGTTTCAGCCCTTCTGATTCAGCCCCTCTGATTCAGCCCCTCTGTTTCTCGCCATCTGTTTCAGCCCCTTTGTTTCAGCCCTTCTTTTTCAGCCACTCTGTTTCAGCACCTCTGTTTCTTGCCCTCTGTTTCAGCCCCTCTGTTTCTCGACCTCTGTTTCAGTCCCTCTGTTTCTCGCCATCTGTTTCAGCCCCTCTGTTTCGTGCTCTCTGTTTCAGCCCCTCTGTTTCAGCTCCTCTGTTTCTCGCCCTCTGTTTCTGCCCCTCTGTTTCTCGCCCTCTGGTCCAGCCCCTCTGTTTCTCGCCCTCTGTTTCAGCCCCTCTGATTAAGCCCCTCTGTTTCAGCCCCTCTGAATCAGCCCCTCTGATTCAGCCCCACTGTTTCAGCCCCTCTGTTTCAGCCCCTCTGTTTCTCGCCCTCTGTTTCAGCCCCTCTGTTTCTCACCCTCTGTTTCAGCCCCTCTGTTTCAGCCCCTCTGTTTCTCCCTCTCTGTTTCAGCCCCGCTGTTTCTCGCCCTCTGTTTCAGCCCCTCTGATTCAGCCCCTCTGTTTCTCGCCCTCTGTTTCAGCCCCTCTGTTTCTCGCCCTCTGTTTCAGCCCCTCTGTTTCTCGCCCTCTGTTTCAGCCCCTCTGTTTCAGCCCCTCTGTTTCAGCCCCTCTGTTTCTCGCCTTCTGTTTCAGCCCCTCTGTTTCTCGCCCTCTGTTTCAGCCCCTCTGTTTCTCGCCCTCTGTTTCAGCCCCTCTATTTCTCGCCCTCTGTTTCAGCCTCTCTGTTTTAGCCCCACTGTTTCAGCCCCTTTGTTTCAACCCCTCTGTTACTCGCCCTCTGTTTCAGCCGCTCTGTTTCTCGCCCTCTGTATCAGCCCCTCTGTTTCAGCCCCACTGTTTCAGTCCCTCTGTTTCTCGCCCTCTGTTTCTGGCCCTGTGTTTCAGCCCCTCTGTTTCTCGCTCTCTGTTTCAGCCCCTCTGTTTCAGCCCCTCTGTTTCAGCCACTCTGTTTCAGCCCCTCTGTTTCTCGCCCTCTGTTTCAGTCCCTCTGTTTCTTGCCCTCTGTTTCAGCAACTCTGTTTCTCGCCCTCTGTTTGTCGCTCTCTGTTTCAGCCCCTCTGTTTCCGCCCCTCTGTTTCAGCCCCTCTGTTTCAGCCCCTCTGTTTCTCGCCCTCTGTTTCAGCCCCTCTGTTTCTTGCCCTCTGTTTCAGCCACTCTGTTTCTCGCCCTCTGTTTCAGCCACTCTGTTTCTCGCCCTCTGTTTCAGCCCCTCTGTTTCAGCCCCTCTGTTTCAGCCCCTCTGTTTCAGCCCCTCTGTTTCTCGCCCTCTGTTTCAGCCCCTCTGTTTCTCACCCTGTGTTTCAGCCTCTCTGTTTATCGCCCTCTGTTTCAGCCCCACTGTTTCAGCCCCTCTGTTTCAGCCCCTTTGTTTCAGCCACTCTGTTTCTCGCCCTCTGTTTCAGCCCCTCTGTTTCTCGCCCTCTGTATCAGGCGCTTTGTTTCAGCCCCTTTGTTTCAGACCCTCTTTTTCAGCCCCTCTGTTTCTCGCCCTCTGTTTCTCGCCCTCTGTTTCAGCCCCTCTGTTTCTCGCCCTCTGTTTCAGTCCCTCTGTTTCATCCCATCTGATTCAGCCCGTCTGATTCAGCCCCTCTGTTTCTCGCCCTCTGTTTCAGCCACACTGTTTCAGCCCCTGTGTTTCTTGCCCTCTGTTTCAGCCCCTCTGTTTCTCGCCCTCTGTTTCAGCCCCTCTGTTTCTCGCCCTCTGTTTCAGTCCCTCTGTTTCATCCCATCTGATTCAGCCCGTCTGATTCAGCCCCTCTGTTTCTCGCCCTCTGTTTCAGCCACACTGTTTCAGCCCCTGTGTTTCTTGCCCTCTGTTTCAGCCCCTCTGTTTCTCGCCCTCTGTTTCAGCCCCTGTGTTTCTTGCCCTCTGTTTCAGCCCCTCTGTTTCTCGCCCTCTGTTTCAGCCCCTCTGTTTCTGCCCCTCTGTTTCAGCCCCTCTGTTTCTCGCCCTCTGTTTCAGCCCCTCTGTTTCTTGCCCTCTGTTTCAGCCACTCTGTTTCTCGCCCTCTGTTTCAGCCACTCTGTTTCTCGCCCTCTGTTTCAGCCCCTCTGTTTCAGCCCCTCTGTTTCAGCCCCTCTGTTTCAGCCCCTCTGTTTCTCGCCCTCTGTTTCAGCCCCTCTGTTTCTCACTCTGTGTTTCAGCCTCTCTGTTTATCGCCCTCTGTTTCAGCCCCACTGTTTCAGCCCCTCTGTTTCAGCCCCTTTGTTTCAGCCACTCTGTTTCTCGCCCTCTGTTTCAGCCCCTCTGTTTCTCGCCCTCTGTATCAGGCGCTTTGTTTCAGCCCCTTTGTTTCAGCCCCTCTTTTTCAGCCCCTCTGTTTCTCGCACTCTGTTTCTCGCCCTCTGTTTCAGCCCCTCTGTTTCTCGCCCTCTGTTTCAGTCCCTCTGTTTCATCCCATCTGATTCAGCCCGTCTGATTCAGCCCCTCTGTTTCTCGCCCTCTGTTTCAGCCACACTGTTTCAGCCCCTGTGTTTCTTGCCCTCTGTTTCAGCCCCTCTGTTTCTCGCCCTCTGTTTCAGCCCCTCTGTTTCTCGCCCTCTGTTTCAGCCCCTCTGTTTCTCGCCCTCTGTTTCAGTCCGTCTGTTTCTCGCCCTCTGTTTCAGCCCCTCTGATTCAGCCCCTCTGTTTCTCGCCCTCTGTTTCAGCCCCTCTGTTTCTCGCCCTCTGTTTCAGCCACTCTGTTTCTCGCCCTCTGTTTCAGCCCCTCTGTTTCAGCCCCTCTGTTTCAGCCCCTCTGTTTCTCGCCCTCTGTTTCAGCCCCTCTGGTTCTCGCCCTCTGTTTCAGCCCCTCTGTTTCTCGCCCTCTGTTTCAGCCCCTCTATTTCTCGACCTCTGTTTCGGCCCCTCTGTTTTAGCCCCACTGTTTCAGCCCCTTTGTTTCAACCCCTCTGTTTCTCGCCCTCTGTTTCAGCCGCTCTGTTTCTCGCCCTCTGTATCAGCCCCTCTGTTTCAGCCCCACTGTTTCAGTCCCTCTGTTTCTCGCCCTCTGTTTCTGGCCCTCTGTTTCAGCCCCTCTGTTTCTCGCTCTCTGTTTCAGCCCCTCTGTTTCAGCCCCTCTGTTTCAGCCCCTCTGTTTCAGCCCCTCTGTTTCTCGCCCTCTGTTTCAGCCCCTCTGTTTCTTGCCCTCTGTTTCAGCAACTCTGTTTCTCGCCGTCTGTTTCAGCCTCCCTGTTTCTCGCCCTCTGTTTCAGCCCCTCTGTTTCAGCCCCTCTGTTTCAGCCCCTCTGTTTCAGCCCCTCTGTTTCTCGCCCTCTGTTTCAGCCCCTCTGATTCAGCCCCTCTGTTTCTCGCCCTCTGTTTCAGCTCCTCTGTTTCTCGCCCTCTGTTTCAGCCCCTCTGTTTCTCGCCCTCTGTTTCAGCCCCTCTGTTTCAGCCCCTCTGTTTCTCGCCCTCTGTTTCAGCCCCTCTGTTTCTCGCCCTCTGTTTCAGCCCCTATGTTTCTCGCCCTCTGTTTCAGCCCCTCTGTTTCTCGCCCTCTGTTTCAGCCCCTCTATTTTAGCCCGACTGTTTCAGCCCCTTTGTTTCAGCCGACTGTTTCTCGCCCTCTTTTTCAGCCGCTCTGTTTCTGGCCCTCTGTTTCAGCCCCTCTGTTTGTTGCTCTGTTTCAGCCCCTCTGTTTCCGCCCCTCTGTTTCAGCCCCTCTGATTAAGCCCCTCTGTTTCAGCCCCTCTGAATCAGCCCCTCTGATTCAGCCCCACTGTTTCAGCCCCTCTGTTTCAGCCCCTCTGTTTCTCGCCCTCTGTTTCAGCCCCTCTGTTTCGCGCTCTCTGTTTCAGCCCCTCTGTTTCAGCCCCTCTGCTTCTCGCCCTCTGTTTCAGCCCCTCTGTTTCTTGCCCTCTGTTTCAGCCACTCTGTTTCTCGCCCTCTGTTTCAGCCTCTCTGTTTCTCGCCCTCTGGTTCAGCCCCTCTGTTTCTCGCCCTCTGTTTCAGCCCCTCTGATTAAGCCCCTCTGTTTCAGCCCCTCTGAATCAGCCCCTCTGATTCAGCCCCACTGTTTCAGCCCCTCTGTTTCAGCCCCTCTGTTTCTCGCCCTCTGTTTCAGCCCCTCTGTTTCTCACCCTCTGTTTCAGCCCCTCTGTTTCAGCCCCTCTGTTTCTCCCTCTCTGTTTCAGCCCCTCTGTTTCTCGCCCTCTGTTTCAGCCCCTCTGATTCAGCCCCTCTGTTTCTCGCCCTCTGTTTCAGCCCCTCTGTTTCTCGCCCTCTGTTTCAGCCACTCTGTTTCTCGCCCTCTGTTTCAGCCCCTCTGTTTCAGCCCCTCTGTTTCAGCCCCTCTGTTTCTCGCCCTCTGTTTCAGCCCCTCTGGTTCTCGCCCTCTGTTTCAGCCCCTCTGTTTCTCGCCCTCTGTTTCAGCCCCTCTATTTCTCGACCTCTGTTTCGGCCCCTCTGTTTTAGCCCCACTGTTTCAGCCCCTTTGTTTCAACCCCTCTGTTTCTCGCCCTCTGTTTCAGCCGCTCTGTTTCTCGCCCTCTGTATCAGCCCCTCTGTTTCAGCCCCACTGTTTCAGTCCCTCTGTTTCTCGCCCTCTGTTTCTGGCCCTCTGTTTCAGCCCCTCTGTTTCTCGCTCTCTGTTTCAGCCCCTCTGTTTCAGCCCCTCTGTTTCAGCCCCTCTGTTTCAGCCCCTCTGTTTCTCGCCCTCTGTTTCAGCCCCTCTGTTTCTTGCCCTCTGTTTCAGCAACTCTGTTTCTCGCCGTCTGTTTCAGCCTCCCTGTTTCTCGCCCTCTGTTTCAGCCCCTCTGTTTCAGCCCCTCTGTTTCAGCCCCTCTGTTTCAGCCCCTCTGTTTCTCGCCCTCTGTTTCAGCCCCTCTGATTCAGCCCCTCTGTTTCTCGCCCTCTGTTTCAGCTCCTCTGTTTCTCGCCCTCTGTTTCAGCCCCTCTGTTTCAGCCCCTCTGTTTCAGCCCCTCTGTTTCATCCCCTCTGTTTCTCGCCCTCTGTTTCAGCCCCTCTGTTTCTCGCCCTCTGTTTCAGCCCCTATGTTTCTCGCCCTCTGTTTCAGCCCCTCTGTTTCTCGCCCTCTGTTTCAGCCCCTCTATTTTAGCCCGACTGTTTCAGCCCCTTTGTTTCAGCCCACTGTTTCTCGCCCTCTTTTTCAGCCGCTCTGTTTCTGGCCCTCTGTTTCAGCCCCTCTGTTTGTTGCTCTGTTTCAGCCCCTCTGTTTCCGCCCCTCTGTTTCAGCCCCTCTGATTAAGCCCCTCTGTTTCAGCCCCTCTGAATCAGCCCCTCTGATTCAGCCCCACTGTTTCAGCCCCTCTGTTTCAGCCCCTCTGTTTCTCGCCCTCTGTTTCAGCCCCTCTGTTTCTCACCCTCTGTTTCAGCCCCTCTGTTTCAGCCCCTCTGTTTCTCCCTCTCTGTTTCAGCCCCGCTGTTTCTCGCCCTCTGTTTCAGCCCCTCTGATTCAGCCCCTCTGTTTCTCGCCCTCTGTTTCAGCCCCTCTGTTTCTCGCCCTCTGTTTCAGCCCCTCTGTTTCTCGCCCTTTGTTTCAGCCCCTCTGTTTCAGCCCCTCTGTTTCAGCCCCTCTGTTTCTCGCCTTCTGTTTCAGCCCCTCTGTTTCTCGCCCTCTGTTTCAGCCCCTCTGTTTCTCGCCCTCTGTTTCAGCCCCTCTATTTCTCGCCCTCTGTTTCAGCCTCTCTGTTTTAGCCCCACTGTTTCAGCCCCTTTGTTTCAACCCCTCTGTTACTCGCCCTCTGTTTCAGCCGCTCTGTTTCTCGCCCTCTGTATCAGCCCCTCTGTTTCAGCCCCACTGTTTCAGTCCCTCTGTTTCTCGCCCTCTGTTTCTGGCCCTGTGTTTCAGCCCCTCTGTTTCTCGCTCTCTGTTTCAGCCCCTCTGTTTCAGCCCCTCTGTTTCAGCCACTCTGTTTCAGCCCCTCTGTTTCTCGCCCTCTGTTTCAGTCCCTCTGTTTCTTGCCCTCTGTTTCAGCAACTCTGTTTCTCGCCCTCTGTTTGTCGCTCTCTGTTTCAGCCCCTCTGTTTCCGCCCCTCTGTTTCAGCCCCTCTGTTTCAGCCCCTCTGTTTCTCGCCCTCTGTTTCAGCCCCTCTGTTTCTTGCCCTCTGTTTCAGCCACTCTGTTTCTCGCCCTCTGTTTCAGCCACTCTGTTTCTCGCCCTCTGTTTCAGCCCCTCTGTTTCAGCCCCTCTGTTTCAGCCCCTCTGTTTCAGCCCCTCTGTTTCTCGCCCTCTGTTTCAGCCCCTCTGTTTCTCACCCTGTGTTTCAGCCTCTCTGTTTATCGCCCTCTGTTTCAGCCCCACTGTTTCAGCCCCTCTGTTTCAGCCCCTTTGTTTCAGCCACTCTGTTTCTCGCCCTCTGTTTCAGCCCCTCTGTTTCTCGCCCTCTGTATCAGGCGCTTTGTTTCAGCCCCTTTGTTTCAGACCCTCTTTTTCAGCCCCTCTGTTTCTCGCCCTCTGTTTCTCGCCCTCTGTTTCAGCCCCTCTGTTTCTCGCCCTCTGTTTCAGTCCCTCTGTTTCATCCCATCTGATTCAGCCCGTCTGATTCAGCCCCTCTGTTTCTCGCCCTCTGTTTCAGCCACACTGTTTCAGCCCCTGTGTTTCTTGCCCTCTGTTTCAGCCCCTCTGTTTCTCGCCCTCTGTTTCAGCCCCTCTGTTTCTCGCCCTCTGTTTCAGTCCCTCTGTTTCATCCCATCTGATTCAGCCCGTCTGATTCAGCCCCTCTGTTTCTCGCCCTCTGTTTCAGCCACACTGTTTCAGCCCCTGTGTTTCTTGCCCTCTGTTTCAGCCCCTCTGTTTCTCGCCCTCTGTTTCAGCCCCTGTGTTTCTTGCCCTCTGTTTCAGCCCCTCTGTTTCTCGCCCTCTGTTTCAGCCCCTCTGTTTCTGCCCCTCTGTTTCAGCCCCTCTGTTTCTCGCCCTCTGTTTCAGCCCCTCTGTTTCTTGCCCTCTGTTTCAGCCACTCTGTTTCTCGCCCTCTGTTTCAGCCACTCTGTTTCTCGCCCTCTGTTTCAGCCCCTCTGTTTCAGCCCCTCTGTTTCAGCCCCTCTGTTTCAGCCCCTCTGTTTCTCGCCCTCTGTTTCAGCCCCTCTGTTTCTCACTCTGTGTTTCAGCCTCTCTGTTTATCGCCCTCTGTTTCAGCCCCACTGTTTCAGCCCCTCTGTTTCAGCCCCTTTGTTTCAGCCACTCTGTTTCTCGCCCTCTGTTTCAGCCCCTCTGTTTCTCGCCCTCTGTATCAGGCGCTTTGTTTCAGCCCCTTTGTTTCAGCCCCTCTTTTTCAGCCCCTCTGTTTCTCGCACTCTGTTTCTCGCCCTCTGTTTCAGCCCCTCTGTTTCTCGCCCTCTGTTTCAGTCCCTCTGTTTCATCCCATCTGATTCAGCCCGTCTGATTCAGCCCCTCTGTTTCTCGCCCTCTGTTTCAGCCACACTGTTTCAGCCCCTGTGTTTCTTGCCCTCTGTTTCAGCCCCTCTGTTTCTCGCCCTCTGTTTCAGCCCCTCTGTTTCTCGCCCTCTGTTTCAGCCCCTCTGTTTCTCGCCCTCTGTTTCAGTCCGTCTGTTTCGCGCTCTCTGTTTCAGCACCTTTGTTTCAGTCACTCTGTTTCTCGCCCTCTGTTTCTGCCCGTCTGTTTCTCGCCCTCTGTTTCAGCCCCTCTGTTTCAGACCCTCTGTTTCAGTACCTCTGTTTCTCGCCCTCTGTTTCTCGCCCTCTGTTTCAGCCCCTCTGTTTCTCGCCCTCTGTTTCAGCCCCTCTGTTTCTCGCCCTCTGTTTCAGCCCCTCTGTTTCAGCCCCTCTGTTTCAGCCCCTCTGTTTCAGCCCCTCTGTTTCTCGCCCTCTGTTTCAGTCCCTCTGATTCAGCCCCTCTGTTTCTCGCCCTCTGTTTCAGCCCCTCTGTTTCTCGCACTCTGTTTCAGCCCCTCTGTTTTAGCCCCACTGTTTCAGCCCCTTTGTTTCAACCCCTCTGTTACTCGCCCTCTGTTTCAGCCGCTCTGTTTCTCGCCCTCTGTATCAGCCCCTCTGTTTCAGCCCCACTGTTTCAGTCCCTCTGTTTCTCGCCCTCTGTTTCTGGCCCTGTGTTTCAGCCCCTCTGTTTCTCGCTCTCTGTTTCAGCCCCTCTGTTTCAGCCCCTCTGTTTCAGCCACTCTGTTTCAGCCCCTCTGTTTCTCGCCCTCTGTTTCAGTCCCTCTGTTTCTTGCCCTCTGTTTCAGCAACTCTGTTTCTCGCCCTCTGTTTGTCGCTCTCTGTTTCAGCCCCTCTGTTTCCGCCCCTCTGTTTCAGCCCCTCTGTTTCAGCCCCTCTGTTTCTCGCCCTCTGTTTCAGCCCCTCTGTTTCTTGCCCTCTGTTTCAGCCACTCTGTTTCTCGCCCTCTGTTTCAGCCACTCTGTTTCTCGCCCTCTGTTTCAGCCCCTCTGTTTCAGCCCCTCTGTTTCAGCCCCTCTGTTTCAGCCCCTCTGTTTCTCGCCCACTGTTTCAGCCCCTCTGTTTCTCACCCTGTGTTTCAGCCTCTCTGTTTATCGCCCTCTGTTTCAGCCCCACTGTTTCAGCCCCTCTGTTTCAGCCCCTTTGTTTCAGCCACTCTGTTTCTCGCCCTCTGTTTCAGCCCCTCTGTTTCTCGCCCTCTGTATCAGGCGCTTTGTTTCAGCCCCTTTGTTTCAGACCCTCTTTTTCAGCCCCTCTGTTTCTCGCCCTCTGTTTCTCGCCCTCTGTTTCAGCCCCTCTGTTTCTCGCCCTCTGTTTCAGTCCCTCTGTTTCATCCCATCTGATTCAGCCCGTCTGATTCAGCCCCTCTGTTTCTCGCCCTCTGTTTCAGCCACACTGTTTCAGCCCCTGTGTTTCTTGCCCTCTGTTTCAGCCCCTCTGTTTCTCGCCCTCTGTTTCAGCCCCTCTGTTTCTCGCCCTCTGTTTCAGTCCCTCTGTTTCATCCCATCTGATTCAGCCCGTCTGATTCAGCCCCTCTGTTTCTCGCCCTCTGTTTCAGCCACACTGTTTCAGCCCCTGTGTTTCTTGCCCTCTGTTTCAGCCCCTCTGTTTCTCGCCCTCTGTTTCAGCCCCTGTGTTTCTTGCCCTCTGTTTCAGCCCCTCTGTTTCTCGCCCTCTGTTTCAGCCCCTCTGTTTCTCGCCCTTTGTTTCAGCCCCTCTGTTTCAGCCCCTCTGTTTCAGCCCCTCTGTTTCTCGCCTTCTGTTTCAGCCCCTCTGTTTCTCGCCCTCTGTTTCAGCCCCTCTGTTTCTCGCCCTCTGTTTCAGCCCCTCTATTTCTCGCCCTCTGTTTCAGCCTCTCTGTTTTAGCCCCACTGTTTCAGCCCCTTTGTTTCAACCCCTCTGTTACTCGCCCTCTGTTTCAGCCGCTCTGTTTCTCGCCCTCTGTATCAGCCCCTCTGTTTCAGCCCCACTGTTTCAGTCCCTCTGTTTCTCGCCCTCTGTTTCTGGCCCTGTGTTTCAGCCCCTCTGTTTCTCGCTCTCTGTTTCAGCCCCTCTGTTTCAGCCCCTCTGTTTCAGCCACTCTGTTTCAGCCCCTCTGTTTCTCGCCCTCTGTTTCAGTCCCTCTGTTTCTTGCCCTCTGTTTCAGCAACTCTGTTTCTCGCCCTCTGTTTGTCGCTCTCTGTTTCAGCCCCTCTGTTTCCGCCCCTCTGTTTCAGCCCCTCTGTTTCAGCCCCTCTGTTTCTCGCCCTCTGTTTCAGCCCCTCTGTTTCTTGCCCTCTGTTTCAGCCACTCTGTTTCTCGCCCTCTGTTTCAGCCACTCTGTTTCTCGCCCTCTGTTTCAGCCCCTCTGTTTCAGCCCCTCTGTTTCAGCCCCTCTGTTTCAGCCCCTCTGTTTCTCGCCCTCTGTTTCAGCCCCTCTGTTTCTCACCCTGTGTTTCAGCCTCTCTGTTTATCGCCCTCTGTTTCAGCCCCACTGTTTCAGCCCCTCTGTTTCAGCCCCTTTGTTTCAGCCACTCTGTTTCTCGCCCTCTGTTTCAGCCCCTCTGTTTCTCGCCCTCTGTATCAGGCGCTTTGTTTCAGCCCCTTTGTTTCAGACCCTCTTTTTCAGCCCCTCTGTTTCTCGCCCTCTGTTTCTCGCCCTCTGTTTCAGCCCCTCTGTTTCTCGCCCTCTGTTTCAGTCCCTCTGTTTCATCCCATCTGATTCAGCCCGTCTGATTCAGCCCCTCTGTTTCTCGCCCTCTGTTTCAGCCACACTGTTTCAGCCCCTGTGTTTCTTGCCCTCTGTTTCAGCCCCTCTGTTTCTCGCCCTCTGTTTCAGCCCCTCTGTTTCTCGCCCTCTGTTTCAGTCCCTCTGTTTCATCCCATCTGATTCAGCCCGTCTGATTCAGCCCCTCTGTTTCTCGCCCTCTGTTTCAGCCACACTGTTTCAGCCCCTGTGTTTCTTGCCCTCTGTTTCAGCCCCTCTGTTTCTCGCCCTCTGTTTCAGCCCCTGTGTTTCTTGCCCTCTGTTTCAGCCCCTCTGTTTCTCGCCCTCTGTTTCAGCCCCTCTGTTTCTGCCCCTCTGTTTCAGCCCCTCTGTTTCTCGCCCTCTGTTTCAGCCCCTCTGTTTCTTGCCCTCTGTTTCAGCCACTCTGTTTCTCGCCCTCTGTTTCAGCCACTCTGTTTCTCGCCCTCTGTTTCAGCCCCTCTGTTTCAGCCCCTCTGTTTCAGCCCCTCTGTTTCAGCCCCTCTGTTTCTCGCCCTCTGTTTCAGCCCCTCTGTTTCTCACTCTGTGTTTCAGCCTCTCTGTTTATCGCCCTCTGTTTCAGCCCCACTGTTTCAGCCCCTCTGTTTCAGCCCCTTTGTTTCAGCCACTCTGTTTCTCGCCCTCTGTTTCAGCCCCTCTGTTTCTCGCCCTCTGTATCAGGCGCTTTGTTTCAGCCCCTTTGTTTCAGCCCCTCTTTTTCAGCCCCTCTGTTTCTCGCACTCTGTTTCTCGCCCTCTGTTTCAGCCCCTCTGTTTCTCGCCCTCTGTTTCAGTCCCTCTGTTTCATCCCATCTGATTCAGCCCGTCTGATTCAGCCCCTCTGTTTCTCGCCCTCTGTTTCAGCCACACTGTTTCAGCCCCTGTGTTTCTTGCCCTCTGTTTCAGCCCCTCTGTTTCTCGCCCTCTGTTTCAGCCCCTCTGTTTCTCGCCCTCTGTTTCAGCCCCTCTGTTTCTCGCCCTCTGTTTCAGTCCGTCTGTTTCGCGCTCTCTGTTTCAGCACCTTTGTTTCAGTCACTCTGTTTCTCGCCCTCTGTTTCTGCCCGTCTGTTTCTCGCCCTCTGTTTCAGCCCCTCTGTTTCAGACCCTCTGTTTCAGTACCTCTGTTTCTCGCCCTCTGTTTCTCGCCCTCTGTTTCAGCCCCTCTGTTTCTCGCCCTCTGTTTCAGCCCCTCTGTTTCTCGCCCTCTGTTTCAGCCCCTCTGTTTCAGCCCCTCTGTTTCAGCCCCTCTGTTTCAGCCCCTCTGTTTCTCGCCCTCTGTTTCAGTCCCTCTGATTCAGCCCCTCTGTTTCTCGCCCTCTGTTTCAGCCCCTCTGTTTCTCGCACTCTGTTTCAGCCCCTCTGTTTTAGCCCCACTGTTTCAGCCCCTTTGTTTCAACCCCTCTGTTACTCGCCCTCTGTTTCAGCCGCTCTGTTTCTCGCCCTCTGTATCAGCCCCTCTGTTTCAGCCCCACTGTTTCAGTCCCTCTGTTTCTCGCCCTCTGTTTCTGGCCCTGTGTTTCAGCCCCTCTGTTTCTCGCTCTCTGTTTCAGCCCCTCTGTTTCAGCCCCTCTGTTTCAGCCACTCTGTTTCAGCCCCTCTGTTTCTCGCCCTCTGTTTCAGTCCCTCTGTTTCTTGCCCTCTGTTTCAGCAACTCTGTTTCTCGCCCTCTGTTTGTCGCTCTCTGTTTCAGCCCCTCTGTTTCCGCCCCTCTGTTTCAGCCCCTCTGTTTCAGCCCCTCTGTTTCTCGCCCTCTGTTTCAGCCCCTCTGTTTCTTGCCCTCTGTTTCAGCCACTCTGTTTCTCGCCCTCTGTTTCAGCCACTCTGTTTCTCGCCCTCTGTTTCAGCCCCTCTGTTTCAGCCCCTCTGTTTCAGCCCCTCTGTTTCAGCCCCTCTGTTTCTCGCCCACTGTTTCAGCCCCTCTGTTTCTCACCCTGTGTTTCAGCCTCTCTGTTTATCGCCCTCTGTTTCAGCCCCACTGTTTCAGCCCCTCTGTTTCAGCCCCTTTGTTTCAGCCACTCTGTTTCTCGCCCTCTGTTTCAGCCCCTCTGTTTCTCGCCCTCTGTATCAGGCGCTTTGTTTCAGCCCCTTTGTTTCAGACCCTCTTTTTCAGCCCCTCTGTTTCTCGCCCTCTGTTTCTCGCCCTCTGTTTCAGCCCCTCTGTTTCTCGCCCTCTGTTTCAGTCCCTCTGTTTCATCCCATCTGATTCAGCCCGTCTGATTCAGCCCCTCTGTTTCTCGCCCTCTGTTTCAGCCACACTGTTTCAGCCCCTGTGTTTCTTGCCCTCTGTTTCAGCCCCTCTGTTTCTCGCCCTCTGTTTCAGCCCCTCTGTTTCTCGCCCTCTGTTTCAGTCCCTCTGTTTCATCCCATCTGATTCAGCCCGTCTGATTCAGCCCCTCTGTTTCTCGCCCTCTGTTTCAGCCACACTGTTTCAGCCCCTGTGTTTCTTGCCCTCTGTTTCAGCCCCTCTGTTTCTCGCCCTCTGTTTCAGCCCCTGTGTTTCTTGCCCTCTGTTTCAGCCCCTCTGTTTCTCGCCCTCTGTTTCAGCCCCTCTGTTTCTGCCCCTCTGTTTCAGCCCCTCTGTTTCTCGCCCTCTGTTTCAGCCCCTCTGTTTCTTGCCCTCTGTTTCAGCCACTCTGTTTCTCGCCCTCTGTTTCAGCCACTCTGTTTCTCGCCCTCTGTTTCAGCCCCTCTGTTTCAGCCCCTCTGTTTCAGCCCCTCTGTTTCAGCCCCTCTGTTTCTCGCCCTCTGTTTCAGCCCCTCTGTTTCTCACTCTGTGTTTCAGCCTCTCTGTTTATCGCCCTCTGTTTCAGCCCCACTGTTTCAGCCCCTCTGTTTCAGCCCCTTTGTTTCAGCCACTCTGTTTCTCGCCCTCTGTTTCAGCCCCTCTGTTTCTCGCCCTCTGTATCAGGCGCTTTGTTTCAGCCCCTTTGTTTCAGCCCCTCTTTTTCAGCCCCTCTGTTTCTCGCACTCTGTTTCTCGCCCTCTGTTTCAGCCCCTCTGTTTCTCGCCCTCTGTTTCAGTCCCTCTGTTTCATCCCATCTGATTCAGCCCGTCTGATTCAGCCCCTCTGTTTCTCGCCCTCTGTTTCAGCCACACTGTTTCAGCCCCTGTGTTTCTTGCCCTCTGTTTCAGCCCCTCTGTTTCTCGCCCTCTGTTTCAGCCCCTCTGTTTCTCGCCCTCTGTTTCAGCCCCTCTGTTTCTCGCCCTCTGTTTCAGTCCGTCTGTTTCGCGCTCTCTGTTTCAGCACCTTTGTTTCAGTCACTCTGTTTCTCGCCCTCTGTTTCTGCCCGTCTGTTTCTCGCCCTCTGTTTCAGCCCCTCTGTTTCAGACCCTCTGTTTCAGTACCTCTGTTTCTCGCCCTCTGTTTCTCGCCCTCTGTTTCAGCCCCTCTGTTTCTCGCCCTCTGTTTCAGCCCCTCTGTTTCTCGCCCTCTGTTTCAGCCCCTCTGTTTCAGCCCCTCTGTTTCAGCCCCTCTGTTTCAGCCCCTCTGTTTCTCGCCCTCTGTTTCAGTCCCTCTGATTCAGCCCCTCTGTTTCTCGCCCTCTGTTTCAGCCCCTCTGTTTCTCGCACTCTGTTTCAGCCCCTCTGTTTCAGCCCCTCTGTTTCAGCCCCTCTGTTTCTCGCCCTCTGTTTCAGCCCCTCTGTTTCTCGCCCTCTGTTTCAGCCCCTCTGTTTCTCGCCCTCTGTTACAGCCCCTCTATTTCTCGCCCTCTGTTTCAGCCCCTCTATTTTAGCCCCACTGTTTCAGCCCCTTTGTTTCAGCCACTCTGTTTCAGCCCCTCTGTTTCTCGCCCTCTGTTTCAGCCCCTCTGTTTCTCGCCCTCTGTTTCAGCCCCTCTGTTTCAGCCCCTCTGTTTCAGCCCCTCTGTTTCTCGCCCTCTGTTTCAGTCCCTCTGATTCAGCCCCTCTGTTTCTCGCCCTCTGTTTCAGCCCCTCTGTTTCTCGCACTCTGTTTCAGCCCCTCTGTTTCAGCCCCTCTGTTTCAGCCCCTCTGTTTCTCGCCCTCTGTTTCAGCCCCTCTGTTTCTCGCCCGCTGTTTCAGACCCTCTGTTTCTCGCCCTCTGTTACAGCCCCTCTATTTCTCGCCCTCTGTTTCAGCCCCTCTATTTTAGAACCACTGTTTCAGCCCCTTTGTTTCAGCCACTCTGTTTCAGCCCCTCTGTTTCTCGCCCTCTGTTTCAGCCCCTCTGTTTCTCGCCCTCTGTTTCAGCCCCTCTGTTTCAGCCCCTCTGTTTCAGCCCCTCTGTTTCTCGCCCTCTGTTTCAGCCCCTCTGTTTCTCGCCCTCTGTTTCAGCCCCTCTGTTCCTCGCCCTCTGTTTCAGCCCCTCTATTACTCGCCCTCTGTTTCACCCCTCTATTTTAGCCCCACTGTTTCAGCCCCTTTGTTTCAGCCACTCTGTTTCTCGCCCTCTGTTTCAGCCGCTCTGTTTCTGGCCCTCTGTTTCAGCCCCTCTGTTTGTCGCTCTCTGTTTCATCCCCTCTGTTTCCGCCCCTCTGTTTCAGCCCCTCTGTTTCAGCCCCTCTGTTTCTCGCCCTCTGTTTCAGCCCCTCTGTTTCTTGCCCTCTGTTTCAGCCACTCTGTTTCTCGCCCTCTGTTTCAGCCACTCTGTTTCTCGCCCTCTCTTTCAGCCCCTCTGTTTCAGCCCCTCTGTTTCAGTCCCTCTGTTTCAGCCCCTCTGTTTCTCGCCCTCTGTTTCAGCCCCTCTGTTTCTCGCCCTGTGTTTCAGCCTCTCTGTTTCTCGCCCTCTGTTTCAGCCCCACTGTTTCAGACCCTCTGTTTCAGCCCCTCTGTTTCAGCCCCTCTGTTTCTCGCCCTATGTTTCAGCCCCTCTGTTTCTCGCCCTCTGTATCAGGCGCTTTGTTTCAGCCCCTTTGTTTCAGCCCCTCTTTTTCAGCCCCTCTGTTTCTCGCCCTCTGTTTCACGCCCTCTGTTTCAGCCCCTCTGTTTCTCGCCCTCTGTTTCAGCCCCTCTGTTTCAGCCCATCTGATTCAGCCCGTCTGATTCAGCCCCTCTGTTTCTCGCCCTCTGTTTCAGCCACACTGTTTCAGCCCCTCAGTTTCTTGCCCTCTGTTTCAGCCCCTCTGTTTCTCGCCCTCTGTTTCAGCCCCTCTGTTTCTCGCCCTCTGTTTCAGCCCCTCTGTCTCTCGCCCTCTGTTTCAGTCCCTCTGTTTCGCGCTCTCTGTTTCAGACCCTTTGTTTCAGTCCCTCTGTTTCTCACCCTCTGTTTCTGCCCGTCTGTTTCTCGCCCTCTGTTTCAGCCCCTCTGTTTCAGATCCTCTGTTTCAGTCCCTCTGTTTCTCGCCCTCTGTTTCTCGCCCTCTGTTTCAGCCCCTCTGTTTCTCGCCCTCTGTTTTAGCCCCTCTGTTTCTCGCCCTCTGTTTCAGCCCCTCTGTTTCAGCCCCTCTGTTTCAGCCCCTCTGTTTCAGCCCCTCTGTTTCTCGCCCTCTGTTTCAGCACCTCTGTTTCTTGCCCTCTGTTTCAGCCCCTCTGTTTCTCGCCCTCTGTTTCAGCCTCTCTGTTTCTCGCCCTCTGTTTCAGACCCTCTGTTTCAGCCCCTCTGATTCAGCCCCTCTGTTTCAGCCCCTCTGTTTCTCGCCCTCTGTTTCTGCCCCTCTGATTCAGCCCCTCTGTTTCAGCCCTTCTGATTCAGCCCCTCTGTTTCAGCCCCTCTATTTCAGCCCCTCTGTTTCAGCCCCTCTGTTTCAGGTTCTCTGTTTCAGCCCGTCTGTTTCAGCCCCTCTGTTTCAGCCCCACTGTTTCAGCCCCTCTGATTCAGTCCCTTAGTTTCTCGACCTCTGTTTCAGCCCCTCTGTTTCAGCCCCTCTGATTCAGCCCCTCTGATTCAGCCCCTCTGTTTCTCGCCCTCTGTTTCAGCCCCTCTGTTTCAGCCCCTCTGTTTCAGCCCCTCTGTTTCAGCCCCGCTGTTTCTTGCCCTCTGTTTCAGCCCCTCTGTTTCAGCCCCTCTGTTTCAGCCCCTCCGATTCAGCCCCTCTGTTTCAGCCCCTCTGTTTCTGCCGCTCTGTTTCAGCCCCTCTGTTTCTCGCCCTTTTTTCAGCACCTCTGTTTCTCGCCCTCTGTTTCAGCCCCTCTGTTTCAGCCCCTCTGTTTCAGCCCCTCTGTTTCTCGCCCTCTGTTTCAGCCCCTCTGTTTCTTGCCCTCTGTTTCAGCCCCTCTGTTTAAGCCCCTCTGTTTCTCGCCCTCTGTTTCTGCTCCTCTGTTTCTCGCCCTCTGTTTCAGCCCCTCTGTTTCTCGCCCTCTGTTTCAGCCCCTCTGTTTCAGCCCCTCTGTTTCAGCCCTTCTGATTCAGCCCCTCTGATTCAGCCCCTCTGTTTCTCGCCATCTGTTTCAGCCCCTTTGTTTCAGCCCTTCTTTTTCAGCCACTCTGTTTCAGCCCCTCTGTTTCTTGCCCTCTGTTTCAGCCCCTCTGTTTCTCGACCTCTGTTTCAGTCCCTCTGTTTCTCGCCATCTGTTTCAGCCCCTCTGTTTCGTGCTCTCTGTTTCAGCCCCTCTGTTTCAGCTCCTCTGTTTCTCGCCCTCTGTTTCTGCCCCTCTGTTTCTCGCCCTCTGGTTCAGCCCCCTGTTTCTCGCCCTCTGTTTCAGCCCCTCTGATTAAGCCCCTCTGTTTCAGCCCCTCTGAATCAGCCCCTCTGATTCAGCCCCACTGTTTCAGCCCCTCTGTTTCAGCCCCTCTGTTTCTCGCCCTCTGTTTCAGCCCCTCTGTTTCTCACCCTCTGTTTCAGCCCCTCTGTTTCAGCCCCTCTGTTTCTCCCACTCTGTTTCAGCCCCTCTGTTTCTCGCCCTCTGTTTCAGCCCCTCTGATTCAGCCCCTCTGTTTCTCGCCCTCTGTTTCAGCCCCTCTGTTTCTCGCCCTCTGTTTCAGCCCCTCTGTTTCTCGCCCTCTGTTTCAGCCCCTCTGTTTCAGCCCCTCTGTTTCAGCCCCTCTGTTTCTCGCCTTCTGTTTCAGCCCCTCTGTTTCAGCCCCTCTGTTTCAGCCCCTCTGTTTCTCGCTCTCTGTTTCAGCCCCTCTGTTTCTCGCCCTCTGTTTCAGCCCCTCTGATTCAGCCCCTTTGTTTCTCGCCCTCTGTTTCAGCCCCTCTGTTTCTCGCCCTCTGTTTCAGCCCCTCTGTTTCTCGCCCTCTGTTTCAGCCCCTCTGTTTCAGCCCCTCTGTTTCAGCCCCTATGTTTCTCGCCCTCTGTTTCAGCCCCTCTGTTTCTCGCCCTCTGTTTCAGCCCCTCTGTTTCTCGCCCTCTGTTTCAGCCCCTCGATTTCTCGCCCTCTGTTTCAGCCCCTCTATTTTAGCCCCACTGTTTCAGCCCCTTTGTTTCAGCCACTCTGTTTATCGCTCTCTGTTTCATCCCCTCTGTTTCTCGCCCTCTGTTTTAGCCCCTCTGATTCAGCCCCTTTGTTTCTCGCCCTCTGTTTCAGCCCCTCTGTTTCTCGCCCTCTGTTTCAGCCCCTCTGTTTCAGCCCCTCTGTTTCAGCCCCTCTGTTTCTCGCCCTCTGTTTCAGCCCCTCTGTTTCTCGCCCTCTGTTTCAGCCCCTCTGTTTCTCGCCCTCTGTTTCAGCCCCTCGATTTCTCGCCCTCTGTTTCAGCCCATCTATTTTAGCCCCACTGTTTCAGCCCCTTTGTTTCAGCCACTCTGTTTCTCGCCCTCTGTTTCAGCCGCTCTGTTTCTCGCCCTCTGTACCAGCCCCTCTGTTTCAGCCCCTCTGTTTCATCCCCTCTGTTTCTCGCCCTCTGTTTCAGCCCCTCTGTTTCTTGCCCTCTGTTTCAGCCACTCTGTTTCTCGCCCTCTGTTTCAGCCTCTCTGTTTCTCGCCCTCTGTTTCTCGCCCTCTGTTTCAGCCCCTCTGTTTCTCGCCCTCTGTTTCAGCCCCTCTGTTTCTCACCCTCTGTTTCAGCCCCTCTGTATCTCGCCCTCTGTTTCAGCCTCTCAGTTTCTCACCCTCTGTTTCAGCCCCTCTGTTTCAGCCCCTCTGTTTCTCGCCCTCTGTTTAAGCCCCTCTGTTTCTCGCCCTCTGTTTCAGCCCCTCTGTTTCAGCCCCTCTGTTTCAGCCCCTCTGTTTCTCGCCCTCTGTTTCACGCCCTCTGTTTCAGCCCCTCTGTTTCTCGCCCTCTGTTTCAGCCCCTCTGTTTCAGCCCATCTGATTCAGCCCGTCTGATTCAGCCCCTCTGTTTCTCGCCCTCTGTTTCAGCCACACTGTTTCAGCCCCTCAGTTTCTTGCCCTCTGTTTCAGCCCCTCTGTTTCTCGCCCTCTGTTTCAGCCCCTCTGTTTCTTGCACTCTGTTTCAGCCCCTCTGTTTCAGCCCCTCTGTTTCTCGCCCTCTGTTTCTGCTCCTCTGTTTCTCGCCCTCTGTTTCAGCCCCTCTGTTTCT
The DNA here is from genome assembly GCF_047496795.1 of Chiloscyllium punctatum. Lineage (NCBI taxonomy): Eukaryota > Metazoa > Chordata > Chondrichthyes > Orectolobiformes > Hemiscylliidae > Chiloscyllium > Chiloscyllium punctatum. The sequence goes on from NW_027309789.1 coordinate 7,946,500, forward strand.
CGCCCTCTGTTTCAGCCCCTCTGTTTCAGCCCCTCTGTTTCAGCCCTTCTGATTCAGCCCCTCTGATTCAGCCCCTCTGTTTCTCGCCATCTGTTTCAGCCCCTTTGTTTCAGCCCTTCTTTTTCAGCCACTCTGTTTCAGCCCCTCTGTTTCTTGCCCTCTGTTTCAGCCCCTCTGTTTCTCGACCTCTGTTTCAGTCCCTCTGTTTCTCGCCATCTGTGTCAGCCCCTCTGTTTCGTGCTCTCTGTTTCAGCCCCTCTGTTTCAGCTCCTCTGTTTCTCGCCCTCTGTTTCTGCACCTCTGTTTCTCGCCCTCTGGTTCAGCCCCCTGTTTCTCGCCCTCTGTTTCAGCCCCTCTGATTAAGCCCCTCTGTTTCAGCCCCTCTGAATCAGCCCCTCTGATTCAGCCCCACTGTTTCAGCCCCTCTGTTTCAGCCCCTCTGTTTCTCGCCCTCTGTTTCAGCCCCTCTGTTTCTCACCCTCTGTTTCAGCCCCTCTGTTTCAGCCCCTCTGTTTCTCCCACTCTGTTTCAGCCCCTCTGTTTCTCGCCCTCTGTTTCAGCCCCTCTGATTCAGCCCCTCTGTTTCTCGCCCTCTGTTTCAGCCCCTCTGTTTCTCGCCCTCTGTTTCAGCCACTCTGTTTCTCGCCCTCTGTTTCAGCCCCTCTGTTTCAGCCCCTCTGTTTCAGCCCCTCTGTTTCTCGCCTTCTGTTTCAGCCCCTCTGTTTCAGCCCCTCTGTTTCAGCCCCTCTGTTTCTCGCTCTCTGTTTCAGCCCCTCTGTTTCTCGCCCTCTGTTTCAGCACCTCTGATTCAGCCCCTTTGTTTCTCGCCCTCTGTTTCAGCCCCTCTGTTTCTCGCCCTCTGTTTCAGCCCCTCTGTTTCTCGCCCTCTGTTTCAGCCCCTCTGTTTCAGCCCCTCTGTTTCTCGCCCTCTGTTTCAGCCCCTCTGATTCAGCCCCTTTGTTTCTCGCCCTCTGTTTCAGCCCCTCTGTTTCTCGCCCTCTGTTTCAGCCACTCTGTTTATCGCTCTCTGTTTCAGCCCCTCTGTTTCTCGCCCTCTGTTTCAGCCCCTCTGATTCAGCCCCTTTGTTTCTCGCCCTCTGTTTCAGCCCCTCTGTTTCTCGCCCTCTGTTTCAGCCCCTCTGTTTCTCGCCCTCTGTTTCAGCCCCTCTGTTTCAGCCCCTCTGTTTCAGCCCCTCTGTTTCTCGCCCTCTGTTTCAGCCCCTCTGTTTCTCGCCCTCTGTTTCAGCCCCTCTGTTTCTCGCCCTCTGTTTCAGCCCCTCGATTTCTCGCCCTCTGTTTCAGCCCATCTATTTTAGCCCCACTGTTTCAGCCCCTCTGTTTCATCCCCTCTGTTTCTCGCCCTCTGTTTCAGCCCCTCTGTTTCTTGCCCTCTGTTTCAGCCACTCTGTTTCTCGCCCTCTGTTTCAGCCTCTCTGTTTCTCGCCCTCTGTTTCTCGCCCTCTGTTTCAGCCCCTCTGTTTCTCGCCCTCTGTTTCAGCCCCTCTGTTTCTCGCCCTCTGTTTCAGCCCCTCTGTTTCTCGCCCTCTGTTTCAGCCTCTCAGTTTCTCACCCTCTGTTTCAGCCCCTCTGTTTCAGCCCCTCTGTTTCTCGCCCTCTGTTTCAGACCCTCTGTTTCTCGCCCTCTGTTTCAGCCCCTCTGTTTCAGCCCCTCTGTTTCAATCCCTCTGTTTCTCGTCCTCTGTTTCTCGCCCTCTGTTTCAGCCCCTCTGTTTCTCGCCCTCTGTTTCAGCCCCTCTGTTTCTCGCCCTCTGTTTCAGCCCCTCTGTTTCAGCCCCTCTGTTTCTCGCCCTCTGTTTCAGCCCCTCTGTTTCTTGCCCTCTGTTTCAGCCCCTCTGTTTCTCGCCCTCTGTTTCAGCCTCTCTGTTTCTTGCCCTCGGATTCAGCCCCTCTGTTTCAGCCCCTCTGTTTCAGCCCCTCTGTTTCTCGCCCTCTGTTTCAGCCCCTCTGTTTCTCGCCCTCTGTTTCAGCCCCTCTGATTCAGCCACTCTGTTTCAGCCCCTCTGATTCAGCCCCTCTGTTTCAGCCCGTCTATTTCAGCCCCTTTGTTTCAGCCCCTCTGTTTCATCCACTCTGTTTCTCGCCCTCTGTTTCTCACCCTCTGTTTCTCGCCCTCTGTTTCAGCCCCTCTGTTTTTCGCCCTCTGTTTCAGCCACACTGTTTCTCGCCCTCTGTTTCAGGCTCTCTGTTTCAGCCCGTCTGTTTCAGCCCCTCTGTTTCAGCCCCTCTGTTTCTCGCCCTCTGTTTCTCGCCCGCTGTTTCAGCACCTTTGTTTCTCGCCCTCTGTTTCAGCCCCTCTGTTTCAGTCCCTCTGATTCAGCCCCTCTGATTCAGACCCTCTGTTTCTCGACCTCTGTTTCAGCCCCTCTGTTTCTGCCCCTCTGTTTCAGCCGCTCTGTTTCTCGCCCTCTGTTTCAGCCCCTCTGTTTTTCGCCCTCTGTTTCAGCCCCTCTGTTTCAGGCTCTCTGTTTCAGCCCGTCTGTTTCAGCCCCTCTGTTTCAGCCCCTCTGTTTCTTGCCCTCTGTTTCTCGCCCGCTGTTTCAGCCCCTTTGTTTCTCGCCCTCTGTTTCAGCCCCTCTGTTTCAGCCCCTCTGTTTCAGCCCCTCTGTTTCAGCCCCTCTGTTTCAGCCCCTCTGTTTCTCGCCCTCAATTTCTGCCCCTCTGTTTCTCGCCCTCTGTTTCAGCCCCTCTGTTTCTCGCGCTCTGTTTCAGCCCCTCTGTTTCAGCCCCTCTGTTTCTTGCACTCTGTTTCTGCCCCTCAGTTTCTCGCCCTCTGTTTCAGCCCCTCTGTTTCTCGCCTTCTGTTTCAGCCCCTCTGATTCAGCCCCTCTGTTTCAGCCCTTCTGATTCAGCCCCTCTGATTCAGCCCCTCTGTATCTCGCCCTCTGTTTCAGCCCCTCTGTTTCAGCCCTTCTGTTTCAGCCACTCTGTTTCAGCCCCTCTGTTTCTTGCCCTCTGTTTCAGCCCCTCTGTTTCTCGACCTCTGTTTCAGTCCCTCTGTTTCTCGCCATCTGTTTCAGCCCCTCTGTTTCGCACTCTCTGTTTCAGCCCCTCTGTTTCAGCTCCTCTGTTTCTCGCCCTCTGTTTCTGCCCCTCTGTTTCTCGCCCTCTGTTTCAGCCCCTCTGTTTCTCACCCTCTGTTTCAGCCCCTCTGATTAAGCCCCTCTGTTTCAGCCCCTCTGAATCAGCCCCTCTGATTCAGCCCCTGTTTCAGCCCCTCTGTTTCAGCCCCTCTGTTTCTCGCCCTCTGTTTCAGCCCCTCTGTTTCTCACCCTCTGTTTCAGCCCCTCTGTTTCAGCCCCTCTGTTTCTCGCTCTCTGTTTCAGCCCCTCTGTTTCTCGCCCTCTTTTTCAGCCCCTCTGATTCAGCCCCTCTGTTTCTCGCCCTCTGTTTCAGCCCCTCTGTTTCTCGCCCTCTGTTTCAGCCCCTCTGTTTCAGCCCCTCATTTTCTCGCCTTCTGTTTCAGCCCCTCTGTTTCTCACCCTCTGTTTCAGCCCCTCTGCTTCTCGCCCTCTGTTTCAGCCCCTCTATTTCTCGCCCTCTGTTTCAGCCCCTCTGTTTTAGCCCCACTGTTTCAGCCCCTTTGTTTCAGCCCCTCTGTTTCTCGCCCTCTGTTTCAGCCGCTCTGTTTCTCGCTCTCTGTTTCAGCCACTCTGTTTCAGCCCCTCTGTTTCGGCCCCTCTGTTTCTCGCCCTCTGTTTCAGCCCCTCTGTTTCTTGCCCTCTGTTTCAGCCTCTCTGTTTCTCGCCCTCTGTTTCAGCCTCTCTGTTTCTCGCCCTCTGTTTCAGCCCCTCTGTTTCAGCCCCTCTGTTTCAGCCCCTCTGTTTCAGCCCCTCTGTTTCTCGCCCTCTGTTTCAGCCCCTCTGATTCAGCCCCTCTGTTTCTCGCCCTCTGTTTCAGCCCCTCTGTTTCTCGACCTCTGTTTCAGCCCCTCTGTTTCAGCCCCTCTGTTTCAGCCCCTCTGTTTCTCGCCCTCTGTTTCAGCCCCTCTGTTTCTCGCCCTCTGTTTCAGCCCCTCTGTTTCTCGCCCTCTGTTTCAGCCCCTCTGTTTCTCGCCCTCTGTTTCAGCCCCTCTGTTTCAGCCCCTCTGTTTCAGCCCCTCTGTTTCTCGCCATCTGTTTCAGCCCCTCTGTTTCTCGCCCTCTGTTTCAGCCCCTCTGTTTCTCGCCCTCTGTTTCAGCCCCTCTGATTCAGCCCCTCTGTTTCAGCCCTTCTGATTCAGCCCCTCTGATTCAGCCCCTCTGTTTCAGCCCCTCTGTTTCAGCCCCTCTGTTTGTCGCACTCTGTTTCTGCCGCTCAGTTTCTCGCCCTCTGTTTCAGCCCCTCTGTTTCTCGCCTTCTGTTTCAGCCCCTCTGATTCAGCCCCTCTGTTTCAGCACTTCTGATTCAGCCCCTCTGATTCAGCCCCTCTGTTTCTCGCCCTCTGTTTCAGCCCCTCTGTTTCAGCCCTTCTGTTTCAGCCACTCTGTTTCAGCCCCTCTGTTTCTTGCCCTCTGTTTCAGCCCCTCTGTTTCTCGACCTCTGTTTCAGTCCCTTTGTTTCTCGCCATCTGTTTCAGCCCGTCTGTTTCGCGCTCTCTGTTTCAGCCCCTCTGTTTCAGATCCTCTGTTTCTCGCCCTCTGTTTCTGCCCCTCTGTTTCTCGCCCTCTGTTTCAGCCCCTCTGTTTCTCGCCCTCTGTTTCAGCTCCTCTGATTAAGCCCCTCTGTTTCAGCCCCTCTGAATCAGCCCCTCTGATTCAGCCCCTCTGTTTCAGCCCCTCTGTTTCAGCCCCTCTGTTTCTCGCCCTCTGTTTCAGCCCCTCTGTTTCTCACCCTCTGTTTCAGCCCCTCTGTTTCAGCCCCTCTGTTTCTCGCTCTCTGTTTCAGCCCCTCTGTTTCTCGCCCTCTGTTTCAGCCCCTCTGATTCAGCCCCTCTGTTTCTCGCCCTCTGTTTCAGCCCCTCTGTTTCTCGCCCTCTGTTTCAGCCCCTCTGTTTCTTGCCCTCTGTTTCAGCCCCTCTGTTTCAGCCCCTCTGTTTCAGCCCCTCTGTTTCTCGCCTTCTGTTTCAGCCCCTCTGTTTCTCGCCTTCTGTTTCAGCCCCTCTGTTTCTCGCCCTCTGTTTCAGCCCCTCTGTTTCTCGCCCTCTGTTTCAGCCCCTCTATTTCTCGCCCACTGTTTCAGCCCCTCTGTTTTAGCCCCACTGTTTCAGCCCCTTTGTTTCAGCCCCTCTGTTTCTCTCCCTCTGTTTCAGCCGCTCTGTTTCTCGCCTTCTGTTTCAGCCCCTCTGTTTCAGCCCCTCTGTTTCAGCCCCTCTGTTTCTCGCTCTCTGTTTCAGCCCCTCTGTTTCTCGCCCTCTGTTTCAGCCCCTCTGATTCAGCCCCTTTGTTTCTCGCCCTCTGTTTCAGCCCCTCTGTTTCTCGCCCTCTGTTTCAGCCCCTCTGTTTCTCGCCCTCTGTTTCAGCCCCTCTGTTTCAGCCCCTCTGTTTCAGCCCCTATGTTTCTCGCCCTCTGTTTCAGCCCCTCTGTTTCTCGCCCTCTGTTTCAGCCCCTCTGTTTCTCGCCCTCTGTTTCAGCCCCTCGATTTCTCGCCCTCTGTTTCAGCCCCTCTATTTTAGCCCCACTGTTTCAGCCCCTTTGTTTCAGCCACTCTGTTTATCGCTCTCTGTTTCAGCCCCTCTGTATCTCGCCCTCTGTTTCAGCCCCTCTGATTCAGCCCCTTTGTTTCTCGCCCTCTGTTTCAGCCCCTCTGTTTCTCGCCCTCTGTTTCAGCCCCTCTGTTTCTCGCCCTCTGTTTCAGCCCCTCTGTTTCAGCCCCTCTGTTTCAGCCCCTCTGTTTCTCGCCCTCTGTTTCAGCCCCTCTGTTTCTCGCCCTCTGTTTCAGCCCCTCTGTTTCTCGCCCTCTGTTTCAGCCCCTCGATTTCTCGCCCTCTGTTTCAGCCCATCTATTTTAGCCCCACTGTTTCAGCCCCTTTGTTTCAGCCACTCTGTTTCTCGCCCTCTGTTTCAGCCGCTCTGTTTCTCGCCCTCTGTACCAGCCCCTCTGTTTCAGCCCCTCTGTTTCATCCCCTCTGTTTCTCGCCCTCTGTTTCAGCCCCTCTGTTTCTTGCCCTCTGTTTCAGCCACTCTGTTTCTCGCCCTCTGTTTCAGCCTCTCTGTTTCTCGCCCTCTGTTTCTCGCCCTCTGTTTCAGCCCCTCTGTTTCTCGCCCTCTGTTTCAGCCCCTCTGTTTCTCGCCCTCTGTTTCAGCCCCTCTGTTTCTCGCCCTCTGTTTCAGCCCCTCTGTTTCAGCCCCTCTGTTTCAATCCCTCTGTTTCTCGTCCTCTGTTTCTCGCCCTCTGTTTCAGCCCCTCTGTTTCTCGCCCTCTGTTTCAGCCCCTCTGTTTCTCGCCCTCTGTTTCAGCCCCTCTGTTTCAGCCCCTCTGTTTCTCGCCCTCTGTTTCAGCCCCTCTGTTTCTTGCCCTCTGTTTCAGCCCCTCTGTTTCTCGCCCTCTGTTTCAGCCTCTCTGTTTCTTGCCCTCGGATTCAGCCCCTCTGTTTCAGCCCCTCTGTTTCAGCCCCTCTGTTTCTCGCCCTCTGTTTCAGCCCCTCTGTTTCTCGCCCTCTGTTTCAGCCCCTCTGATTCAGCCACTCTGTTTCAGCCCCTCTGATTCAGCCCCTCTGTTTCAGCCCGTCTATTTCAGCCCCTTTGTTTCAGCCCCTCTGTTTCATCCACTCTGTTTCTCGCCCTCTGTTTCTCACCCTCTGTTTCTCGCCCTCTGTTTCAGCCCCTCTGTTTTTCGCCCTCTGTTTCAGCCACACTGTTTCTCGCCCTCTGTTTCAGGCTCTCTGTTTCAGCCCGTCTGTTTCAGCCCCTCTGTTTCAGCCCCTCTGTTTCTCGCCCTCTGTTTCTCGCCCGCTGTTTCAGCACCTTTGTTTCTCGCCCTCTGTTTCAGCCCCTCTGTTTCAGTCCCTCTGATTCAGCCCCTCTGATTCAGACCCTCTGTTTCTCGACCTCTGTTTCAGCCCCTCTGTTTCTGCCCCTCTGTTTCAGCCGCTCTGTTTCTCGCCCTCTGTTTCAGCCCCTCTGTTTTTCGCCCTCTGTTTCAGCCCCTCTGTTTCAGGCTCTCTGTTTCAGCCCGTCTGTTTCAGCCCCTCTGTTTCAGCCCCTCTGTTTCTTGCCCTCTGTTTCTCGCCCGCTGTTTCAGCCCCTTTGTTTCTCGCCCTCTGTTTCAGCCCCTCTGTTTCAGCCCCTCTGTTTCAGCCCCTCTGTTTCAGCCCCTCTGTTTCAGCCCCTCTGTTTCTCGCCCTCAATTTCTGCCCCTCTGTTTCTCGCCCTCTGTTTCAGCCCCTCTGTTTCTCGCGCTCTGTTTCAGCCCCTCTGTTTCAGCCCCTCTGTTTCTTGCACTCTGTTTCTGCCCCTCAGTTTCTCGCCCTCTGTTTCAGCCCCTCTGTTTCTCGCCTTCTGTTTCAGCCCCTCTGATTCAGCCCCTCTGTTTCAGCCCTTCTGATTCAGCCCCTCTGATTCAGCCCCTCTGTATCTCGCCCTCTGTTTCAGCCCCTCTGTTTCAGCCCTTCTGTTTCAGCCACTCTGTTTCAGCCCCTCTGTTTCTTGCCCTCTGTTTCAGCCCCTCTGTTTCTCGACCTCTGTTTCAGTCCCTCTGTTTCTCGCCATCTGTTTCAGCCCCTCTGTTTCGCACTCTCTGTTTCAGCCCCTCTGTTTCAGCTCCTCTGTTTCTCGCCCTCTGTTTCTGCCCCTCTGTTTCTCGCCCTCTGTTTCAGCCCCTCTGTTTCTCACCCTCTGTTTCAGCCCCTCTGATTAAGCCCCTCTGTTTCAGCCCCTCTGAATCAGCCCCTCTGATTCAGCCCCTGTTTCAGCCCCTCTGTTTCAGCCCCTCTGTTTCTCGCCCTCTGTTTCAGCCCCTCTGTTTCTCACCCTCTGTTACAGCCCCTCTGTTTCAGCCCCTCTGTTTCTCGCTCTCTGTTTCAGCCCCTCTGTTTCTCGCCCTCTTTTTCAGCCCCTCTGATTCAGCCCCTCTGAATCTCGCCCTCTGTTTCAGCCCCTCTGTTTCTCGCCCTCTGTTTCAGCCCCTCTGTTTCAGCCCCTCTGTTTCTCGCCTTCTGTTTCAGCCCCTCTGTTTCTCACCCTCTGTTTCAGCCCCTCTGCTTCTCGCCCTCTGTTTCAGCCCCTCTATTTCTCGCCCTCTGTTTCAGCCCCTCTGTTTTAGCCCCACTGTTTCAGCCCCTTTGTTTCAGCCCCTCTGTTTCTCGCCCTCTGTTTCAGCCGCTCTGTTTCTCGCTCTCTGTTTCAGCCACTCTGTTTCAGCCCCTCTGTTTCGGCCCCTCTGTTTCTCGCCCTCTGTTTCAGCCCCTCTGTTTCTTGCCCTCTGTTTCAGCCTCTCTGTTTCTCGCCCTCTGTTTCAGCCTCTCTGTTTCTCGCCCTCTGTTTCAGCCCCTCTGTTTCAGCCCCTCTGTTTCAGCCCCTCTGTTTCAGCCCCTCTGTTTCTCGCCCTCTGTTTCAGCCCCTCTGATTCAGCCCCTCTGTTTCTCGCCCTCTGTTTCAGCCCCTCTGTTTCTCGACCTCTGTTTCAGCCCCTCTGTTTCAGCCCCTCTGTTTCAGCCCCTCTGTTTCAGCCCCTCTGTTTCTCGCCCTCTGTTTCAGCCCCTCTGTTTCTCGCCCTCTGTTTCAGCCCCTCTGTTTCAGCCCCTCTGTTTCAGCCCCTCTGTTTCTCGCCATCTGTTTCAGCCCCTCTGTTTCTCGCCCTCTGTTTCAGCCCCTCTGTTTCTCGCCCTCTGTTTCAGCCCCTCTGATTCAGCCCCTCTGTTTCAGCCCTTCTGATTCAGCCCCTCTGATTCAGCCCCTCTGTTTCAGCCCCTCTGTTTCAGCCCCTCTGTTTGTCGCACTCTGTTTCTGCCGCTCAGTTTCTCGCCCTCTGTTTCAGCCCCTCTGTTTCTCGTCTTCTGTTTCAGCCCCTCTGATTCAGCCCCTCTGTTTCAGCACTTCTGATTCAGCCCCTCTGATTCAGCCCCTCTGTTTCTCGCCCTCTGTTTCAGCCCCTCTGTTTCAGCCCTTCTGTTTCAGCCACTCTGTTTCAGCCCCTCTGTTTCTTGCCCTCTGTTTCAGCCCCTCTGTTTCTCGACCTCTGTTTCAGTCCCTCTGTTTCTCGCCATCTGTTTCAGCCCCTCTGTTTCGCGCTCTCTGTTTCAGCCCCTCTGTTTCAGATCCTCTGTTTCTCGCCCTCTGTTTCTGCCCCTCTGTTTCTCGCCCTCTGTTTCAGCCCCTCTGTTTCTCACCCTCTGTTTCAGCCCCTCTGATTAAGCCCCTCTGTTTCAGCCCCTCTGAATCAGCCCCTCTGATTCAGCCTCTGTTTCAGCCCCTCTGTTTCAGCCCCTCTGTTTCTCGCCCTCTGTTTCAGCCCCTCTGTTTCTCACCCTCTGTTACAGCCCCTCTGTTTCAGCCCCTCTGTTTCTCGCTCTCTGTTTCAGCCCCTCTGTTTCTCGCCCTCTTTTTCAGCCCCTCTGATTCAGCCCCTCTGTTTCTCGCCCTCTGTTTCAGCCCCTCTGTTTCTCGCCCTCTGTTTCAGCCCCTCTGTTTCAGCCCCTCTGTTTCTCGCCTTCTGTTTCAGCCCCTCTGTTTCTCACCCTCTGTTTCAGCCCCTCTGCTTCTCGCCCTCTGTTTCAGCCCCTCTATTTCTCGCCCTCTGTTTCAGCCCCTCTGTTTTAGCCCCACTGTTTCAGCCCCTTTGTTTCAGCCCCTCTGTTTCTCGCCCTCTGTTTCAGCCGCTCTGTTTCTCGCTCTCTGTTTCAGCCACTCTGTTTCAGCCCCTCTGTTTCGGCCCCTCTGTTTCTCGCCCTCTGTTTCAGCCCCTCTGTTTCTTGCCCTCTGTTTCAGCCTCTCTGTTTCTCGCCCTCTGTTTCAGCCTCTCTGTTTCTCGCCCTCTGTTTCAGCCCCTCTGTTTCAGCCCCTCTGTTTCAGCCCCTCTGTTTCAGCCCCTCTGTTTCTCGCCCTCTGTTTCAGCCCCTCTGATTCAGCCCCTCTGTTTCTCGCCCTCTGTTTCAGCCCCTCTGTTTCTCGACCTCTGTTTCAGCCCCTCTGTTTCAGCCCCTCTGTTTCAGCCCCTCTGTTTCTCGCCCTCTGTTTCAGCCCCTCTGTTTCTCGCCCTCTGTTTCAGCCCCTCTGTTTCTCGCCCTCTGTTTGAGCCCCTCTGTTTCAGCCCCTCTGTTTCAGCCCCTCTGTTTCTCGCCATCTGTTTCAGCCCCTCTGTTTCTCGCCCTCTGTTTCAGCCCCTCTGTTTCTCGCCCTCTGTTTCAGCCCCTCTGATTCAGCCCCTCTGTTTCAGCCCTTCTGATTCAGCCCCTCTGATTCAGCCCCTCTGTTTCAGCCCCTCTGTTTCAGCCCCTCTGTTTGTCGCACTCTGTTTCTGCCGCTCAGTTTCTCGCCCTCTGTTTCAGCCCCTCTGTTTCTCGTCTTCTGTTTCAGCCCCTCTGATTCAGCCCCTCTGTTTCAGCACTTCTGATTCAGTCCCTCTGATTCAGCCCCTCTGTTTCTCGCCCTCTGTTTCAGCCCCTCTGTTTCAGCCCTTCTGTTTCAGCCACTCTGTTTCAGCCCCTCTGTTTCTTGCCCTCTGTTTCAGCCCCTCTGTTTCTCGACCTCTGTTTCAGTCCCTCTGTTTCTCGCCATCTGTTTCAGCCCCTCTGTTTCGCGCTCTCTGTTTCAGCCCCTCTGTTTCAGATCCTCTGTTTCTCGCCCTCTGTTTCTGCCCCTCTGTTTCTCGCCCTCTGTTTCAGCCCCTCTGTTTCTCGCCCTCTGTTTCAGCTCCTCTGATTAAGCCCCTCTGTTTCAGCCCCTCTGAATCAGCCCCTCTGATTCAGCCCCTCTGTTTCAGCCCCTCTGTTTCAGCCCCTCTGTTTCTCGCCCTCTGTTTCAGCCCCTCTGTTTCTCACCCTCTGTTTCAGCCCCTCTGTTTCAGCCCCTCTGTTTCTCGCTCTCTGTTTCAGCCCCTCTGTTTCTCGCCCTCTGTTTCAGCCCCTCTGATTCAGCCCCTCTGTTTCTCGCCCTCTGTTTCAGCCCCTCTGTTTCTCGCCCTCTGTTTCAGCCCCTCTGTTTCTTGCCCTCTGTTTCAGCCCCTCTGTTTCAGCCCCTCTGTTTCAGCCCCTCTGTTTCTCGCCTTCTGTTTCAGCCCCTCTGTTTCTCGCCTTCTGTTTCAGCCCCTCTGTTTCTCGCCCTCTGTTTCAGCCCCTCTGTTTCTCGCCCTCTGTTTCAGCCCCTCTATTTCTCGCCCTCTGTTTCAGCCCCTCTGTTTTAGCCCCACTGTTTCAGCCCCTTTGTTTCAGCCCCTCTGTTTCTCTCCCTCTGTTTCAGCCGTTCTGTTTCTCGCCCTCTGTATCAGCCCCTCTGTTTCAGCCCCACTGTTTCAGTCCCTCTGTTTCTCGCCCTCTGTTTCTAGCCCTCTGTTTCAGCCCCTCTGTTTCTCGCTCTCTGTTTCAGCCCCTCTGTTTCAGCCCCTCTGTTTCAGCCCCTCTGTTTCTCGCCCTCTGTTTCAGCCCCTCTGTTTCTTGCCCTCTGTTTCAGCCACTCTGTTTCTCGCCCTCTGTTTCAGCCTCTCTGTTTCTCGCCCTCTGTTTCAGCCCCTCTGTTTCAGCCCCTCTGTTTCAGCCCCTCTGTTTCAGCCCCTCTGATTCAGCCCCTCCGTTTCTCGCCCTCTGTTTCAGCCCCTCTGTTTCTCGCCCTCTGTTTCAGCCCCTCTGTTTCAGCCCCTCTGTTTCAGCCCCTCTGTTTCTCGCCCTCTGTTTCAGCCCCTCTGTTTCTCGCCCACTGTTTCAGCACCTCTGTTTCAGCCCCTCTGTTTCAGCCCTTCTGATTCAGCCCCTCTGTTTCAGCCCCTTTGATTCAGCCCTTCTTTTTCAGCCACTCTGTTTCAGCCCCTCTGTTTCTTGCCCTCTGTTTCAGCCCCTCTGTTTCTCGACCTCTGTTTCAGTCCCTCTGTTTCTCGCCATCTGTTTCAGCCCCTCTGTTTCGCGCTCTCTGTTTCAGCCCCTCTGTTTCAGCCCCTCTGTTTCTCGCCCTCTGTTTCAGCCACTCTGTTTCTCGCCCTCTGTTTCAGCCTCTCTGTTTCTCGCCCTCAGGTTCAGCCCCTCTGTTTCTCGCCCTCTTTTTCAGCCCCTCTGATAAAGCCCCTCTGTTTCAGCCCCTCTGAATCAGCCCCTCTGATTCAGCCCCACTGTTTCAGCCCCTCTGTTTCAGCCCCTCTGTTTCTCGCCCTCTGTTTCAGCCCCTCTGTTTCTCGCCCTCTGTTTCTCACCCTCTGTTTCAGCCCCTCTGTTTCAGCCCCTCTGTTTCTCCCTCTCTGTTTCAGCCCCTCTGTTTCTCGCCCTCTGTTTCAGCCCCTCTGATTCAGCCCCTCTGTTTCTCGCCCTCTGTTTCAGCCCCTCTGTTTCTCGCCCTCTGTTTCAGCCCCTCTGTTTCTCGCCCTCTGTTTCAGCCCCTCTGTTTCAGCCCCTCTGTTTCAGCCCCTCTGTTTCTCGCCTTCTGTTTCAGCCCCTCTGTTTCTCGCCCTCTGTTTCAGCCCCTCTGTTTCTCGCCCTCTGTTTCAGCCCCTCTATTTCTCGCCCTCTGTTTCGGCCCCTCTGTTTTAGCCCCACTGTTTCAGCCCCTCTGTTTCTCGCCCTCTGTTTCAGCCGCTCTGTTTCTCGCCCTCTGTATCAGCCCCTCTGTTTCAGCCCCACTGTTTCAGTCCCTCTGTTTCTCGCTCTCTGTTTCTGGCCCTCTGTTTCAGCCCCTCTGTTTCAGCCCCTCTGTTTCAGCCCCTCTGTTTCTCGCCCTCAATTTCTGCCCCTCTGTTTCTCGCCCTCTGTTTCAGCCCCTCTGTTTCTCGCGCTCTGTTTCAGCCCCTCTGTTTCAGCCCCTCTGTTTCTTGCACTCTGTTTCTGCCCCTCAGTTTCTCACCCTCTGTTTCAGCCCCTCTGTTTCTCGCCTTCTGTTTCAGCCCCTCTGATTCAGCCCCTCTGTTTCAGCCCTTCTGATTCAGCCCCTCTGATTCAGCCCCTCTGTATCTCGCCCTCTGTTTCAGCCCCTCTGTTTCAGCCCTTCTGTTTCAGCCACTCTGTTTCAGCCCCTCTGTTTCTTGCCCTCTGTTTCAGCCCCTCTGTTTCTCGACCTCTGTTTCAGTCCCTCTGTTTCTCGCCATCTGTTTCAGCCCCTCTGTTTCGCACTCTCTGTTTCAGCCCCTCTGTTTCAGCTCCTCTGTTTCTCGCCCTCTGTTTCTGCCCCTCTGTTTCTCGCCCTCTGTTTCAGCCCCTCTGTTTCTCACCCTCTGTTTCAGCCCCTCTGATTAAGCCCCTCTGTTTCAGCCCCTCTGAATCAGCCCCTCTGATTCAGCCCCTGTTTCAGCCCCTCTGTTTCAGCCCCTCTGTTTCTCGCCCTCTGTTTCAGCCCCTCTGTTTCTCACACTCTGTTTCAGCCCCTCTGTTTCAGCCCCTCTGTTTCTCGCTCTCTGTTTCAGCCCCTCTGTTTCTCGCCCTCTTTTTCAGCCCCTCTGATTCAGCCCCTCTGTTTCTCGCCCTCTGTTTCAGCCCCTCTGTTTCTCGCCCTCTGTTTCAGCCCCTCTGTTTCAGCCCTTCTGTTTCAGCCACTCTGTTTCAGCCCCTCTGTTTCTTGCCCTCTGTTTCAGCCCCTCTGTTTCTCGACCTCTGTTTCAGTCCCTCTGTTTCTCGCCATCTGTTTCAGCCCCTCTGTTTCGCGCTCTCTGTTTCAGCCCCTCTGTTTCAGATCCTCTGTTTCTCGCCCTCTGTTTCTGCCCCTCTGTTTCTCGCCCTCTGTTTCAGCCCCTCTGTTTCTCGCCCTCTGTTTCAGCTCCTCTGATTAAGCCCCTCTGTTTCAGCCCCTCTGAATCAGCCCCTCTGATTCAGCCCCTCTGTTTCAGCCCCTCTGTTTCAGCCCCTCTGTTTCTCGCCCTCTGTTTCAGCCCCTCTGTTTCTCACCCTCTGTTTCAGCCCCTCTGTTTCAGCCCCTCTGTTTCTCGCTCTCTGTTTCAGCCCCTCTGTTTCTCGCCCTCTGTTTCAGCCCCTCTGATTCAGCCCCTCTGTTTCTCGCCCTCTGTTTCAGCCCCTCTGTTTCTCGCCCTCTGTTTCAGCCCCTCTGTTTCTTGCCCTCTGTTTCAGCCCCTCTGTTTCAGCCCCTCTGTTTCAGCCCCTCTGTTTCTCGCCTTCTGTTTCAGCCCCTCTGTTTCTCGCCTTCTGTTTCAGCCCCTCTGTTTCTCGCCCTCTGTTTCAGCCCCTCTGTTTCTCGCCCTCTGTTTCAGCCCCTCTATTTCTCGCCCTCTGTTTCAGCCCCTCTGTTTTAGCCCCACTGTTTCAGCCCCTTTGTTTCAGCCCCTCTGTTTCTCTCCCTCTGTTTCAGCCGTTCTGTTTCTCGCCCTCTGTATCAGCCCCTCTGTTTCAGCCCCACTGTTTCAGTCCCTCTGTTTCTCGCCCTCTGTTTCTAGCCCTCTGTTTCAGCCCCTCTGTTTCTCGCTCTCTGTTTCAGCCCCTCTGTTTCAGCCCCTCTGTTTCAGCCCCTCTGTTTCTCGCCCTCTGTTTCAGCCCCTCTGTTTCTTGCCCTCTGTTTCAGCCACTCTGTTTCTCGCCCTCTGTTTCAGCCTCTCTGTTTCTCGCCCTCTGTTTCAGCCCCTCTGTTTCAGCCCCTCTGTTTCAGCCCCTCTGTTTCAGCCCCTCTGATTCAGCCCCTCCGTTTCTCGCCCTCTGTTTCAGCCCCTCTGTTTCTCGCCCTCTGTTTCAGCCCCTCTGTTTCAGCCCCTCTGTTTCAGCCCCTCTGTTTCTCGCCCTCTGTTTCAGCCCCTCTGTTTCTCGCCCACTGTTTCAGCACCTCTGTTTCAGCCCCTCTGTTTCAGCCCTTCTGATTCAGCCCCTCTGTTTCAGCCCCTTTGATTCAGCCCTTCTTTTTCAGCCACTCTGTTTCAGCCCCTCTGTTTCTTGCCCTCTGTTTCAGCCCCTCTGTTTCTCGACCTCTGTTTCAGTCCCTCTGTTTCTCGCCATCTGTTTCAGCCCCTCTGTTTCGCGCTCTCTGTTTCAGCCCCTCTGTTTCAGCCCCTCTGTTTCTCGCCCTCTGTTTCAGCCACTCTGTTTCTCGCCCTCTGTTTCAGCCTCTCTGTTTCTCGCCCTCAGGTTCAGCCCCTCTGTTTCTCGCCCTCTTTTTCAGCCCCTCTGATAAAGCCCCTCTGTTTCAGCCCCTCTGAATCAGCCCCTCTGATTCAGCCCCACTGTTTCAGCCCCTCTGTTTCAGCCCCTCTTATTCTCGCCCTCTGTTTCAGCCCCTCTGTTTCTCGCCCTCTGTTTCTCACCCTCTGTTTCAGCCCCTCTGTTTCAGCCCCTCTGTTTCTCCCTCTCTGTTTCAGCCCCTCTGTTTCTCGCCCTCTGTTTCAGCCCCTCTGATTCAGCCCCTCTGTTTCTCGCCCTCTGTTTCAGCCCCTCTGTTTCTCGCCCTCTGTTTCAGCCCCTCTGTTTCTCGCCCTCTGTTTCAGCCCCTCTGTTTCAGCCCCTCTGTTTCAGCCCCTCTGTTTCTCGCCTTCTGTTTCAGCCCCTCTGTTTCTCGCCCTCTGTTTCAGCCCCTCTGTTTCTCGCCCTCTGTTTCAGCCCCTCTATTTCTCGCCCTCTGTTTCGGCCCCTCTGTTTTAGCCCCACTGTTTCAGCCCCTCTGTTTCTCGCCCTCTGTTTCAGCCGCTCTGTTTCTCGCCCTCTGTATCAGCCCCTCTGTTTCAGCCCCACTGTTTCAGTCCCTCTGTTTCTCGCTCTCTGTTTCTGGCCCTCTGTTTCAGCCCCTCTGTTTCAGCCCCTCTGTTTCAGCCCCTCTGTTTCTCGCCCTCAATTTCTGCCCCTCTGTTTCTCGCCCTCTGTTTCAGCCCCTCTGTTTCTCGCGCTCTGTTTCAGCCCCTCTGTTTCAGCCCCTCTGTTTCTTGCACTCTGTTTCTGCCCCTCAGTTTCTCGCCCTCTGTTTCAGCCCCTCTGTTTCTCGCCTTCTGTTTCAGCCCCTCTGATTCAGCCCCTCTGTTTCAGCCCTTCTGATTCAGCCCCTCTGATTCAGCCCCTCTGTATCTCGCCCTCTGTTTCAGCCCCTCTGTTTCAGCCCTTCTGTTTCAGCCACTCTGTTTCAGCCCCTCTGTTTCTTGCCCTCTGTTTCAGCCCCTCTGTTTCTCGACCTCTGTTTCAGTCCCTCTGTTTCTCGCCATCTGTTTCAGCCCCTCTGTTTCGCACTCTCTGTTTCAGCCCCTCTGTTTCAGCTCCTCTGTTTCTCGCCCTCTGTTTCTGCCCCTCTGTTTCTCGCCCTCTGTTTCAGCCCCTCTGTTTCTCACCCTCTGTTTCAGCCCCTCTGATTAAGCCCCTCTGTTTCAGCCCCTCTGAATCAGCCCCTCTGATTCAGCCCCTGTTTCAGCCCCTCTGTTTCAGCCCCTCTGTTTCTCGCCCTCTGTTTCAGCCCCTCTGTTTCTCACCCTCTGTTTCAGCCCCTCTGTTTCAGCCCCTCTGTTTCTCGCTCTCTGTTTCAGCCCCTCTGTTTCTCGCCCTCTTTTTCAGCCCCTCTGATTCAGCCCCTCTGTTTCTCGCCCTCTGTTTCAGCCCCTCTGTTTCTCGCCCTCTGTTTCAGCCCCTCTGTTTCTCGCCCTCTGTTTCAGCCCCTCTGTTTCAGCCCCTCTGTTTCTCGCCTTCTGTTTCAGCCCCTCTGTTTCTCACCCTCTGTTTCAGCCCCTCTGCTTCTCGCCCTCTGTTTCAGCCCCTCTATTTCTCGCCCTCTGTTTCAGCCCCTCTGTTTTAGCCCCACTGTTTCAGCCCCTTTGTTTCAGCCCCTCTGTTTCTCGCCCTCTGTTTCAGCCGCTCTGTTTCTCGCTCTCTGTTTCAGCCCCTCTGTTTCAGCCCCTCTGTTTCGGCCCCTCTGTTTCTCGCCCTCTGTTTCAGCCCCTCTGTTTCTTGCCCTCTGTTTCAGCCTCTCTGTTTCTCGCCCTCTGTTTCAGCCTCTCTGTTTCTCGCCCTCTGTTTCAGCCCCTCTGTTTCAGCCCCTCTGTTTCAGCCCCTCTGTTTCAGCCCCTCTGTTTCTCGCCCTCTGTTTCAGCCCCTCTGATTCAGCCCCTCTGTTTCTCGCCCTCTGTTTCAGCCCCTCTGTTTCTCGACCTCTGTTTCAGCCCCTCTGTTTCAGCCCCTCTGTTTCAGCCCCTCTGTTTCTCGCCCTCTGTTTCAGCCCCTCTGTTTCTCGCCCTCTGTTTCAGCCCCTCTGTTTCTCGCCCTCTGTTTCAGCCCCTCTGTTTCTCGCCCTCTGTTTCAGCCCCTCTGTTTCAGCCCCTCTGTTTCAGCCCCTCTGTTTCTCGCCATCTGTTTCAGCCCCTCTGTTTCTCGCCCTCTGTTTCAGCCCCTCTGTTTCTCGCCCTCTGTTTCAGCCCCTCTGATTCAGCCCCTCTGTTTCAGCCCTTCTGATTCAGCCCCTCTGATTCAGCCCCTCTGTTTCAGCCCCTCTGTTTCAGCCCCTCTGTTTGTCGCACTCTGTTTCTGCCGCTCAGTTTCTCGCCCTCTGTTTCAGCCCCTCTGTTTCTCGCCTTCTGTTTCAGCCCCTCTGATTCAGCCCCTCTGTTTCAGCACTTCTGATTCAGCCCCTCTGATTCAGCCCCTCTGTTTCTCGCCCTCTGTTTCAGCCCCTCTGTTTCAGCCCTTCTGTTTCAGCCACTCTGTTTCAGCCCCTCTGTTTCTTGCCCTCTGTTTCAGCCCCTCTGTTTCTCGACCTCTGTTTCAGTCCCTCTGTTTCTCGCCATCTGTTTCAGCCCCTCTGTTTCGCGCTCTCTGTTTCAGCCCCTCTGTTTCAGATCCTCTGTTTCTCGCCCTCTGTTTCTGCCCCTCTGTTTCTCACCCTCTGTTACAGCCCCTCTGTTTCTCGCCCTCTATTTCAGCCCCTCTGATTAAGCCCCTCTGTTTCAGCCCCTCTGAATCTGCCCCTCTGATTCAGCCCCTCTGTTTCAGCCCCTCTGTTTCAGCCCCTCTGTTTCTCGCCCTCTGTTTCAGCCCCTCTGTTTCTCACCCTCTGTTTCAGCCCCTCTGTTTCAGCCACTCTGTTTCTCGCTCTCTGTTTCTGCCCCTCTGTTTCTCGCCCTCTGTTTCAGCCCCTCTGATTCAGCCCCTCTGTTTCTCGCCCTCTGTTTCAGCCCCTCTGTTTCTCGCCCTCTGTTTCAGCCCCTCTGTTTCTTGCCCTCTGTTTCAGCCCCTCTGTTTCAGCCCCTCTGTTTCAGCCCCTCTGTTTCTCGCCTTCTGTTTCAGCCCCTCTGTTTCTCGCCTTCTGTTTCAGCCCCTCTGTTTCTCGCCCTCTGTTTCAGCCCCTCTGTTTCTCGCCCTCTGTTTCAGCCCCTCTATTTCTCGCCCTCTGTTTCAGCCCCTCTGTTTTAGCCCCACTGTTTCAGCCCCTTTGTTTCAGCCCCTCTGTTTCTCTCCCTCTGTTTCAGCCGCTCTGTTTCTCGCCCTCTGTATCAGCCCCTCTGTTTCAGCCCCACTGTTTCTCGCTCTCTGTTTCAGCCCCTCTGTTTCAGCCCCTCTGTTTCAGCCCCTCTGTTTCTCGCCCTCTGTTTCAGCCCCTCTGTTTCTTGCCCTCTGTTTCAGCCACTCTGTTTCTCGCCCTCTGTTTCAGCCTCTCTGTTTCTCGCCCTCTGTTTCAGCCCCTCTGTTTCAGCCCCTCTGTTTCAGCCCCTCTGTTTCAGCCCCTCTGTTTCTCGCCCTCTGTTTCAGCCCCTCTGATTCAGCCCCTCCGTTTCTCGCCCTCTGTTTCAGCCCCTCTGTTTCTCGCCCTCTTGTTTCAGCCCCTCTGTTTCAGCCCCTCTGTTTCAGCCCCTCTGTTTCTCGCCCTCTGTTTCAGCCCCTCTGTTTCTCGCCCACTGTTTCAGCCCCTCTGTTTCAGCCCCTCTGTTTCAGCCCTTCTGATTCAGCCCCTCTGTTTCAGCCCCTTTGATTCAGCCCTTCTTTTTCAGCCACTCTGTTTCAGCCCCTCTGTTTCTTGCCCTCTGTTTCAGCCCCTCTGTTTCTCGAACACTGTTTCAGTCCCTCTGTTTCTCGCCATCTGTTTCAGCCCCTCTGTTTCGCGCTCTCTGTTTCAGCCCCTCTGTTTCAGCCCCTCTGTTTCTCGCCCTCTGTTTCAGCCACTCTGTTTCTCGCCCTCTGTTTCAGCCTCTCTGTTTCTCGCCCTCAGGGTCAGCCCCTCTGTTTCTCGCCCTCTTTTTCAGCCCCTCTGATAAAGCCCCTCTGTTTCAGCCCCTCTGAATCAGCCCCTCTGATTCAGCCCCACTGTTTCAGCCCCTCTGTTTCAGCCCCTCTGTTTCTCGCCCTCTGTTTCAGCCCCTCTGTTTCTCGCCCTCTGTTTCTCACCCTCTGTTTCAGCCCCTCTGTTTCAGCCCCTCTGTTTCTCCCTCTCTGTTTCAGCCCCTCTGTTTCTCGCCCTCTGTTTCAGCCCCTCTGATTCAGCCCCTCTGTTTCTCGCCCTCTGTTTCAGCCCCTCTGTTTCAGCCCCTCTGTTTCAGCCCCTCTGTTTCTCGCCTTCTGTTTCAGCCCCTCTGTTTCTCGCCCTCTGTTTCAGCCCCTCTGTTTCTCGCCCTCTGTTTCAGCCCCTCTATTTCTCGCCCTCTGTTTCGGCCCCTCTGTTTTAGCCCCACTGTTTCAGCCCCTTTGTTTCAACCCCTCTGTTTCTCGCCCTCTGTTTCAGCCGCTCTGTTTCTCGCCCTCTGTATCAGCCCCTCTGTTTCAGCCCCACTGTTTCAGTCCCTCTGTTTCTCGCCCTCTGTTTCTGGCCCTCTGTTTCAGCCCCTCTGTTTCTCGCTCTCTGTTTCAGCCCCTCTGTTTCAGCCCCTCTGTTTCAGCCCCTCTGTTTCAGCCCCTCTGTTTCTCGCCCTCTGTTTCAGCCCCTCTGTTTCTTGCCCTCTGTTTCAGCAACTCTGTTTCTCGCCGTCTGTTTCAGCCTCTCTGTTTCTCGCCCTCTGTTTCAGCCCCTCTGTTTCAGCCCCTCTGTTTCAGCCCCTCTGTTTCAGCCCCTCTGTTTCTCGCCCTCTGTTTCAGCACCTCTGATTCAGCCCCTCTGTTTCTCGCCCTCTGTTTCAGCTCCTCTGTTTCTCGCCCTCTGTTTCAGCCCCTCTGTTTCAGCCCCTCTGTTTCAGCCCCTCTGTTTCAGCCCCTCTGTTTCTCGCCCTCTGTTTCAGCCCCTCTGTTTCTCGCCCTCTGTTTCAGCCCCTATGTTTCTCGCCCTCTGTTTCAGCCCCTCTGTTTCTCGCCCTCTGTTTCAGCCCCTCTATTTTAGCCCGACTGTTTCAGCCCCTTTGTTTCAGCCCCTCTGTTTCTCGCCCTCTTTTTCAGCCGCTCTGTTTCTGGTCCTCTGTTTCAGCCCCTCTGTTTGTCGCTCTGTTTCAGACCCTCTGTTTCCGCACCTCTGTTTCAGCCCCTCTGTTTCAGCCGCTTTGTTTCTCGCCCTCTGTTTCAGCCCCTCTGTTTCAGCCCCTCTGTTTCAGCACCTCTGTTTCAGCCCCTCTGTTTCAGCCCCTCTGTTTCTCCACATCTGTTTCAGCCCTCTGTTTCTCGCCCTCTGTTTCAGCCCCTCTGTTTCTCGCCCTCTGTTTCAGCCCCTCTGATTCAGCCCCTCTGTTTCAGCCCTTCTGATTCAGCCCCTCTGTTTCAGCCCCTCTGTTTGTCGCACTCTGTTTCTGCCCCTCAGTTTCTCGCCCTCTGTGTCAGCCCCTCTGTTTCTCGCCCTCTGTTTCAGCCCCTCTGATTCAGCCCCTCTGTTTCAGCCCCTCTGATTCAGCCCCTCTGTTTCAGCACTTCTGATTCAGCCCCTCTGATTCAGCCCCTCTGTTTCTCGCCCTCTGTTTCAGCCCCTCTGTTTCAGCCCTTCTGTTTCAGCCACTCTGTTTCAGCCCCTCTGTTTCTTGCCCTCTGTTTCAGCCCCTCTGTTTCTCGACCTCTGTTTCAGTCCCTCTGTTTCTCGCCATCTGTTTCAGCCCCTCTGTTTCGCGCTCTCTGTTTCAGCCCCTCTGATTAAGCCCCTCTGTTTCAGCCCCTCTGAATCAGCCCCTCTGATTCAGCCCCTCTGTTTCAGCCCCTCTGTTTCAGCCCCTCTGTTTCTCGCCCTCTGTTTCAGCCCCTCTGTTTCTCACCCTCTGTTTCAGCCCCTCTGTTTCAGCCGCTCTGTTTCTCGCTCTCTGTTTCTGCCCCTCTGTTTCTCGCCCTCTGTTTCAGCCCCTCTGATTCAGCCCCTCTGTTTCTCGCCCTCTGTTTCAGCCCCTCTTTTTCTCGCCCTCTGTTTCAGCCCCTCTGTTTCTTGCCCTCTGTTTCAGCCCCTCTGTTTCAGCCCCTCTGTTTCAGCCCCTCTGTTTCTCGCCTTCTGTTTCAGCCCCTCTGTTTCAGCCCCTCTGTTTCAGCCCCTCTGTTTCTCGCCCTCTGTTTCAGCCCCTCTGTTTCTCGCCTTCTGTTTCAGCCCCTCTGTTTCAGCCCCTCTGTTTCAGCCCCTCTGTTTCTCGCCTTCTGTTTCAGCCCCTCTGTTTCTCACCCTCTGTTTCAGCCCCTCTGCTTCTCGCCCTCTGTTTCAGCCCCTCTATTTCTCGCCCTCTGTTTCAGCCCCTCTGTTTTAGCCCCACTGTTTCAGCCCCTTTGTTTCAGCCCCTCTGTTTCTCGCCCTCTGTTTCAGCCGCTCTGTTTCTCGCTCTCTGTTTCAGCCCCTCTGTTTCAGCCCCTCTGTTTCGGCCCCTCTGTTTCTCGCCCTCTGTTTCAGCCCCTCTGTTTCTTGCCCTCTGTTTCAGCCTCTCTGTTTCTCGCCCTCTGTTTCAGCCTCTCTGTTTCTCGCCCTCTGTTTCAGCCCCTCTGTTTCAGCCCCTCTGTTTCAGCCCCTCTGTTTCAGCCCCTCTGTTTCTCGCCCTCTGTTTCAGCCCCTCTGATTCAGCCCCTCTGTTTCTCGCCCTCTGTTTCAGCCCCTCTGTTTCAGCCCCTCTGTTTCTCGACCTCTGTTTCAGCCCCTCTGTTTCAGCCCCTCTGTTTCTCGCCCTCTGTTTCAGCCCCTCTGTTTCTCGCCCTCTGTTTCAGCCCCTCTGTTTCTCGCCCTCTGTTTCAGCCCCTCTGTTTCTCGCCCTCTGTTTCAGCCCCTCTGTTTCAGCCCCTCTGTTTCAGCCCCTCTGTTTCTCGCCATCTGTTTCAGCCCCTCTGTTTCTCGCCCTCTGTTTCAGCCCCTCTGTTTCTCGCCCTCTGTTTCAGCCCCTCTGATTCAGCCCCTCTGTTTCAGCCCATCTGATTCAGCCCCTCTGATTCAGCCCCTCTGTTTCAGCCCCTCTGTTTCAGCCCCTCTGTTTGTCGCACTCTGTTTCTGCCGCTCAGTTTCTCGCCCTCTGTTTCAGCCCCTCTGTTTCTCGCCTTCTGTTTCAGCCCCTCTGATTCAGCCCCTCTGTTTCAGCACTTCTGATTCAGCCCCTCTGATTCAGCCCCTCTGTTTCTCGCCCTCTGTTTCAGCCCCTCTGTTTCAGCCCTTCTGTTTCAGCCACTCTGTTTCAGCCCCTCTGTTTCTTGCCCTCTGTTTCAGCCCCTCTGTTTCTCGACCTCTGTTTCAGTCCCTCTGTTTCTCGCCATCTGTTTCAGCCCCTCTGTTTCGCGCTCTCTGTTTCAGCCCCTCGGTTTCAGATCCTCTGTTTCTCGCCCTCTGTTTCAGCCCCTCTGTTTCTCGCCCTCTGTTTCAGCCCCTCTGTTTCTCGCCCTCTGTTTCAGCCCCTCTGATTAAGCCCCTCTGTTTCAGCCCCTCTGAATCAGCCCCTCTGATTCAGCCCCTCTGTTTCAGCCCCTCTGTTTCAGCCCCTCTGTTTCTCGCCCTCTGTTTCAGCCCCTCTGTTTCTCACCCTCTGTTTCAGCCCCTCTGTTTCAGCCACTCTGTTTCTCGCTCTCTGTTTCTGCCCCTCTGTTTCTCGCCCTCTGTTTCAGCCCCTCTGATTCAGCCCCTCTGTTTCTCGCCCTCTGTTTCAGCCCCTCTGTTTCTCGCCCTCTGTTTCAGCCCCTCTGTTTCTTGCCCTCTGTTTCAGCCCCTCTGTTTCAGCCCCTCTGTTTCAGCCCCTCTGTTTCTCACCTTCTGTTTCAGCCCCTCTGTTTCTCGCCTTCTGTTTCAGCCCCTCTGTTTCTCGCCCTCTGTTTCAGCCCCTCTGTTTCTCGCCCTCTGTTTCAGCCCCTCTATTTCTCGCCCTCTGTTTCAGCCCCTCTGTTTTAGCCCCACTGTTTCAGCCCCTTTGTTTCAGCCCCTCTGTTTCTCTCCCTCTGTTTCAGCCGCTCTGTTTCTCGCCCTCTGTATCAGCCCCTCTGTTTCAGCCCCACTGTTTCAGTCCCTCTGTTTCTCGCCCTCTGTTTCTAGCCCTCTGTTTCAGCCCCTCTGTTTCTCGCTCTCTGTTTCAGCCCCTCTGTTTCAGCCCCTCTGTTTCAGCCCCTCTGTTTCTCGCCCTCTGTTTCAGCCCCTCTGTTTCTTGCCCTCTGTTTCAGCCACTCTGTTTCTCGCCCTCTGTTTCAGCCTCTCTGTTTCTCGCCCTCTGTTTCAGCCCCTCTGTTTCAGCCCCTCTGTTTCAGCCCCTCTGTTTCAGCCCCTCTGTTTCTCGCCCTCTGTTTCAGCCCCTCTGATTCAGCCCCTCCGTTTCTCGCCCTCTGTTTCAGCCCCTCTGTTTCTCGCCCTCTGTTTCAGCCCCTCTGTTTCAGCCCCTCTGTTTCAGCCCCTCTGTTTCTCGCCCTCTGTTTCAGCCCCTCTGTTTCTCGCCCACTGTTTCAGCCCCTCTGTTTCAGCCCCTCTGTTTCAGCCCTTCTGATTCAGCCCCTCTGTTTCAGCCCCTTTGATTCAGCCCTTCTTTTTCAGCCACTCTGTTTCAGCCCCTCTGTTTCTTGCCCTCTGTTTCAGCCCCTCTGTTTCTCGAACACTGTTTCAGTCCCTCTGTTTCTCGCCATCTGTTTCAGCCCCTCTGTTTCGCGCTCTCTGTTTCAGCCCCTCTGTTTCAGCCCCTCTGTTTCTCGCCCTCTGTTTCAGCCACTCTGTTTCTCGCCCTCTGTTTCAGCCTCTCTGTTTCTCGCCCTCAGGTTCAGCCCCTCTGTTTCTCGCCCTCTTTTTCAGCCCCTCTGATAAAGCCCCTCTGTTTCAGCCCCTCTGAATCAGCCCCTCTGATTCAGCCCCACTGTTTCAGCCCCTCTGTTTCAGCCCCTCTGTTTCTCGCCCTCTGTTTCAGCCCCTCTGTTTCTCGCCCTCTGTTTCTCACCCTCTGTTTCAGCCCCTCTGTTTCAGCCCCTCTGTTTCTCCCTCTCTGTTTCAGCCCCTCTGTTTCTCGCCCTCTGTTTCAGCCCCTCTGATTCAGCCCCTCTGTTTCTCGCCCTCTGTTTCAGCCCCTCTGTTTCAGCCCCTCTGTTTCAGCCCCTCTGTTTCTCGCCTTCTGTTTCAGCCCCTCTGTTTCTCGCCCTCTGTTTCAGCCCCTCTGTTTCTCGCCCTCTGTTTCAGCCCCTCTATTTCTCGCCCTCTGTTTCGGCCCCTCTGTTTTAGCCCCACTGTTTCAGCCCCTTTGTTTCAACCCCTCTGTTTCTCGCCCTCTGTTTCAGCCGCTCTGTTTCTCGCCCTCTGTATCAGCCCCTCTGTTTCAGCCCCACTGTTTCAGTCCCTCTGTTTCTCGCCCTCTGTTTCTGGCCCTCTGTTTCAGCCCCTCTGTTTCTCGCTCTCTGTTTCAGCCCCTCTGTTTCAGCCCCTCTGTTTCAGCCCCTCTGTTTCAGCCCCTCTGTTTCTCGCCCTCTGTTTCAGCCCCTCTGTTTCTTGCCCTCTGTTTCAGCAACTCTGTTTCTCGCCGTCTGTTTCAGCCTCTCTGTTTCTCGCCCTCTGTTTCAGCCCCTGTGTTTCAGCCCCTCTGTTTCAGCCCCTCTGTTTCAGCCCCTCTGTTTCTCGCCCTCTGTTTCAGCCCCTCTGATTCAGCCCCTCTGTTTCTCGCCCTCTGTTTCAGCTCCTCTGTTTCTCGCCCTCTGTTTCAGCCCCTCTGTTTCAGCCCCTCTGTTTCAGCCCCTCTGTTTCAGCCCCTCTGTTTCTCGCCCTCTGTTTCAGCCCCTCTGTTTCTCGCCCTCTGTTTCAGCCCCTATGTTTCTCGCCCTCTGTTTCAGCCCCTCTGTTTCTCGCCCTCTGTTTCAGCCCCTCTATTTTAGCCCGACTGTTTCAGCCCCTTTGTTTCAGCCCCTCTGTTTCTCGCCCTCTTTTTCAGCCGCTCTGTTTCTGGTCCTCTGTTTCAGCCCCTCTGTTTGTCGCTCTGTTTCAGCCCCTCTGTTTCCGCACCTCTGTTTCAGCCCCTCTGTTTCAGCCGCTTTGTTTCTCGCCCTCTGTTTCAGCCCCTCTGTTTCTTGCCCTCTGTTTCAGCCACTCTGTTTCTCACCCTCTGTTTCAGCCACTCTGTTTCTCGCCCTCTGTTTCAGCCCCTCTGTTTCAGCCCCTCTGTTTCAGCACCTCTGTTTCAGCCCCTCTGTTTCAGCCCCTCTGTTTCTCCACATCTGTTTCAGCCCTCTGTTTCTCGCCCTCTGTTTCAGCCCCTCTGTTTCTCGCCCTCTGTTTCAGCCCCTCTGATTCAGCCCCTCTGTTTCAGCCCTTCTGATTCAGCCCCTCTGTTTCAGCCCCTCTGTTTGTCGCACTCTGTTTCTGCCCCTCAGTTTCTCGCCCTCTGTGTCAGCCCCTCTGTTTCTCGCCCTCTGTTTCAGCCCCTCTGATTCAGCCCCTCTGTTTCAGCCCCTCTGATTCAGCCCCTCTGTTTCAGCACTTCTGATTCAGCCCCTCTGATTCAGCCCCTCTGTTTCTCGCCCTCTGTTTCAGCCCCTCTGTTTCAGCCCTTCTGTTTCAGCCACTCTGTTTCAGCCCCTCTGTTTCTTGCCCTCTGTTTCAGCCCCTCTGTTTCTCGACCTCTGTTTCAGTCCCTCTGTTTCTCGCCATCTGTTTCAGCCCCTCTGTTTCGCGCTCTCTGTTTCAGCCCCTCTGATTAAGCCCCTCTGTTTCAGCCCCTCTGAATCAGCCCCTCTGATTCAGCCCCTCTGTTTCAGCCCCTCTGTTTCAGCCCCTCTGTTTCTCGCCCTCTGTTTCAGCCCCTCTGTTTCTAACCCTCTGTTTCAGCCCCTCTGTTTCAGCCGCTCTGTTTCTCGCTCTCTTTTTCTGCCCCTCTGTTTCTCGCCCTCTGTTTCAGCCCCTCTGATTCAGCCCCTCTGTTTCTCGCCCTCTGTTTCAGCCCCTCTGTTTCTCGCCCTCTGTTTCAGCCCCTCTGTTTCTTGCCCTCTGTTTCAGACCCTCTGTTTCAGGCCCTCTGTTTCAGCCCCTCTGTTTCTCGCCTTCTGTTTCAGCCCCTCTGTTTCAGCCCCTCTGTTTCAGCCCCTCTGTTTCTCGCCCTCTGTTTCAGCCCCTCTGTTTCTCGCCCTCTGTTTCAGCCCCTCTATTTCTCGATCTCTGTTTCAGCCCCTCTGTTTTAGCCCCACTGTTTCAGCCCCTTTGTTTCAGCCCTCTCTGTTTCTCTCCCTCTGTTTCAGCCGCTCTGTTTCTCGCCCTCTGTATCAGCCCCTCTGTTTCAGCCCCACTGTTTCAGTCCCTCTGTTTCTCGCCCTCTGTTTCTAGCCCTCTGTTTCAGCCCCTCTGTTTCTCGCTCTCTGTTTCAGCCCCTCTGTTTCAGCCCCTCTGTTTCAGCCCCTCTGTTTCTCGCCCTCTGTTTCAGCCACTCTGTTTCTTGCCCTCTGATTCAGCCACTCTGTTTCTCGCCCTCTGTTTCAGCCTCTCTGTTTCTCGCCCTCTTTTCAGCCCCTCTGTTGCAGCCCCTCTGTTTCAGCCCCTCTTTTTCAGCCCCTCTGTTTCTCGCCCTCTGTTTCAGCCCCTCTGATTCAGCCCCTCCGTTTCTCGCCCTCTGTTTCAGCCCCTCTGTTTCTCGCCCTCTGTTTCAGCCCCTCTGTTTCAGCCCCTCTGTTTCAGCCCCTCAGTTTCTCGCCCTCTGTTTCAGCCCCTCTGTTTCTCGCCCTCTGTTTCAGCCCCTCTGTTTCAGCCCCTCTGTTTCAGCTCTTCTGATTCAGCCCCTCTGTTTCAGCCCCTTTGTTTCAGCCCTTCTTTTTCAGCCACTCTGTTTCAGCCCCTCTGTTTCTTGCCCTCTGTTTCAGCCCCTCTGTTTCTCGACCTCTGTTTCAGTCCCTCTGTTTCTCGCCATCTGTTTCAGCCCCTCTGTTTCGCGCTCTCTGTTTCAGCCCCTCTGTTTCTCGCCCTCTGTTTCATCCACTCTGTTTCTTGCCCTCTGTTTCAGCCACTCTGTTTCTCGCCCTCTGTTTCAGCCTCTCTGTTTCTCGCCCTCTGGTTCAGCCCCTCTGTTTCTCGCCCTCTGTTTCAGCCCCTCTGATTAAGCCCCTCTGTTTCAGCCCCTCTGAATCAGCCCCTCTGATTCAGCCCCACTGTTTCAGCCCCTCTGTTTCAGCCCCTCTGTTTCTCGCCCTCTGTTTCAGCCCCTCTGTTTCTCACCCTCTGTTTCAGTCCCTCTGTTTCAGCCCCTCTGTTTCTCCCTCTCTGTTTCAGCCCCTCTGATTCAGCCCCTCTGTTTCTCGCCCTCTGTTTCAGCCCCTCTGTTTCTCACCCTCTGTTTCAGCCCCTCTGTTTCTCGCCCTCTGTTTCAGCCCCTCTGTTTCAGCCCCTCTGTTTCAGCCCCTCTGTTTCTCGCCTTCTGATTCAGCCCCTCTGTTTCTCGCCCTCTGTTTCAGCCCCTCTGTTTCTCGCCCTCTGTTTCAGCCGCTCTGTTTCTCGCCCTCTGTATCAGCCCCTCTGTTTCAGCCCCACTGTTTCAGTCCCTCTGTTTCTCGCCCTCTGTTTCTGGCCCTCTGTTTCAGCCCCTCTGTTTCTCGCTCTCTGTTTCAGCCCCTCTGTTTCAGCCCCTCTGTTTCAGCCCCTCTGTTTCTCGCCCTCTGTTTCAGCCCCTCTGTTTCAGCAACTCTGTTTCTCGCCGTCTGTTTCAGCCTCTCTGTTTCTCGCCCTCTGTTTCAGCCCCTCTGTTTCAGCCCCTCTGTTTCAGCCCCTTTGTTTCAGCCCCTCTGTTTCTCGCCCTCTGTTTCAGCCCCTCTGATTCAGCCCCTCTGTTTCTCGCCCTCTGTTTCAGCTCCTCTGTTTCTCGCCCTCTGTTTCAGCCCCTCTGTTTCAGCCCCTCTGTTTCAGCCCCTCTGTTTCAGCCCCTCTGTTTCTCGCCCTCTGTTTCAGCCCCTCTGTTTCTCGCCCTCTCTTTCAGCCCCTATGTTTCTCGCCCTCTGTTTCAGCCCCTCTGTTTCTCGCCCTCTGTTTCAGCCCCTCTATTTTAGCCCGACTGTTTCAGCCCCTTTGTTTCAGCCCCTCTGTTTCTCGCCCTCTTTTTCAGCCGCTCTGTTTCTGGCCCTCTGTTTCAGCCCCTCTGTTTGTCGCTCTGTTTCAGCCCCTCTGTTTCCTCCCCTCTGTTTCAGCCCCTCTGTTTCAGCCCCTTTGTTTCTCGCCCTCTGTTTCAGCCCCTCTGTTTCTTGCCCTCTGTTTCAGCCACTCTGTTTCTCGCCCTCTGTTTCAGCCACTCTGTTTCTCGCACTCTGTTTCAGCCCCTCTGTTTCAGCCCCTCTGTTTCAGCACCTCTGTTTCAGCCCCTCTGTTTCAGCCCCTCTGTTTCTCGCCCTCTGTTTCAGCCCTCTGTTTCTCGCCCTCTGTTTCAGCCCCTCTGTTTCTCGCCCTCTGTTTCAGCCCCTCTGATTCAGCCCCTCTGTTTCAGCCCTTCTGATTCAGCCCCTCTGATTCAGCCCCTCTGTTTCAGCCCCTCTGTTTCAGCCCCTCTGTTTGTCGCACTCTGTTTCTGCCCCTCAGTTTCTCGCCCTCTGTTTCAGCCCCTCTGTTTCTCGCCTTCTGTTTCAGCCCCTCTGATTCAGCCCCTCTGTTTCAGCACTTCTGATTCAGCCCCTCTGATTCAGCCCCTCTGTTTCTCGCCCTCTTTTTCAGCCCCTCTGTTTCAGCCCTTCTGTTTCAGCCACTCTGTTTCAGCCCCTCTGTTTCTTGCCCTCTGTTTCAGCCCCTCTGTTTCTCGACCTCTGTTTCAGTCCCTCTGTTTCTCGCCATCTGTTTCAGCCCCTCTGTTTCGCGCTCTCTGTTTCAGCCCCTCTGTTTCAGCTCCTCTGTTTCTCGCCCTCTGTTTCAGCCCCTCTGTTTCAGCTCCTCTGTTTCTCGCCCTCTGTTTCAGCCCCTCTGTTTCAGCCCCTCTGTTTCTCGCCCTCTGTTTCAGCCCCTCTGTTTCTCGCCCTCTGATTCAGCCCCTCTGATTAAGCCCCTCTGTTTCAGCCCCTCTGAATCAGCCCCTCTGATTCAGCCCCTCTGTTTCTCACCCTCTGTTTCAGCCCCTCTGTTTCTCGCCCTCTGTTTCAGCCCCTCTGTTTCTCACCCTCTGTTTCAGCCCCTCTGTTTCAGCCCCTCTGTTTCTCGCTCTCTGTTTCTGCCCCTCTGTTTCTCGCCCTCTGTTTCAGCCCCTCTGATTCAGCCCCTCTGTTTCTCGCCCTCTGTTTCAGCCCCTCTGTTTCTCGCCCTCTGTTTCAGCCACTCTGTTTCTTGCCCTCTGTTTCAGCCCCTCTGTTTCAGCCCCTCTGTTTCAGCCCCTCTGTTTCTCGCCTTCTGTTCCAGCCCCTCTGTTTCTCGCCTTCTGTTTCAGCCCCTCTGTTTCTCGCCCTCTGTTTCAGCCCCTCTGTTTCTCGCCCACTGTTTCAGCCCCTCTATTTCTCGCCCTCTGTTTCAGCCCCTCTGTTTTAGCCCCACTGTTTCAGCCCCTTTGTTTCAGCCCCTCTGTTTCTCGCCCTCTGTTTCAGCCGCTCTGTTTCTCGCCCTCTGTATCAGCCCCTCTGTTTCAGCCCCTCTGTTTCGCACTCTCTGTTTCAGCCCCTCTGTTTCAGCCCCTCTGTTTCTCGCCCTCTGTTTCTGCTCCTCTGTTTCTCGCCCTCTGTTTCAGCCCCTCTGTTTCTCGCCCTCTGTTTCAGCCCCTCTGTTTCTCGCCTTCTGTTTCAGCCCCTCTGATTCAGGCCCTCTGTTTCAGCCCCTCTGATTCAGCCCCTCTGATTCAGCCCCTCTGTTTCTCGCCCTCTGTTTCAGCCCCTCTGTTTCAGCCCTTCTGTTTCAGCCACTCGGTTTCAGCCCCTCTGTTTCTTGCCCTCTGTTTCAGCCCCTCTGTTTCTCGCCCTCTGTTTCAGCCCCTCTGTTTCTCGCCCTCTGTTTCAGCCCCTCTGTTTCGCACTCTCTGTTTCAGCCCCTCTGTTTCAGCCCCTCTGTTTCTCGCCCTCTGTTTCTGCTCCTCTGTTTCTCGCCCTCTGTTTCAGCCCCTCTGTTTCTCGCCCTCTGTTTCTGCCCCTCTGATTCAGCCCCTCTGTTTCAGCACCTCTGAATCAGTCCCTCTGTTCCAGCCCCTCCTTTTCTCGCCCTCTGTTTCAGCCCCTCTGTTTCTCACCCTCTGTTTCAGCACCTCTGTTTCAGCCCCTCTGTTTCTCGCCCTCTGTTTCAGCCCCTCTGTTTCTCGCCATCTGTTTCAGACCCTCTGTTTCTCGCCCTCTGTTTCAGCCCCTCTGTTTCAGCCCCTCTGTTTCAGCCCCTCTGTTTCTCGCCCTCTGTTTCAGCCCCTCTGTTTCGCACTCTCTGTTTCAGCCCCTCTGTTTCAGCCCCTCTGTTTCTCGCCCTCTGTTTCTGCTCCTCTGTTTCTCGCCCTCTGTTTCAGCCCCTCTGTTTCTCGCCCTCTGTTTCAGCCCCTCTGATTCAGCCCCTCTGTTTCAGCCCCTCTGAATCAGTCCCTCTGTTTCAGCCCCTCTGTTTCAGCCCCTCTGTTTCTCGCCCTCTGTTTCAGCCCCTCTGTTTCTCACCCTCTGTTTCAGCACCTCTGTTTCAGCCCCTCTGTTTCTCGCCCTCTGTTTCAGCCCCTCTGTTTCTCGCCCTCTGTTTCAGCCCCTCTGATTCAGCCCCTCTGTTTCTCGCCCTCTGTTTCAGCCCCTCTGTTACTCGCCCTCTGTTTCAGCCCCTCTATTTCATCCCCTCTGTTTCAGCCCCTCTGTTTCTCGCTCTCTGTTTCAGCCCCTCTGTTTCTCGCCCTCTGTTTCAGCCTCTCTGTATCTCGCCCTCTGTTTCAGCCCCTCTGTTTCCACCCCTCTGATTCAGCCCCTCTGTTTCAGCCCCTCTGTTTCAGCCCCTCTGTTTCTCGCCCTCTGTTTCAGCCCCTCTGATTCAGCCCCTCTGTTTCTCGCCCTCTGTTTCAGCTCCTCTGTTTCTCGCCCTCTGTTTCAGCCCCTCTGTTTCAGCCCCTCTGTTTCAGCCCCTCTGTTTCAGCCCCTCTGTTTCTCGCCCTCTGTTTCAGCCCCTCTGTTTCTCGCCCTCTCTTTCAGCCCCTATGTTTCTCGCCCTCTGTTTCAGCCCCTCTGTTTCTCGCCCTCTGTTTCAGCCCCTCTATTTTAGCCCGACTGTTTCAGCCCCTTTGTTTCAGCCCCTCTGTTTCTCGCCCTCTTTTTCAGCCGCTCTGTTTCTGGCCCTCTGTTTCAGCCCCTCTGTTTGTCGCTCTGTTTCAGCCCCTCTGTTTCCTCCCCTCTGTTTCAGCCCCTCTGTTTCAGCCCCTTTGTTTCTCGCCCTCTGTTTCAGCCCCTCTGTTTCTTGCCCTCTGTTTCAGCCACTCTGTTTCTCGCCCTCTGTTTCAGCCACTCTGTTTCTCGCCCTCTGTTTCAGCCCCTCTGTTTCAGCCCCTCTGTTTCAGCACCTCTGTTTCAGCCCCTCTGTTTCAGCCCCTCTGTTTCTCGCCCTCTGTTTCAGCCCTCTGTTTCTCGCCCTCTGTTTCAGCCCCTCTGTTTCTCGCCCTCTGTTTCAGCCCCTCTGATTCAGCCCCTCTGTTTCAGCCCTTCTGATTCAGCCCCTCTGATTCAGCCCCTCTGTTTCAGCCCCTCTGTTTCAGCCCCTCTGTTTGTCGCACTCTGTTTCTGCCCCTCAGTTTCTCGCCCTCTGTTTCAGCCCCTCTGTTTCTCGCCTTCTGTTTCAGCCCCTCTGATTCAGCCCCTCTGTTTCAGCACTTCTGATTCAGCCCCTCTGATTCAGCCCCTCTGTTTCTCGCCCTCTGTTTCAGCCCCTCTGTTTCAGCCCTTCTGTTCCAGCCACTCTGTTTCAGCCCCTCTGTTTCTTGCCCTCTGTTTCAGCCCCTCTGTTTCTCGACCTCTGTTTCAGTCCCTCTGTTTCTCGCCATCTGTTTCAGCCCCTCTGTTTCGCGCTCTCTGTTTCAGCCCCTCTGTTTCAGCTCCTCTGTTTCTCGCCCTCTGTTTCAGCCCCTCTGTTTCAGCTCCTCTGTTTCTCGCCCTCTGTTTCAGCCCCTCTGTTTCAGCCCCTCTGTTTCTCGCCCTCTGTTTCAGCCCCTCTGTTTCTCGCCCTCTGATTCAGCCCCTCTGATTAAGCCCCTCTGTTTCAGCCCCTCTGATTCAGCCCCTCTGTTTCAGCCCCTCTGTTTCAGCCCCTCTGTTTCTCGCCCTCTGTTTCAGCCCCTCTGTTTCTCACCCTCTGTTTCAGCCCCTCTGTTTCAGCCCCTCTGTTTCTCGCTCTCTGTTTCTGCCCCTCTGTTTCTCGCCCTCTGTTTCAGCCCCTCTGATTCAGCCCCTCTGTTTCTCGCCCTCTGTTTCAGCCCCTCTGTTTCTCGCCCTCTGTTTCAGCCACTCTGTTTCTTGCCCTCTGTTTCAGCCCCTCTGTTTCAGCCCCTCTGTTTCAGCCCCTCTGTTTCTCGCCTTCTGTTTCAGCCCCTCTGTTTCTCGCCTTCTGTTTCAGCCCCTCTGTTTCTCGCCCTCTGTTTCAGCCCCTCTGTTTCTCGCCCACTGTTTCAGCCCCTCTATTTCTCGCCCTCTGTTTCAGCCCCTCTGTTTTAGCCCCACTGTTTCAGCCCCTTTGTTTCAGCCCCTCTGTTTCTCGCCCTCTGTTTCAGCCGCTCTGTTTCTCGCCCTCTGTATCAGCCCCTCTGTTTCAGCCCCACTGTTTCAGTCCCTCTGTTTCTCGCCCTCTGTTTCTGGCCCTCTGTTTCAGCCCCTCTGTTTCTCGCTCTCTGTTTCAGCCCCTCTGTTTCTCGCCCTCTGTTTCAGCCCCTCTGTTTCTCGCCCTCTGTTTCAGCCCCTCTGTTTCGCACTCTCTGTTTCAGCCCCTCTGTTTCAGCCCCTCTGTTTCTCGCCCTCTGTTTCTGCTCCTCTGTTTCTCGCCCTCTGTTTCTGCCCCTCTGTTTCTCGCCCTCTGTTTCAGCCCCTCTGTTTCTCGCCTTCTGTTTCAGCCCCTCTGATTCAGGCCCTCTGTTTCAGCCCCTCTGATTCAGCCCCTCTGATTCAGCCCCTCTGTTTCTCGCCCTCTGTTTCAGCCCCTCTGTTTCAGCCCTTCTGTTTCAGCCACTCGGTTTCAGCCCCTCTGTTTCTTGCCCTCTGTTTCAGCCCCTCTGTTTCTCGCCCTCTGTTTCAGCCCCTCTGTTTCTCGCTCTCTGTTTCAGCCCCTCTGTTTCGCACTCTCTGTTTCAGCCCCTCTGTTTCAGCCCCTCTGTTTCTCGCCCTCTGTTTCTGCTCCTCTGTTTCTCGCCCTCTGTTTCAGCCCCTCTGTTTCTCGCCCTCTGTTTCTGCCCCTCTGATTCAGCCCCTCTGTTTCAGCACCTCTGAATCAGTCCCTCTGTTCCAGCCCCTCTGTTTCAGCCCCTCTGTTTCTCGCCCTCTGTTTCAGCCCCTCTGTTTCTCACCCTCTGTTTCAGCACCTCTGTTTCAGCCCCTCTGTTTCTCGCCCCCTGTTTCAGCCCCTCTGTTTCTCGCCATCTGTTTCAGCTTCTCTGTTTCTCGCCCTCTGTTTCAGCCCCTCTGTTTCAGCCCCTCTGTTTCAGCCCCTCTGTTTCTCGCCCTCTGTTTCAGCCCCTCTGTTTCGCACTCTCTGTTTCAGCCCCTCTGTTTCAGCCCCTCTGTTTCTCGCCCTCTGTTTCTGCTCCTCTGTTTCTCGCCCTCTGTTTCAGCCCCACTGTTTCTCGCCCTCTGTTTCAGCCCCTCTGATTCAGCCCCTCTGTTTCAGCCCCTCTGAATCAGTCCCTCTGTTTCAGCCCCTCTGTTTCAGCCCCTCTGTTTCTCGCCCTCTGTTTCAGCCCCTCTGTTTCTCACCCTCTGTTTCAGCACCTCTGTTTCAGCCCCTCTGTTTCTCGCCCTCTGTTTCAGCCCCTCTGTTTCTCGCCCTCTGTTTCAGCCACTCTGATTCAGCCCCTCTGTTTCTCGCCCTCTGTTTCAGCCACTCTGTTTCTCGCCATCTGTTTCAGCCCCTCTGTTACTCGCCCTCTGTTTCAGCCCCTCTATTTCAGCCCCTCTGTTTCAGCCCCTCTGTTTCTCGCTCTCTGTTTCAGCCCCTCTGTATCTCGCCCTCTGTTTCAGCCCCTCTGTTTCCACCCCTCTGATTCAGCCCCTCTGTTTCAGCCCCTCTGTTTCTCGCCCTCTGTTTCAGCCCCTCTGATTCAGCCCCTCTGTTTCAGCCCCTCTGATTCAGCCCCTCTGTTTCAGACCCTCTATTTCAGCACCTCTGTTTCAGCCACTCTGTTTCAGGCTCTCTGTTTCAGCCCGTCTGTTTCAGCCCCTCTGTTTCAGCCCCTCTGTTTCAGCCCCTCTGATTCAGTACCTTCGTTTCTCGCCCTCTGTTTCAGCCCCTCTGTTTCAGCCCCTCTGATTCAGCCCGTCTGATTCAGCCCCTCTGTTTCTCGCCCTCTGTTTCAGCCCCTCTGATTCAGCCCCTCTGTTTCGCGCCCTCTGTTTCTCGCCCTCTGTTTCTGCCCCTCTGTTTCAGCCCCACTGTTTCAGCCCCTCTGTATTTTGCCTTCTGTTTCAGCCCCACTGTTTCAGCCCCTCAGTTTCAGCCCCTCCGATTCAGCCCCTCTGTTTCAGCCCCGCTGGTTCAGCCCCTCTGTTTCAGCCCCTCTGTTTCTCGCCCTTTGTTTCACCCCTCTGTTTGTCGCCCTCTGTTTCAGCCCCTCTGTTTCTCGCCCTCTGTTTCAGCCCCTCTGTTTCAGCCCCTCTGTTTCAGCCCCTCTGTTTCTCGCCCTCTGTTTCAGCCCCTCTGTTTCTTGCCCTCTGTTTCATCCCCTCTGTTTCAGCCCCTCTGTTTCTCGCCCTCTGTTTCAGCCCCTCTGTTTCTCGCCCTCTGTTTCAGCCCCTCTGTTTCTCGCCTTCTGTTTCAGCCCCTCTGATTCAGCCCCTCTGTTTCAGCCCCTCTGATTCAGCCCCTCTGATTCAGCCCCTCTGTTTCTCGCCCTCTGTTTCAGCCCCTCTGTTTCAGCCCTTCTGTTTCAGCCCCTCTGTTTCAGCCCCTCTGTTTCTCGCCCTCTGTTTCTCCTCCTCTGTTTCTCGCCCTCTGTTTCTGCCCCTCTGTTTCTCGCCCTCTGTTTCAGCCCCTCTATTTCTCGCCCTCTGTTTCAGCCCCTCTGTTTCAGGCTCTCTGTTTCAGCCCATCTGTTTCAGCCCCTCTGTTTCAGCCCCTCTGTTTCAGCCCCTCTGATTCAGTACCTTAGTTTCTCGCCCTCTGTTTCAGCCCCTCTGTTTCAGCCCCTCTGATTCAGCCCGTCTGATTCAGCCCCTCTGTTTCTCGCCCTCTGTTTCAGCCCCTCTGATTCAGCCCCTCTGTTTCTCGCCCTCTGTTTCTCGCCCTCTGTTTCTGCCCCTCTGTTTCAGCCCCACTGTTTCAGCCCCTCTGTTTTTTGCCTTCTGTTTCAGCCCCTCTGTTTCAGCCCCTCAGTTTCAGCCCCTCCGATTCAGCCCCTCTGTTTCAGCCCCTCTGGTTCAGCCCCTCTGTTTCAGCCCCTCTGTTTCTCGCCCTTTGTTTCACCCCTCTGTTTGTCGCCCTCTGTTTCAGCCCCTCTGTTTCTCGCCCTCTGTTTCAGCCCCTCTGTTTCAGCCCCTCTGTTTCAGCCCCTCTGTTTCTCGCCCTCTGTTTCAGCCCCTCTGTTTCTCGCCTTCTGTTTCAGCCCCTCTGATTCAGCCCCTCTGTTTCAGCCTCTCTGATTCAGACCCTCTGATTCAGCCCCTCTGTTTCTCGCCCTCTGTTTCAGCCCCTCTGTTTCAGCCCTTCTGTTTCAGCCACTCGGTTTCAGCCCCTCAGTTTCTTGCCCTCTGTTTCAGCCCCTCTGTTTCTCGCCCTCTGTTTCAGGCCCTCTGTTTCTCGCCCTCTGTTTCAGCCCCTCTGTTCGCACTCTCTGTTTCAGCCCCTCTGTTTCAGCCCCTCTGTTTCTCGCCCTCTGTTTCTGCTCCTCTGTTTCTCGCCCTCTGTTTCTGCCCCTCTGTTTCTCGCCCTCTGTTTCAGCCCCTCTGTTTCTCGCCCTCTGTTTCAGCCCCTCTGTTTCAGGCTCTCTGTTTCAGCCCATCTGTTTCAGCCCCTCTGTTTCAGCCCCTCTGTTTCAGCCCCTCTGATTCAGTACCTTCGTTTCTCACCCTCTGTTTCAGCCCCTCTGTTTCAGCCCCTCTGATTCAGCCCGTCTGATTCAGCCCCTCTGTTTCTCGCCCTCTGTTTCAGCCCCTCTGATTCAGCCCCTCTGTTTTTCGCCCTCTGTTTCTCGCCCTCTGTTTCTGCCCCTCTGTTTCAGCCCCACTGTTTCAGCCCCTCTGTTTTTTGCCTTCTGTTTCAGCCCCTCTGTTTCAGCCCCTCAGTTTCAGCCCCTCCGATTCAGCCCCTCTGTTTCAGCCCCTCTGGTTCAGCCCCTCTGTTTCAGCCCCTCTGTTTCTCGCCCTTTGTTTCACCCCTCTGTTTGTCACCCTCTGTTTCAGCCCCTCTGTTTCTCGCCCTCTGTTTCAGCCCCTCTGTTTCAGCCCCTCTGTTTCAGCCCCTCTGTTTCTCGCCCTCTGTTTCAGCCCCTCTGTTTCTTGCCCTCTGTTTCATCCCCTCTGTTTCAGCCCCTCTGTTTCTCGCCCTCTGTTTGTGGCCCTCTGTTTCTCGCCCTCTGTTTCAGCCCCTCTGTTTCTCGCCTTCTGTTTTAGCCCCTCTGATTCAGCCCCTCTGTTTCAGCCCCTCTGATTCAGCCCCTCGGATTCAGCCCCTCTGTTTCTCGCCCTCTGTTTCAGCCCCTCTGTTTCAGCCCTTCTGTTTCAACCACTCGGTTTCAGCCCCTCTGTTTCTCGCCCTCTGTTTCAGCCCCTCTGATTCAGCCCTTCTGTTTCTCGCCCTCTGTTTCAGCCCCTCTGTTTCTCGCCATCTGTTTCAGCCCCTCTGTTTCTCGCCCTCTGTTTCAGCCCCTCTGTTTCAGCCCCTCTGTTTCAGCCCCTCTGTTTCTCGCCCTCTGTTTCAGCCCCTCTGTTTCTCGCCCTCTGTTTCAGCCTCTCTGTTTCTCGCCCTCTGTTTCAGCCCCTCTGAATCAGTCCCTCTGTTTCAGCCCCTCTGTTTCAGCCCCTCTGTTTCTCGCCCTCTGTTTCAGCCCCTCTGTTTCACACCCTCTGTTTCAGCACCTCTGTTTCAGCCCCTCTGTTTCTCGCCCTCTGTTTCAGCCCCTCTGTTTCTCGCCCTCTGTTTCAGCCCCTCTGATTCAGCCCCTCTGTTTCTCGCCCTCTGTTTCAGCCCCTCTGTTTCTCGCCATCTGTTTCAGCCCCTCTGTTTCTCGCCCTCTTTTTCAGCCCCTCTGTTTCAGCCCCTCTGTTTCAGCCCCTCTGTTTCTCGCCCTCTGTTTCAGCCCCTCTGTTTCTCGCCCTCTGTTTCAGCCTCTCTGTTTCTCGCCCACTGTTTCAGCCCCTCTGTTTCAACCCCTCTGATGCAGCCCCTCTGTTTCAGCCCCTCTGTTTCTCGCCCTCTGTTTCAGCCCCTCTGATTCAGCCCGTCTGTTTCAGCCCCTCTGATTCAGCCCCTCTGTTTCAGCCCCTCTATTTCAGCCCCTCTGTTTCAGCCCCTCTGTTTCAGGCTCTCTGTTTCAGCCCGTCTGTTTCAGCCCCTCTGTTTCAGCCCCTCTGTTTCAGCCCCTCTGATTCAGTACCTTCGTTTCTCGCCCTCTGTTTCAGCCCCTCTGTTTCAGCCCCTCTGATTCAGCCCGTCTGATTCAGCCCCTCTGTTTCTCGCCCTCTGTTTCAGCCCCTCTGATTCAGCCCCTCTGTTTCTCGCCCTCTGTTTCTCGCCCTCTGTTTCTGCCCCTCTGTTTCAGCCCCACTGTTTCAGCCCCTCTGTTTCTTGCCCTCTGTTTCAGCCCCTCTGTTTCAGCCCCTCTGTTTCAGCCCCTCCGATTCAGCCCCTCTGTTTCAGCCCCTCTGGTTCAGCCCCTCTGTTTCAGCCCCTCTGTTTCTCGCCCTTTGTTTCACCCCTCTGTTTGTTGCCCTCTGTTTCAGCCCCTCTGTATCTCGCCCTCTGTTTCAGCCCCTCTGTTTCAGCCCCTCTGTTTCAGCCCCTCTGTTTCTCGCCCTCTGTTTCAGCCCCTCTGTTTCTTGCCCTCTGTTTCATCCCCTCTGTTTCATCCCCTCTGTTTCAGCCCCTCTGTTTGTTGCCCTCTGTTTCAGCCCCTGTGTTTCTCGCCCTCTGTTTCAGCCCCTCTGTTTCAGCCCCTCTGTTTCAGCCCCTCTGTTTCTCGCCCTCTGTTTCAGCCCCTCTGTTTCTCGCCCTCTGTTTCTGGCCCTCTGTTTCTCGCCCTCTGTTTCAGCCCCTCTGTTTCTCGCCCTCTGTTTCAGCCCCTCTGATTCAGCCCCTCTGTTTCTCTCCCTCTGTTTCAGCCCCTCTGTTTCTCGCCATCTGTTTCAGCCCCTCTGTTTCTCGCCCTCTGTTTCAGCCACTCTGTTTCAGCCCCTCTGTTTCAGCCCCTCTGTTTCTCGCCCTCTGTTTCAGCCCCTCTGTTTCTCGCCCTCTGTTTCAGCCTCTCTGTTTCTCGCCCTCTGTTTCAGCCCCTCTGTTTCAACCCCTCTGATTCAGCCCCTCTGTTTCAGCCCCTCTGTTTCTCGCCCTCTGTTTCAGCCCCTCTGATTCAGCCCGTCTGTTTCAGCCCCTCTGATTCAGCCCCTCTGTTTCAGCCCCTCTATTTCAGCCCCTCTGTTTCAGCCCCTCTGTTTCAGGCTCTCTGTTTCAGCCCATCTGTTTCAGCCCCTCTGTTTCAGCCCCTCTGTTTCAGCCCCTCTGATTCAGTACCTTCGTTTCTCGCCCTCTGTTTCAGCCCCTCTGTTTCAGCCCCTCTGATTCAGCCCGTCTGATTCAGCCGCTCTGTTTCTCGCCCTATGTTTCAGCCCCTCTGATTCAGCCTCTCTGTTTCTCGCCCTCTGTTTCTCGCCCTCTGTTTCTGTCCCTCTGTTTCAGCCCCACTGTTTCAGCCCCTCTGTTTTTTGCCTTCTGTTTCAGCCCCGCTGTTTCAGCCCCTCAGTTTCAGCCCCTCCGATTCAGCCCCTCTGTTTCAGCCCCTCTGGTTCAGCCCCTCTGTTTCAGCCCCTCTGTTTCTCGCCCTTTGTTTCACCCCTCTGTTTGTCGCCCTCTGTTTCAGCCCCTCTGTTTCTCGCCCTCTGTTTCAGCCCCTCTGCTTCAGCCCCTCTGTTTCAGCCCCTCTGTTTCTCGCCCTCTGTTTCAGCCCCTCTGTTTCTAGCCCTCTGTTTCTTCCCCTCTGTTTCAGCCCCTCTGTTTCTCGCCCTCTGTTTCAGCCCCTCTGTTTCTCGCCTTCTGTTTTAGCCCCTCTCATTCAGCCCCTCTGTTTCAGCCCCTCTGATTCAGCCCCTCAGATTCAGCCCCTCTGTTTCTCGCCCTCTGTTTCAGCCCCTCTGTTTCAGCCCTTCTGTTTCAACCACTCGGTTTCAGCCCCTCTGTTTCTTGCACTCTGTTTCAGCCCCTCTGTTTCTCGCCCTCTGTTTCAGCCCCTCTGTTTCTCGCCCTCTGTTTCAGCCCCTCTGTTTCGCACTCTCTGTTTCAGCCCCTCTGTTTCAGCCCCTCTGTTTCTCGCCCTCTGTTTCTGCTCCTCTGTTTCTCGCCCTCTGTTTCAGCCCCTCTGTTTCTCGCCCTCTGTTTCTGCCCCTCTGTTTCTCGCCCTCTGTTTCAGCCCCTCTGTTTCTCGCCTTCTGTTTCAGCCCCTCTGATTCAGGCCCTCTGTTTCAGCCCCTCTGATTCAGCCCCTCTGATTCAGCCCCTCTGTTTCTCGCCCTCTGTTTCAGCCCCCCTGTTTCAGCCCTTCTGTTTCAGCCACTCGGTTTCAGCCCCTCTGTTTCTTGCCCTCTGTTTCAGCCCCTCTGTTTCTCGCCCTCTGTTTCAGCCCCTCTGTTTCTCGCCCTCTGTTTCAGCCCCTCTGTTTCGCACTCTCTGTTTCAGCCCCTCTGTTTCAGCCCCTCTGTTTCTCGCCCTCTGTTTCTGCTCCTCTGTTTCTCGCCCTCTGTTTCAGCTCCTCTGTTTCTCGCCCTCTGTTTCAGCCCCTCTGATTCAGCCCCTCTGTTTCAGCACCTCTGAATCAGTCCCTCTGTTCCAGCCCCTCTGTTTCAGCCCCTCTGTTTCTCGCCCTCTGTTTCAGCCCCTCTGTTTCTCGCCCTCTGATTCAGCCCCTCTGTTTCTCGCCATCTGTTTCAGCCCCTCTGTTTCTCGCCCTCTGTTTCAGCCCCTCTGTTTCAGCCCCTCTGTTTCAGCCCCTCTGTTTCTCGCCCTCTGTTTCAGCCCCTCTGTTTCGCACTCTCTGTTTCAGCCCCTCTGTTTCAGCCCCTCTGTTTCTCGCCCTCTGTTTCTGCTCCTCTGTTTCTCGCTCTCTGTTTCAGCCCCTCTGTTTCTCGCCCTCTGTTTCAGCCCCTCTGATTCAGCCCCTCTGTTTCAGCCCCTCTGAATCAGTCCCTCTGTTTCAGCCCCTCTGTTTCAGCCCCTCTGTTTCTCGCCCTCTGTTTCAGCCCCTCTGTTTCTCACCCTCTGTTTCAGCACCTCTGTTTCAGCCCCTCTGTTTCTCGCCCTCTGTTTCAGCCCCACTGTTTCTCGCCCTCTGTTTCAGCCCCTCTGATTCAGCCCCTCTGTTTCTCGCCCTCTGTTTCAGCCCCTCTGTTTCTCGCCATCTGTTTCAGCCCCTCTGTTTCTCGCCCTCTGTTTCAGCCCCTCTCTTTCAGCCCCTCTGTTTCAGCCCCTCTGTTTCTCGCCCTCTGTTTCAGCCCCTCTGTTTCTCGCCCTCTGTTTCAGCCTCTCTGTTTCTCGCCCTCTGTTTCAGCCCCTCTGTTTCCACCCCTCTGATTCAGCCCCTCTGTTTCTCGCCCTCTGTTTCAGCCCCTCTGATTCAGCCCCTCTGTTTCAGCCCCTCTGATTCAGCCCCTCTGTTTCAGACCCTCTATTTCAGCACCTCTGTTTCAGCCACTCTGTTTCAGGCTCTCTGTTTCAGCCCGTCTGTTTCAGCCCCTCTGTTTCAGCCCCTCTGTTTCAGCCCCTCTGATTCAGTACCTTCGTTTCTCGCCCTCTGTTTCAGCCCCTCTGTTTCAGCCCCTCTGATTCAGCCCGTCTGATTCAGCCCCTCTGTTTCTCGCCCTCTGTTTCAGCCCCTCTGATTCAGCCCCTCTGTTTCTCGCCCTCTGTTTCTCGCCCTCTGTTTCTGCCCCTCTGTTTCAGCCCCACTGTTTCAGCCCCTCTGTTTTTTGCCTTCTGTTTCAGCCCCTCTGTTTCAGCCCCTCAGTTTCAACCCCTCCGATTCAGCCCCTCTGTTTCAGCCCCTCTGGTTCAGCCCCTCTGTTTCAGCCCCTCTGTTTCTCGCCCTTTGTTTCACCCCTCTGTTTGTCGCCCTCTGTTTCAGCCCCTCTGTTTCTCGCCCTCTGTTTCAGCCCCTCTGTTTCAGCCCCTCTGTTTCAGCCCCTCTGTTTCTCGCCCTCTGTTTCAGCCCCTCTGTTTCTTGCCCTCTGTTTCATCCCCTCTGTTTCAGCCCCCCTGTTTCTCGCCCTCTGTTTCAGCCCCTCTGTTTCTCGCCCTCTGTTTCAGCCCCTCTGTTTCTCGCCTTCTGTTTCAGCCCCTCTGATTCAGCCCCTCTGTTTCAGCCCCTCTGATTCAGCCCCTCTGATTCAGCCCCTCTGTTTCTCGCCCTCTGTTTCAGCCCCTCTGTTTCAGCCCTTCTGTTTCAGCCACTCGGTTTCAGCCCCTCTGTTTCAGCCCCTCTGTTTCTCGCCCTCTGTTTCAGCCCCTCTGTTTCGCACTCTCTGTTTCAGCCCCTCTGATTCAGCCCCTCTGTTTCAGCCCCTCTGTTTCAGCCCCTCTGTTTCTCGCCCTCTGTTTCAGCCCCTCTGTTTCTCGCCCTCTGTTTCAGCCCCTCTGTTTCTCGCCTTCTGTTTCAGCCCCTCTGATTCAGGCCCTCTGTTTCAGCCCCTCTGATTCAGCCCCTCTGATTCAGCCCCTCTGATTCAGCCCCTCTGTTTCTCGCCCTCTGTTTCTGCCCTTCTGTTTCAGCCCCTCTGTTTCAGCCCCTCTGTTTCTTGCCCTCTGTTTCAGCCCCTCTGTTTCAGCCCCTCTGTTTCAGCCCCTCCGATTCAGCCCCTCTGTTTCAGCCCCTCTGTTTCTGCCCCTCTGTTTCAGCCCCTCTGTTTCTCGCCCTTTGTTTCAGCCCCTCTGTTTCTCGCCCTCTGTTTCAGCCCCTCTGTTTCAGCCCCTCTGTTTCAGCCCCTCTGTTTCTCGCCCTCTGTTTCAGCCCCTCTGTTTCTTGCCCTCTGTTTCAGCCCCTCTGTTTCAGCCCCACTGTTTCCCACCCTCTGTTTCTGCCCCTCTGTTTCTCTCCCTCTGTTTCAGCCCCTCTATTTCTTGCCTTCTGTTTCAGCCCCTCTGATTCAGGCCCTCTGTTTCAGCCCCTCTGTTTCAGCCACTCGGTTTCAGCCCCTCTGTTTCTTGCCCTCTGTTTCAGCCCCTCTGTTTCTCGCCCTCTGTTTCAGCCCCTCTGTTTCTCGCCCTCTGTTTCAGCCCCTCTGTTTCGCACTCTCTGTTTCAGCCCCTCTGTTTCTCGCCCTCTGTTTCTGCTCCTCTGTTTCTCGACCT
Source organism: Chiloscyllium punctatum (assembly GCF_047496795.1). Lineage (NCBI taxonomy): Eukaryota > Metazoa > Chordata > Chondrichthyes > Orectolobiformes > Hemiscylliidae > Chiloscyllium > Chiloscyllium punctatum. The sequence goes on from NW_027309789.1 coordinate 7,989,415, forward strand.
CTGTTTCAGCCCCTCTGTTTCTCGCCCTCTGTTTCAGCCCCTCTGATTCAGCCCCTCTGTTTCAGCCCCTCTGAATCAGTCCCTCTGTTTCAGCCCCTCTGTTTCAGCCCCTCTGTTTCTCGCCCTCTGTTTCAGCCCCTCTGTTTCTCACCCTCTGTTTCAGCACCTCTGTTTCAGCCCCTCTGTTTCTCGCCCTCTGTTTCAGCCCCTCTGTTTCTCGCCCTCTGTTTCAGCCCCTCTGATTCAGCCCCTCTGTTTCTCGCCCTCTGTTTCAGCCCCTCTGTTTCTCGCCATCTGTTTCAGCCCCTCTGTTTCTCGCCCTCTGTTTCAACCCCTCTGTTTCAGCCCCTCTGTTTCTGCCCCTCTGTTCCTCGCCCTCTGTTTCAGCCCCTCTGTTTCTCGCCCTCTGTTTCAGCCTCTCTGTTTCTCGCCCTCTGTTTCAGCCCCTCTGTTTCAACCCCTCTGATTCAGCCCCTCTGTTTCAGCCCCTCTGTTTCTCGCCCTCTGTTTCAGCCCCTCTGATTCAGCCCGTCTGTTTCAGCCCCTCTGATTCAGCCCCTCTTTTTCAGCCCCTCTATTTCAGCCCCTCTGTTTCAGCCCCTCTGTTTCAGGCACTCTGTTTCAGCCCGTCTGTTTCAGCCCCTCTGTTTCAGCCCCTCTGTTTCAGCCCCTCTGATTCAGTACCTTAGTTTCTCGCCCTCTGTTTCAGCCCCTCTGTTTCAGCCCCTCTGATTCAGCCCGTCTGATTCAGCCCCTCTGTTTCTCGCCCTCTGTTTCAGCCCCTCTGATTCAGCCCCTCTGTTTCTCGCCCTCTGTTTCTCGCCCTCTGTTTCTGCCCCTCTGTTTCAGCCCCACTGTTTCAGCCCCTCTGTTTCTTGCCCTCTGTTTCAGCCCCTCTGTTTCAGCCCCTCTGTTTCAGCCCCTCCGATTCAGCCCCTCTGTTTCAGCCCCTCTGGTTCAGCCCCTCTGTTTCAGCCCCTCGGTTTCTCGCCCTTTGTTTCACCCCTCTGTTTGTTGCCCTCTGTTTCAGCCCCTCTGTTTCTCGCCCTCTGTTTCAGCCCCTCTGTTTCAGACCCTCTGTTTCAGCCCCTCTGTTTCTCGCCCTCTGTTTCAGCCCCTCTGTTTCTTGCCCTCTGTTTCATCCCCTCTGTTTCAGCCCCTCTGATTCAGCCCCTCTGTTTCAGCCCCTCTGATTCAGCCCCTCTGATTCAGCCCCTCTGTTTCTCGCCCTCTGTTTCAGCCCCTCTGTTTCAGCTCTTCTGTTTCAGCCACTCGGTTTCAGCCCCTCTGTTTCTTGCCCTCTGTTTCAGCTCCTCTGTTTCTCGCCCTCTGTTTCAGCCCCTCTGTTTCTCGCCCTCTGTTTCAGCCCCTCTGTTTCGCACTCTCTGTTTCAATCCCTGTTTCAGCCCCTCTGTTTCTCGCCCTCTGTTTCTGCTCCTCTGTTTCTCGCCCTCTGTTTCAGCCCCTCTGTTTCTCGCCCTCTGTTTCTGCCCCTCTGTTTCTCACCCTCTGTTTCAGCCCCTCTGTTTCTCGCCTTCTGTTTCAGCCCCTCTGATTCAGGCCCTTTGTTTCAGCCCCTCTGATTCAGCCCCTCTGATTCAGCCCCTCTGTTTCTCGCCCTCTGTTTCAGCCCCTCTGTTTCTCGCCCTGTGTTTCAGCCCCTCTGTTTCTCGCCCTCTGTTTCAGCCCCTCTGTTTCGCACTCTCTGTTTCAGCCCCTCTGTTTCAGCCCCTCTGTTTCTCGCCCTCTGTTTCTGCTCCTCTGTTTCTCGCCCTCTGTTTCAGCCCCTCTGTTTCTCGCCCTCTGTTTCAGCCCCTCTGATTCAGCCCCTCTGTTTCAGCCCCTCTGAATCAGTCCCTCTGTTTCAGCCCCTGTGTTTCAGCCCCTCTGTTTCTCGCCCTCTGTTTCAGCCCCTCTGTTTCAGCCCCTCTGTTTCAGCCCCTCTGTTTCAGCCCCTCTGTTTCTCGCCCTCTGTTTCAGCCCCTCTGTTTCTCGCCCTCTGTTTCAGCCCCTCTGATTCAGCCCCTCTGTTTCTCGCCCTCTGTTTCAGCGCCTCTGTTTCTCGCCATCTGTTTCAGCCCCTCTGTTTCTCGCCCTCTGTTTCAGCCCCTCTGTTTCAGCCCCTCTGTTTCAGCCCCTCTGTTTCTCGCCCTCTGTTTCAGCCCCTCTGTTTCTCGCCCTCTGTTTCAGCCTCTCTGTTTCTCGCCCTCTGTTTCAGCCCCTCTGTTTCAACCCCTCTGATTCAGCCCCTCTGTTTCAGCCCCTCTGTTTCTCGCCCTCGGTTTCAGCCCCTCTGATTCAGCCCCTCTGTTTCAGCCCCTCTGATTCAGCCCCTCTGTTTCAGACCCTCTATTTCAGCCCCTCTGTTTCAGCCACTCTGTTTCAGGCTCTCTGTTTCAGCCCGTCTGTTTCAGCCCCTCTGTTTCAGCCCCTCTGTTTCAGCCCCTCTGATTCAGTACCTTAGTTTCTCGCCCTCTGTTTCAGCCCCTCTGTTTCAGCCCCTCTGATTCTGCCCCTCTGATTCAGCCCGTCTGTTTCAGCCCCTCTGTTTCAGCCCCTCTGATTCAGCCCCTCTGTTTCTCGCCCTCTGTTTCTCGCCCTCTGTTTCTGCCCCTCTGTTTCAGCCCCACTGTTTCAGCCCCTCTGTTTCTTGCCCTCTGTTTCAGCCCCTCTGTTTCAGCCCCTCTGTTTCAGCCCCTCCGCTTCAGCCCCTCTGTTTCAGCCCCTCTGGTTCAGCCCTTCTGTTTCAGCCCCTCTGTTTCTCGCCCTTTGTTTCAGCCCCTCTGTTTGTCGCCCTCTGTTTCAGCCCCTCTGTTTCTCGCCCTCTGTTTCAGCCCCTCTGTTTCATCCCCTCTGTTTCAGCCCCTCTGTTTCTCGCCCTCTGTTTCAGCCCTCTGTTTCAGCCCCTCTGTTTCTCGCCCTCTGTTTCAGCCGCTCTGATTCAGCCCGTCTGTTTCAGCCCCTCTGATTCAGCCCCTCTGTTTCAGCCCCTCTATTTCAGCCCCTCTGTTTCAGCAACTCTGTTTCAGGCTCACTGTTTCAGCCCGTCTGTTTCAGCCCCTCTGTTTCAGCCACTCTAATTCAGCCCCTCTGATTCAGTACCTTAGTTTCTGCCCCTCTGTTTCTCGCCCTCTGTTTCAGCCCCTCTGTTTCTCGCCCTCTGTTTCAGCCCCTCTGTTTCTCGCCCTCTGTTTCAGCCCCTCTGATTCAGCCACTCTGTTTCAGCCCCTCTGATTCAGCCCCTCTGTTTCAGCCCCTCTGATTCAGCCACTCTGTTTCAGCCCCTCTGATTCAGCCCTTCTGTTTCAGCCACTCGGTTTCAGCCCCTCTGCTTCTTGCCCTCTGTTTCAGCCCCTCTGTTTCTCGCCCTCTGTTTCAGCCCCTCTGTTTCTCGCCCTCTGTTTCAGCCCCTCTGTTTCGCACTCTCTGTTTCAGCCCCTCTGTTTCAGCCCCTCTGTTTCAGCCCCTCTGTTTCTGCCCCTCTGTTTCTCGCCCTCTGTTTCAGCCCCTCCGATTCAGCCCCTCTGTTTCAGCCCCTCTGAATCAGCCCCTCTGTTTCAGCCCCTCTGTTTCAGCCCCTCTGTTTCTCGCCCTCTGTTTCAGCCCCTCTGTTTCTCGCCTTCTGTTTCAGCCCCTCTGATTCAGACCCTCTGTTTCAGCCCCTCTGATTCAGCCCCTCTGATTCAGCCCCTCTGATTCAGCCCCTCTGTTTCTCGCCCTCTGTTTCTGCCCCTCTGTTTCAGCCCCTCTGTTTCAGCCCCTCTGTTTCTTGCCCTCTGTTTCAGCCCCTCTGTTTCAGCCCCTCTGTTTAAGCCTCTCCGATTCAGCCCCTCTGTTTCAGCCCCTCTGCTTCTGCCCCTCTGTTTCAGCCCCTCTGTTTCTCGCCCTTTGTTTCAGCCCCTCTGTTTCTCGCCCTCTGTTTCAGCCCCTCTGTTTCAGCCCCTCTGTTTCAGCCCCTCTGTTTCTCGCCCTCTGTTTCAGACCCTCTGTTTCTTGCCCTCTGTTTCAGCCCCTCTGTTTCAAACCCACTGTTTCTCGCCCTCTGTTTCTGCCCCTCTGTTTCTCGCCCTCTGTTTCAGCCCCGCTATTTCTCGCCTTCTGTTTCAGCCCCTCTGATTCAGGCCCTCTGTTTCAGCCCCTCTGATTCAGCCACTCTGATTCAGCCCCTCTGTTTCTCGCCCTCTGTTTCAGCCCCTCTGTTTCAGCCCCTCTGTTTCAGCCCCTCTGTTTCTCGCCCTCTGTTTCAGCCCCTCTGTTTCTTGCCCTCTATTTCAGCCCCTCTGTTTCAGCCCCACTGTTTCTCGCCCTCTGTTTCTGCCCCTCTGTTTCTCGCCCTCTGTTTCAGCCCCTCTGTTTCAGCCCTTCTGTTTCAGCCACTCGGTTTCAGCCCCTCTGTTTCTTGCCCTCTGTTTCAGCCCCTCTGTTTCTCGCCCTCTGTTTCAGCCCCTCTGTTTCTCGCCCTCTGTTTCAGCCCCTCTGTTTCGCACTCTCTGTTTCAGCCCCTCTGTTTCAGCCCCTCTGTTTCTCGCCCTCTGTTTCTGCTCCTCTGTTTCTCACCCTCTGTTTCAGCCCCTCTGTTTCTCGCCCTCTGTTTCAGCCCCTCTGATTCAGCCCCTCTGTTTCAGCCCCTCTGAATCAGTCCCTCTGTTTCAGCCCCTCTGTTTCAGCCCCTCTGTTTCTCGCCCTCTGTTTCAGCCCCTCTGTTTCTCAACCTCTGTTTCAGCACCTCTGTTTCAGCCCCTCTGTTTCTCGCCCTCTGTTTCAGCCCCTCTGTTTCTGCTCCTCTGTTTCAGCCCCTCTGATTCAGCCTCTCTGTTTCTCGCCCTCTGTTTCAGCCCCTCTGTTTCTCGACATCTGTTTCAGCCCCTCTGTTTCTCGCCCTCTGTTTCAGCCCCTCTGTTTCAGCCCCTCTGTTTCAGCCCCTCTGTTTCTCGCCCTCTGTTTCAGCCCCTCTGTTTCTCGCCCCCTGTTTCAGCCTCTCTGTTTCTCGCCCTCTGTTTCAGCCCCTCTGTTTCAACCCCTCTGATTCAGACCCTCTGTTTCAGCCCCTCTGTTTCTCGCCCTCTGTTTCAGCCCCTCTGTTTCTCGCCCCCTGTTTCAGCCTCTCTGTTTCTCGCCCTCTGTTTCAGCCCCTCTGTTTCAACCCCTCTGATTCAGCCCCTCTGATTCAGCCCCTCTGTTTCAGCCCCTCTATTTCAGCCCCTCTGTTTCAGCCACTCTGTTTCAGGCTCTCTGTTTCAGCCCGTCTGTTTCAGCCCCTCTGTTTCAGCCCCTCTGTTTCAGCCCCTCTATTTCAGCCCCTCTGTTTCAGCCACTCTGTTTCAGGCTCTCTGTTTCAGCCCGTCTGTTTCAGCCCCTCTGTTTCAGCCCCTCTGTTTCAGCCCCTCTGATTCAGTACCTTAGTTTCTCGCCCTCTGTTTCAGCCCCTCTGTTTCAGCCCCTCTGATTCAGCCCGTCTGATTCAGCCCCTCTGTTTCTCGCCCTCTGTTTCAGCCCCTCTGATTCAGCCCCTCTGTTTCTCGCCCTCTGTTTCTCGCCCTCTGTTTCTGCCCCTCTGTTTCAGCCCCACTGTTTCAGCCCCTCTGTTTCTTGCCCTCTGTTTCAGCCCCTCTGTTTCAGCCCCTCTGTTTCAGCCCCTCCGATTCAGCCCCTCTGTTTCAGCCCCTCTGGTTCAGCCCCTCTGTTTCAGCCCCTCTGTTTCTCGCCCTTTGTTTCACCCCTCTGTTTGTCGCCCTCTGTTTCAGCCCCTCTGTTTCTCGCCCTCTGTTTCAGCCCCTCTGTTTCAGCCCCTCTGTTTCAGCCCCTCTGTTTCAGCCCCTCTGTTTCAGCCTCTCTGTTTCTCGCCCTCTGTTTCAGCCCCTCTGTTTCAACCCCTCTAATTCAGCCCCTCTGTTTCAGCCCCTCTGTTTCTCGCCCTCTGTTTCAGCCGCTCTGATTCAGCCCGTCTGTTTCAGCCCCTCTGATTCAGCCCCTCTGTTTCAGCCCCTCTATTTCAGCCCCTCTGTTTCAGCCACTCTGTTTCAGGCTCTCTGTTTCAGCCCGTCTGTTTCAGCCCCTCTGTTTCAGCCCCTCTGTTTCAGCGCCTCTGATTCAGTACCTTAGTTTCTCGCCCTCTGTTTCAGCCCCGCTGTTTCAGCCCCTCTGATTCAGCCCGTCTGATTCAGCCCCTCTGTTTCTCGCCCTCTGTTTCAGCCCCTCTGATTCAGCCCCTCTGTTTCTCGCCCTCTGTTTCTCGCCCTCTGTTTCTGCCCCTCTGTTTCAGCCCCACTGTTTCAGCCCCTCTGTTTCTTGCCCTCTGTTTCAGCCCCTCTGTTTCAGCCCCTCTGTTTCAGCCCCTCCGATTCAGCCCCTCTGTTTCAGCCCCTCTGGTTCAGCCCCTCTGTTTCAGCCCCTCTGTTTCTCGCCCTTTGTTTCACCCCTCTGTTTGTTGCCCTCTGTTTCAGCCCCTCTGTTTCTCCCCCTCTGTTTCTCGCCCTCTGTTTCTGCTCCTCTGTTTCTCGCCCTCTGTTTCAGCCCCTCTGTTTCTCGCCCTCTGTTTCAGCCCCTCTGTTTCTCGCCCTCTGTTTCAGCCTCTCTGTTTCTCGCCCTCTGTTTCAGCCCCTCTGTTTCCACCCCTCTAATTCAGCCCCTCTGATTCAGCCCCTCTGTTTCTCGCCCTCTGTTTCAGCCCCTCTGATTCAGCCCCTCTGTTTCTCGCCCTCTGTTTCTCGCCCTCTGTTTCTGCCCCTCTGTTTCAGCCCCACTGTTTCAGCCCCTCTGTTTTTTGCCTTCTGTTTCAGCCCCTCTGTTTCAGCCCCTCAGTTTCAGCCCCTCCGATTCAGCCCCTCTGTTTCAGCCCCTCTGGTTCAGCCCCTCTGTTTCAGCCCCTCTGTTTCTCGCCCTTTGTTTCACCCCTCTGTTTGTCGCCCTCTGTTTCAGCCCCTCTGTTTCTCGCCCTCTGTTTCAGCCCCTCTGTTTCAGCCCCTCTGTTTCAGCCCCTCTGTTTCTCGCCCTCTGTTTCAGCCCCTCTGTTTCTTGCCCTCTGTTTCATCCCCTCTGTTTCAGCCCCCCTGTTTCTCGCCCTCTGTTTCAGCCCCTCTGTTTCTCGCCCTCTGTTTCAGCCCCTCTGTTTCTCGCCTTCTGTTTCAGCCCCTCTGATTCAGCCCCTCTGTTTCAGCCCCTCTGATTCAGCCCCTCTGATTCAGCCCCTCTGTTTCTCGCCCTCTGTTTCAGCCCCTCTGTTTCAGCCCTTCTGTTTCAGCCACTCGGTTTCAGCCCCTCTGTTTCTTGCCCTCTGTTTCAGCCCCTCTGTTTCTCGCCCTCTGTTTCAGCCCCTCTGTTTCTCGCCCTCTGTTTCAGCCCCTCTGTTTCGCACTCTCTGTTTCAGCCCCTCTGTTTCAGCCCCTCTGTTTCTCGCCCTCTGTTTCTGCTCCTCTGTTTCTCGCCCTCTGTTTCTGCCCCTCTGTTTCTCGCCCTCTGTTTCAGCCCCTCTGATTCAGCCCCTCTGTTTCAGCCCCTCTGTTTCAGCCCCTCTGTTTCTCGCCCTCTGTTTCAGCCCCTCTGTTTCTCGCCCTCTGTTTCAGCCCCTCTGTTTCTCGCCTTCTGTTTCAGCCCCTCTGATTCAGGCCCTCTGTTTCAGCCCCTCTGATTCAGCCCCTCTGAATCAGCCCCTCTGATTCAGCCCCTCTGTTTCTCGCCCTCTGTTTCTGCCCCTCTGTTTCAGCCCCTCTGTTTCAGCCCCTCTGTTTCTTTCCCTCTGTTTCAGCCCCTCTGTTTCAGCCCCTCTGTTTCAGCCCCTCCGATTCAGCCCCTCTGTTTCAGCCCCTCTGTTTCTGCCCCTCTGTTTCAGCCCCTCTGTTTCTCGCCCTTTGTTTCAGCCCCTCTGTTTCTCGCCCTCTGTTTCAGCCCCTCTGTTTCAGACCCTCTGTTTCAGCCCCTCTGTTTCTCGCCCTCTGTTTCAGCCCCTCTGTTTCTTGCCCTCTGTTTCAGCCCCTCTGTTTCAGCCCCACTGTTTCTCGCCCTCTGTTTCTGCCCCTCTGTTTCTCGCCCTCTGTTTCAGCCCCTCTATTTCTTGCCTTCTGTTTCAGCCCCTCTGATTCAGGCCCTCTGTTTCAGCCCCTCTGATTCAGCCCCTCTGATTCAGCCCCTCTGTTTCTCGCCCTCTGTTTCAGCCCCTCTGTTTCAGCCCCTCTGTTTCAGCCCCTCTGTTTCTCGCCCTCTGTTTCAGCCCCTCTGTTTCTTGCCATCTCTTTCAGCCCCTCTGTTTCAGCCCCACTGTTTCTCGCCCTCTGTTTCTGCCCCTCTGTTTCTCGCCCTCTGTTTCAGCCCCTCTGTTTCAGCCCTTCTGTTTCAGCCACTCGGTTTCAGCCCCTCTGTTTCTTGCGCTCTGTTTCAGCCCCTCTGTTTCTCGCCCTCTGTTTCAGCCCCTCTGTTTCTCGCCCTCTGTTTCAGCCCCTCTGTTTCGCACTCTCTGTTTCAGCCCCTCTGTTTCAGCCCCTCTGTTTCTCGCCCTCTGTTTCTGCTCCTCTGTTTCTCGACCTCTGTTTCAGCACCTCTGTTTCTCGCCCTCTGTTTCAGCCCCTCTGATTCAGCCCCTCTGTTTCAGCCCCTCTGAATCAGTCCCTCTGTTTCAGCCCCTCTGTTTCAGCCCCTCTGTTTCTCGCCCTCTGTTTCAGCCCCTCTGTTTCTCACCCTCTGTTTCAGCACCTCTGTTTCAGCCCCTCTGTTTCTCGCCCTCTGTTTCAGCCCCTCTGCTTCTCGCCCTCTGTTTCAGCCCCTCTGATTCAGCCCCTCTGTTTCTCGCCCTCTGTTTCAGCCCCTCTGTTTCTCGCCATCTGTTTCAGCCCCTCTGTTTCTCGCCCTCTGTTTCAGCCCCTCTGTTTCAGCCCCTCTGTTTCAGCCCTTCTGTTCCTCGCCCTCTGTTTCAGCCCCTCTGTTTCTCGCCCTCTGTTTCAGCCTCTCTGTTTCTCGCCCTCTGTTTCAGCCCCTCTGTTTCAACCCCTCTGATTCAGCCCCTCTGTTTCAGCCCCTCTGTTTCTCGCCCTCTGTTTCAGCCCCTCTGATTCAGCCCGTCTGTTTCAGCCCCTCTGATTCAGCCCCTCTTTTTCAGCCCCTCTATTTCAGCCCCTCTGTTTCAGCCCCTCTGTTTCAGGCACTCTGTTTCAGCCGGTCTGTTTCAGCCCCTCTGTTTCAGCCCCTCTGTTTCAGCCCCTCTGTTTCAGCCCCCCTGTTTCTCGCCCTCTGTTTCAGCCCCTCTGATTCAGCCCCTTTGTTTCTCGCCCTCTGTTTCAGCCCCTCTGTTTCTCGCCCTCTGTTTCAGCCCCTCTGTTTCAGCCCCTCTGTTTCTCGCCCTCTGTTTCTGCCCCTCTGTTTCAGCCCCACTGTTTCAGCCCCTCTGTTTCTTGCCCTCTGTTTCAGCCCCTCTGTTTCAGCCCCTCTGTTTCAGCCCCTCCGATTCAGCCCCTCTGTTTCAGCCCCTCGGTTTCTCGCCCTTTGTTTCACCCCTCTGTTTGTTGCCCTCTGTTTCAGCCCCTCTGTTTCTCGCCCTCTGTTTCAGCCCCTCTGTTTCAGCCCCTCTGTTTCAGCCCCTCTGTTTCTCGCCCTCTGTTTCAGCCCATCTGTTTCTTGCCCTCTGTTTCATCCCCTCTGTTTCAGCCCCTCTGTTTCTCGCCCTCTGTTTCTGGCCCACTGTTTCTCGCCCTCTGTTTCAGCCCCTCTGTTTCTCGCCTTCTGTTTCAGCCCCTCTGATTCAGCCCCTCTGTTTCAGCCCCTCTGATTCAGCCCCTCTGATTCAGCCCCTCTGTTTCTCGCCCTCTGTTTCAGCCCCTCTGTTTCAGCCCTTCTGTTTCAGCCACTCGGTTTCAGCCCCTCTGTTTCTTGCCCTCTGTTTCAGCTCCTCTGTTTCTCGCCCTCTGTTTCAGCCCCTCTGTTTCTCGCCCTCTGTTTCAGCCCCTCTGTTTCGCACTCTCTGTTTCAACCCCTGTTTCAGCCCCTCTGTTTCTCGCCCTCTGTTTCTGCTCCTCTGTTTCTCGCCCTCTGTTTCAGCCCCTCTGTTTCTCGCCCTCTGTTTCTGCCCCTCTGTTTCTCACCCTCTGTTTCAGCCCCTCTGTTTCTCGCCTTCTGTTTCAGCCCCTCTGATTCAGGCCCTCTGTTTCAGCCCCTCTGATTCAGCCCCTCTGATTCAGCCCCTCTGTTTCTCGCCCTCTGTTTCAGCCCCTCTGTTTCTCGCCCTCTGTTTCAGCCCCTCTGTTTCTCGCCCTCTGTTTCAGCCCCTCTGTTTCGCACTCTCTGTTTCAGCCCCTCTGTTTCAGCCCCTCTGTTTCTCGCCCTCTGTTTCTGCTCCTCTGTCTCTCGCCCTCTGTTTCAGCCCCTCTGTTTCTCGCCCTCTGTTTCAGCCCCTCTGATTCAGCCCCTCTGTTTCAGCCCCTCTGAATCAGTCCCTCTGTTTCAGCCACTGTGTTTCAGCCCCTCTGTTTCTCGCCCTCTGTTTCAGCCCCTCTGTTTCAGCCCCTCAGTTTCAGCCCCTCTGTTTCAGCCCCTCTGTTTCTCGCCCTCTGATTCAGCCCCTCTGTTTCTCGCCCTCTGTTTCAGCGCCTCTGTTTCTCGCCATCTGTTTCAGCCCCTCTGTTTCTCGCCCTCTGTTTCAGCCCCTCTGTTTCAGCCCCTCTGTTTCAGCCCCTCTGTTTCTCGCCCTCTGTTTCAGCCCCTCTGTTTCTCGCCCTCTGTTTCAGCCTCTCTGTTTCTCGCCCTCTGTTTCAGCCCCTCTGTTTCAACCCCTCTGATTCAGCCCCTCTGTTTCAGCCCCTCTGTTTCTCGCCCTCTGTTTCAGCCCCTCTGATTCAGCCCCTCTGTTTCAGCCCCTCTGATTCAGCCCCTCTGTTTCAGACCCTCTATTTCAGCCCCTCTGTTTCAGCCACTCTGTTTCAGGCTCTCTGTTTCAGCCCGTCTGTTTCAGCCCCTCTGTTTCAGCCCCTCTGTTTCAGCCCCTCTGATTCAGTACCTTAGTTTCTCGCCCTCTGTTTCAGCCCCTCTGTTTCAGCCCCTCTGATTCAGCCCCTCTGATTCAGCCCCTCTGTTTCTCGCCCTCTGTTTCAGCCCCTCTGATTCAGCCCCTCTGTTTCTCGCCCTCTGTTTCTCGCCCTCTGTTTCTGCCCCTCTGTTTCAACCCCACTGTTTCAGCCCCTCTGTTTCTTGCCCTCTGTTTCAGCCCCTCTGTTTCAGCCCCTCTGTTTCAGCCCCTCCGCTTCAGCCCCTCTGTTTCAGCCCCTCTGGTTGAGCCCCTCTGTTTCAGCCCCTCTGTTTCTCGCCCTTTGTTTCAGCCCCTCTGTTTGTCGCCCTCTGTTTCAGCCCCTCTGTTTCTCGCCCTCTGTTTCAGCCCCTCTGTTTCTCGCCCTTTGTTTCAGCCCCTCTGATTCAGCCCCTCTGTTTCTCGCCCTCTGTTTCAGCCCCTCTGTTTCTCGCCATCTGTTTTAGCCCCTCTGTTTCTCGCCCTCTGTTTCAGCCCCTCTATTTCAGCCCCTCTGTTTCAGCCCCTCTGTTTCTCGCCCTCTGTTTCAGCCCCTCTGTTTCTCGCCCTCTGTTTCAGCCTCTCTGTTTCTCGCCCTCTGTTTCAGCCCCTCTGTTTCCACCCCTCTGATTCAGCCCCTCTGATTCAGCCCCTCTGTTTCTCGCCCTCTGTTTCAGCCCCTCTGATTCAGCCCCTCTGTTTCTCGCCCTCTGTTTCTCGCCCTCTGTTTCTGCCCCTCTGTTTCAGCCCCACTGTTTCAGCCCCTCTGTTTTTTGCCTTCTGTTTCAGCCCCTCTGTTTCAGCCCCTCAGTTTCAGCCCCTCCGATTCAGCCCCTCTGTTTCAGCCCCTCTGGTTCAGCCCCTCTGTTTCAGCCCCTCTGTTTCTCGCCCTTTGTTTCACCCCTCTGTTTGTCGCCCTCTGTTTCAGCCCCTCTGTTTCTCGCCCTCTGTTTCAGCCCCTCTGTTTCAGCCCCTCTGTTTCAGCCCCTCTGTTTCTCGCCCTCTGTTTCAGCCCCTCTGTTTCTTGCCCTCTGTTTCATCCCCTCTGTTTCAGCCCCTCTGTTTCTCGCCCTCTGTTTCAGCCCCTCTGTTTCTCGCCCTCTGTTTCAGCCCCTCTGTTTCTCGCCTTCTGTTTCAGCCCCTCTGATTCAGCCCCTCTGTTTCAGCCCATCTGATTCAGCCCCTCTGATTCAGCCCCTCTGTTTCTCGCCCTCTGTTTCAGCCCCTCTGTTTCAGCCCTTCTGTTTCAGCCACTCGGTTTCAGCCCCTCTGTTTCTTGCCCTCTGTTTCAGCCCCTCTGTTTCTCGCCCTCTGTTTCAGCCCCTCTGTTTCTCGCCCTCTGTTTCAGCCCCTCTGTTTCGCACTCTCTGTTTCAGCCCCTCTGTTTCAGCCCCTCTGTTTCTCGCCCTCTGTTTCTGCTCCTCTGTTTCTCGCCCTCTGTTTCTGCCCCTCTGTTTCTCGCCCTCTGTTTCAGCCCCTCTGATTCAGCCCCTCTGTTTCAGCCCCTCTGTTTCAGCCCCTCTGTTTCTCGCCCTCTGTTTCAGCCCCTCTGTTTCTCGCCCTCTGTTTCAGCCCCTCTGTTTCTCGCCTTCTGTTTCAGCCCCTCTGATTCAGGCCCTCTGTTTCAGCCCCTCTGATTCAGCACCTCTGAATCAGCCCCTCTGATTCAGCCCCTCTGTTTCTCGCCCTCTGTTTCTGCCCCTCTGTTTCAGCCCCTCTGTTTCAGCCCCTCTGTTTCTTTCCCTCTGTTTCAGCCCCTCTGTTTCAGCCCCTCTGTTTCAGCCCCTCCGATTCAGCCCCTCTGTTTCAGCCCCTCTGTTTCTGCCCCTCTGTTTCAGCCCCTCTGTTTCTCGCCCTTTGTTTCAGCCCCTCTGTTTCTCGCCCTCTGTTTCAGCCCCTCTGTTTCAGCCCCTCTGTTTCAGCCCCTCTGTTTGTCGCCCTCTGTTTCAGCCCCTCTGTTTCTTGCCCTCTGTTTCAGCCCCTCTGTTTCAGCCCCACTGTTTCTCGCCCTCTGTTTCTGCCCCTCTGTTTCTCGCCCTCTGTTTCAGCCCCTCTATTTCTTGCCTTCTGTTTCAGCCCCTCTGATTCAGGCCCTCTGTTTCAGCCCCTCTGATTCAGCCCCTCTGATTCAGCCCCTCTGTTTCTCGCCCTCTGTTTCAGCCCCTCTGTTTCAGCCCCTCTGTTTCAGCCCCTCTGTTTCTCGCCCTCTGTTTCAGCCCCTCTGTTTCTTGCCATCTCTTTCAGCCCCTCTGTTTCAGCCCCACTGTTTCTCGCCCTCTGTTTCTGCCCCTCTGTTTCTCGCCCTCTGTTTCAGCCCCTCTGTTTCAGCCCTTCTGTTTCAGCCACTCGGTTTCAGCCCCTCTGTTTCTTGCCCTCTGTTTCAGCCCCTCTGTTTCTCGCCCTCTGTTTCAGCCCCTCTGTTTCTCGCCCTCTGTTTCAGCCCCTCTGTTTCGCACTCTCTGTTTCAGCCCCTCTGTTTCAGCCCCTCTGTTTCTCGCCCTCTGTTTCTGCTCCTCTGTTTCTCGACCTCTGTTTCAGCACCTCTGTTTCTCGCCCTCTGTTTCAGCCCCTCTGATTCAGCCCCTCTGTTTCAGCCCCTCTGAATCAGTCCCTCTGTTTCAGCCCCTCTGTTTCAGCCCCTCTGTTTCTCGCCCTCTGTTTCAGCCCCTCTGTTTCTCACCCTCTGTTTCAGCACCTCTGTTTCAGCCCCTCTGTTTCGCGCCCTCTGTTTCAGCCCCTCTGCTTCTCGCCCTCTGTTTCAGCCCCTCTGATTCAGCCCCTCTGTTTCTCGCCCTCTGTTTCAGCCCCTCTGTTTCTCGCCATCTGTTTCAGCCCCTCTGTTTCTCGCCCTCTGTTTCAGCCCCTCTGTTTCAGCCCCTCTGTTCCTCGCCCTCTGTTTCAGCCCCTCTGTTTCTCGCCCTCTGTTTCAGCCTCTCTGTTTCTCGCCCTCTGTTTCAGCCCCTCTGTTTCAACCCCTCTGATTCAGCCCCTCTGTTTCAGCCCCTCTGTTTCTCGCCCTCTGTTTCAGCCCCTCTGATTCAGCCCCTCTGATTCAGCCCCTCTGATTCAGCCCCTCTTTTTCAGCCCCTCTATTTCAGCCCCTCTGTTTCAGCCCCTCTGTTTCAGGCACTCTGTTTCAGCCCGTCTGTTTCAGCCCCTCTGTTTCAGCCCCTCTGTTTCAGCCCCTCTGTTTCAGCCCCTCTGTTTCTCGCCCTCTGTTTCAGCCCCTCTGATTCAGCCCCTTTGTTTCTCGCCCTCTGTTTCAGCCCCTCTGTTTCTCGCCCTCTGTTTCAGCCCCTCTGTTTCAGCCCCTCTGTTTCAGCCCCTCTGTTTCTCGCCCTCTGTTTCTGCCCCTCTGTTTCAGCCCCACTGTTTCAGCCCCTCTGTTTCTTGCCCTCTGTTTCAGCCCCTCTGTTTCAGCCCCTCTGTTTCAGCCCCTCCGATTCAGCCCCTCTGTTTCAGCCCCTCGGTTTCTCGCCCTTTGTTTCACCCCTCTGTTTGTTGCCCTCTGTTTCAGCCCCTCTGTTTCTCGCCCTCTGTTTCAGCCCCTCTGTTTCAGCCCCTCTGTTTCAGCCCCTCTGTTTCTCGCCCTCTGTTTCAGCCCCTCTGTTTCTTGCCCTCTGTTTCATCCCCTCTGTTTCAGCCCCTCTGTTTCTCGCCCTCTGTTTCTGGACCACTGTTTCTCGCCCTCTGTTTCAGCCCCTCTGTTTCTCGCCTTCTGTTTCAGCCCCTCTGATTCAGCCCCTCTGTTTCAGCCCCTCTGATTCAGCCCCTCTGATTCAGCCCCTCTGTTTCTCGCCCTCTGTTTCAGCCCCTCTGTTTCAGCCCTTCTGTTTCAGCCACTCGGTTTCAGCCCCTCTGTTTCTTGCCCTCTGTTTCAGCTCCTCTGTTTCTCGCCCTCTGTTTCAGCCCCTCTGTTTCTCGCCCTCTGTTTCAGCCCCTCTGTTTCGCACTCTCTGTTTCAACCCCTGTTTCAGCCCCTCTGTTTCTCGCCCTCTGTTTCTGCTCCTCTGTTTCTCGCCCTCTGTTTCAGCCCCTCTGTTTCTCGCCCTCTGTTTCTGCCCCTCTGTTTCTCACCCTCTGTTTCAGCCCCTCTGTTTCTCGCCTTCTGTTTCAGCCCCTCTGATTCAGGCCCTCTGTTTCAGCCCCTCTGATTCAGCCCCTCTGATTCAGCCCCTCTGTTTCTCGCCCTCTGTTTCAGCCCCTCTGTTTCTCGCCCTCTGTTTCAGCCCCTCTGTTTCTCGCCCTCTGTTTCAGCCCCTCTGTTTCGCACTCTCTGTTTCAGCCCCTCTGTTTCAGCCCCTCTGTTTCTCGCCCTCTGTTTCTGCTCCTCTGTCTCTCGCCCTCTGTTTCAGTCCCTCTGTTTCTCGCCCTCTGTTTCAGCCCCTCTGATTCAGCCCCTCTGTTTCAGCCCCTCTGAATCAGTCCCTCTGTTTCAGCCACTGTGTTTCAGCCCCTCTGTTTCTCGCCCTCTGTTTCAGCCCCTCTGTTTCAGCCCCTCTGTTTCAGCCCCTCTGTTTCAGCCCCTCTGTTTCTTGCCCTCTGATTCAGCCCCTCTGTTTCACGCCCTCTGTTTCAGCGCCTCTGTTTCTCGCCATCTGTTTCAGCCCCTCTGTTTCTCGCCCTCTGTTTCAGCCCCTCTGTTTCAGCCCCTCTGTTTCAGCCCCTCTGTTTCTCGCCCTCTGTTTCAGCCCCTCTGTTTCTCGCCCTCTGTTTCAGCCTCTCTGTTTCTCGCCCTCTGTTTCAGCCCCTCTGTTTCAACCCCTCTGATTCAGCCCCTCTGTTTCAGCCCCTCTGTTTCTCGCCCTCTGTTTCAGCCCCTCTGATTCAGCCCCTCTGTTTCAGCCCCTCTGATTCAGCCCCTCTGTTTCAGACCCTCTATTTCAGCCCCTCTGTTTCAGCCACTCTGTTTCAGGCTCTCTGTTTCAGCCCGTCTGTTTCAGCCCCTCTGTTTCAGCCCCTCTGTTTCAGCCCCTCTGATTCAGTACCTTAGTTTCTCGCCCTCTGTTTCAGCCCCTCTGTTTCAGCCCCTCTGATTCAGCCCCTCTGATTCAGCCCCTCTGTTTCTCGCCCTCTGTTTCAGCCCCTCTGATTCAGCCCCTCTGTTTCTCGCCCTCTGTTTCTCGCCCTCTGTTTCTGCCCGTCTGTTTCAACCCCACTGTTTCAGCCCCTCTGTTTCTTGCCCTCTGTTTCAGCCCCTCTGTTTCAGCCCCTCTGTTTCAGCCCCTCCGCTTCAGCCCCTCTGTTTCAGCCCCTCTGGTTGAGCCCCTCTGTTTCAGCCCCTCTGTTTCTCGCCCTTTTTTTCAGCCCCTCTGTTTGTCGCCCTCTGTTTCAGCCCCTCTGTTTCTCGCCCTCTGTTTCAGCCCCTCTGTTTCATCCCCTCTGTTTCAGCCCCTCTGTTTCTCGCCCTCTGTTTCAGCCCTCTGTTTCAGCCCCTCTGTTTCTCGCCCTCTGTTTCAGCCGCTCTGATTCAGCCCGTCTGTTTCAGCCCCTCTGATTCAGCCCCTCTGTTTCAGCCCCTCTATTTCAGCCCCTCTGTTTCAGCCACTCTGTTTCAGGCTCTCTGTTTCAGCCCGTCTGTTTCAGCCCCTCTGTTTCAGCCCCTCTGTTACAGCCCCTCTGATTCAGTACCTTAGTTTCTGCCACTCTGTTTCTCGCCCTCTGTTTCAGCCCCTCTGTTTCTCGCCCTCTGTTTCAGCCCCTCTGTTTCTCGCCCTCTGTTTCAGCCCCTCTGATTCAGCCACTCTGTTTCAGCCCCTCTGATTCAGCCCTTCTGTTTCAGCCCCTCTGATTCAGCCACTCTGTTTCAGCCCCTCTGATTCAGCCCTTCTGCTTCAGCCACTCGGTTTCAGCCCCTCTGTTTCTTGCCCTCTGTTTCAGCCCCTCTGTTTCTCGCCCTCTGTTTCAGCCCCTCTGTTTCGCACTCTCTGTTTCAGCCCCTCTGTTTCAGCCCCTCTGTTTCTCGCCCTCTGTTTCTGCCCCTCTGTTTCTCGCCCTCTGTTTCAGCCCCTCTGATTCAGCCCCTCTGTTTCAGCCCCTCTGAATCAGCCCCTCTGTTTCAGCCCCTCTGTTTCAGCCCCTCTGTTTCTCGCCCTCTGTTTCAGCCCCTCTGTTTCTCGCCCACTGTTTCAGCCCCTCTGTTTCTCGCCTTCTGTTTCAGCCCCTCTGATTCAGCCCCTCTGATTCAGCCCCTCTGTTTCTCGCCCTCTGTTTCTGCCCCTCTGTTTCAGCCCCTCTGTTTCAGCCCCTCTGTTTCTTGCCCTCTGTTTCAGCCCCTCTGTTTCAGCCCCTCTGTTTCAGCCCCTCCGATTCAGCCCTTCTGTTTCAGCCCCTCTGCTTCTGCCCCTCTGTTTCAGCCCCTCTGTTTCTCGCCCTTTGTTTCAGCCCCTCTGTTTCTCGCCCTCTGTTTCAGCCCCTCTGTTTCAGCCCCTCTGTTTCAGCCCCTCTGTTTCTCGCCCTCTGTTTCAGCCCCTCTGTTTCTTGCCCTCTGTTTCAGCCCCTCTGTTTCAGCCCCACTGTTTCTCGCCCTCTGTTTCTGCCCCTCTGTTTCTCGCCCTCTGTTTCAGCCCCTCTATTTCTCGCCTTCGGTTTCAGCCCCTCTGATTCAGGCCCTCTGTTTCAGCCCCTCTGATTCAGCCACTCTGATTCAGCCCCTCTGTTTCTCGCCCTCTGTTTCAGCCCCTCTGTTTCAGCCCCTCTGTTTCAGCCCCTCTGTTTCTCGCCCTCTGTTTCAGCCCCTCTGTTTCTTGCCCTCTGTTTCAGCCCCTCTGTTTCTTGCCCTCTCTTTCAGCCCCTCTGTTTCAGCCCCACTGTTTCTCGCCCTCTGTTTCTGCCCCTCTGTTTCTCGCCCTCTGTTTCAGCCCCTCTGTTTCAGCCCTTCTGTTTCAGCCACTCGGATTCAGCCCCTCTGTTTCTTGCCCTCTGTTTCAGCCCCTCTGTTTCTCGCCCTCTGTTTCAGCCCCTCTGTTTCTCGCACTCTGTTTCAGCCCCTCTGTTTCGCACTCTCTGTTTCAGCCCCTCTGTTTCTGCTCCTCTGTTTCTCGCCCTCTGTTTCAGCCCCTCTGTTTCTCGCCCTCTGTTTCAGCCCCTCTGATTCAGCCCCTCTGTTTCAGCCCCTCTGAATCAGTCCCTCTGTTTCAGCCCCTCTGTTTCAGCCCCTCTGTTTCTCGCCCTCTGTTTCAGCCCCTCTGTTTCTCACCCTCTGTTTCAGCACCTCTGTTTCAGCCCCTCTGTTTCTCGCCCTCTGTTTCAGCCCCTCTGTTTCTGCTCCTCTGTTTCAGCCCCTCTGATTCAGCCCCTCTGTTTCTCGCCCTCTGTTTCAGCCCCTCTGTTTCTCGACATCTGTTTCAGCCCCTCTGTTTCTCGCCCTCTGTTTCAGCCCCTCTGTTTCAGCCCCTCTGTTTCTCCCCCTCTGTTTCAGCCCCTCTGTTTCTCGACCCTGTTTCAGCCTGTCTGTTTCTCGCCCTCTGTTTCAGCCCCTCTGTTTCAACCCCTCTGATTCAGACCCTCTGTTTCAGCCCCTCTGTTTCTCGCCCTCTGTTTCAGCCCCTCTGTTTCTCGCCCCCTGTTTCAGCCTCTCTGTTTCTCGCCCTCTGTTTCAGCCCCTCTGTTTCAACCCCTCTGATTCAGCCCCTCTGTTTCAGCCCCTCTGTTTCTCGCCCTCTGTTTCAGCCGCTCTGATTCAGCCCGTCTGTTTCAGCCCCTCTGATTCAGCCCCTCTGTTTCAGCCCCTCTATTTCAGCCCCTCTGTTTCAGCCACTCTGTTTCAGGCTCTCTGTTTCAGCCCGTCTGTTTCAGCCCCTCTGTTTCAGCCCCTCTGTTTCAGCCCCTCTGATTCAGTACCTTAGTTTCTCGCCCTCTGTTTCAGCCCCTCTGTTTCAGCCCCTCTGATTCAGCCCGTCTGATTCAGCCCCTCTGTTTCTCGCCCTCTGTTTCAGCCCCTCTGATTCAGCCCCTCTGTTTCTCGCCCTCTGTTTCTCGCCCTCTGTTTCTGCCCCTCTGTTTCAGCCCCACTGTTTCAGCCCCTCTGTTTCTTGCCCTCTGTTTCAGCCCCTCTGTTTCAGCCCCTCTGTTTCAGCCCCTCCGATTCAGCCCCTCTGTTTCAGCCCCTCTGGTTCAGCCCCTCTGTTTCAGCCCCTCTGTTTCTCGCCCTTTGTTTCACCCCTCTGTTTGTTGCCCTCTGTTTCAGCCCCTCTGTTTCTCCCCCTCTGTTTCAGCCCCTCTGTTTCAGCCCCTCTGTTTCTCGCCCTCTGTTTCAGCCCCTCTGTTTCTTGCCCTCTGTTTCATCCCCTCTGTTTCAGCCCCTCTGTTTCTCGCCCTCTGTTTCTGGCCCTCTGTTTCTCGCCCTCTGTTTCAGCCCCTCTGTTTCTCGCCTTCTGTTTCAGCTCCTCTGATTCAGCCCCTCTGTTTCAGCCCCTCTGATTCAGCCCGTCTGATTCAGCCCCTCTGTTTCTCGCCCTCTGTTTCAGCCCCTCTGTTTCAGCCCTTCTGTTTCAGCCACTCGGTTTCAGCCCTTCTGTTTCAGCCACTCGGTTTCAGCCCCTCTGTTTCTTGCCCTCTGTTTCAGCCCCTCTGTTTCTCGCCCTCTGTTTCAGCCCCTCTGTTTCTCGCCCTCTGTTTCAGCCCCTCTGTCTCGCACTCTCTGTTTCAGCCCCTCTGTTTCAGCCCCTCTGTTTCTCGCCCTCTGTTTCTGCTCCTCTGTTTCTCACCCTCTGTTTCAGCCCCTCTGTTTCTCGCCCACTGTTTCAGCCCCTCTGATTCAGCCCCTCTGTTTCAGCCCCTCTGAATCAGTCCCTCTGTTTCAGCCCCTCTGTTTCAGCCCCTCTGTTTCTCGCCCTCTGTTTCAGCCCCTCTGTTTCTCACCCTCTGTTTCAGCACCTCTGTTTCAGCCCCTCTGTTTCTGCTCCTCTGTTTCAGCCCCTCTGATTCAGCCCCTCTGTTTCTCGCCCTCTGTTTCAGCCCCTCTGTTTCTCGACATCTGTTTCAGCCCCTCTGTTTCTCGCCCTCTGTTTCAGCCCCTCTGTTTCAGCCCCTCTGTTTCTCGCCCTCTGTTTCAGCCCCTCTGTTTCTCGCCCCCTGTTTCAGCCTCTCTGTTTCTCGCCCTCTGTTTCAGCCCCTCTGTTTCAACCCCTCTGATTCAGACCCTCTGTTTCAGCCCCTCTGTTTCTCGCCCTCTGTTTCAGCCCCTCTGTTTCTCGCCCCCTGTTTCAGCCTCTCTGTTTCTCGCCCTCTGTTTCAGCCCCTCTGTTTCAACCCCTCTGATTCAGCCCCTCTGTTTCAGCCCCTCTGTTTCTCGCCCTCTGTTTCAGCCGCTCTGATTCAGCCCGTCTGTTTCAGCCCCTCTGATTCAGCCCCTCTGTTTCAGCCCCTCTATTTCAGCCCCTCTGTTTCAGCCACTCTGTTTCAGGCTCTCTGTTTCAGCCCGTCTGTTTCAGCCCCTCTGTTTCAGCCCCTCTGTTTCAGCCCCTCTGATTCAGTACCTTAGTTTCTCGCCCTCTGTTTCAGCCCCTCTGTTTCAGCCCCTCTGATTCAGCCCGTCTGATTCAGCCCCTCTGTTTCTCGCCCTCTGTTTCAGCCCCTCTGATTCAGCCCCTCTGTTTCTCGCCCTCTGTTTCTCGCCCTCTGTTTCTGCCCCTCTGTTTCAGCCCCACTGTTTCAGCCCCTCTGTTTCTTGCCCTCTGTTTCAGCCCCTCTGTTTCAGCCCCTCTGTTTCAGCCCCTCCGATTCAGCCCCTCTGTTTCAGCCCCTCTGGTTCAGCCCCTCTGTTTCAGCCCCTCTGTTTCTCGCCCTTTGTTTCACCCCTCTGTTTGTTGCCCTCTGTTTCAGCCCCTCTGTTTCAACCCCTCTGATTCAGACCCTCTGTTTCAGCCCCTCTGTTTCTCGCCCTCTGTTTCAGCCCCTCTGTTTCTCGCCCCCTGTTTCAGCCTCTCTGTTTCTCGCCCTCTGTTTCAGCCCCTCTGTTTCAACCCCTCTGATTCAGCCCCTCTGTTTCAGCCCCTCTGTTTCTCGCCCTCTGTTTCAGCCGCTCTGATTCAGCCCGTCAGTTTCAGCCCCTCTGATTCAGCCCCTCTGTTTCAGCCCCTCTATTTCAGCCCCTCTGTTTCAGCCACTCTGTTTCAGGCTCTCTGTTTCAGCCCGTCTGTTTCAGCCCCTCTGTTTCAGCCCCTCTGTTTCAGCCCCTCTATTTCAGCCCCTCTGTTTCAGCCACTCTGTTTCAGGCTCTCTGTTTCAGCCCGTCTGTTTCAGCCCCTCTGTTTCAGCCCCTCTGTTTCAGCCCCTCTGATTCAGTACCTTAGTTTCTCGCCCTCTGTTTCAGCCCCTCTGTTTCAGCCCCTCTGATTCAGCCCGTCTGATTCAGCCCCTCTGTTTCTCGCCCTCTGTTTCAGCCCCTCTGATTCAGCCCCTCTGTTTCTCGCCCTCTGTTTCTCGCCCTCTGTTTCTGCCCCTCTGTTTCAGCCCCACTGTTTCAGCCCCTCTGTTTCTTGCCCTCTGTTTCAGCCCCTCTTTTTCAGCCCCTCTGTTTCAGCCCCTCCGATTCAGCCCCTCTGTTTCAGCCCCTCTGGTTCAGCCCCTCTGTTTCAGCCCCTCTGTTTCTCGCCCTTTGTTTCACCCCTCTGTTTGTCGCCCTCTGTTTCAGCCCCTCTGTTTCTCGCCCTCTGTTTCAGCCCCTCTGTTTCAGCCCCTCTGTTTCAGCCCCTCTGTTTCAGCCCCTCTGTTTCAGCCTCTCTGTTTCTCGCCCTCTGTTTCAGCCCCTCTGTTTCAACCCCTCTGATTCAGCCCCTCTGTTTCAGCCCCTCTGTTTCTCGCCCTCTGTTTCAGCCGCTCTGATTCAGCCCGTCTGTTTCAGCCCCTCTGATTCAGCCCCTCTGTTTCAGCCCCTCTATTTCAGCCCCTCTGTTTCAGCCACTCTGTTTCAGGCTCTCTGTTTCAGCCCGTCTGTTTCAGCCCCTCTGTTTCAGCCCCTCTGTTTCAGCGCCTCTGATTCAGTACCTTAGTTTCTCGCCCTCTGTTTCAGCCCCGCTGTTTCAGCCCCTCTGATTCAGCCCGTCTGATTCAGCCCCTCTGTTTCTCGCCCTCTGTTTCAGCCCCTCTGATTCAGCCCCTCTGTTTCTCGCCCTCTGTTTCTCGCCCTCTGTTTCTGCCCCTCTGTTTCAGCCCCACTGTTTCAGCCCCTCTGTTTCTTGCCCTCTGTTTCAGCCCCTCTGTTTCAGCCCCTCTGTTTCAGCCCCTCCGATTCAGCCCCTCTGTTTCAGCCCCTCTGGTTCAGCCCCTCTGTTTCAGCCCCTCTGTTTCTCGCCCTTTGTTTCACCCCTCTGTTTGTTGCCCTCTGTTTCAGCCCCTCTGTTTCAACCCCTCTGATTCAGACCCTCTGTTTCTCGCCCTCTGTTTCAGCCCCTCTGTTTCAGCCCTTCTGTTTCAGCCACTCGGTTTCAGCCCTTCTGTTTCAGCCACTCGGTTTCAGCCCCTCTGTTTCTTGCCCTCTGTTTCAGCCCCTCTGTTTCTCGCCCTCTGTTTCAGCCCCTCTGTTTCTCGCCCTCTGTTTCAGCCCCTCTGTCTCGCACTCTCTGTTTCAGCCCCTCTGTTTCAGCCCCTCTGTTTCTCGCCCTCTGTTTCTGCTCCTCTGTTTCTCACCCTCTGTTTCAGCCCCTCTGTTTCTCGCCCACTGTTTCAGCCCCTCTGATTCAGCCCCTCTGTTTCAGCCCCTCTGAATCAGTCCCTCTGTTTCAGCCCCTCTGTTTCAGCCCCTCTGTTTCTCGCCCTCTGTTTCAGCCCCTCTGTTTCTCACCCTCTGTTTCAGCACCTCTGTTTCAGCCCCTCTGTTTCTGCTCCTCTGTTTCAGCCCCTCTGATTCAGCCCCTCTGTTTCTCGCCCTCTGTTTCAGCCCCTCTGTTTCTCGACATCTGTTTCAGCCCCTCTGTTTCTCGCCCTCTGTTTCAGCCCCTCTGTTTCAGCCCCTCTGTTTCTCGCCCTCTGTTTCAGCCCCTCTGTTTCTCGCCCCCTGTTTCAGCCTCTCTGTTTCTCGCCCTCTGTTTCAGCCCCTCTGTTTCAACCCCTCTGATTCAGACCCTCTGTTTCAGCCCCTCTGTTTCTCGCCCTCTGTTTCAGCCCCTCTGTTTCTCGCCCCCTGTTTCAGCCTCTCTGTTTCTCGCCCTCTGTTTCAGCCCCTCTGTTTCAACCCCTCTGATTCAGCCCCTCTGTTTCAGCCCCTCTGTTTCTCGCCCTCTGTTTCAGCCGCTCTGATTCAGCCCGTCTGTTTCAGCCCCTCTGATTCAGCCCCTCTGTTTCAGCCCCTCTATTTCAGCCCCTCTGTTTCAGCCACTCTGTTTCAGGCTCTCTGTTTCAGCCCGTCTGTTTCAGCCCCTCTGTTTCAGCCCCTCTGTTTCAGCCCCTCTGATTCAGTACCTTAGTTTCTCGCCCTCTGTTTCAGCCCCTCTGTTTCAGCCCCTCTGATTCAGCCCGTCTGATTCAGCCCCTCTGTTTCTCGCCCTCTGTTTCAGCCCCTCTGATTCAGCCCCTCTGTTTCTCGCCCTCTGTTTCTCGCCCTCTGTTTCTGCCCCTCTGTTTCAGCCCCACTGTTTCAGCCCCTCTGTTTCTTGCCCTCTGTTTCAGCCCCTCTGTTTCAGCCCCTCTGTTTCAGCCCCTCCGATTCAGCCCCTCTGTTTCAGCCCCTCTGGTTCAGCCCCTCTGTTTCAGCCCCTCTGTTTCTCGCCCTTTGTTTTACCCCTCTGTTTGTTGCCCTCTGTTTCAGCCCCTCTGTTTCAACCCCTCTGATTCAGACCCTCTGTTTCAGCCCCTCTGTTTCTCGCCCTCTGTTTCAGCCCCTCTGTTTCTCGCCCCCTGTTTCAGCCTCTCTGTTTCTCGCCCTCTGTTTCAGCCCCTCTGTTTCAACCCCTCTGATTCAGCCCCTCTGTTTCAGCCCCTCTGTTTCTCGCCCTCTGTTTCAGCCGCTCTGATTCAGCCCGTCAGTTTCAGCCCCTCTGATTCAGCCCCTCTGTTTCAGCCCCTCTATTTCAGCCCCTCTGTTTCAGCCACTCTGTTTCAGGCTCTCTGTTTCAGCCCGTCTGTTTCAGCCCCTCTGTTTCAGCCCCTCTGTTTCAGCCCCTCTATTTCAGCCCCTCTGTTTCAGCCACTCTGTTTCAGGCTCTCTGTTTCAGCCCGTCTGTTTCAGCCCCTCTGTTTCAGCCCCTCTGTTTCAGCCCCTCTGATTCAGTACCTTAGTTTCTCGCCCTCTGTTTCAGCCCCTCTGTTTCAGCCCCTCTGATTCAGCCCGTCTGATTCAGCCCCTCTGTTTCTCGCCCTCTGTTTCAGCCCCTCTGATTCAGCCCCTCTGTTTCTCGCCCTCTGTTTCTCGCCCTCTGTTTCTGCCCCTCTGTTTCAGCCCCACTGTTTCAGCCCCTCTGTTTCTTGCCCTCTGTTTCAGCCCCTCTGTTTCAGCCCCTCTGTTTCAGCCCCTCCGATTCAGCCCCTCTGTTTCAGCCCCTCTGGTTCAGCCCCTCTGTTTCAGCCCCTCTGTTTCTCGCCCTTTGTTTCAACCCCTCTGTTTGTCGCCCTCTGTTTCAGCCCCTCTGTTTCTCGCCCTCTGTTTCAGCCCCTCTGTTTCAGCCCCTCTGTTTCAGCCCCTCTGTTTCAGCCCCTCTGTTTCAGCCTCTCTGTTTCTCGCCCTCTGTTTCAGCCCCTCTGTTTCAACCCCTCTGATTCAGCCCCTCTGTTTCAGCCCCTCTGTTTCCGCCCTCTGTTTCAGCCGCTCTGATTCAGCCCGTCTGTTTCAGCCCCTCTGATTCAGCCCCTCTGTTTCAGCCCCTCTATTTCAGCCCCTCTGTTTCAGCCACTCTGTTTCAGGCTCTCTGTTTCAGCCCGTCTGTTTCAGCCCCTCTGTTTCAGCCCCTCTGTTTCAGCGCCTCTGATTCAGTACCTTAGTTTCTCGCCCTCTGTTTCAGCCCCGCTGTTTCAGCCCCTCTGATTCAGCCCGTCTGATTCAGCCCCTCTGTTTCTCGCCCTCTGTTTCAGCCCCTCTGATTCAGCCCCTCTGTTTCTCGCCCTCTGTTTCTCGCCCTCTGTTTCTGCCCCTCTGTTTCAGCCCCACTGTTTCAGCCCCTCTGTTTCTTGCCCTCTGTTTCAGCCCCTCTGTTTCAGCCCCTCTGTTTCAGCCCCTCCGATTCAGCCCCTCTGTTTCAGCCCCTCTGGTTCAGCCCCTCTGTTTCAGCCCCTCTGTTTCTCGCCCTTTGTTTCACCCCTCTGTTTGTTGCCCTCTGTTTCAGCCCCTCTGTTTCTCCCCCTCTGTTTCTCGCCCTCTGTTTCTGCTCCTCTGTTTCTCGCCCTCTGTTTCAGCCCCTCTGTTTCTCGCCCTCTGTTTCAGCCCCTCTGTTTCTCGCCCTCTGTTTCAGCCTCTCTGTTTCTCGCCCTCTGTTTCAGCCCCTCTGTTTCCACCCCTCTAATTCAGCCCCTCTGATTCAGCCCCTCTGTTTCTCGCCCTCTGTTTCAGCCCCTCTGATTCAGCCCCTCTGTTTCTCGCCCTCTGTTTCTCGCCCTCTGTTTCTGCCCCTCTGTTTCAGCCCCACTGTTTCAGCCCCTCTGTTTTTTGCCTTCTGTTTCAGCCCCTCTGTTTCAGCCCCTCAGTTTCAGCCCCTCCGATTCAGCCCCTCTGTTTCAGCCCCTCTGGTTCAGCCCCTCTGTTTCAGCCCCTCTGTTTCTCGCCCTTTGTTTCACCCCTCTGTTTGTCGCCCTCTGTTTCAGCCCCTCTGTTTCTCGCCCTCTGTTTCAGCCCCTCTGTTTCAGCCCCTCTGTTTCAGCCCCTCTGTTTCTCGCCCTCTGTTTCAGCCCCTCTGTTTCTTGCCCTCTGTTTCATCCCCTCTGTTTCAGCCCCCCTGTTTCTCGCCCTCTGTTTCAGCCCCTCTGTTTCTCGCCCTCTGTTTCAGCCCCTCTGTTTCTCGCCTTCTGTTTCAGCCCCTCTGATTCAGCCCCTCTGTTTCAGCCCCTCTGATTCAGCCCCTCTGATTCAGCCCCTCTGTTTCTCGCCCTCTGTTTCAGCCCCTCTGTTTCAGCCCTTCTGTTTCAGCCACTCGGTTTCAGCCCCTCTGTTTCTTGCCCTCTGTTTCAGCCCCTCTGTTTCTCGCCCTCTGTTTCAGCCCCTCTGTTTCTCGCCCTCTGTTTCAGCCCCTCTGTTTCGCACTCTCTGTTTCAGCCCCTCTGTTTCAGCCCCTCTGTTTCTCGCCCTCTGTTTCTGCTCCTCTGTTTCTCGCCCTCTGTTTCTGCCCCTCTGTTTCTCGCCCTCTGTTTCAGCCCCTCTGATTCAGCCCCTCTGTTTCAGCCCCTCTGTTTCAGCCCCTCTGTTTCTCGCCCTCTGTTTCAGCCCCTCTGTTTCTCGCCCTCTGTTTCAGCCCCTCTGTTTCTCGCCTTCTGTTTCAGCCCCTCTGATTCAGGCCCTCTGTTTCAGCCCCTCTGATTCAGCCCCTCTGAATCAGCCCCTCTGATTCAGCCCCTCTGTTTCTCGCCCTCTGTTTCTGCCCCTCTGTTTCAGCCCCTCTGTTTCAGCCCCTCTGTTTCTTTCCCTCTGTTTCAGCCCCTCTGTTTCAGCCCCTCTGTTTCAGCCCCTCCGATTCAGCCCCTCTGTTTCAGCCCCTCTGTTTCTGCCCCTCTGTTTCAGCCCCTCTGTTTCTCGCCCTTTGTTTCAGCCCCTCTGTTTCTCGCCCTCTGTTTCAGCCCCTCTGTTTCAGACCCTCTGTTTCAGCCCCTCTGTTTCTCGCCCTCTGTTTCAGCCCCTCTGTTTCTTGCCCTCTGTTTCAGCCCCTCTGTTTCAGCCCCACTGTTTCTCGCCCTCTGTTTCTGCCCCTCTGTTTCTCGCCCTCTGTTTCAGCCCCTCTATTTCTTGCCTTCTGTTTCAGCCCCTCTGATTCAGGCCCTCTGTTTCAGCCCCTCTGATTCAGCCCCTCTGATTCAGCCCCTCTGTTTCTCGCCCTCTGTTTCAGCCCCTCTGTTTCAGCCCCTCTGTTTCAGCCCCTCTGTTTCTCGCCCTCTGTTTCAGCCCCTCTGTTTCTTGCCATCTCTTTCAGCCCCTCTGTTTCAGCCCCACTGTTTCTCGCCCTCTGTTTCTGCCCCTCTGTTTCTCGCCCTCTGTTTCAGCCCCTCTGTTTCAGCCCTTCTGTTTCAGCCACTCGGTTTCAGCCCCTCTGTTTCTTGCGCTCTGTTTCAGCCCCTCTGTTTCTCGCCCTCTGTTTCAGCCCCTCTGTTTCTCGCCCTCTGTTTCAGCCCCTCTGTTTCGCACTCTCTGTTTCAGCCCCTCTGTTTCAGCCCCTCTGTTTCTCGCCCTCTGTTTCTGCTCCTCTGTTTCTCGACCTCTGTTTCAGCACCTCTGTTTCTCGCCCTCTGTTTCAGCCCCTCTGATTCAGCCCCTCTGTTTCAGCCCCTCTGAATCAGTCCCTCTGTTTCAGCCCCTCTGTTTCAGCCCCTCTGTTTCTCGCCCTCTGTTTCAGCCCCTCTGTTTCTCACCCTCTGTTTCAGCACCTCTGTTTCAGCCCCTCTGTTTCTCGCCCTCTGTTTCAGCCCCTCTGCTTCTCGCCCTCTGTTTCAGCCCCTCTGATTCAGCCCCTCTGTTTCTCGCCCTCTGTTTCAGCCCCTCTGTTTCTCGCCATCTGTTTCAGCCCCTCTGTTTCTCGCCCTCTGTTTCAGCCCCTCTGTTTCAGCCCCTCTGTTTCAGCCCTTCTGTTCCTCGCCCTCTGTTTCAGCCCCTCTGTTTCTCGCCCTCTGTTTCAGCCTCTCTGTTTCTCGCCCTCTGTTTCAGCCCCTCTGTTTCAACCCCTCTGATTCAGCCCCTCTGTTTCAGCCCCTCTGTTTCTCGCCCTCTGTTTCAGCCCCTCTGATTCAGCCCGTCTGTTTCAGCCCCTCTGATTCAGCCCCTCTTTTTCAGCCCCTCTATTTCAGCCCCTCTGTTTCAGCCCCTCTGTTTCAGGCACTCTGTTTCAGCCCGTCTGTTTCAGCCCCTCTGTTTCAGCCCCTCTGTTTCAGCCCCTCTGTTTCAGCCCCCCTGTTTCTCGCCCTCTGTTTCAGCCCCTCTGATTCAGCCCCTTTGTTTCTCGCCCTCTGTTTCAGCCCCTCTGTTTCTCGCCCTCTGTTTCAGCCCCTCTGTTTCAGCCCCTCTGTTTCTCGCCCTCTGTTTCTGCCCCTCTGTTTCAGCCCCACTGTTTCAGCCCCTCTGTTTCTTGCCCTCTGTTTCAGCCCCTCTGTTTCAGCCCCTCTGTTTCAGCCCCTCCGATTCAGCCCCTCTGTTTCAGCCCCTCGGTTTCTCGCCCTTTGTTTCACCCCTCTGTTTGTTGCCCTCTGTTTCAGCCCCTCTGTTTCTCGCCCTCTGTTTCAGCCCCTCTGTTTCAGCCCCTCTGTTTCAGCCCCTCTGTTTCTCGCCCTCTGTTTCAGCCCCTCTGTTTCTTGCCCTCTGTTTCATCCCCTCTGTTTCAGCCCCTCTGTTTCTCGCCCTCTGTTTCTGGCCCACTGTTTCTCGCCCTCTGTTTCAGCCCCTCTGTTTCTCGCCTTCTGTTTCAGCCCCTCTGATTCAGCCCCTCTGTTTCAGCCCCTCTGATTCAGCCCCTCTGATTCAGCCCCTCTGTTTCTCGCCCTCTGTTTCAGCCCCTCTGTTTCAGCCCTTCTGTTTCAGCCACTCGGTTTCAGCCCCTCTGTTTCTTGCCCTCTGTTTCAGCTCCTCTGTTTCTCGCCCTCTGTTTCAGCCCCTCTGTTTCTCGCCCTCTGTTTCAGCCCCTCTGTTTCGCACTCTCTGTTTCAACCCCTGTTTCAGCCCCTCTGTTTCTCGCCCTCTGTTTCTGCTCCTCTGTTTCTCGCCCTCTGTTTCAGCCCCTCTGTTTCTCGCCCTCTGTTTCTGCCCCTCTGTTTCTCACCCTCTGTTTCAGCCCCTCTGTTTCTCGCCTTCTGTTTCAGCCCCTCTGATTCAGGCCCTCTGTTTCAGCCCCTCTGATTCAGCCCCTCTGATTCAGCCCCTCTGTTTCTCGCCCTCTGTTTCAGCCCCTCTGTTTCTCGCCCTCTGTTTCAGCCCCTCTGTTTCTCGCCCTCTGTTTCAGCCCCTCTGTTTCGCACTCTCTGTTTCAGCCCCTCTGTTTCAGCCCCTCTGTTTCTCGCCCTCTGTTTCTGCTCCTCTGTCTCTCGCCCTCTGTTTCAGCCCCTCTGTTTCTCGCCCTCTGTTTCAGCCCCTCTGATTCAGCCCCTCTGTTTCAGCCCCTCTGAATCAGTCCCTCTGTTTCAGCCACTGTGTTTCAGCCCCTCTGTTTCTCGCCCTCTGTTTCAGCCCCTCTGTTTCAGCCCCTCAGTTTCAGCCCCTCTGTTTCAGCCCCTCTGTTTCTCGCCCTCTGATTCAGCCCCTCTGTTTCTCGCCCTCTGTTTCAGCGCCTCTGTTTCTCGCCATCTGTTTCAGCCCCTCTGTTTCTCGCCCTCTGTTTCAGCCCCTCTGTTTCAGCCCCTCTGTTTCAGCCCCTCTGTTTCTCGCCCTCTGTTTCAGCCCCTCTGTTTCTCGCCCTCTGTTTCAGCCTCTCTGTTTCTCGCCCTCTGTTTCAGCCCCTCTGTTTCAACCCCTCTGATTCAGCCCCTCTGTTTCAGCCCCTCTGTTTCTCGCCCTCTGTTTCAGCCCCTCTGATTCAGCCCCTCTGTTTCAGCCCCTCTGATTCAGCCCCTCTGTTTCAGACCCTCTATTTCAGCCCCTCTGTTTCAGCCACTCTGTTTCAGGCTCTCTGTTTCAGCCCGTCTGTTTCAGCCCCTCTGTTTCAGCCCCTCTGTTTCAGCCCCTCTGATTCAGTACCTTAGTTTCTCGCCCTCTGTTTCAGCCCCTCTGTTTCAGCCCCTCTGATTCAGCCCCTCTGATTCAGCCCCTCTGTTTCTCGCCCTCTGTTTCAGCCCCTCTGATTCAGCCCCTCTGTTTCTCGCCCTCTGTTTCTCGCCCTCTGTTTCTGCCCCTCTGTTTCAACCCCACTGTTTCAGCCCCTCTGTTTCTTGCCCTCTGTTTCAGCCCCTCTGTTTCAGCCCCTCTGTTTCAGCCCCTCCGCTTCAGCCCCTCTGTTTCAGCCCCTCTGGTTGAGCCCCTCTGTTTCAGCCCCTCTGTTTCTCGCCCTTTGTTTCAGCCCCTCTGTTTGTCGCCCTCTGTTTCAGCCCCTCTGTTTCTCGCCCTCTGTTTCAGCCCCTCTGTTTCTCGCCCTTTGTTTCAGCCCCTCTGATTCAGCCCCTCTGTTTCTCGCCCTCTGTTTCAGCCCCTCTGTTTCTCGCCATCTGTTTCAGCCCCTCTGTTTCTCGCCCTCTGTTTCAGCCCCTCTATTTCAGCCCCTCTGTTTCAGCCCCTCTGTTTCTCGCCCTCTGTTTCAGCCCCTCTGTTTCTCGCCCTCTGTTTCAGCCTCTCTGTTTCTCGCCCTCTGTTTCAGCCCCTCTGTTTCCACCCCTCTGATTCAGCCCCTCTGATTCAGCCCCTCTGTTTCTCGCCCTCTGTTTCAGCCCCTCTGATTCAGCCCCTCTGTTTCTCGCCCTCTGTTTCTCGCCCTCTGTTTCTGCCCCTCTGTTTCAGCCCCACTGTTTCAGCCCCTCTGTTTTTTGCCTTCTGTTTCAGCCCCTCTGTTTCAGCCCCTCAGTTTCAGCCCCTCCGATTCAGCCCCTCTGTTTCAGCCCCTCTGGTTCAGCCCCTCTGTTTCAGCCCCTCTGTTTCTCGCCCTTTGTTTCACCCCTCTGTTTGTCGCCCTCTGTTTCAGCCCCTCTGTTTCTCGCCCTCTGTTTCAGCCCCTCTGTTTCAGCCCCTCTGTTTCAGCCCCTCTGTTTCTCGCCCTCTGTTTCAGCCCCTCTGTTTCTTGCCCTCTGTTTCATCCCCTCTGTTTCAGCCCCTCTGTTTCTCGCCCTCTGTTTCAGCCCCTCTGTTTCTCGCCCTCTGTTTCAGCCCCTCTGTTTCTCGCCTTCTGTTTCAGCCCCTCTGATTCAGCCCCTCTGTTTCAGCCCCTCTGATTCAGCCCCTCTGATTCAGCCCCTCTGTTTCTCGCCCTCTGTTTCAGCCCCTCTGTTTCAGCCCTTCTGTTTCAGCCACTCGGTTTCAGCCCCTCTGTTTCTTGCCCTCTGTTTCAGCCCCTCTGTTTCTCGCCCTCTGTTTCAGCCCCTCTGTTTCTCGCCCTCTGTTTCAGCCCCTCTGTTTCGCACTCTCTGTTTCAGCCCCTCTGTTTCAGCCCCTCTGTTTCTCGCCCTCTGTTTCTGCTCCTCTGTTTCTCGCCCTCTGTTTCTGCCCCTCTGTTTCTCGCCCTCTGTTTCAGCCCCTCTGATTCAGCCCCTCTGTTTCAGCCCCTCTGTTTCAGCCCCTCTGTTTCTCGCCCTCTGTTTCAGCCCCTCTGTTTCTCGCCCTCTGTTTCAGCCCCTCTGTTTCTCGCCTTCTGTTTCAGCCCCTCTGATTCAGGCCCTCTGTTTCAGCCCCTCTGATTCAGCCCCTCTGAATCAGCCCCTCTGATTCAGCCCCTCTGTTTCTCGCCCTCTGTTTCTGCCCCTCTGTTTCAGCCCCTCTGTTTCAGCCCCTCTGTTTCTTTCCCTCTGTTTCAGCCCCTCTGTTTCAGCCCCTCTGTTTCAGCCCCTCCGATTCAGCCCCTCTGTTTCAGCCCCTCTGTTTCTGCCCCTCTGTTTCAGCCCCTCTGTTTCTCGCCCTTTGTTTCAGCCCCTCTGTTTCTCGCCCTCTGTTTCAGCCCCTCTGTTTCAGCCCCTCTGTTTCAGCCCCTCTGTTTGTCGCCCTCTGTTTCAGCCCCTCTGTTTCTTGCCCTCTGTTTCAGCCCCTCTGTTTCAGCCCCACTGTTTCTCGCCCTCTGTTTCTGCCCCTCTGTTTCTCGCCCTCTGTTTCAGCCCCTCTATTTCTTGCCTTCTGTTTCAGCCCCTCTGATTCAGGCCCTCTGTTTCAGCCCCTCTGATTCAGCCCCTCTGATTCAGCCCCTCTGTTTCTCGCCCTCTGTTTCAGCCCCTCTGTTTCAGCCCCTCTGTTTCAGCCCCTCTGTTTCTCGCCCTCTGTTTCAGCCCCTCTGTTTCTTGCCATCTCTTTCAGCCCCTCTGTTTCAGCCCCACTGTTTCTCGCCCTCTGTTTCTGCCCCTCTGTTTCTCGCCCTCTGTTTCAGCCCCTCTGTTTCAGCCCTTCTGTTTCAGCCACTCGGTTTCAGCCCCTCTGTTTCTTGCCCTCTGTTTCAGCCCCTCTGTTTCTCGCCCTCTGTTTCAGCCCCTCTGTTTCTCGCCCTCTGTTTCAGCCCCTCTGTTTCGCACTCTCTGTTTCAGCCCCTCTGTTTCAGCCCCTCTGTTTCTCGCCCTCTGTTTCTGCTCCTCTGTTTCTCGACCTCTGTTTCAGCACCTCTGTTTCTCGCCCTCTGTTTCAGCCCCTCTGATTCAGCCCCTCTGTTTCAGCCCCTCTGAATCAGTCCCTCTGTTTCAGCCCCTCTGTTTCAGCCCCTCTGTTTCTCGCCCTCTGTTTCAGCCCCTCTGTTTCTCACCCTCTGTTTCAGCACCTCTGTTTCAGCCCCTCTGTTTCTCGCCCTCTGTTTCAGCCCCTCTGCTTCTCGCCCTCTGTTTCAGCCCCTCTGATTCAGCCCCTCTGTTTCTCGCCCTCTGTTTCAGCCCCTCTGTTTCTCGCCATCTGTTTCAGCCCCTCTGTTTCTCGCCCTCTGTTTCAGCCCCTCTGTTTCAGCCCCTCTGTTCCTCGCCCTCTGTTTCAGCCCCTCTGTTTCTCGCCCTCTGTTTCAGCCTCTCTGTTTCTCGCCCTCTGTTTCAGCCCCTCTGTTTCAACCCCTCTGATTCAGCCCCTCTGTTTCAGCCCCTCTGTTTCTCGCCCTCTGTTTCAGCCCCTCTGATTCAGCCCCTCTGATTCAGCCCCTCTGATTCAGCCCCTCTTTTTCAGCCCCTCTATTTCAGCCCCTCTGTTTCAGCCCCTCTGTTTCAGGCACTCTGTTTCAGCCCGTCTGTTTCAGCCCCTCTGTTTCAGCCCCTCTGTTTCAGCCCCTCTGTTTCAGCCCCTCTGTTTCTCGCCCTCTGTTTCAGCCCCTCTGATTCAGCCCCTTTGTTTCTCGCCCTCTGTTTCAGCCCCTCTGTTTCTCGCCCTCTGTTTCAGCCCCTCTGTTTCAGCCCCTCTGTTTCAGCCCCTCTGTTTCTCGCCCTCTGTTTCTGCCCCTCTGTTTCAGCCCCACTGTTTCAGCCCCTCTGTTTCTTGCCCTCTGTTTCAGCCCCTCTGTTTCAGCCCCTCTGTTTCAGCCCCTCCGATTCAGCCCCTCTGTTTCAGCCCCTCGGTTTCTCGCCCTTTGTTTCACCCCTCTGTTTGTTGCCCTCTGTTTCAGCCCCTCTGTTTCTCGCCCTCTGTTTCAGCCCCTCTGTTTCAGCCCCTCTGTTTCAGCCCCTCTGTTTCTCGCCCTCTGTTTCAGCCCCTCTGTTTCTTGCCCTCTGTTTCATCCCCTCTGTTTCAGCCCCTCTGTTTCTCGCCCTCTGTTTCTGGACCACTGTTTCTCGCCCTCTGTTTCAGCCCCTCTGTTTCTCGCCTTCTGTTTCAGCCCCTCTGATTCAGCCCCTCTGTTTCAGCCCCTCTGATTCAGCCCCTCTGATTCAGCCCCTCTGTTTCTCGCCCTCTGTTTCAGCCCCTCTGTTTCAGCCCTTCTGTTTCAGCCACTCGGTTTCAGCCCCTCTGTTTCTTGCCCTCTGTTTCAGCTCCTCTGTTTCTCGCCCTCTGTTTCAGCCCCTCTGTTTCTCGCCCTCTGTTTCAGCCCCTCTGTTTCGCACTCTCTGTTTCAACCCCTGTTTCAGCCCCTCTGTTTCTCGCCCTCTGTTTCTGCTCCTCTGTTTCTCGCCCTCTGTTTCAGCCCCTCTGTTTCTCGCCCTCTGTTTCTGCCCCTCTGTTTCTCACCCTCTGTTTCAGCCCCTCTGTTTCTCGCCTTCTGTTTCAGCCCCTCTGATTCAGGCCCTCTGTTTCAGCCCCTCTGATTCAGCCCCTCTGATTCAGCCCCTCTGTTTCTCGCCCTCTGTTTCAGCCCCTCTGTTTCTCGCCCTCTGTTTCAGCCCCTCTGTTTCTCGCCCTCTGTTTCAGCCCCTCTGTTTCGCACTCTCTGTTTCAGCCCCTCTGTTTCAGCCCCTCTGTTTCTCGCCCTCTGTTTCTGCTCCTCTGTCTCTCGCCCTCTGTTTCAGTCCCTCTGTTTCTCGCCCTCTGTTTCAGCCCCTCTGATTCAGCCCCTCTGTTTCAGCCCCTCTGAATCAGTCCCTCTGTTTCAGCCACTGTGTTTCAGCCCCTCTGTTTCTCGCCCTCTGTTTCAGCCCCTCTGTTTCAGCCCCTCTGTTTCAGCCCCTCTGTTTCAGCCCCTCTGTTTCTTGCCCTCTGATTCAGCCCCTCTGTTTCACGCCCTCTGTTTCAGCGCCTCTGTTTCTCGCCATCTGTTTCAGCCCCTCTGTTTCTCGCCCTCTGTTTCAGCCCCTCTGTTTCAGCCCCTCTGTTTCAGCCCCTCTGTTTCTCGCCCTCTGTTTCAGCCCCTCTGTTTCTCGCCCTCTGTTTCAGCCTCTCTGTTTCTCGCCCTCTGTTTCAGCCCCTCTGTTTCAACCCCTCTGATTCAGCCCCTCTGTTTCAGCCCCTCTGTTTCTCGCCCTCTGTTTCAGCCCCTCTGATTCAGCCCCTCTGTTTCAGCCCCTCTGATTCAGCCCCTCTGTTTCAGACCCTCTATTTCAGCCCCTCTGTTTCAGCCACTCTGTTTCAGGCTCTCTGTTTCAGCCCGTCTGTTTCAGCCCCTCTGTTTCAACCCCTCTGTTTCAGCCCCTCTGATTCAGTACCTTAGTTTCTCGCCCTCTGTTTCAGCCCCTCTGTTTCAGCCCCTCTGATTCAGCCCCTCTGATTCAGCCCCTCTGTTTCTCGCCCTCTGTTTCAGCCCCTCTGATTCAGCCCCTCTGTTTCTCGCCCTCTGTTTCTCGCCCTCTGTTTCTGCCCCTCTGTTTCAACCCCACTGTTTCAGCCCCTCTGTTTCTTGCCCTCTGTTTCAGCCCCTCTGTTTCAGCCCCTCTGTTTCAGCCCCTCCGCTTCAGCCCCTCTGTTTCAGCCCCTCTGGTTGAGCCCCTCTGTTTCAGCCCCTCTGTTTCTCGCCCTTTTTTTCAGCCCCTCTGTTTGTCGCCCTCTGTTTCAGCCCCTCTGTTTCTCGCCCTCTGTTTCAGCCCCTCTGTTTCATCCCCTCTGTTTCAGCCCCTCTGTTTCTCGCCCTCTGTTTCAGCCCTCTGTTTCAGCCCCTCTGTTTCTCGCCCTCTGTTTCAGCCGCTCTGATTCAGCCCGTCTGTTTCAGCCCCTCTGATTCAGCCCCTCTGTTTCAGCCCCTCTATTTCAGCCCCTCTGTTTCAGCCACTCTGTTTCAGGCTCTCTGTTTCAGCCCGTCTGTTTCAGCCCCTCTGTTTCAGCCCCTCTGTTACAGCCCCTCTGATTCAGTACCTTAGTTTCTGCCACTCTGTTTCTCGCCCTCTGTTTCAGCCCCTCTGTTTCTCGCCCTCTGTTTCAGCCCCTCTGTTTCTCGCCCTCTGTTTCAGCCCCTCTGATTCAGCCACTCTGTTTCAGCCCCTCTGATTCAGCCCTTCTGTTTCAGCCCCTCTGATTCAGCCACTCTGTTTCAGCCCCTCTGATTCAGCCCTTCTGCTTCAGCCACTCGGTTTCAGCCCCTCTGTTTCTTGCCCTCTGTTTCAGCCCCTCTGTTTCTCGCCCTCTGTTTCAGCCCCTCTGTTTCGCACTCTCTGTTTCAGCCCCTCTGTTTCAGCCCCTCTGTTTCTCGCCCTCTGTTTCTGCCCCTCTGTTTCTCGCCCTCTGTTTCAGCCCCTCTGATTCAGCCCCTCTGTTTCTGCCCCTCTGAATCAGCCCCTCTGTTTCAGCCCCTCTGTTTCAGCCCCTCTGTTTCTCGCCCTCTGTTTCAGCCCCTCTGTTTCTCGCCCACTGTTTCAGCCCCTCTGTTTCTCGCCTTCTGTTTCAGCCCCTCTGATTCAGCCCCTCTGATTCAGCCCCTCTGTTTCTCGCCCTCTGTTTCTGCCCCGCTGTTTCAGCCCCTCTGTTTCAGCCCCTCTGTTTCTTGCCCTCTGTTTCAGCCCCTCTGTTTCAGCCCCTCTGTTTCAGCCCCTCCGATTCAGCCCTTCTGTTTCAGCCCCTCTGCTTCTGCCCCTCTGTTTCAGCCCCTCTGTTTCTCGCCCTTTGTTTCAGCCCCTCTGTTTCTCGCCCTCTGTTTCAGCCCCTCTGTTTCAGCCCCTCTGTTTCAGCCCCTCTGTTTCTCGCCCTCTGTTTCAGCCCCTCTGTTTCTTGCCCTCTGTTTCAGCCCCTCTGTTTCAGCCCCACTGTTTCTCGCCCTCTGTTTCTGCCCCTCTGTTTCTCGCCCTCTGTTTCAGCCCCTCTATTTCTCGCCTTCGGTTTCAGCCCCTCTGATTCAGGCCCTCTGTTTCAGCCCCTCTGATTCAGCCACTCTGATTCAGCCCCTCTGTTTCTCGCCCTCTGTTTCAGCCCCTCTGTTTCAGCCCCTCTGTTTCAGCCCCTCTGTTTCTCGCCCTCTGTTTCAGCCCCTCTGTTTCTTGCCCTCTGTTTCAGCCCCTCTGTTTCTTGCCCTCTCTTTCAGCCCCTCTGTTTCAGCCCCACTGTTTCTCGCCCTCTGTTTCTGCCCCTCTGTTTCTCGCCCTCTGTTTCAGCCCCTCTGTTTCAGCCCTTCTGTTTCAGCCACTCGGATTCAGCCCCTCTGTTTCTTGCCCTCTGTTTCAGCCCCTCTGTTTCTCGCCCTCTGTTTCAGCCCCTCTGTTTCTCGCACTCTGTTTCAGCCCCTCTGTTTCGCACTCTCTGTTTCAGCCCCTCTGTTTCTGCTCCTCTGTTTCTCGCCCTCTGTTTCAGCCCCTCTGTTTCTCGCCCTCTGTTTCAGCCCCTCTGATTCAGCCCCTCTGTTTCAGCCCCTCTGAATCAGTCCCTCTGTTTCAGCCCCTCTGTTTCAGCCCCTCTGTTTCTCGCCCTCTGTTTCAGCCCCTCTGTTTCTCACCCTCTGTTTCAGCACCTCTGTTTCAGCCCCTCTGTTTCTCGCCCTCTGTTTCAGCCCCTCTGTTTCTGCTCCTCTGTTTCAGCCCCTCTGATTCAGCCCCTCTGTTTCTCGCCCTCTGTTTCAGCCCCTCTGTTTCTCGACATCTGTTTCAGCCCCTCTGTTTCTCGCCCTCTGTTTCAGCCCCTCTGTTTCAGCCCCTCTGTTTCTCCCCCTCTGTTTCAGCCCCTCTGTTTCTCGACCCTGTTTCAGCCTGTCTGTTTCTCGCCCTCTGTTTCAGCCCCTCTGTTTCAACCCCT
This sequence comes from Chiloscyllium punctatum, assembly GCF_047496795.1. Lineage (NCBI taxonomy): Eukaryota > Metazoa > Chordata > Chondrichthyes > Orectolobiformes > Hemiscylliidae > Chiloscyllium > Chiloscyllium punctatum. The sequence continues at coordinate 8,026,692 of NW_027309789.1, forward strand.
CTGATTCAGACCCTCTGTTTCAGCCCCTCTGTTTCTCGCCCTCTGTTTCAGCCCCTCTGTTTCTCGCCCCCTGTTTCAGCCTCTCTGTTTCTCGCCCTCTGTTTCAGCCCCTCTGTTTCAACCCCTCTGATTCAGCCCCTCTGTTTCAGCCCCTCTGTTTCTCGCCCTCTGTTTCAGCCGCTCTGATTCAGCCCGTCTGTTTCAGCCCCTCTGATTCAGCCCCTCTGTTTCAGCCCCTCTATTTCAGCCCCTCTGTTTCAGCCACTCTGTTTCAGGCTCTCTGTTTCAGCCCGTCTGTTTCAGCCCCTCTGTTTCAGCCCCTCTGTTTCAGCCCCTCTGATTCAGTACCTTAGTTTCTCGCCCTCTGTTTCAGCCCCTCTGTTTCAGCCCCTCTGATTCAGCCCGTCTGATTCAGCCCCTCTGTTTCTCGCCCTCTGTTTCAGCCCCTCTGATTCAGCCCCTCTGTTTCTCGCCCTCTGTTTCTCGCCCTCTGTTTCTGCCCCTCTGTTTCAGCCCCACTGTTTCAGCCCCTCTGTTTCTTGCCCTCTGTTTCAGCCCCTCTGTTTCAGCCCCTCTGTTTCAGCCCCTCCGATTCAGCCCCTCTGTTTCAGCCCCTCTGGTTCAGCCCCTCTGTTTCAGCCCCTCTGTTTCTCGCCCTTTGTTTCACCCCTCTGTTTGTTGCCCTCTGTTTCAGCCCCTCTGTTTCTCCCCCTCTGTTTCAGCCCCTCTGTTTCAGCCCCTCTGTTTCTCGCCCTCTGTTTCAGCCCCTCTGTTTCTTGCCCTCTGTTTCATCCCCTCTGTTTCAGCCCCTCTGTTTCTCGCCCTCTGTTTCTGGCCCTCTGTTTCTCGCCCTCTGTTTCAGCCCCTCTGTTTCTCGCCTTCTGTTTCAGCTCCTCTGATTCAGCCCCTCTGTTTCAGCCCCTCTGATTCAGCCCGTCTGATTCAGCCCCTCTGTTTCTCGCCCTCTGTTTCAGCCCCTCTGTTTCAGCCCTTCTGTTTCAGCCACTCGGTTTCAGCCCTTCTGTTTCAGCCACTCGGTTTCAGCCCCTCTGTTTCTTGCCCTCTGTTTCAGCCCCTCTGTTTCTCGCCCTCTGTTTCAGCCCCTCTGTTTCTCGCCCTCTGTTTCAGCCCCTCTGTCTCGCACTCTCTGTTTCAGCCCCTCTGTTTCAGCCCCTCTGTTTCTCGCCCTCTGTTTCTGCTCCTCTGTTTCTCACCCTCTGTTTCAGCCCCTCTGTTTCTCGCCCACTGTTTCAGCCCCTCTGATTCAGCCCCTCTGTTTCAGCCCCTCTGAATCAGTCCCTCTGTTTCAGCCCCTCTGTTTCAGCCCCTCTGTTTCTCGCCCTCTGTTTCAGCCCCTCTGTTTCTCACCCTCTGTTTCAGCACCTCTGTTTCAGCCCCTCTGTTTCTGCTCCTCTGTTTCAGCCCCTCTGATTCAGCCCCTCTGTTTCTCGCCCTCTGTTTCAGCCCCTCTGTTTCTCGACATCTGTTTCAGCCCCTCTGTTTCTCGCCCTCTGTTTCAGCCCCTCTGTTTCAGCCCCTCTGTTTCTCGCCCTCTGTTTCAGCCCCTCTGTTTCTCGCCCCCTGTTTCAGCCTCTCTGTTTCTCGCCCTCTGTTTCAGCCCCTCTGTTTCAACCCCTCTGATTCAGACCCTCTGTTTCAGCCCCTCTGTTTCTCGCCCTCTGTTTCAGCCCCTCTGTTTCTCGCCCCCTGTTTCAGCCTCTCTGTTTCTCGCCCTCTGTTTCAGCCCCTCTGTTTCAACCCCTCTGATTCAGCCCCTCTGTTTCAGCCCCTCTGTTTCTCGCCCTCTGTTTCAGCCGCTCTGATTCAGCCCGTCTGTTTCAGCCCCTCTGATTCAGCCCCTCTGTTTCAGCCCCTCTATTTCAGCCCCTCTGTTTCAGCCACTCTGTTTCAGGCTCTCTGTTTCAGCCCGTCTGTTTCAGCCCCTCTGTTTCAGCCCCTCTGTTTCAGCCCCTCTGATTCAGTACCTTAGTTTCTCGCCCTCTGTTTCAGCCCCTCTGTTTCAGCCCCTCTGATTCAGCCCGTCTGATTCAGCCCCTCTGTTTCTCGCCCTCTGTTTCAGCCCCTCTGATTCAGCCCCTCTGTTTCTCGCCCTCTGTTTCTCGCCCTCTGTTTCTGCCCCTCTGTTTCAGCCCCACTGTTTCAGCCCCTCTGTTTCTTGCCCTCTGTTTCAGCCCCTCTGTTTCAGCCCCTCTGTTTCAGCCCCTCCGATTCAGCCCCTCTGTTTCAGCCCCTCTGGTTCAGCCCCTCTGTTTCAGCCCCTCTGTTTCTCGCCCTTTGTTTCACCCCTCTGTTTGTTGCCCTCTGTTTCAGCCCCTCTGTTTCCCCCCCTCTGTTTCAGCCCCTCTGTTTCAGCCCCTCTGTTTCTCGCCCTCTGTTTCAGCCCCTCTGTTTCTTGCCCTCTGTTTCATCCCCTCTGTTTCAGCCCCTCTGTTTCTCGCCCTCTGTTTCTGGCCCTCTGTTTCTCGCCCTCTGTTTCAGCCCCTCTGTTTCTCGCCTTCTGTTTCAGCTCCTCTGATTCAGCCCCTCTGTTTCAGCCCCTCTGATTCAGCCCGTCTGATTCAGCCCCTCTGTTTCTCGCCCTCTGTTTCAGCCCCTCTGTTTCAGCCCTTCTGTTTCAGCCACTCGGTTTCAGCCCCTCTGTTTCTTGCCCTCTGTTTCAGCTCCTCTGTTTCTCGCCCTCTGTTTCAGCCCCTCTGTTTCTCGCCCTCTGTTTCAGCCCCTCTGTTTCGCACTCTCTGTTTCAGCCCCTGTTTCAGCCCCTCTGTTTCTCGCCCTCTGTTTCTGCTCCTCTGTTTCTCGCCCTCTGTTTCAGCCCCTCTGTTTCTCGCCCTCTGTTTCTGCCCCTCTGTTTCTCACCCTCTGTTTCAGCCCCTCTGTTTCTCGCCTTCTGTTTCAGCCCCTCTGTTTCTCGCCCTCTGTTTCAGCCCCTCTGATTCAGCCCCTCTGTTTCTCGCCCTCTGTTTCAGCCCCTCTGTTTCTCGCCATCTGTTTCAGCCCCTCTGTTTCTCGCCCTCTGTTTCAGCCCCTCTGTTTCAGCCCCTCTGTTTCAGCCCCTCTGTTTCTCGCCCTCTGTTTCAGCCCCTCTGTATCTCGCCCTCTCTTTCTGCCTCTCTGTTTCTCGCCCTCTGTTTCAGCCCCTCTGTTTCAACCCCTCTGATTCAGCCCCTCTGTTTCAGCCCCTCTGTTTCTCGCCCTCTGTTTCAGCCGCTCTGATTCAGCCCGTCTGTTTCAGCCCCTCTGATTCAGCCCCTCTGTTTCAGCCCCTCTATTTCAGCCCCTCTGTTTCAGCCACTCTGTTTCAGGCTCTCTGTTTCAGCCCGTCTGATTCAGCCCCTCTGTTTCAGCCCCTCTGTTTCAGCCCCTCTGATTCAGTACCTTAGTTTCTCGCCCTCTGTTTCAGCCCCTCTGTTTCAGCCCCTCTGTTTCAGCCCCTCTGTTTCTCACCCTCTGTTTCAGCACCTCTGTTTCAGCCCCTCTGTTTCTCGCCCTCTGTTTCAACCCCTCTGTTTCTCGCCCTCTGTTTCAGCCCCTCTGATTTAGCCCCTCTGTTTCTCGCCCTCTGTTTCAGCCCCTCTGTTTCTCGCCATCTGTTTCAGCCCCTCTGTTTCTCCCCCTCTGTTTCAGCCCCTCTGTTTCAGCCCCTCTGTTTCTCGCCCTCTGTTTCAGCCCCTCTGTTTCTCGCCCCCTGTTTCAGCCTCTCTGTTTCTCGCCCTCTGTTTCAGCCCCTCTGTTTCAACCCCTCTGATTCAGCCCCTCTGTTTCAGCCCCTCTGTTTTTCGCCCTCTGTTTCAGCCCCTCTGTTTCTCGCCCCCTGTTTCAGCCTCTCTGTTTCTCGCCCTCTGTTTCAGCCCCTCTGTTTCTCGCCCTCTGTTTCAGCCCCTCTGTTTCAGCCCCTCTGTTTCTCGCCCTCTGTTTCAGCCGCTCTGATTCCGCCCGTCTGTTTCAGCCCCTCTGATTCAGCCCCTCTGTTTCAGCCCCTCTATTTCAGCCCCTCTGTTTCAGCCACTCTGTTTCAGGCTCTCTGTTTCAGCCCGTCTGTTTCAGCCCCTCTGTTTCAGCCCCTCTGTTTCAGCACCTCTGATTCAGCCCGTCTGATTCAGCCCCTCTGTTTCTCGCCCTCTGTTTCAGCCCCTCTGATTCAGCCCCTCTGTTTCTCGCCCTCTGTTTCTCGCCCTCTGTTTCTGCCCCTCTGTTTCAGCCCCACTGTTTCAGCCCCTCTGTTTCTTGCCCTCTGTTTCAGCCCCTCTGTTTCAGCCCCTCTGTTTCAGCCCCTCCGATTCAGCCCCTCTGTTTCAGCCCCTCTGGTTCAGCCCCTCTGTTTCAGCCCCTCTGTTTCTCGCCCTTTGTTTCACCCCTCTGTTTGTTGCCCTCTGTTTCAGCCCCTCTGTTTCTCCCCCTCTGTTTCAGCCCCTCTGTTTCAGCCCCTCTGTTTCTCGCCCTCTGTTTCAGCCCCTCTGTTTCTTGCCCTCTGTTTCATCCCCTCTGTTTCAGCCCCTCTGTTTCTCGCCCTCTGTTTCTGGCCCTCTGTTTCTCGCCCTCTGTTTCAGCCCCTCTGTTTCTCGCCTTCTGTTTCAGCCCCTCTGATTCAGCCCCTCTGTTTCAGCCCCTCTGATTCAGCCCGTCTGATTCAGCCCCTCTGTTTCTCGCCCTCTGTTTCAGCCCCTCTGTTTCAGCCCTTCTGTTTCAGCCACTCGGTTTCAGCACCTCTGTTTCTTGCCCTCTGTTTCAGCTCCTCTGTTTCTCGCCCTCTGTTTCAGCACCTCTGTTTCTCGCACTCTGTTTCTGCCCCTCTGTTTCTCACCCTCTGTTTCAGCCCCTCTGTTTCTCGCCTTCTGTTTCAGCCCCTCTGTTTCTCGCCCTCTGTTTCAGCCCCTCTGATTCAGCCCCTCTGTTTCTCGCCCTCTGTTTCAGCCCCTCTGTTTCTCGCCATCTGTTTCAGCCCCTCTGTTTCTCGCCCTCTGTTTCAGCCCCTCTGTTTCAGCCCCTCTGTTTCAGCCCCTCTGTTTCTCGCCCTCTGTTTCAGCCCCTCTGTTTCAGCCTCTCTGTTTCTCGCCCTCTGTATCAGCCCCTCTGTTTCAACCCCTCTGATTCAGCCCCTCTGTTTCAGCCCCTCTGTTTCTCGCCCTCTGTTTCAGCCGCTCTGATTCAGCCCGTCTGTTTCAGCCCCTCTGATTCAGCCCCTCTGTTTCAGCCCCTCTATTTCAGCCCCTCTGTTTCAGCCACTCTGTTTCAGGCTCTCTGTTTCAGCCCGTCTGTTTCAGCCCCTCTGTTTCAGCCCCTCTGTTTCAGCCCCTCTGATTCAGTACCTTAGTTTCTCGCCCTCTGTTTCAGCCCCTCTGTTTCAGCCCCTCTGATTCAGCCCGTCTGATTCAGCCCCTCTGTTTCTCGCCCTCTGTTTCAGCCCCTCTGTTTCTCGCCCTCTGTTTCTCGCCCTCTGTTTCAGCCCCACTGTTTCAGCCCCTCTGTTTCTTGCCCTCTGTTTCAGCCCCTCTGTTTCAGCCCCTCTGTTTCAGCCCCTCCGCTTCAGCCCCTCTGTTTCAGCCCCTCTGGTTCAGCCCCTCTGTTTCAGCCCCTCTGTTTCTCGCCCTTTGTTTCACCCCTCTGTTTGTTGCCCTCTGTTTCAGCCCCTCTGTTTCTCGCCCTCTGTTTCAGCCCCTCTGTTTCAGCCCCACTGTTTCAGCCCCTCTGTTTCTCGCCCTCTGTTTCAGCCCCTCTGTTTCTTGCCCTCTGTTTCATCCCCTCTGTTTCAGCCCCTCTGTTTCTCGCCCTCTGTTTCTGGCCCTCTGTTTCTCGCCCTCTGTTTCAGCCCCTCTGTTTCTCGCCCTCTGTTTCAGCCGCTCTGATTCAGCCCGTCTGTTTCAGCCCCTCTGATTCAGCCCCTCTGTTTCAGCCCCTCTATTTCAGCCCCTCTGATTCAGCCACTCTGTTTCAGGCTCTCTGTTTCAGCCCGTCTGTTTCAGCCCCTCTGTTTCAGCCCCTCTGTTTCAGCCCCTCTGATTCAGTACCTTAGTTTCTGCCCCTCTGTTTCTCGCCCACTGTTTCAGCCCCTCTGTTTCAGCCCTTCTGTTTCAGCCACTCGGTTTCAGCCCCTCTGTTTCTTGCCCTCTGTTTCAGCCCCTCTGTTTCTCGCCCTCTGTTTCAGCCCCTCTGTTTCTCGCCCTCTGTTTCAGCCCCTCTGTTTCGCACTCTCTGTTTCAGCCCCTCTGTTTCAGCCCCTCTGTTTCTTGCCTCTCTTTCAGCCCCTCTGTTTCAGCCCCACTGTTTCTCGCCCTCTGTTTCTGCCCCTCTGTTTCTCGCCCTCTGTTTCAGCCCCTCTGTTTCAGCCCTTCTGTTTCAGCCACTCGGTTTCAGCCCCTCTGTTTCTTGCCCTCTGTTTCAGCCCCTCTGTTTCTCGCCCTCTGTTTCAGCCCCTCTGTTTCTCGCCCTCTGTTTCAGCCCCTCTGTTTCGCACTCTCTGTTTCAGCCCCTCTGTTTCAGCCCCTCTGTTTCTCGGCTTCTGTTTCTGCTCCTCTGTTTCTCGCCCTCTGTTTCAGCCCCTCTGTTTCTCGCCCTCTGTTTCAGCCCCTCTGATTCAGCCCCTCTGTTTCAGCCCCTCTGAATCAGTCCCTCTGTTTCAGCCCCTCTGTTTCAGCCCCTCTGTTTCTCGCCCTCTGTTTCAGCCCCTCTGTTTCTCACCCTCTGTTTCAGCACCTCTGTTTCAGGCCCTCTGTTTCTCGCCCTCTGTTTCAGCCCCTCTGTTTCTCGCCCTCTGTTTCAGCCCCTCTGATTCAGCCCCTCTGTTTCTCGCCCTCTGTTTCAGCCCCTCTGTTTCTCGACATCTGTTTCAGCCCCTCTGTTTCCCGCCCTCTGTTTCAGCCCCTCTGTTTCAGCCCCTGTTTCAGCCCCTCTGTTTCTCGCCCTCTGTTTCAGCCCCTCTGTTTCTCGCCCCCTGTTTCAGCCTCTCTGTTTCTCGCCCTCTGTTTCAGCCCCTCTGTTTCAACCCCTCTGATTCAGCCCCTCTGTTTCAGCCCCTCTGTTTCTCGCCCTCTGTTTCGGCCCCTCTGTTTCTCGCCCCCTGTTTCAGCCTCTCTGTTTCTCGCCCTCTGTTTCAGCCGCTCTGATTCAGCCCGTCTGTTTCAGCCCCTCTGATTCAGCCCCTCTGTTTCAGCCCCTCTATTTCAGCTCCTCTGTTTCAGCCACTCTGTTTCAGGCTCTCTGTTTCAGCCCGTCTGTTTCAGCCCCTCTGTTTCAGCCCCTCTGTTTCTCGACATCTGTTTCAGCCCCTCTGTTTCTCGCCCTCTGTTTCAGCCCCTCTGTTTCAGCCCCTCAGTTTCAGCCCCTCTGTTTCTCGCCCTCTGTTTCAGCCTCTCTGTTTCTCGACCCCTGTTTCAGCCTCTCTGTTTCTCGCCCTCTGTTTCAGCCCCTCTGTTTCAACCCCTCTGATTCAGCCCCTCTGTTTCAGCCCCTCTGTTTCTCGCCCTCTGTTTCAGCCCCTCTGTTTCTCGCCCCCTGTTTCAGCCTCTCTGTTTCTCGCCCACTGTTTCAGCCCCTCTGTTTCAACCCCTCTGATTCAGCCCCTCTGTTTCAGCCCCTCTGTTTCTCGCCCTCTGTTTCAGCCGCTCTGATTCAGCCCGTCTGTTTCAGCCCCTCTGATTCAGCCCCTCTGTTTCAGCCCCTCTATTTCAGCCCCTCTGTTTCAGCCACTCTGTTTCAGGCTCTCTGTTTCAGCCCGTCTGTTTCAGCCCCTCTGTTTCAGCCCATCTGTTTCAGCCCCTCTGATTCAGTACCTTAGTTTCTCGCCCTCTTTTTCAGCCCCTCTGTTTCAGCCCCTCTGATTCAGCCCGTCTGATTCAGCCCCTTTGTTTCTCGCCCTCTGTTTCAGCCCCTCTGATTCAGCCCCTCTGTTTCTCGCCCTCTGTTTCTCGCCCTCTGTTTCTGCCCCTCTGTTTCAGCCCCACTGTTTCAGCCCCTCTGTTTCTTGCCCTCTGTTTCAGCCCCTCTGTTTCAGCCCCTCTGTTTCAGCCCCTCCGATTCAGCCCCTCTGTTTCAGCCCCTCTGGTTCAGCCCCTCTGTTTCAGCCCCTCTGTTTCTCGCCCTTTGTTTCACCCCTCTGTTTGTTGCCCTCTGTTTCAGCCCCTCTGTTTCTCCCCCTCTGTTTCAGCCCCTCTGTTTCAGCCCCTCTGTTTCTCGCCCTCTGTTTCAGCCCCTCTGTTTCTTGCCCTCTGTTTCATCCCCTCTGTTTCAGCCCCTCTGTTTCTCGCCCTCTGTTTCTGGCCCTCTGTTTCTCGCCCTCTGTTTCAGCCCCTCTGTTTCTCGCCTTCTGTTTCAGCCCCTCTGATTCAGCCCTTCTGTTTCAGCCCCTCTGATTCAGCCCCTCTGATTCAGCCCCTCTGTTTCTCGCCCTCTGTTTCAGCCCCTCTGTTTCAGCCCTTCTGTTTCAGCCACTCGGTTTCAGCCCCTCTGTTTCTTGCCCTCTGTTTCAGCTCCTCTGTTTCTCGCCCTCTGTTTCAGCCACTCTGTTTCAGGTTCTCTGTTTCAGCCCGTCTGATTCAGCCCCTCTGTTTCAGCCCCTCTGTTTCAGCCCCTCTGATTCAGTACCTTAGTTTCTCGCCCTCTGTTTCAGCCCCTCTGTTTCAGCCCCTCTGTTTCAGCCCCTCTGTTTCTCACCCTCTGTTTCAGCACCTCTGTTTCAGCCCCTCTGTTTCTCGCCCTCTGTTTCAGCCCCTCTGTTTCTCGCCCTCTGTTTCAGCCCCTCTGATCAAGCCCCTCTGTTTCTCGCCCTCTGTTTCAGCCCCTCTGTTTCTCGCCATTTGTTTCAGCCCCTCTGTTTCTCGCCCTCTGTTTCAGCCCCTCTGTTTCAGCCACTCTGTTTCTCGCCCTCTGTTTCAGCCCCTCTGTTTCTCGCCCCCTGTTTCAGCCTCTCTGTTTCTCGCCCTCTGTTTCAGCCCCTCTGTTTCAACCCCTCTGATTCAGCCCCTCTGTTTCAGCCCCTCTGTTTCTCGCCCTCTGTTTCAGCCCCTCTGTTTCTCGCCCCCTGTTTCAGCCTCTCTGTTTCTCGCCCTCTGTTTCAGCCCCTCTGTTTCTCGCCCTCTGATTCAGCCCCTCTGTTTCAGCCCCTCTTTTTCTCGCCCTCTGTTTCAGCCGCTCTGATTCAGCCCGTCTGTTTCAGCCCCTCTGATTCAGCCCCTCTGTTTCAGCCCCTCTATTTCAGCCCCTCTGTTTCAGCCACTCTGTTTCAGGCTCTCTGATTCAGCCCGTCTGTTTCAGCCCCTCTGTTTCAGCCCCTCTGTTTCAGCCCCTCTGATTCAGTACCTTAGTTTCTCGCCCTCTGTTTCAGCCCCTCTGATTCAGCCCGTCTGATTCAGCCCCTCTGTTTCTCGCCCTCTGTTTCAGCCCCTCTGATTCAGCCCCTCTGTTTCTCGCCCTCTGTTTCTCGCCCTCTGTTTCTGCCCCTCTGTTTCAGCCCCACTGTTTCAGCCCCTCTGTTTCTTGCCCTCTGTTTCAGCCCCTCTGTTTCAGCCCCTCTGTTTCAGCCCCTCCGATTCAGCCCCTCTGTTTCAGCCCCTCTGGTTCAGCCCCTCTGTTTCAGCCCCTCTGTTTCTCGCCCTTTGTTTCACCCCTCTGTTTGTTGCCCACTGTTTCAGCCCCTCTGTTTCTCCCCCTCTGTTTCAGCCCTTCTGTTTCAGCCCCTCTGTTTCTCGCCCTCTGTTTCTGGCCCTCTGTTTCTCGCCCTCTGTTTCAGCCCCTCTGTTTCTCGCCTTCTGTTTCAGCCCCTCTGATTCAGCCCCTCTGTTTCAGCCCCTCTGATTCAGCCCCTCTGATTCAGCCCCTCTGTTTCTCGCCCTCTGTTTCAGCCCCTCTGTTTCAGCCCTTCTGTTTCAGCCACTCGGTTTCAGCCCCTCTGTTTCTTGCCCTCTGTTTCAGCTCCTCTGTTTCTCGCCCTCTGTTTCAGCCCCTCTGTTTCTCGCCCTCTGTTTCAGCCCCTCTGTTTCGCACTCTCTGTTTCAGCCCCTGTTTCAGCCCCTCTGTTTCTCGCCCTCTGTTTCTGCTCCTCTGTTTCTCGCCCTCTGTTTCAGCCCCTCTGTTTCTCGCCCTCTGTTTCTGCCCCTCTGTTTCTCACCCTCTGTTTCAGCCCCTCTGTTTCTCGCCTTCTGTTTCAGCCCCTCTGTTTCTCGCCCTCTGTTTCAGCCCCTCTGATTCAGCTCCTCTGTTTCTCGCCCTCTGTTTCAGCCCCTCTGTTTCTCGCCATCTGTTTCAGCCCCTCTGTTTCTCGCCCTCTGTTTCAGCCCCTCTGTTTCAGCCCCTCTGTTTCAGCCCCTCTGTTTCTCGCCCTCTGTTTCAGCCCCTCTGTTTCTCGCCCTCTGTTTCAGCCTCTCTGTTTCTCGCCCTCTGTTTCAGCCCCTCTGTTTCAACCCCTCTGATTCAGCCCCTCTGTTTCAGCCCCTCTGTTTCTCGCCCTCTGTTTCAGCCGCTCTGATTCAGCCCGTCTGTTTCAGCCCCTCTGATTCAGCCCCTCTGTTTCAGCCCCTCTATTTCAGCCCCTCTGTTTCAGCCACTCTGTTTCAGGCTCTCTGTTTCAGCCCGTCTGTTTCAGCCCCTCTGTTTCAGCCCCTCTGTTTCAGCCCCTCTGATTCAGTACCTTAGTTTCTCGCCCTCTGTTTCAGCCCCTCTGTTTCAGCCCCTCTGATTCAGCCCGTCTGATTCAGCCCCTCTGTTTCTCGCCCTCTGTTTCAGCCCCTCTGATTCAGCCCCTCTGTTTCTCGCCCTCTGTTTCTCGCCCTCTGTTTCTGCCCCTCTGTTTCAGCACCACTGTTTCAGCCCCTCTGTTTCTTGCCCTCTGTTTCAGCCCCTCTGTTTCAGCCCCTCTGTTTCAGCCCCTCCGATTCAGCCCCTCCTTTTCAGAACCTCTGGTTCAGCCCCTCTGTTTCAGCCCCTCTGTTTCTCGCCCTTTGTTTCACCCCTCTGTTTGTTGCCCTCTGTTTCAGCCCCTCTGTTTCTCCCCCTCTGTTTCAGCCCCTCTGTTTCAGCCCCTCTGTTTCTCGCCCTCTGTTTCTGGCCCTCTGTTTCTCGCCCTATGTTTCAGCCCCTCTGTTTCTCGCCTTCTGTTTCAGTCCCTCTGATTCAGCCCCTCTGTTTCAGCCCCTCTGATTCAGCCCCTCTGATTCAGCCCCTCTGTTTCAGCCACTCGGTTTCAGCCCCTCTGTTTCAGATACTCGGTTTCAGCCCCTCTGTTTCTTGCCCTCTGTTTCAGCTCCTCTGTTTCTCGCCCTCTGTTTCAGCCCCTCTGTTTCTCGCCCTCTGTTTCAGCCCCTCTGTTTCGCACTCTCTGTTTCAGCACCTGTTTCAGCCCCTCTGTTTCTCGCCCTCTGTTTCTGCTCCTCTGTTTCTCGCCCTCTGTTTCAGCCCCTCTGTTTCTCGCACTCTGTTTCTGCCCCTCTGTTTCTCACCCTCTGTTTCAGCCCCTCTGTTTCTCGCCTTCTGTTTCAGCCCCTCTGTTTCTCGCCCTCTGTTTCAGCCCCTCTGATTCAGCCCCTCTGTTTCTCGCCCTCTGTTTCAGCCCCTCTGTTTCTCGCCATCTGTTTCAGCCCCTCTGTTTCTCGCCCTCTGTTTCAGCCCCTCTGTTTCAGCCCCTCTGATTCAGCCCCTCTGTTTCTCGCCCTCTGTTTCAGCCTCTCTGTTTCTCGCCCTCTGTTTCAGCCCCTCTGTTTCAACCTCTCTGATTCAGCCCCTCTGTTTCAGCCCCTCTGTTTCTCGCCCTCTGTTTCAGCCGCTCTGATTCAGCCCGTCTGTTTCAGCCCCTCTGATTCAGCCCCTCTGTTTCAGCCCCTCTATTTCAGCCCCTCTGTTTCAGCCACTCTGTTTCAGGCTCTCTGTTTTAGCCCGTCTGTTTCAGCCCCTCTGTTTCAGCCCCTCTGTTTCAGCCCCTCTGATTCAGTACCTTAGTTTCTCGCCCTCTGTTTCAGCCCCTCTGTTTCAGCCCCTCTGATTCAGCCCGTCTGATTCAGCCCCTCTGTTTCTCGCCCTCTGTTTCAGCCCCTCTGATTCAGCCCCTCTGTTTCTCGCCCTCTGTTTCTCGCCCTCTGTTTCTGCCCCTCTGTTTCAGCCCCACTGTTTCAGCCCCTCTGTTTCTTGCCCTCTGTTTCAGCCCCTCTGTTTCAGCCCCTCTGTTTCAGCCCCTCCGATTCAGCCCCTCTTTTTCAGCCCCTCTGGTTCAGCCCCTCTGTTTCAGCCCCTCTGTTTCTCGCCCTTTGTTTCACCCCTCTGTTTGTTGCCCTCTGTTTCAGCCCCTCTGTTTCTCGCCCTCTGTTTCAGCCCCTCTTTTTCAGCCCCTCTGTTTCAGCCCCTCTGTTTCTCGCCCTCTGTTTCAGCCCCTCTGTTTCTTACCCTCTGTTTCAGCCCCTCTGTTTCTCGCCCTCTGTTTCAGCCCCTCTGTTTCTCGCCCTCTGTTTCTGCTCCTCTGTTTCTGGTCCTCTGTTTCAGCCCCTCTGTTTCTCGCCCTCTGTTTCTGCCCCTCTGTTTCTCACCCTCGGTTTCAGCCCCTCTGTTTCTCGCCTTCTGTTTCAGCCCCTCTGATTCAGGCCCTCTGTTTCAGCCCCTCTGATTCAGCCCCTCTGATTCAGCCCCTCTGTTTCTCGCCCTCTGTTTCAGCCCCTCTGTTTCAGCCCTTCTGTTTCAGCCACTCGGTTTCAGCCCCTCTGTTTCTTGCCCTCTGTTTCAGCCCCTCTGTTTCTCGCCCTCTGTTTCAGCCCCTCTGTTTCTCGCCCTCTGTTTCAGCCCCTCTGTTTCGCACTCTCTGTTTCAGCCCCTCTGTTTCAGCCCCTCTGTTTCTCGCCCTCTGTTTCTGCACCTCTGTTTCTCGCCCTCTGTTTCAGCCCCTCTGTTTCTCGCCCTCTGTTTCAGCCCCTCTGATTCAGCCCCTCTGTTTCAGCCCCTCTGAATCAGTCCCTCTGTTTCAGCCCCTGTGTTTCAGCCCCTCTGTTTCTCGCCCTCTGTTTCAGCCCCTCTGTTTCAGCCCCTCTGTTTCAGCCCCTCTGTTTCAGCCCCTCTGTTTCTCGCCCTCTGATTCAGCCCCTCTGTTTCTCGCCCTCTGTTTCAGCGCCTCTGTTTCTCGCCATCTGTTTCAGCCCCTCTGTTTCTCGCCCTCTGTTTCAGCCCCTCTGTTTCAGCCCCTCTGTTTCAGCCCCTCTGTTTCTCGCCCTCTGTTTCAGCCCCTCTGTTTCTCGCTCTCTGTTTCAGCCTCTCTGTTTCTCGCCTTCTGTTTCAGCCCCTCTGTTTCAACCCCTCTGATTCAGCCCCTCTGTTTCAGCCCCTCTGTTTCTCGCCCTCTGTTTCAGCCCCTCTGATTCAGCCCCTCTGTTTCAGCCACTCTGATTCAGCCCCTCTGTTTCAGACCCTCTATTTCAGCCCCTCTGTTTCAGCCACTCTGTTTCAGGCTCTCTGTTTCAGCCCGTCTGTTTCAGACCCTCTGTTTCAGCCCCTCTGTTTCAGCCCCTCTGATTCAGTACCTTAGTTTCTCGCCCTCTGTTTCAGCCCCTCTGTTTCAGCCCCTCTGATTCAGCCCCTCTGATTCAGCCCCTCTGTTTCAGCCCCTCTGATTCAGCCCCTCTGTTTCTCGCCCTCTGTTTCTCGCCCTCTGTTTCAGCCCCTCTGTTTCAGCCCCACTGTTTCAGCCCCTCTGTTTCTTGCCCTCTGTTTCAGCCCCTCTGTTTCAGCCCCTCTGTTTCAGCCCCTCCGCTTCAGCCCCTCTGTTTCAGCCCCTCTGGTTCAGCCCCTCTGTTTCAGCCCCTCTGTTTCTCGCCCTTTGTTTCAGCCCCTCTGTTTGTCGCCCTCTGTTTCAGCCCCTCTGTTTCTCGCCCTCTGTTTCAGCCCCTCTGTTTCATCCCCTCTGTTTCAGCCCCTCTGTTTCTCGCCCTCTGTTTCTTGCCCTCTGTTTCATCCCCTCTGTTTCAGCTCCTCTGTTTCTCGCCCTCTGTTTCTGGCCCTCTGTTTCTCGCCCTCTGTTTCAGCCCCTCTGTTTCTCGCCTTCTGTTTCAGCCCCTCTGATTCAGCCCCTCTGTTTCAGCCCCTCTGATTCAGCCCCTCTGATTCAGCCCCTCTGTTTCTCGCTCTCTGTTTTAGCCCCTCTGTTTCAGCCCTTCTGTTTCAGCCACTCGGTTTCAGCACCTCTGTTTCTTGCCCTCTGTTTCAGCCCCTCTGTTTCTCGCCCTCTGTTTCAGCCCCTCTGTTTCTCGCGTTCTGTTTCAGCCCCTCTGTTTCTCGACCTCTGTTTCAGCCCCTCTGATTCAGCCACTCTGTTTCAGCCCCTCTGATTCAGCCCCTCTGTTTCAGCCCCTCTATTTCAGCCCCTTTGTTTCAGCCCCTCTTTTTCATCCACTCTGTTTCTCGCCCTCTGTTTCTCACCCTCTGTTTCTCGCCCTCTGTTTCAGCCCCTCTGTTTTTCGCCCTCTGTTTCAGCCCCTCTATTTCTCGCCCTCTGTTTCAGGCTCTCTGTTTCAGCCCGTCTGTTTCAGCCCCTCTGTTTCAGCCCCTCTGTTTGTCGCCCTCTGTTTCTCGCCCGCTGTTTCAGCCCCTTTGTTTCTCGCCCTCTGTTTCAGCCCCTCTGTTTCGCACTCTCTGTTTCAGCCCCTCTGTTTCAGCCCCTCTGTTTCTCGCCCTCTGTTTCTGCACCTCTGTTTCTCGCCCTCTGTTTCAGCCCCTCTGTTTCTCGCCCTCTGTTTCAGGCTCTCTGTTTCAGCCCGTCTGTTTCAGCCCCTCTGTTTCAGCCCCTCTGTTTCAGCCCCTCTGTTTCAGCCCCTCTTTTTCTCGCCCTCTGTTTCTCACCCTCTGTTTCTCGCCCTCTGTTCCAGCCCCTCTGTTTTTCGCCCTCTGTTTCAGCCCCTCTGTTTCTCGCCCTCTGTTTCAGGCTCTCTGTTTCAGCCCGTCTGTTTCAGCCCCTCGGTTTCAGCCCCTCTGTTTCTCGCCCTCTGTTTCTCGCCCGCTGTTTCAGCCCCTTTGTTTCTCGCCCTCTGTTTCAGCCCCTCTGTTTCGCACTCTCTGTTTCAGCCCCTCTGTTTCAGCCCCTCTGTTTCTCGCCCTCTGTTTCTGCACCTCTGTTTCTCGCCCTCTGTTTCAGCCCCTCTGTTTCTCGCCCTCTGTTTCAGCCCCTCTGATTCAGCCCCTCTGTTTCAGCCCCTCTGAATCAGTCCCTCTGTTTCAGCCCCTGTGTTTCAGCCCCTCTGTTTCTCGCCCTCTGTTTCAGCCCCTCTGTTTCAGCCCCTCTGTTTCAGCCCCTCTGTTTCAGCCCCTCTGTTTCTCGCCCTCTGAATTCAGCCCCTCTGTTTCTCGCCCTCTGTTTCAGCGCCTCTGTTTCTCGCCATCTGTTTCAGCCCCTCTGTTTCTCGCCCTCTGTTTCAGCCCCTCTGTTTCAGCCCCTCTGTTTCAGCCCCTCTGTTTCTCGCCCTCTGTTTCAGCCCCTCTGTTTCTCGCTCTCTGTTTCAGCCTCTCTGTTTCTCGCCTTCTGTTTCAGCCCCTATGTTTCAACCCCTCTGATTCAGCCCCTCTGTTTCAGCCCCTCTGTTTCTCGCCCTCTGTTTCAGCCCCTCTGATTCAGCCCCTCTGTTTCAGCCCCTCTGATTCAGCCCCTCTGTTTCAGACCCTCTATTTCAGCCCCTCTGTTTCAGCCACTCTGTTTCAGGCTCTCTGTTTCAGCCCGTCTGTTTCAGACCCTCTGTTTCAGCCCCTCTGTTTCAGCCCCTCTGATTCAGTACCTTAGTTTCTCGCCCTCTGTTTCAGCCCCTCTATTTCAGACCCTCTGATTCAGCCCCTCTGATTCAGCCCCTCTGTTTCAGCCCCTCTGATTCAGCCCCTCTGTTTCAGCCCGTCTGGTTCAGCCCCTCTGTTTCAGCCCCTCTGTTTCTCGCCCTTTGTTTCAGCCCCTCTGTTTGTCGCCCTCTGTTTCAGCCCCTCTGTTTCTCGCCCTCTGTTTCAGCCCCTCTGTTTCATCCCCTCTGTTTCAGCCCCTCTGTTTCTCGCCCTCTGTTTCTTGCCCTCTGTTTCATCCCCTCTGTTTCAGCTCCTCTGTTTCTCGCCCTCTGTTTCTGGCCCTCTGTTTCTCGCCCTCTGTTTCAGCCCCTCTGTTTCTCGCCTTCTGTTTCAGCCCCTCTGATTCAGCCCCTCTGTTTCAGCCCCTCTGATTCAGCCCCTCTGATTCAGCCCCTCTGTTTCTCGCTCTCTGTTTTAGCCCCTCTGTTTCAGCCCTTCTGTTTCAGCCACTCGGTTTCAGCACCTCTGTTTCTTGCCCTCTGTTTCAGCCCCTCTGTTTCTCGCCCTCTGTTTCAGCCCCTCTGTTTCTCGCCCTCTGTTTCAGCCCCTCTGTTTCTCGCCCTCTGTTTCAGCCCCTCTGATTCAGCCACTCTGTTTCAGCCCCTCTGATTCAGCCCCTCTGTTTCAGCCCCTCTATTTCAGCCCCTTTGTTTCAGCCCCTCTTTTTCATCCACTCTGTTTCTCGCCCTCTGTTTCTCACCCTCTGTTTCTCGCCCTCTGTTTCAGCCCCTCTGTTTTTCGCCCTCTGTTTCAGCCCCTCTATTTCTCGCCCTCTGTTTCAGGCTCTCTGTTTCAGCCCGTCTGTTTCAGCCCCTCTGTTTCAGCCCCTCTGTTTGTCGCCCTCAGTTTCTCGCCCGCTGTTTCAGCCCCTTTGTTTCTCGCCCTCTGTTTCAGCCCCTCTGTTTCGCACTCTCTGTTTCAGCCCCTCTGTTTCAGCCCCTCTGTTTCTCGCCCTCTGTTTCTGCACCTCTGTTTCTCGCCCTCTGTTTCAGCCCCTCTGTTTCTCGCCCTCTGTTTCAGGCTCTCTGTTTCAGCCCGTCTGTTTCAGCCCCTCTGTTTCAGCCCCTCTGTTTCAGCCCCTCTTTTTCTCGCCCTCTGTTTCTCACCCTCTGTTTCTCGCCCTCTGTTCCAGCCCCTCTGTTTTTCGCCCTCTGTTTCAGCCCCTCTGTTTCTCGCCCTCTGTTTCAGGCTCTCTGTTTCAGCCCGTCTGTTTCAGCCCCTCGGTTTCAGCCCCTCTGTTTCTCGCCCTCTGTTTCTCGCCCGCTGTTTCAGCCCCTTTGTTTCTCGCCCTCTGTTTCAGCCCCTCTGTTTCGCACTCTCTGTTTCAGCCCCTCTGTTTCAGCCCCTCTGTTTCTCGCCCTCTGTTTCTGCACCTCTGTTTCTCGCCCTCTGTTTCAGCCCCTCTGTTTCTCGCCCTCTGTTTCAGCCCCTCTGATTCAGCCCCTCTGTTTCAGCCACTCTGAATCAGTCCCTCTGTTTCAGCCCCTGTGTTTCAGCCCCTCTGTTTCTCGCCCTCTGTTTCAGCCCCTCTGTTTCAGCCCCTCTGTTTCAGCCCCTCTGTTTCAGCCCCTCTGTTTCTCGCCCTCTGAATTCAGCCCCTCTGTTTCTCGCCCTCTGTTTCAGCGCCTCTGTTTCTCGCCATCTGTTTCAGCCCCTCTGTTTCTCGCCCTCTGTTTCAGCCCCTCTGTTTCAGCCCCTCTGTTTCAGCCCCTCTGTTTCTCGCCCTCTGTTTCAGCCCCTCTGTTTCTCGCTCTCTGTTTCAGCCTCTCTGTTTCTCGCCTTCTGTTTCAGCCCCTATGTTTCAACCCCTCTGATTCAGCCCCTCTGTTTCAGCCCCTCTGTTTCTCGCCCTCTGTTTCAGCCCCTCTGATTCAGCCCCTCTGTTTCAGCCCCTCTGATTCAGCCCCTCTGTTTCAGACCCTCTATTTCAGCCCCTCTGTTTCAGCCACTCTGTTTCAGGCTCTCTGTTTCAGCCCGTCTGTTTCAGACCCTCTGTTTCAGCCCCTCTGTTTCAGCCCCTCTGATTCAGTACCTTAGTTTCTCGCCCTCTGTTTCAGCCCCTCTATTTCAGACCCTCTGATTCAGCCCCTCTGATTCAGCCCCTCTGTTTCAGCCCCTCTGATTCAGCCCCTCTGTTTCTCGCCCTCTGTTTCTCGCCCTCTGTTTCAGCCCCTCTGTTTCAGCCCCACTGTTTCAGCCCCTCTGTTTCTTGCCCTCTGTTTCAGCCCCTCTGTTTCAGCCCCTCTGTTTCAGCCCCTCTGTTTCAGCCCCTCTGTTTCTCGCCCTTTGTTTCAGCCCCTCTGTTTGTCGCCCTCTGTTTCAGCCCCTCTGTTTCATCCCCTCTGTTTCAGCCCCTCTGTTTCTCGCCCTCTGTTTCAGCCCTCTGTTTCTTGCCCTCTGTTTCATCCCCTCTGTTTCAGCTCCTCTGTTTCTCGCCCTCTGTTTCTGGCCCTCTGTTTCTCGCCCTCTGTTTCAGCCACTCTGTTTCTCGCCTTCTGTTTCAGCCCCTCTGATTCAGCCCCTCTGTTTCAGCCCCTCTGATTCAGCCCCTCTGATTCAGCCCCTCTGTTTCTCGCCCATGTTTCAGTCCCTCTGTTTCAGCCCTTCTGTTTCAGCCACTCGGTTTCAGCCCCTCTGTTTCTTGCCCTCTGTTTCAGCCCCTCTGTTTCTCGCCCTCTGTTTCAGCCCCTCTGTTTCTCGCCCTCTGTTTCAGCCCCTCTGATTCAGCCACTCTGTTTCAGCCCCTCTGATTCAGCCCCTCTGTTTCAGCCCCTCTATTTCAGCCCCTTTGTTTCAGCCCCTCTTTTTCATCCACTCTGTTTCTCGCCCTCTGTTTCTCACCCTCTGTTTCTCGCCCTCTGTTTCAGCCCCTCTGTTTTTCGCCCTCAGTTTCAGCCCCTCGGTTTCTCGCCCTCTGTTTCAGGCTCTCTGTTTCAGCCCGTCTGTTTCAGCCCCTCTGTTTCAGCCCCTCTGTTTCTCGCCCTCTGTTTCTCGCCCGCTGTTTCAGCCCCTTTGTTTCTCGCCCTCTGTTTCAGCCCCTCTGTTTCAGTCCCTCTGATTCAGCCCCTCTGATTCAGCCCCTCTGTTTCTCGCCCTCTGTTTCAGTCCCTCTGTTTTTCGCCCTCTGTTTCAGGCCCTCTGTTTCTCGCCCTCTGTTTCAGGCTCTCTGTTTCAGCCCGTCTGTTTCAGCCCCTCTGTTTCTCGCCCTTTGTTTCTCGCCCGCTGTTTCAGCCCCTTTGTTTCTCGCCCTCTGTTTCAGCCCCTCTGTTTCAGCCCCTCTGATTCAGACCCTCTGTTTCTGCCCCTCTGTTTCAGCCCCTCTGTTTCAAGCCCTCAGTTTCTGCCCCTCTGTTTCTCGCCCTCTGTTTCAGCCCCTCTGTTTCAGCCCCTCTGTTTCAGCCCCTCTGTTTCTCGCCCTCTGTTTCAGACCCTCTGTTTCTCGCCCTCTGTTTCAGACCCTCTGTTTCAGCCCCTCTGTTTCTCGCCCTCTGTTTCTGCCCCTCAGTTTCTCGCCCTCTGTTTCAGCCCCTCTGTTTCTCGCCTTCTGTTTCAGCCCCTCTGATTCAGCCCCTCTGTTTCAGCCCTTCTGATTCAGCCCCTCTGATTCAGCCCCTCTGTTTCTCGCCATCTGTTTCAGCCCCTCTGTTTCAGCCCTTCTTTATCAGCCAATCTGTTTCAGCCCCTCTGTTTCTTGCCCTCTGTTTCAGCCCCTCTGTTTCTCGACCTCTGTTTCAGTCCCTCTGTTTCTCGCCATCTGTTTCAGCCCCTCTGTTTCGCGCTCTCTGTTTCAGCCCCTCTGTTTCAGCTCCTCTGTTTCTCGCCCTCTTTTTCTGCCCCTCTGTTTCTCGCCCTCTGTTTCAGCCCCTCTGTTTCTCGCCCTCTGATTAAGCCCCTCTGTTTCAGCCCCTCTGTTTCAGCCCCTCTGAATCAGCCCCTCTGATTCAGCCCCTCTGTTTCAGCCCCTCTGTTTCAACCCCTCTGTTTCTCGCCCTCTGTTTCAGCCCCTCTGTTTCTCACCCTTTGTTTCAGCCCCTCTGTTTCAGCCCCTCTGTTTCTCGCTCTCTGTTTCAGCCCCTCTGTTTCTCGCCCTCTGTTTCAGCCCCTCTGATTCAGCCCTTCTGTTTCTCGCCCTCTGTTTCAGCCCCTCTGTTTCTCGCCCTCTGTTTCAGCCCCTCTGTTTCTCGCCCTCTGTTTCAGCCCCTCTGTTTCAGCCCCTCAGTTTCAGCCCCTCAGTTTCTCCACCTCTGTTTCAGCCCCTCTATTTCTCGCCCTCTGTTTCAGCCCCTCTGTTTTAGCCCCACTGTTTCAGCCCCTCTATTTCTCGCCCTCTGCTTCAGCCCCTCTGTTTTAGCCCCACTGTTTCAGCCCCTTTGTTTCAGCCCCTCTGTTTCTCGCCCTCTGTATCAGCCCCTCTGTTTCAGCCCCACTGTTTCAGTCCCTATGTTTCTCGCCCTCTGTTTCTGGCCCTCTGTTTCAGCCCCTCTGTTTCTCGCTCTCTGTTTCATCCCCTCTGTTTCAGCCCCTCTGTTTCAGCCCCTCTGTTTCAGCCCCTCTGTTTCTCGCCCTCTGTTTCAGCCCCTCTGTTTCTTGCCCTCTGTTTCAGCCACTCTGTTTCTCGCCCTCTGTTTCAGCCTCTCTGTTTCTCGCCCTCTGTTTCAGCCCCTCTGTTTCAGCCCCTCTGTTTCAGCCCCTCTGTTTCAGCCCCTCTGTTTCTCGCCCTCGGTTTCAGCCCCTCTGTTTCTCGCCCTCTGTTTCAGCCTCTCTGTTTCTCGCCCTCTGTTTCAGCCCCTCTGTTTCAGCCCCTCTGTTTCAGCCACTCTATTTCTAGCCCTCTGCATCAGCCGCTTTGTTTCAGCCCCTCTGTTTCAGCCCCTCTTTTTCAGCCCCTCTGTTTCTCGCCCTCTGTTTCTCGCCCTCTGTTTCAGCCCCTCTGTTTCTCGCCCTCTGTTTCAGCCTCTCTGTTTCAGCCCCTCTGATTCAGCCCGTCTGATTCAGACCCTCTGTTTCTCGCCCTCTGTTCCAGCCACTCTGTTTCAGCCCCTCTGTTTCTGCCCTTCTGTTTCAGCCTCTCTGTTTCAGCCCCTCTGTTTCTTGCCCTCTGTTTCAGCCTCTCTGTTTCTCGACCTCTGTTTCAGTCCCTCTGTTTCTCGCCATCTGTTTCAGACCCTCTGTTTCGCGCTCTCTGTTTCAGCCCCTCTGTTTCTGCTCCTCTGTTTCTCGCCCTCTGTTTCAGACCCTCTGTTTCAGCCCCTCTGTTTCTCACCCTCTGTTTCTGCCCCTCAGTTTCTCGCCCTCTGTTTCAGCCCCTCTGTTTCTCGCCTTCTGTTTCAGCCCCTCTGATTCAGCCCCTCTGTTTCAGCCCTTCTGATTCAGCCCCTCTGATTCAGCCCCTCTGTTTCGCGCTCTCTGTTTCAGCCCCTCTGTTTCAGCTCCTCTGTTTCTCGCCCTCTTTTTCTGCCCCTCTGTTTCTCGCCCTCTGTTTCAGCCCCTCTGTTTCTCGCCCTCTGTTTCAGCCCCTCTGATTAAGCCCCTCTGTTTAAGCCCCTCTGAATCAGCCCCTCTGATTCAGCCCCTCTGTTTCAGCCCCTCTGTTTCAGCCCCTCTGTTTCTCGCCCTCTGTTTCAGCCCCTCTGTTTCTCACCCTTTGTTTCAGCCCCTCTGTTTCAGCCCCTCTCTTTCTCGCTCTCTGTTTCAGCCCCTCTGTTTCTCGCCCTCTGTTTCAGCCCCTCTGATTCAGCCCCTCTGTTTCTCGCCCTCTGTTTCAGCCCCTCTGTTTCTCGCCCTCTGTTTCAGCCCCTCTGTTTCTCGACCTCTGTTTCAGTCCCTCTGTTTCTCGCCATCTGTTTCAGCCCCTCTGTTTCGCGCTCTCTGTTTCAGCCCCTCTGTTTCAGCTCCTCTGTTTCTCGCCCTCTTTTTCTGCCCCTCTGTTTCTCGCCCTCTGTTTCAGCCCCTCTGTTTCTCGCCCTCTGCTTCAGCCCCTCTGATTAAGCCCCTCTGTTTCAGCCCCTCTGAATCAGCCCCTCTGATTCAGCCCCTCTGTTTCAGCCCCTCTGTTTCTCGCCCTCTGTTTCAGCCCCTCTGTTTCTCACCCTCTGTTTCAGCCCCTCTGTTTCAGCCCCTCTGTTTCTCGCTCTCTGTTTCAGCCCCTCTGTTTCTCGCCCTCTGTTTCAGCCCCTCTGATTCAGCCCCTCTGTTTCTCGCCCTCTGTTTCAGCCCCTCTGTTTCTCGCCCTCTGTTTCAGCCCCTCTGTTTCTCGCCCTCTGTTTCAGACCCTCCGTTTCAGCCCCTCTGTTTCAGCCCCTCAGTTTCTCCACCTCTGTTTCAGCCCCTCTATTTCTCGCCCTCTGTTTCAGCCCCTCTGTTTTAGCCCCACTGTTTCAGCCCCTCTATTTCTCGCCCTCTGTTTCAGCCCCTCTGTTTTAGCCCCACTGTTTCAGCCCCTTTGTTTCAGCCACTCTGTTTCTTGCCCTCTGTTTCAGCCTCTCTGTTTCTCGCCCTCTGTTTCAGACCCTCTGTTTCAGCCCTTCTGTTTCAGCCCCTATGTTTCTCGCCCTCTGTTTCAGCCCCTCTGTTTCTCGCCCTCTGTTTCAGCGTCTCTGTTTCTCGCCCTCTGTTTCAGCCCCTCTGTTTCAGCCCCTCTGTTTCAGCCCCTCTATTTCTCGCCCTCTGCATCAGCCGCTTTGTTTCAGCCCCTCTGTTTCAGCCCCTCTTTTTCAGCCCCTCTGTTTCTCGCCCTCTGTTTCTCGCCCTCTCTTTCAGCCCCTCTGTTTCTCGCCCTCTGTTTCAGCCCCTCTGTTTCAGCCCATCTGATTCAGCCCGTCTGATTCAGACCCTCTGTTTCTCGCCCTCTGTTCCAGGCACTCTGTTTCAGCCCCTCTGTTTCTGCCCTTCTGTTTCAGCCTCTCTGTTTCAGCCCCTCTGTTTCTTGCCCTCTGTTTCAGCCTCTCTGTTTCTCGAACTCTGTTTCAGTCCCTCTGTTTCTCGCCATCTGTTTCAGACCCTCTGTTTCGCACTCTCTGTTTCAGCCCCTCTGTTTCTGCTCCTCTGTTTCTCGCCCTCTGTTTCAGACCCTCTGTTTCAGCCCCTCTGTTTCTCGCCCTCTGTTTCTGCCCCTCAGTTTCTCGCCCTCTGTTTCAGCCCCTCTGTTTCTCGCCTTCTGTTTCAGCCCCTCTGATTCAGCCCCTCTGTTTCAGCCCTTCTGATTCAGCCCCTCTGATTCAGCCCCTCTGTTTCTCGCCATCTGTTTCAGCCCCTCTGTTTCAGCCCGTCTGTTTCAGCCACTCTGTTTCAGCCACTCTGTTTCTTGCCCTCTGTTTCAGCCCCTCTGTTTCTCGACCTCTGTTTCAGTCCCTCTGTTTCTCGCCATCTGTTTCAGCCCCTCTGTTTCGCGCTCTCTGTTTCAGCCCCTCTGATTCAGCCCCTCTGTTTCTCGCCATCTGTTTCAGCCCCTCTGTTTCAGCCCGTCTGTTTCAGCCACTCTGTTTCAGCCCCTCTGTTTCTTGCCCTCTGTTTCAGCCCCTCTGTTTCTCGACCTCTGTTTCAGTTCCTCTGTTTCTCGCCATCTGTTTCAGCCCCTCTGTTTCGCGCCCTCTGTTTCAGCCCCTCTGTTTCTCGCCCTCTGTTTCAGCCCCTCTGATTAAGCCCCTCTGTTTCAGCCCCTCTGAATCAGGCCCTCTGATTCAGCCCCTCTGTTTCAGCCCCTCTGTTTCAGCCCCTCTGTTTCTCGCCCTCTGTTTCAGCCCCTCTGTTTCTCACCCTCTGTTTCAGCCCCTCTGTTTCAGCCCCTCTGTTTCTCGCCCTCTGTTTCAGCCCCTCTGATTCAGCCCCTCTGTTTCTCGCCCTGTGTTTCAGCCCCTCTGTTTCGCGCCCTCTGTTTCAGCCCCTCTGTTTCTCGACCTCTGTTTCAGTCCCTCTGTTTCTCGCCATCTGTTTCAGCCCCTCTGTGTCGCGCTCTCTGTTTCAGCCCCTCTGTTTCAGCTCCTCTGTTTCTCGCCCTCTTTTTCTGCCCCTCTGTTTCTCGCCCTCTGTTTCAGCCCCTCTGTTTCTCGCCCTCTGCTTCAGCCCCTCTGATTAATCCCCTCTGTTTCAGCCCCTCTGAATCAGCCCCTCTGATTCAGCCCCTCTGTTTCAGCCCCTCTGTTTCAGCCCCTCTGTTTCTCGCCCTCTGTTCCAGCCCCTCTGTTTCTCACCCTCTGTTTCAGCCCCTCTGTTTCAGCCCCTCTGTTTCTCGCTCTCTGTTTCAGCCCCTCTGTTTCTCGCCCTCTGTTTCAGCCCCTCTGATTCAGCCCCTCTGTTTCTCGCCCTCTGTTTCAGCCCCTCTGTTTCTCGCCCTCTGTTTCAGCCCCTCTGTTTCTCGCCCTCTGTTTCAGCCCCTCTGTTTCAGCCCCTCTGTTTCAGCCCCTCAGTTTCTCCACCTCTGTTTCAGCCCCTCTATTTCTCGCCCTCTGTTTCAGCCCCTCTGTTTTAGCCCCACTGTTTCAGCCCCTCTATTTCTCGCCCTCTGTTTCAGCCCCTCTGTTTTAGCCCCACTGTTTCAGCCCCTTTGTTTCAGCCCCTCTGTTTCTCGCCCTCTGTATCAGCCCCTCTGTTTCAGCCCCACTGTTTCAGTCCCTCTGTTTCTCGCCCTCTGTTTCTGGCCCTCTGTTTCAGCCCCTCTGTTTCTCGCTCTCTGTTTCAGCCCCACTGTTTCAGACCCTCTGTTTCAGCCCCTCTGTTTCAGCCCCTCTGTTTCTCGCCCTCTGTTTCAGCCCCTCTGTTTCTTGCCCTCTGTTTCAGCCACTCTGTTTCTCGCCCTATGTTTCAGCCTCTCTGTTTCTCGCCCTCTGTTTCAGCCCCTCTGTTTCAGCCCCTCTGTTTCAGCCCCTCTGTTTCTCGCCCTCGGTTTCAGCCCCTCTGTTTCTCGCCCTCTGTTTCAGCCTCTCTGTTTCTCGCCCTCTGTTTCAGCCCCTCTGTTTCAGCCCCTCTGTTTCAGCCCCTCTGTTTCTCGCCCTCGGTTTCAGCCCCTCTGTTTCTCGCCCTCAGTTTCAGCCTCTCTGTTTCTCGCCCTCTGTTTCAGCCCCTCTGTTTCAGCCCCTGTTTTTCAGCCCCTCTGTTTCTCGCCCTCTGTTTCTCGCCCTCTGTTTCAGCCCGTCTGTTTCTCGCCCTCTGTTTCAGCCCCTCTGTTTCAGCCGCTCTGATTCAGCCCGTCTGATTCAGACCCTCTGTTTCTCGCCCTCTGTTCCAGCCACTCTGTTTCAGCCCCTCTGTTTCTGCCCTTCTGTTTCAGCCTCTCTGTTTCAGCCCCTCTGTTTCTCGCCCTCTGTTTCAGCCCCTCTGTTTCTCGCCCTCTGTTTCAGCCCCTCTGTTTCAGCCCCTCTGTTTCAGCCCCTCAGTTTCTCCACCTCTGTTTCAGCCCCTCTATTTCTCGCCCTCTGTTTCAGCCCCTCTGTTTTAGCCCCACTGTTTCAGCCCCTCTATTTCTCGCCCTCTGTTTCAGCCCCTCTGTTTTAGCCCCACTGTTTCAGCCCCTTTGTTTCAGCCCCTCTGTTTCTCGCCCTCTGTATCAGCCCCTCTGTTTCAGCCCCACTGTTTCAGTCCCTCTGTTTCTCGCCCTCTGTTTCTGGCCCTCTGTTTCAGCCCCTCTGTTTCTCGCTCTCTGTTTCAGCCCCACTGTTTCAGACCCTCTGTTTCAGCCCCTCTGTTTCAGCCCCTCTGTTTCTCGCCCTCTGTTTCAGCCCCTCTGTTTCTTGCCCTCTGTTTCAGCCACTCTGTTTCTCGCCCTATGTTTCAGCCTCTCTGTTTCTCGCCCTCTGTTTCAGCCCCTCTGTTTCAGCCCCTCTGTTTCAGCCCCTCTGTTTCTCGCCCTCGGTTTCAGCCCCTCTGTTTCTCGCCCTCTGTTTCAGCCTCTCTGTTTCTCGCCCTCTGTTTCAGCCCCTCTGTTTCAGCCCCTCTGTTTCAGCCCCTCAGTTTCTCGCCCTCGGTTTCAGCCCCTCTGTTTCTCGCCCTCAGTTTCAGCCTCTCTGTTTCTCGCCCTCTGTTTCAGCCCCTCTGTTTCAGCCCCTGTTTTTCAGCCCCTCTGTTTCTCGCCCTCTGTTTCTCGCCCTCTGTTTCAGCCCGTCTGTTTCTCGCCCTCTGTTTCAGCCCCTCTGTTTCAGCCGCTCTGATTCAGCCCGTCTGATTCAGACCCTCTGTTTCTCGCCCTCTGTTCCAGCCACTCTGTTTCAGCCCCTCTGTTTCTGCCCTTCTGTTTCAGCCTCTCTGTTTCAGCCCCTCTGTTTCTTGCCCTCTGTTTCAGCCTCTCTGTTTCTCGACCTCTGTTTCAGTCCCTCTGTTTCTCGCCATCTGTTTCAACCCCTCTGTTTCGCGCTCTCTGTTTCAGCCCCTCTGTTTCTGCTCCTCTGTTTCTCGCCCTCTGTTTCTGCCCCTCTGTTTCTCGCCCTCTGTTTCAGCCCCTCTGTTTCTTGCCCTCTGTTTCAGCCCCTCTGTTTAAGCCCCTCTGTTTCAGCCCCTCTGATTAAGCCCCTCTGATTCAGCCCCTCTGAATCAGCCCCTCTGATTCAGCCCCTCTGTTTCAGCCCCTCAGTTTCAGCCCCTCTGTTTCTCGCCCTCTGTTTCAGCCCCTCTGTTTCTCACCCTCTGTTTCAGCCCCTCTGTTTCAGCCCCTCTGTTTCTCGCTCTCTGTTTCAGCCCATCTGTTTCTCGCCCTCTGTTTCAGCCCCTCTGATTCAGCCCCTCTGTTTCTCGCCCTGTGTTTCAGCCCCTCTGTTTCTCGCCCTCTGTTTCAGCCCCTCTGTTTCTCGCCCTCTGTTTCAGCCCCTCTGTTTCAGCCCCTCTGTTTCTCGCCCTCTGTTTCAGCCCCTCTGTTTCTCGCCCTCTGTTTCAGCCCCTCTATTTCTCGCCCTCTGTTTCAGCCCCTCTGTTTTAGCCCCACTGTTTCAGCCCCTCTGTTTCAGCCCCTCTGTTTCAGTCCCTCTGTTTCTCGCCCTCTGTTTCAGCCCCTCTGTTTCAGCCCCTCTGTTTCTCGCCCTCTGTTTCAGCCCCTCTGTTTCTTGCCCTCTGTTTCAGCCACTCTGTTTCTCGCCCTCTGTTTCAGCCTCTCTGTATCTCGCCCTCTGTTTCAGCCCCTCTGTTTCAGCCCCTCTGTTTCAGCCCCTCTGTTTCAGTCCTCTGTTTCTCGCCCTCAGTTTCAGCCTCTCTGTTTCTCGCCCTCTGTTTCAGCCCCTCTGTTTCAGGCCCTCTGTTTCTCGCCCTCAGTTTCAGCCTCTCTGTTTCTCGCCCTCTGTTTCAGCCCCTCTCTTTCAGCCCCTCTGTATCTCGCCCTCTGTTTCAGCCCCTCTGTTTCTCGCCCTCTGTA
Organism: Chiloscyllium punctatum; assembly: GCF_047496795.1. NCBI lineage: Eukaryota > Metazoa > Chordata > Chondrichthyes > Orectolobiformes > Hemiscylliidae > Chiloscyllium > Chiloscyllium punctatum. Next base: position 8,053,825 of record NW_027309789.1, read on the forward strand.
TCAGCCGCTTTGTTTCAGCCCCTCTGTTTCAGCCCCTCTTTTTCAGCCCCTCTGTTTCTCGCCCTCTGTTTCAGCCCCTCTGTTTCTCGCCCTCTGTTTCAGCGCCTCTGTTTCAGCCCCTCTGATTCAGCCCGTCTGATTCAGCCCCTCTGTTTCTCGCCCTCTGTTTCAGCCACTCTGTTTCAGCCCCTCTGTTTCTTGCCCTCTGTTTCAGCCCCTCTGTTTCTCGCCCTCTGTTTCAGCCCCTCTGTTTCTCGCCCTCTGTTTCAGCCCCTCTGTTTCTCGCCCTCTGTTTCAGTCCCTCTGTTTCGCGCTCTCTGTTCCAGCCCCTCTGTTTCAGTCCCTCTGTTTCTCACCCTCTGTTTCTGCACGTCTGTTTCTCGCCCTCTGTTTCAGCCCCTCTGTTTCTCGCCCTCTGTTTCAGCCCCTCTGTTTCTCGCCCTCTGTTTCAGCCCCTCTGATTCAGCCCCTCTGTTTCAGCCCCTCTGTTTCTGCCCCTCTGATTCAGCCCCTCTGTTTCAGCCCCTGTGTTTCAGCCCCTCTATTTCATCCCCTCTGTTTCTCACCCTCTGCTTCTCGCCCTCTGTTTCAGCCCCTCTGTTTAAGCCCCTCTGTTTCAGCCCCTCTGATTAAGCCCCTCTGATTCAGCCCCTCTGAATCAGCCCCTCTGATTCAGCCCCTCTGTTTCAGCCCCTCAGTTTCAGCCCCTCTGTTTCTCGCCCTCTGTTTCAGCCCCTCTGTTTCTCACCCTCTGTTTCAGCCCCTCTGTTTCAGCCCCTCTGTTTCTCGCTCTCTGTTTCAGTCCATCTGTTTCTCGCCCTCTGTTTCAGCCCCTCTGATTCAGCCCCTCTGTTTCTCGCCCTGTGTTTCAGCCCCTCTGTTTCTCGCCCTCTGTTTCAGCCCCTCTGTTTCTCACCCTCTGTTTCAGCCCCTCTGTTTCAGCCCCTCTGTTTCTCGCCCTCTGTTTCAGCCCCACTGTTTCTCGCCCTCTGTTTCAGCCCCTCTATTTCTCGCCCTCTGTTTCAGCCCCTCTGTTTTAGCCCCACTGTTTCAGCCCCTCTGTTTCAACCCCTCTGTTTCAGTCCCTCTGTTTCTCGCCCTCTGTTTCAGCCCCTCTGTTTCAGCCCCTCTGTTTCTCGCCCTCTGTTTCAGCCCCTCTGTTTCTTGCCCTCTGTTTCAGCCACTCTGTTTCTCGCCCTCTGTTTCAGCCTCTCTGTACCTAGCCCTCTGTTTCAGCCCCTCTGTTTCAGCCCCTCTGTTTCAGCCCCTCTGTTTCAGTCCTCTGTTTCTCGCCCTCAGTTTCAGCCTCTCTGTTTCTCGCCCTCTGTTTCAGCCCCTCTGTTTCAGGCCCTCTGTTTCTCGCCCTCAGTTTCAGCCTCTCTGTTTCTCGCCCTCTGTTTCAGCCCCTCTCTTTCAGCCCCTCTGTATCTCGCCCTCTGTTTCAGCCCCTCTGTTTCTCGCCCTCTGTATCAGCCGCTTTGTTTCAGCCCCTCTGTTTCAGCCCCTCTTTTTCAGCCCCTCTGTTTCTCGCCCTCTGTTTCAGCCCCTCTGTTTCTCGCCCTCTGTTTCAGCGCCTCTGTTTCAGCCCCTCTGATTCAGCCCGTCTGATTCAGCCCCTCTGTTTCTCGCCCTCTGTTTCAGCCACTCTGTTTCAGCCCCTCTGTTTCTTGCCCTCTGTTTCAGCCCCTCTGTTTCTCGCCCTCTGTTTCAGCCCCTCTGTTTCTCGCCCTCTGTTTCAGCCCCTCTGTTTCTCGCCCTCTGTTTCAGTCCCTCTGTTTCGCGCTCTCTGTTCCAGCCCCTCTGTTTCAGTCCCTCTGTTTCTCACCCTCTGTTTCTGCACGTCTGTTTCTCGCCCTCTGTTTCAGCCCCTCTGTTTCTCGCCCTCTGTTTCAGCCCCTCTGTTTCTCGCCCTCTGTTTCAGCCCCTCTGATTCAGCCCCTCTGTTTCAGCCCCTCTGTTTCTGCCCATCTGATTCAGCCCCTCTGTTTCAGCCCCTGTGTTTCAGCCCCTCTATTTCATCCCCTCTGTTTCTCACCCTCTGCTTCTCGCCCTCTGTTTCAGCCCCTCCCTTTTTCGCCCTCTGCTTCAGCCCCTCTGTTTCTCGCCCTCTGTTTCATCCCCTCTGTTTCTCGCCCTCTGTTTCAGCCCCTCTGTTTCAGCCCCTCTGTTTCAGCCCCTCTGTTTCAGCCCCTCTGTATCTCGCCCTCTGTTTCTCGCCCTCTGTTTCAGCCCCTCTGTTTCTCGCCCTCTGTTTCAGCCCCTCTGTTTCAGCCCCTCTGATTCAGCCCGTCTGATTCAGCCCCTCTGTTTCTCGCCCTCTATTTCAGCCACTCTGTTTCAGCCCCTCTGTTTCTTGCCCTCTGTTTCAGTCCCTCTGTTTCTCGCCCTCTGTTTAAGCCCCGCTGTTTCTCGCCCTCTGTTTCAGCCCCTCTGTTTCTCGCCCTCTGTTTCAGTCCCTCTGTTTCGCGCTCTCTGTTTCAGCCCCTCTGTTTCAGTCCCTCTGTTTCTCGCCCTCTGTTTCAGCCCCTCTGTTTCTCGCCCTCTGTTTCAGCCCCTCTATTTCTCGCCCTCTGTTTCAGCCCCTCTGTTTTAGCCCCACTGTTTCAGCCCCTCTGTTTCAGCCCCTCTGTTTCAGTCCCTCTGTTTCTCGCCCTCTGTTTCAGCCCCTCTGTTTCAGCCCCTCTGTTTCTCGCCCTCTGTTTCAGCCCCTCTGTTTCTTGCCCTCTGTTTCAGCCACTCTGTTTCTCGCCCTCTGTTTCAGCCTCTCTGTATCTCGCCCTCTGTTTCAGCCCCTCTGTTTCAGCCCCTCTGTTTCAGCCCCTCTGTTTCAGTCCTCTGTTTCTCGCCCTCAGTTTCAGCCTCTCTGTTTCTCGCCCTCTGTTTCAGCCCCTCTGTTTCAGGCCCTCTGTTTCTCGCCCTCAGTTTCAGCCTCTCTGTTTCTCGCCCTCTGTTTCAGCCCCTCTCTTTCAGCCCCTCTGTATCTCGCCCTCTGTTTCAGCCCCTCTGTTTCTCGCCCTCTGTATCAGCCGCTTTGTTTCAGCCCCTCTGTTTCAGCACCTCTTTTTCAGCCCCTCTGTTTCTCGCCCTCTGTTTCAGCCCCTCTGTTTCTCGCCCTCTGTTTCAGCGCCTCTGTTTCAGCCCCTCTGATTCAGCCCGTCTGATTCAGCCCCTCTGTTTCTCGCCCTCTGTTTCAGCCACTCTGTTTCAGCCCCTCTGTTTCTTGCCCTCTGTTTCAGCCCCTCTGTTTCTCGCCCTCTGTTTCAGCCCCTCTGTTTCTCGCCCTCTGTTTCAGCCCCTCTGTTTCTCGCCCTCTGTTTCAGTCCCTCTGTTTCGCGCTCTCTGTTCCAGCCCCTCTGTTTCAGTCCCTCTGTTTCTCACCCTCTGTTTCTGCACGTCTGTTTCAGCCCCTGTTTCAGCCCCTGAAACAGTTTCAGCCTCTCTGTTTCTCGACTTCTGTTTCAGTACCTCTGTTTCTCGCCCCCTGTTTCTCGCACTCTGTTTCAGCCCCTCTGTTTCTCGTCCTCTGTTTCAGCCCCTCTGTTTCAGCCCCTCTGTTTCAGCCCCTCTGTTTCAGCCCCTCTGTTTCCCGCCCTCTGTTTCAGCCCCTCTGTTTCTTGACCTCTGTTTCAGCCCCTCTGTTTCTCGCCCTCTGTTTCAGCCTCTCTGTTTCAGCCCCTCTGTTTCTCGCCCTCTGATTCAGCCCCTCTGTTTCAGCCCCTCTATTTCAGTCCCTCTGTTTCTCGCCCTCTGTTTCTCACCCTCTGTTTCAGCCCCTCTGTTTCTCGCCCTCTGTTTCAGTCCCTCTGTTTCTCGCCCTCTGTTTCAGCCCCTCTATTTCTCGCACTCTGTTTCAGCCCCTCTGTTTCAGCCCCACTGTGTCAGCCCCTCTGTTTCAGACCCTCTGTTTCTCGCCCTCTGTTTCAGCCCCTCTGTTTCTCGCCCTCTGTTTCAGCCCCTCTGTTTCTCGTCCTCTGTTTCAGCCCCTCTGTTTCAGCCCCTCTGTTTCAGTCCCACTGTTTCAGCCCCTCTGTTTCTCGCCCTCTGTTTCAGCCCCTCTGTTTCTCGCCCTCTGTTTCAGCCACTCTGTTTCTTGCCCTCTGTTTCAGCCCCTCTGTTTCAGCCCCTCTGTTTCAGCCCCTCCGTTTCTCGCCCTCTGTTTCAGCCCCTCTGTTTCTCGCCCTCTGTTACAGCCCCTCTGTTTCTCACCCTCTGTTTCAGTCCCTCTGTTTCGCGCTCTCTGTTTCAGCCCCTCTGTTTCAGTCCCTCTGTTTCTCGCCCTCTGTTTCAGCCCCTCTGTTTCTCGCCCTCTGTTTCAGCCCCTCTGTTTCTCGCCCTCTGTTTCAGCCCCTCTGATTCAGCCCCTCTGTTTCAGCCCCTCTGTTTCTGCCCCTCTGATTCAGCCCCTCTGTTTCAGCCCCTGTGTTTCAGCCCCTCTATTTCATTCCCTCTGTTTCTCACCCTCTGCTTCTCGCCCTCTGTTTCAGCCCCTCCCTTTTTCGCCCTCTGCTTCAGCCCCTCTGTTTCTCGCCCTCTGTTTCATCCCCTCTGTTTCTCGCCCTCTGTTTCAGCCCCTCTGTTTCAGCCCCTCTGTTTCAGCCCCTCTGTTTCAGCCCCTCTGTATCTCGCCCTCTGTTTCTCGCCCTCTGTTTCAGCCCCTCTGTTTCTCGCCCTCTGTTTCAGCCCCTCTGTTTCAGCCCCTCTGATTCAGCCCGTCTGATTCAGCCCCTCTGTTTCTCGCCCTCTGTTTCAGCCACTCTGTTTCAGCCCCTCTGTTTCTTGCCCTCTGTTTCAGCCCCTCTGTTTCTCGCCCTCTGTTTAAGCCCCTGTGTTTCTCGCCCTCTGTTTCAGCCCCTCTGTTTCTCGCCCTCTGTTTCAGTCCCTCTGTTTCGCGCTCTCTGTTTCAGCCCCTCTGTTTCAGTCCCTCTGATTCTCGCCCTCTGTTTCTGCCCGTCTGTTTCTCGCCCTCTGTTTCAGCCCCTCTGTTTCTCGCCCTCTGTTTCAGCCCCTCTGTTTCTCGCCCTCTGTTTCAACCCCTCTGATTCAGCCCCTCTGTTTCAGCACCTCTGAATCAGCCCCTCTGATTCAGCCCCTCTGTTTCAGCCCCTCTGTTTCTCACCCTCTGTTTCAGCCCCTCTGTTTCAGCCCCTCTGTTTCTCGCCCTCTGTTTCAGCCCCTAGTTTCTCGCCCTCTGTTTCAGACCCTCTGATTCAGCCCCTCTGTTTCTCGCCCTCTGTTTCAGCCCCTCTGTTTCTCGCCCTCTTTTTCAGCCCCTCTGTTTCTTGCCCTCTGTTTCAGCCCCTCTGTTTCAGCCCCTCTGTTTCAGCCCCTCTGTTTCTCGCCCTCTGTTTCAGCCCCTCTGTTTCTCACCCTCTGTTTCAGCCCCTCTGTTTCTCGCCCTCTGTTTCAGCCCCTCTATTTCTCGCCCTCTGTTTCAGCCCCTCTGTTTCAGCCCCACTGTGTCAGCCCCTCTGTTTCAGCCACTCTGTTTCTCGCCCTCTGTTTCAGCCCCTCTGTTTCTCGACTTCTGTTTCAGTACCTCTGTTTCTCGCCATCTGTTTCTCGCCCTCTGTTTCAGCCCCTCTGTTTCTCGTCCTCTGTTTCAGCCCCTCTGTTTCAGCCCCTCTGTTTCAGCCCCTCTGTTTCCCGCCCTCTGTTTCAGCCCCTCTGTTTCAGGCCCTCTGTTTCTCGCCCTCAGTTTCAGCCTCTCTGTTTCTCGCCCTCTGTTTCAGCCCCTCTCTTTCAGCCCCTCTGTATCTCGCCCTCTGTTTCAGCCCCTCTGTTTCTCGCCCTCTGTATCAGCCGCTTTGTTTCAGCCCCTCTGTTTCAGGCCCTCTTTTTCAGCCCCTCTGTTTCTCGCCCTCTGTTTCAGCCCCTCTGTTTCTCGCCCTCTGTTTCAGCGCCTCTGTTTCAGCCCCTCTGATTCAGCCCGTCTGATTCAGCCCCTCTGTTTCTCGCCCTCTGTTTCAGCCACTCTGTTTCAGCCCCTCTGTTTCTTGCCCTCTGTTTCAGCCCCTCTGTTTCTCGCCCTCTGTTTCAGCCCCTCTGTTTCTCGCCCTCTGTTTCAGCCCCTCTGTTTCTCGCCCTCTGTTTCAGTCCCTCTGTTTCGCGCTCTCTGTTCCAGCCCCTCTGTTTCAGTCCCTCTGTTTCTCACCCTCTGTTTCTGCACGTCTGTTTCAGCCCCTGTTTCAGCCCCTGAAACAGTTTCAGCCTCTCTGTTTCTCGACTTCTGTTTCAGTACCTCTGTTTCTCGCCCTCTGTTTCTCGCCCTCTGTTTCAGCCCCTCTGTTTCTCGTCCTCTGTTTCAGCCCCTCTGTTTCAGCCCCTCTGTTTCAGCCCCTCTGTTTCAGCCCCTCTGTTTCCCGCCCTCTGTTTCAGCCCCTCTGTTTCTTGACCTCTGTTTCAGCCCCTCTGTTTCTCGCCCTCTGTTTCAGCCTCTCTGTTTCAGCCCCTCTGTTTCTCGCCCTCTGATTCAGCCCCTCTGTTTCAGCCCCTCTATTTCAGTCCCTCTGTTTCTCGCCCTCTGTTTCTCACCCTCTGTTTCAGCCCCTCTGTTTCTCGCCCTCTGTTTCAGTCCCTCTGTTTCTCGCCCTCTGTTTCAGCCCCTCTATTTCTCGCACTCTGTTTCAGCCCCTCTGTTTCAGCCCCACTGTGTCAGCCCCTCTGTTTCAGACCCTCTGTTTCTCGCCCTCTGTTTCAGCCCCTCTGTTTCTCGCCCTCTGTTTCAGCCCCTCTGTTTCTCGTCCTCTGTTTCAGCCCCTCTGTTTCAGCCCCTCTGTTTCAGTCCCACTGTTTCAGCCCCTCTGTTTCTCGCCCTCTGTTTCAGCCCCTCTGTTTCTCGCCCTCTGTTTCAGCCCCTCTGTTTCTCGCCCTCTGTTTCAGCCCCTCTGTTTCAGCCCCTCTGTTTCAGCCCCTCCGTTTCTCGCCCTCTGTTTCAGCCCCTCTGTTTCTCGCCCTCTGTTACAGCCCCTCTGTTTCTCACCCTCTGTTTCAGTCCCTCTGTTTCGCGCTCTCTGTTTCAGCCCCTCTGTTTCAGCCCCTCTGTTTCTCGCCCTCTGTTTCAGCCCCTCTGTTTCTCGCCCTCTGTTTCAGCCCCTCTGATTCAGCCCCTCTGTTTCAGCCCCTCTGTTTCTGCCCCTCTGATTCAGCCCCTCTGTTTCAGCCCCTGTGTTTCAGCCCCTCTATTTCATTCCCTCTGTTTCTCACCCTCTGCTTCTCGCCCTCTGTTTCAGCCCCTCCCTTTTTCGCCCTCTGCTTCAGCCCCTCTGTTTCTCGCCCTCTGTTTCATCCCCTCTGTTTCTCGCCCTCTGTTTCAGCCCCTCTGTTTCAGCCCCTCTGTTTCAGCCCCTCTGTTTCAGCCCCTCTGTATCTCGCCCTCTGTTTCTCGCCCTCTGTTTCAGCCCCTCTGTTTCTCGCCCTCTGTTTCAGCCCCTCTGTTTCAGCCCCTCTGATTCAGCCCGTCTGATTCAGCCCCTCTGTTTCTCGCCCTCTGTTTCAGCCACTCTGTTTCAGCCCCTCTGTTTCTTGCCCTCTGTTTCAGCCCCTCTGTTTCTCGCCCTCTGTTTAAGCCCCTGTGTTTCTCGCCCTCTGTTTCAGCCCCTCTGTTTCTCGCCCTCTGTTTCAGTCCCTCTGTTTCGCGCTCTCTGTTTCAGCCCCTCTGTTTCAGTCCCTCTGATTCTCGCCCTCTGTTTCTGCCCGTCTGTTTCTCGCCCTCTGTTTCAGCCCCTCTGTTTCTCGCCCTCTGTTTCAGCCCCTCTGTTTCTCGCCCTCTGTTTCAACCCCTCTGATTCAGCCCCTCTGTTTCAGCACCTCTGAATCAGCCCCTCTGATTCAGCCCCTCTGTTTCAGCCCCTCTGTTTCTCACCCTCTGTTTCAGCCCCTCTGTTTCAGCCCCTCTGTTTCTCGCCCTCTGTTTCAGCCCCTAGTTTCTCGCCCTCTGTTTCAGACCCTCTGATTCAGCCCCTCTGTTTCTCGCCCTCTGTTTCAGCCCCTCTGTTTCTCGCCCTCTTTTTCAGCCCCTCTGTTTCTTGCCCTCTGTTTCAGCCCCTCTGTTTCAGCCCCTCTGTTTCAGCCCCTCTGTTTCTCGCCCTCTGTTTCAGCCCCTCTGTTTCTCACCCTCTGTTTCAGCCCCTCTGTTTCTCGCCCTCTGTTTCAGCCCCTCTATTTCTCGCCCTCTGTTTCAGCCCCTCTGTTTCAGCCCCACTGTGTCAGCCCCTCTGTTTCAGCCACTCTGTTTCTCGCCCTCTGTTTCAGCCCCTCTGTTTCTCGACTTCTGTTTCAGTACCTCTGTTTCTCGCCCTCTGTTTCTCGCCCTCTGTTTCAGCCCCTCTGTTTCTCGTCCTCTGTTTCAGCCCCTCTGTTTCAGCCCCTCTGTTTCAGCCCCTCTGTTTCCCGCCCTCTGTTTCAGCCCCTCTGTTTCTTGACCTCTGTTTCAGCCCCTCTGTTTCTCGCCCTCTGTTTCAGCCTCTCTGTTTCAGCCCCTCTGTTTCTCGCCCTCTGATTCAGCCCCTCTGTTTCAGCCCCTCTGTTTCAGTCCCTCTGTTTCTCGCCCTCTGTTTCTCACCCTCTGTTTCAGCCCCTCTGTTTCTCGCCCTCTGTTTCAGTCCCTCTGTTTCTCGCCCTCTGTTTCAGCCCCTCTATTTCTCGCACTCTGTTTCAGCCCCTCTGTTTCAGCCCCACTGTGTCAGCCCCTCTGTTTCAGACCCTCTGTTTCTCGCCCTCTGTTTCAGCCCCTCTGTTTCTCGCCCTCTGTTTCAGCCCCTCTGTTTCTCGTCCTCTGTTTCAGCCCCTCTGTTTCAGCCCCTCTGTTTCAGTCCCTCTGTTTCAGCCCCTCTGTTTCTCGCCCTCTGTTTCAGCCCCTCTGTTTCTCGCCCTCTGTTTCAGCCCCTCTGTTTCTCGCCCTCTGTTTCAGCCCCTCTGTTTCAGCCCCTCTGTTTCAGCCCCTCCGTTTCTCGCCCTCTGTTTCAGCCCCTCTGTTTCTCGCCCTCTGTTACAGCCCCTCTGTTTCTCACCCTCTGTTTCAGTCCCTCTGTTTCGCGCTCTCTGTTTCAGCCCCTCTGTTTCAGTCCCTCTGTTTCTCGCCCTCTGTTTCTGCCCGTCTGTTTCTCGCCCTCTGTTTCAGCCCCTCTGTTTCTCGACCTCTGTTTCAGCCCCTCTGTTTCTCGCCCTCTGTTTCAGACCCTCTGATTCAGCCCCTCTGTTTCAGCTCCTCTGAATCAGCCCCTCTGATTCAGCCCCACTGTTTCAGCCCCTCTGTTTCAGCCCCTCTGTTTCTCGCCCTCTGTTTCAGCCCCTCTGTTTCAGCCCCACTGTGTCAGCCCCTCTGTTTCAGCCCCTCTATTTCTCGCCCTCTGTTTCAGCCCCTCTGTTTCAGCCCCACTGTGTCAGCCCCTGTGTTTCAGCCCCTCAATTTCATCCCCTCTGTTTCTCACCCTCTGCTTCTCGCCCTCTGTTTCAGCCCCTCCCTTTTTCGCCCTCTGCTTCAGCCCCTCTGTTTCTCGCCCTCTGTTTCATCCCCTCTGTTTCTCGCCCTCTGTTTCAGCCCCTCTGTTTCAGCCCCTCTGTTTCAGCCCCTCTGTTTCAGCCCCTCTGTTTCCCGCCCTCTGTTTCAGCCCCTCTGTTTCTTGACCTCTGTTTCAGCCCCTCTGTTTCTCGACTTCTGTTTCAGTACCTCTGTTTCTCGCCCTCTGTTTCTCGCCCTCTGTTTCAGCCCCTCTGTTTCTCGTCCTCTGTTTCAGCCCCTCTGTTTAAGCCCCTCTGTTTCAGCCCCTCTGTTTCAGCCCCTCTGTTTCCCGCCCTCTGTTTCAGCCCCTCTGTTTCTTGACCTCTGTTTCAGCCCCTCTGTTTCTCGCCCTCTGTTTCAGCCTCTCTGTTTCAGCCCCTCTGTTTCTCGCCCTCTGATTCAGCCCCTCTGTTTCAGCCCCTCTGTTTCAGTCCCTCTGTTTCTCGCCCTCTGTTTCTCACCCTCTGTTTCAGCCCCTCTGTTTCTCGCCCTCTGTTTCAGTCCCTCTGTTTCTCACCCTCTGTTTCAGCCCCTCTATTTCTCGCACTCTGTTTCAGCCCCTCTGTTTCAGCCCCACTGTGTCAGCCCCTCTGTTTCAGACCCTCTGTTTCTCGCCCTCTGTTTCAGCCCCTCTGTTTCTCGCCCTCTGTTTCAGCCCCTCTGTTTCTCGTCCTCTGTTTCAGCCCCTCTGTTTCAGCCCCTCTGTTTCAGTCCCTCTGTTTCAGCCCCTCTGTTTCTCGCCCTCTGTTTCAGCCCCTCTGTTTCTCGCCCTCTGTTTCAGCCCCTCTGTTTCTCGCCCTCTGTTTCAGCCCCTCTGTTTCAGCCCCTCTGTTTCAGCCCCTCTGTTTCTCGCCCTCTGTTTCAGCCCCTCTGTTTCTCGCCCTCTGTTACAGACCCTCTGTTTCTCACCCTCTGTTTCAGTCCCTCTGTTTCGCGCTCTCTGTTTCAGCCCCTCTGTTTCAGTCCCTCTGTTTCTCGCCCTCTGTTTCTGCCCGTCTGTTTCTCGCCCTCTGTTTCAGCCCCTCTGTTTCTCGACCTCTGTTTCAGCCCCTCTGTTTCTCGCCCTCTGTTTCAGACCCTCTGATTCAGCCCCTCTGTTTCAGCTCCTCTGAATCAGCCCCTCTGATTCAGCCCCACTGTTTCAGCCCCTCTGTTTCAGCCCCTCTGTTTCTCGCCCTCTGTTTCAGCCCCTCTGTTTCAGCCCCACTGTGTCAGCCCCTCTGTTTCAGCCCCTCTATTTCTCGCCCTCTGTTTCAGCCCCTCTGTTTCAGCCCCACTGTGTCAGCCCCTGTGTTTCAGCCCCTCAATTTCATCCCCTCTGTTTCTCACCCTCTGCTTCTCGCCCTCTGTTTCAGCCCCTCCCTTTTTCGCCCTCTGCTTCAGCCCCTCTGTTTCTCGCCCTCTGTTTCATCCCCTCTGTTTCTCGCCCTCTGTTTCAGCCCCTCTGTTTCAGCCCCTCTGTTTCAGCCCCTCTGTATCTCGCCCGCTGTTTCTCGCCCTCTGTTTCAGTCCCTCTGTTTCTCGCCCTCTGTTTCAGCCCCTCTGTTTCAGCCCCTCTGATTCAGCCCGTCTGATTCAGCCCCTCTGTTTCTCGCCCTCTGTTTCAGCCACTCTGTTTCAGCCCCTCTGTTTCTTGCCCTCTGTTTCAGCCCCTCTGTTTCAGCCCCTCTGTTTAAACCCCTCTGTTTCTCGCCCTCTGTTGCAGCCCCTCTGTTTCTCGCCCTCTGTTTCAGTCCCTCTGTTTCGCGCTCTCTGTTTCAGCCCCTCTGTTTCAGTCCCTCTGTTTCTCGCCCTCTGTTTCTGCCCGTCTGTTTCTCGCCCTCTGTTTCAGCCCCTCTGTTTCTCGCCCTCTGTTTCAGCCCCTCTGTTTCTCGCCCTCTGTTTCAACCCCTCTGATTCAGCCCCTCTGTTTCAGCACCTCTGAATCAGCCCCTCTGATTCAGCCCCTCTGTTTCAGCCCCTCTGTTTCTCACCCTCTGTTTCAGCCCCTCTGTTTCAGCCCCTCTGTTTCTCGCCCTCTGTTTCAGACACTCTGATTCAGCCCCTCTGTTTCTCGCCCTCTGTTTCAGCCCCTCTGTTTCTCGCCCTCTTTTTCAGCCCCTCTGTTTCTTGCCCTCTGTTTCAGCCCCTCTGTTTCAGCCCCTCTGTTTCAGCCCCTCTGTTTCTCGCCCTCTGTTTCAGCCCCTCTGTTTCTCACCCTCTGTTTCAGCCCCTCTGTTTCTCGCCCTCTGTTTCAGCCCCTCTATTTCTCGCCCTCTGTTTCAGCCCCTCTGTTTCAGCCCCACTGTGTCAGCCCCTCTGTTTCAGCCACTCTGTTTCTCGCCCTCTGTTTCAGCCCCTCTGTTGCTCGACCTCTGTTTCAGTCCCTCTGTTTCTCGCCCTCTGTTTCTCGCCCTCTGTTTCATCCCCTCTGTTTCTCGCCCTTTGTTTCAGCCCCTCTGTTTCTCGCCCTCTGTTTCAGCCCCTCTGTTTCAGCCCCTCTGTTTCAGCCCCTCTGTTTCAGCCCCTCTGTTTCCCGCCCTCTGTTTCAGCCCCTCTGTTTCTTGACCTCTGTTTCAGCCCCTCTGTTTCTCGCCCTCTGTTTCAGCCTCTCTGTTTCAGCCCCTCTGTTTCTCGCCCTCTGATTCAGCCCCTCTGTTTCAGCCCCTCTGTTTCAGTCCCTCTGTTTCTCGCCCTCTGTTTCTCACCCTCTGTTTCAGCCCCTCTGTTTCTCGCCCTCTGTTTCAGTCCCTCTGTTTCTCGCCCTCTGTTTCAGCCCCTCTATTTCTCGCCCTCTGTTTCAGCCCCTCTGTTTCAGCCCCACTGTGTCAGCCCCTCTGTTTCAGACCCTCTTTTTCTCGCCCTCTGTTTCAGCCCCTCTGTTTCTCGCCCTCTGTTTCAGCCCCACTGTTTCTCGTCCTCTGTTTCCGCCCCTCTGTTTCAGCCCTTCTGTTTCAGTCCCTCTGTTTCAGCCCCTCTGTTTCTCGCCCTCTGTTTCAGCCCCTCTGTTTCTCGCCCTCTGTTTCAGCCCCTCTGTTTCTCGCCCTCTGTTTCAGCCCCTCTGTTTCAGCCCCTCTGTTTCAGCCCCTCCGTTTCTCGCTCTCTATTTCAGCCCCTCTGTTTCTCGCCCTCTGTTACAGCCCCTCTGTTTCTCACCCTCTGTTTCAGTCCCTCTGTTTCGCGCTCTCTGTTTCAGCCCCTCTGTTTCAGTCCCTCTGTTTCTCGCCCTCTGTTTCTGCCCGTCTGTTTCTCGCCCTCTGTTTCAGCCCCTCTGTTTCTCGACCTCTGTTTCAGCCCCTCTGTTTCTCGCACTCTGTTTCAGACCCTCTGATTCAGCCCCTCTGTTTCAGCTCCTCTGAATCAGCCCCTCTGATTCAGCCCCTCTGTTTCAGCCCCTCTGTTTCAGCCCCTCTGTTTCTCGCCCTCTGTTTCAGCCCCTCTGTTTCAGCCCCACTGTGTCAGCCCCTCTGTTTCAGCCCCTCTATTTCTCGCCCTCTGTTTCAGCCCCTCTGTTTCAGCCCCACTGTGTCAGCCCCTCTGTTTCAGCCCCTCTGTTTCTCGCCCTCTGTTTCAGCCCCTCTGTTTCTCGCCCTCTGTTTCTCGTCCTCTGTTTCAGCCCCTCTGTTTCAGCCCCTCTGTTTCAGCCCCTCTGTTTCAGTCCCTCTGTTTCTCGCCCCCTGTTTCTCGCCCTCTGTTTCAGCCCCTCTGTATCTCGCCCTCTGTTTCAGCCCCTCTGTTTCAGCTCCTCTGTTTCAGCCCCTCTGTTTCAGCCCCACTGTGTCAGCCCCTCTGTTTCAGCCCCTCTGTTTCATGCCCTCTGTTTCAGCCCCTCTGTTTCTCGCCCTCTGTTTCAGCCTCTCTGTTTCAGCCCCACTGTTTCAGCCCCTCTGTTTCTCGCCCTCTGTTTCAGCCCCTCTGTTTCTCGCCCTCTGTTTCAGCCCCTCTGTTTCAGCCCCTCTGTTTCAGTCCCTCTGTTTCTCGCCCTCTGTTTCTCGCCCTCTGTTTCAGACCCTCTGTTTCTCGCCCTCTGTTTCAGCCCCTCTGTTTCTCGCCCTCTGTTTCAGCCCCTCTGTTTCAGCCCCTCTGTTTCAGTCCCCCTGTTTCTCGCCCTCTGTTTCTCGCCCTCTGTTTCAGCCCCTCTGTTTCTCGCCCTCTGTTTCAGCCCCTCTGTTTCAGCCCCTCTGTTTCAGTCCCCCTGTTTCTCGCCCTCTGTTTCTCGCACTCTGTTTCAGCCCCTCTGTTTCTCGCCCTCTGTTTCAGCCCCTCTGTTTCTCGCCCTCTGTTTCAGCCCCTCTGTTTCAGCCCCTCTGTTTCAGCCCCTCTGTTTCACCCCTCTGTTTCTCGCCCTCTGTTTCAGCCCCTCTGTTTCTTGCCCTCTGTTTCAGCCCCTCTGTTTCTCGCCCTCTGTTTCAGCCTCTCTGTTTCTCGCCCTCCGATTCAGCCCCTCTGTTTCAGCCCCTCTGTTTCAGGCCCTCTGTTTCAGCCCCTCTGTTTCTGGCCCTCTGTTTCAGCCCCTCTGTTTCTCGCCCTCTGTTTCAGCCCCTCGGATTCAGCCCCTCTGTTTCAGCCCCTCTGTTTCAGACCCTCTGTTTCAGCCCCTCTGTTTCTCGCCCTCTGTTTCAGCCCCTCTGTTTCTCGCCCTCTGTTTCAGCCCCTCTGATTCAGCCACTCTGTTTTAGCCCCTCTGATTCAGCCCCTCTGTTTCAGCCCCTCTATTTCAGCCCCTTTGTTTCAGCCCCTCTGTTTCATCCACTCTGTTTCTTGCCCTCTGTTTCTCACCCTCTGTTTCTCGCCCTCTGTTTCAGCCCCTCTGTTTTTCGCCCTCTGTTTCAGCCCCTCTGTTTCTCGCCCTCTGTTTCTCGCCCGCTGTTTCAGCCCCTTTGTTTCTCGCCCTCTGTTTCAGCCCCTCTGTTTCAGTCCCTCTGATTCAGCCCCTCTGATTCAGCCCCTCTGTTTCTCGCCCTCTTTTTCAGCCCCTCTGTTTCAGCCCCTCTGTTTCTGCCCCTCTGTTTCAGCCCCTCTGTTTCTCGCCCTCTGTTTCAGTCCCTCTGTTTTTCGCCCTCTGTTTCAGCCCCTCTGTTTCTCGCCCTCTGTTTCAGGCTCTCTGATTCAGCCCGTCTGTTTCAGCCCCTCTGTTTCAGCCCCTCTGTTTCTGGCCCTCTGTTTCTCGCCCGCTGTTTCAGCCCCTTTGTTTCTCGCCCTCTGTTTCAGCCCCTCTGTTTCAGCCACTCTGATTCAGACCCTCTGTTTCAGCCCCTCTGTTTCAGCCCCTCTGTTTCAGCCCCTCTGTTTCTCGCCCTCTGTTTCAGCCCCTCTGTTTCTCGCCCTCTGTTTCAGACCCTCTGTTTCAGCCCCTCTGTTTCTCGCCCTCTGTTTCTGCCCCTCAGTTTCTCGCCCTCTGTTTCAGCCCCTCTGTTTCTCGCCTTCTGTTTCAGCCCCTCTGATTCAGCCCCTCTGTTTCAGCCCTTCTGATTCAACCCCTCTGATTCAGCCCCTCTGTTTCTCGCCATCTGTTTCAGCCCCTCTGCTTCAGCCCTTCTTTTTCAACCACTCTGTTTCAGCCCCTCTGTTTCGCGCCCTCTGTTTCAGCCCCTCTGTTTCTCGACCTCTGTTTCAGTCCCTCTGTTTCTCGCCATCTGTTTCAGCCACTCTGTTTCGCGCTCTCTGTTTCAGCCCCTCTGTTTCAGCTCCTCTGTTTCTCGCCGTCTTTTTCTGCCCCACTGTTTCTCGCCCTCTGTTTCAGCCCCTCTGTTTCTCGCCCTCTTTTTCAGCCCCTCTGATTAAGCCCCTCTGTTTCAGCCCCTCTGAATCAGCCCCTCTGATTCAGCCCCTCTGTTTCAGCCCCTCTGTTTCAGTCCCTCTGATTCAGCCCCTCTGATTCAGCCCCTCTGTTTCTCGCCCTCTGTTTCAGCCCCTCTGTTTCAGCCCCTCTGTTTCTGCCCCTCTGTTTCAGCCCCTCTGTTTCTCGCCCTCTGTTTCAGTCCCTCTGTTTTTCGCCCTCTGTTTCAGCCCCTCTGTTTCTCGCCCTCTGTTTCAGGCTCTCTGATTCAGCCCGTCTGTTTCAGCCCCTCTGTTTCAGCCCCTCTGTTTCTGGCCCTCTGTTTCTCGCCCGCTGTTTCAGCCCCTTTGTTTCTCGCCCACTGTTTCAGCCCCTCTGTTTCAGCCACTCTGATTCAGACCCTCTGTTTCAGCCCCTCTGTTTCAGCCCCTCTGTTTCAGCCCCTCTGTTTCTCGCCCTCTGTTTCAGCCCCTCTGTTTCTCGCCCTCTGTTTCAGACCCTCTGTTTCAGCCCCTCTGTTTCTCGCCCTCTGTTTCTGCCCCTCAGTTTCTCGCCCTCTGTTTCAGCCCCTCTGTTTCTCGCCTTCTGTTTCAGCCCCTCTGATTCAGCCCCTCTGTTTCAGCCCTTCTGATTCAACCCCTCTGATTCAGCCCCTCTGTTTCTCGCCATCTGTTTCAGCCCCTCTGTTTCAGCCCTTCTTTTTCAGCCACTCTGTTTCAGCCCCTCTGTTTCGCGCCCTCTGTTTCAGCCCCTCTGTTTCTCGACCTCTGTTTCAGTCCCTCTGTTTCTCGCCATCTGTTTCAGTCCCTCTGTTTCGCGCTCTCTGTTTCAGCCCCTCTATTTCAGCTCCTCTGTTTCTCGCCGTCTTTTTCTGCCCCACTGTTTCTCGCCCTCTGTTTCAGCCCCTCTGTTTCTCGCCCTCTTTTTCAGCCCCTCTGATTAAGCCCCTCTGTTTCAGCCCCTCTGAATCAGCCCCTCTGATTCAGCCCCTCTGTTTCAGCCCCTCTGTTTCAGCCCCTCTGTTTCTCGCCCTCTGTTTCAGCCCCTCTGTTTCTCACCCTCTGTTTCAGCCCCTCTGTTTCAGCCTATCTGTTTCTCGCTCTCTGTTTCAGCCGCTCTGTTTCTCGCCCTCTGTTTTAGCCCCTCTGATTTAGCCCCTCTGTTTCTCGCCCTCTGTTTCAGCCCCTCTGTTTCTCGCCCTCTGTTTCAGCCCCTCTGTTTCTCGCCCTCTGTTTCAGCCCCTCTGTTTCAGCCCCTCTGTTTCAGCCGCTCTGTTTCTCGCCCTCTGTTTTAGCCCCTCTGATTTAGCCCCTCTGTTTCTCGCCCTCTGTTTCAGCCCCTCTGTTTCTCGCCCTCTGTTTCAGCCCCTCTGTTTCTCGCCCTCTGTTTCAGCCCCTCTGTTTCAGCCCCTCTGTTTCAGCCCCTCTGTTTCTCGCCCTCTGTTTCAGCCCCTCTATTTCTCGCCCTCTGTTTCAGCCCCTCGGTTTTAGCCCCACTGTTTCAGCCCCTCTGTTTCAGCCCCTCTGTTTCAGCCCCTCTGTTTCTCGCCCTCTGTTTCAGCCCCTCTGTTTCTCACCCTCTGTTTCAGCCCCTCTGTTTCAGCCCATCTGTTTCTCGCTCTCTGTTTCAGCCCCTCTGTTTCTCACCCTCTGTTTCAGCCCCTCTGTTTCAGCCTATCTGTTTCTCGCTCTCTGTTTCAGCCGCTCTGTTTCTCGCCCTCTGTTTTAGCCCCTCTGATTTAGCCCCTCTGTTTCTCGCCCTCTGTTTCAGCCCCTCTGTTTCTCGCCCTCTGTTTCAGCCCCTCTGTTTCTCGCCCTCTGTTTCAGCCCCTCTGTTTCAGCCCCTCTGTTTCAGCCGCTCTGTTTCTCGCCCTCTGTTTTAGCCCCTCTGATTTAGCCCCTCTGTTTCTCGCCCTCTGTTTCAGCCCCTCTGTTTCTCGCCCTCTGTTTCAGCCCCTCTGTTTCTCGCCCTCTGTTTCAGCCCCTCTGTTTCAGCCCCTCTGTTTCAGCCCCTCTGTTTCTCGCCCTCTGTTTCAGCCCCTCTATTTCTCGCCCTCTGTTTCAGCCCCTCGGTTTTAGCCCCACTGTTTCAGCCCCTCTGTTTCAGCCCCTCTGTTTCAGCCCCTCTGTTTCTCGCCCTCTGTTTCAGCCCCTCTGTTTCTCACCCTCTGTTTCAGCCCCTCTGTTTCAGCCCATCTGTTTCTCGCTCTCTGTTTCAGCCGCTCTGTTTCTCGCCCTCTGTTTTAGCCCCTCTGATTTAGCCCCTCTTTTTCTCGCCCTCTGTTTCAGCCCCTCTGTTTCTCGCCCTCTGTTTCAGCCCCTCTGTTTCTCGCCCTCTGTTTCAGCCCCTCTGTTTTGGCCCCTCTGTTTCAGCCCCTCTGTTTCTCGCCCTCTGTTTCAGCCCCTCTATTTCTCGCCCTCTGTTTCAGCCCCTCTGTTTTAGCCCCACTGTTTCAGCCCCTCTGTTTCTCGCCCTCTGTTTCAGCCCCTCAGTTTCTTGCCCTCTGTTTCAGCCCCTCTGTTTCGCGCTCTCCGTTTCAGCCCCTCTGATTCTGCTCCTCTGTTTCTCGCCCTCTGTTTCTGCCCCTCTGTTTCAGTCCCTCTGTTTCAGCCCCTCTGTTTCTCGCCCTCTGTATCAGCCCCTCTGATTAAGCCCCTCTGAATCAGCCCCTCTGATTCAGCCCCTCTGTTTCAGCCCCTCTGTTTCAGCCCCACTGTTTCTCGCCCTCTGTTTCAGCCCCTCTGTTTCTCACCCTCTGTTTCAGCCCCTCTGTTTCTCGCTCTCTGTTTCAGCCCATATGTTTCTCGCCCTCTGTTTCAGCCCCTCTGATTCAGCCCCTCTGTTTCTCGCCCTCTGTTTCAGCCCCTCTGATTCAGCCCCTCTGTTTCCCGCCCTCTGTTTCAGCCCCTCTGTTTCTCGCCCTCTGTTTCAGCCCCTCTGTTTCAGCCCCTCTGTTTCTCGCCCTCTGTTTCAGCCCCTCTGTTTCTCGCCCTCTGTTTCAGCCCCTCTGTTTCAGCCCCTCTGATTCAGCCCGTCTGATTCAGCCCCTCTGTTTCTCGCCCTCTGTTTCAGCCACTCTGTTTCAGCCCCTCTGTTTCTTGCCCTCTGTTTCAGCCCCTCTGTTTCTCGCCCTCTGTTTCAGCCCCTCTGTTTCTCGCCCTCTGTTTCAGCCCCTCTGTTTCTCGCCCTCTGTTTCAGTCCCTCTGTTTCGCGCTCTCTGTTCCAGCCCCTCTGTTTCAGTCCCTCTGTTTCTCGCCCTCTGTTTCTGCACGTCTGTTTCTCGCCCTCTGTTTCAGCCCCTCTGTTTCTCACCCTCTGTTTCAGCCCCTCTGTTTCTCGCCCTCTGTTTCAGCCCCTCTGATTCAGCCCCTCTGTTTCAGCCCCTCTGAATCAGCCCATCTGATTCAGCCCCTCTGTTTCAGCACCTGTGTTTCAGCCCCTCTATTTCATCCCCTCTGTTTCTCGCCCTCTGTTTCTCACCCTCTGCTTCTCGCCCTCTGTTTCAGCCCCTCTGAATCAGCCCCTCTGATTCAGCCCCTCTGTTTCAGCCCCTCTGTTTCAGCCCCTCTGTTTCAGCACCTGTGTTTCAGCCCCTCTATTTCATCCCCTCTGTTTCTCGCCCTCTGTTTCTCACCCTCTGCTTCTCGCCCTCTGTTTCAGCCCCTCTGAATCAGCCCCTCTGATTCAGCCCCTCTGTTTCAGCCCCTCTGTTTCAGCCCCTCTGTTTCTCGCCCTCTGTTTCAGCCCCTCTGTTTCTCACCCTCTGTTTCAGCCCCTCTGTTTCAGCCCCTCTGTTTCGCACTCTCTGTTTCAGCCCCTCTGTTTCAGCTCCTCTGTTTCTCGCTGTCTTTTTCTGCCCCTCTGTTTCTCGTCCTCTGTTTCAGCCCCTCTGTTTCTCGCCCTCTTTTTCAGCCCCTCTGATTAAGCCCCTCTGTTTCAGCCCCTCTGAATCAGCCCCTCTGATTCAGCCCCTCTGTTTCAGCCCCTCTGTTTCAGCCCCTCTGTTTCTCGCCCTCTGTTTCAGCCCCTCTGTTTCTCACCCTCTGTTTCAGCCCATCTGTTTCTCGCTCTCTGTTTCAGCCGCTCTGTTTCTCGCCCTCTGTTTTAGCCCCTCTGATTTAGCCCCTCTGTTTCTCGCCCTCTGTTTCAGCCCCTCTGTTTCTCGCCCTCTGTTTCAGCCCCTCTGTTTCTCGCCCTCTGTTTCAGCCCCTCTGTTTCAGCCCCTCTGTTTCAGCCGCTCTGTTTCTCGCCCTCTGTTTTAGCCCCTCTGATTTAGCCCCTCTGTTTCTCGCCCTCTGTTTCAGCCCCTCTGTTTCTCGCCCTCTGTTTCAGCCCCTCTGTTTCTCGCCCTCTGTTTCAGCCCCTCTGTTTCAGCCCCTCTGTTTCAGCCCCTCTGTTTCTCGCCCTCTGTTTCAGCCCCTCTATTTCTCGCCCTCTGTTTCAGCCCCTCTGTTTCTCACCCTCTGTTTCAGCCATCTGTTTCTCGCTCTCTGTTTCAGCCGCTCTGTTTCTCGCCCTCTGTTTTAGCCCCTCTGATTTAGCCCCTCTTTTTCTCGCCCTCTGTTTCAGCCCCTCTGTTTCTCGCCCTCTGTTTCAGCCCCTCTGTTTCTCGCCCTCTGTTTCAGCCCCTCTGTTTCAGCCCCTCTGTTTCAGCCCCTCTGTTTCTCGCCCTCTGTTTCAGCCCCTCTATTTCTCGCCCTCTGTTTCAGCCCCTCTGTTTTAGCCCCACTGTTTCAGCCCCTCTGTTTCTCGCCCTCTGTTTCAGCCCCTCTGTTTCAGCCCCTCTGTTTCAGCCGCTCTGTTTCTCGCCCTCTGTTTTAGCCCCTCTGATTTAGCCCCTCTGTTTCTCGCCCTCTGTTTCAGCCCCTCTGTTTCTCGCCCTCTGTTTCAGCCCCTCTGTTTCTCGCCCTCTGTTTCAGCCCCTCTGTTTCAGCCCCTCTGTTTCAGCCCCTCTGTTTCTCGCCCTCTGTTTCAGCCCCTCTGTTTCTCGCCCTCTGTTTCAGCCCCTCTGTTTCAGCCCCTCTGTTTCAGCCGCTCTGTTTCTCGCCCTCTGTTTTAGCCCCACTGTTTCAGCCCCTCTGTTTCTCGCCCTCTGTTTCAGCCCCTCTGTTTCAGCCCCTCTGTTTCAGCCGCTCTGTTTCTCGCCCTCTGTTTTAGCCCCTCTGATTTAGCCCCTCTGTTTCTCGCCCTCTGTTTCAGCCCCTCTGTTTCTCGCCCTCTGTTTCAGCCCCTCTGTTTCTCGCCCTCTGTTTCGCGCTCTCTGTTTCAGCCCCTCTGATTCTGCTCCTCTGTTTCTCGCCCTCTGTTTCTGCCCCTCTGTTTCAGTCCCTCTGTTTCAGCCCCTCTGTTTCTCGCCCTCTGTTTCAGCCCCTCTGATTAAGCCCCTCTGAACCAGCCCCTCTGATTCAGCCCCTCTGTTTCAGCCCCTCTGTTTCAGCCCCTCTGTTTCAGCCCCTCTGTTTCAGTCCCTCTGTTTCGCGCTCTCTGTTCCAGCCCCTCTGTTTCAGTCCCTCTGTTTCTCGCCCTCTGTTTCTGCACGTCTGTTTCTCGCCCTCTGTTTCAGCCCCTCTGTTTCTCACCCTCTGTTTCAGCCCCTCTGTTTCTCGCCCTCTGTTTCAGCCCCTCTGATTCAGCCCCTCTGTTTCAGCCCCTCTGAATCAGCCCATCTGATTCAGCCCCTCTGTTTCAGCACCTGTGTTTCAGCGCCTCTATTTCATCCCCTCTGTTTCTCGCCCTCTGTTTCTCACCCTCTGCTTCTCGCCCTCTGTTTCAGCCCCTCTGAATCAGCCCCTCTGATTCAGCCCCTCTGTTTCAGCCCCTCTGTTTCAGCCCCTCTGTTTCAGCACCTGTGTTTCAGCCCCTCTATTTCATCCCCTCTGTTTCTCGCCCTCTGTTTCTCACCCTCTGCTTCTCGCCCTCTGTTTCAGCCCCTCTGAATCAGCCCCTCTGATTCAGCCCCTCTGTTTCAGCCCCTCTGTTTCAGCCCCTCTGTTTCTCGCCCTCTGTTTCAGCCCCTCTGTTTCTCACCCTCTGTTTCAGCCCCTCTGTTTCAGCCCCTCTGTTTCTCGCTCTCTGTTTCAGCCCATCTGTTTCTCGCCCTCTGTTTCAGCCCCTCTGATTCAGCCCCTCTGTTTCTCGCCCTCTGTTTCAGCCCCTCTGATTCAGCCCCTCTGTTTCTCGCCCTCTGTTTCAGCCCCTCTGTTTCTCGCCCTCTGTTTCAGCCCCTCTGTTTCTCGCCCTCTGTTTCAGCCCCTCTGTTTCAGCCCCTCTGTTTCTCGCCCTCTGTTTCAGCCCCTCTGTTTCTCGCCCTCTGTTTCAGCCCCTCTATTTCTCGCCCTCTGTTTCAGCCCCTCTGTTTTAGCCCCACTGTTTCAGCCCCTTTGTTTCAGCCCCTCTGTTTCTCGCCCTCTGTTTCAGCCGCACTGATTCTCGCCTTCTGTATCAGCCCCTCTGTTTCAGCCCCTCTGTTTCAGTCCCTCTGTTTCTCGCCCTCTGTTTCAGCCCCTCTGTTTCAGCCCCTCTGTTTCTCGCCCTCTGTTTCAGCCCCTCTGTTTCTTGCCCTCTGTTTCAGCCACTCTGTTTCTCGCCCTCTGTTTCAGCCTCTCTGTATCTCGCCCTCTGTTTCAGCCCCTCTGTTTCAGCCCCTCTGTTTCAGCCCCTCTGTTTCAGTCCTCTGTTTCTCGCCCTCAGTTTCAGCCTCTCTGTTTCTCGCCCTCTGTTTCAGCCCCTCTCTTTCAGCCCCTCTGTATCTCGCCCTCTGTTTCAGCCCCTCTGTTTCTCGCCCTCTGTATCAGCCACTTTGTTTCAGCCCCTCTGTTTCAGCCACTCTTTTTCAGCCCCTCTGTTTCTCGCCCTCTGTTTCTCGCCCTCTGTTTCAGCCCCTCTGTTTCTCGCCCTCTGTTTCAGCCCCTCTGTTTCTCGCCCTCTGTTTCAGCCCCTCTGTTTCAGCCCCTCTGTTTCGCGCCCTCTGTTTCAGCCCCTCTGTTTCTCGACCTCTGTATCAGTCCCTCTGTTTCTCGCCATCTGTTTCAGCCCCTCTGTTTCGCACTCTCTGTTTCAGCCCCTCTGTTTCAGCTCCTCTGTTTCTCGCTGTCTTTTTCTGCCCCTCTGTTTCTCGTCCTCTGTTTCAGCCCCTCTGTTTCTCGCCCTCTTTTTCAGCCCCTCTGATTAAGCCCCTCTGTTTCAGCCCCTCTGAATCAGCCCCTCTGATTCAGCCCCTCTGTTTCAGCCCCTCTGTTTCAGCCCCTCTGTTTCTCGCCCTCTGTTTCAGCCCCTCTGTTTCTCACCCTCTGTTTCAGCCCATCTGTTTCTCGCTCTCTGTTTCAGCCGCTCTGTTTCTCGCCCTCTGTTTTAGCCCCTCTGATTTAGCCCCTCTGTTTCTCGCCCTCTGTTTCAGCCCCTCTGTTTCTCGCCCTCTGTTTCAGCCCCTCTGTTTCTCGCCCTCTGTTTCAGCCCCTCTGTTTCAGCCCCTCTGTTTCAGCCGCTCTGTTTCTCGCCCTCTGTTTTAGCCCCTCTGATTTAGCCCCTCTGTTTCTCGCCCTCTGTTTCAGCCCCTCTGTTTCTCGCCCTCTGTTTCAGCCCCTCTGTTTCTCGCCCTCTGTTTCAGCCCCTCTGTTTCAGCCCCTCTGTTTCAGCCCCTCTGTTTCTCGCCCTCTGTTTCAGCCCCTCTATTTCTCGCCCTCTGTTTCAGCCCCTCTGTTTCTCACCCTCTGTTTCAGCCCATCTGTTTCTCGCTCTCTGTTTCAGCCGCTCTGTTTCTCGCCCTCTGTTTTAGCCCCTCTGATTTAGCCCCTCTTTTTCTCGCCCTCTGTTTCAGCCCCTCTGTTTCTCGCCCTCTGTTTCAGCCCCTCTGTTTCTCGCCCTCTGTTTCAGCCCCTCTGTTTCAGCCCCTCTGTTTCAGCCCCTCTGTTTCTCGCCCTCTGTTTCAGCCCCTCTATTTCTCGCCCTCTGTTTTAGCCCCACTGTTTCAGCCCCTCTGTTTCTCGCCCTCTGTTTCAGCCCCTCAGTTTATTGCCCTCTGTTTCAGCCCCTCTGTTTCGCGCTCTCTGTTTCAGCCCCTCTGATTCTGCTCCTCTGTTTCTCGCCCTCTGTTTCTGCCCCTCTGTTTCAGTCCCTCTGTTTCAGCCCCTCTGTTTCTCGCCCTCTGTTTCAGCCCCTCTGATTAAGCCCCTCTGAACCAGCCCCTCTGATTCAGCCCCTCTGTTTCAGCCCCTCTGTTTCAGCCCCTCTGTTTCAGCCCCTCTGTTTCAGTCCTCTGTTTCTCGCCCTCAGTTTCAGCCTCTCTGTTTCTCGCCCTCTGTTTCAGCCCCTCTCTTTCAGCCCCTCTGTATCTCGCCCTCTGTTTCAGCCCCTCTGTTTCTCGCCCTCTGTATCAGCCACTTTGTTTCAGCCCCTCTGTTTCAGCCCCTCTTTTTCAGCCCCTCTGTTTCTCGCCCTCTGTTTCTCGCCCTCTGTTTCAGCCCCTCTGTTTCTCGCCCTCTGTTTCAGCCCCTCTGTTTCTCGCCCTCTGTTTCAGCCCCTCTGTTTCAGCCCCTCTGTTTCGCGCCCTCTGTTTCAGCCCCTCTGTTTCTCGACCTCTGTTTCAGTCCCTCTGTTTCTCGCCATCTGTTTCAGCCCCTCTGTTTCGCGCTCTCTGTTTCAGCCCCTCTGTTTCAGCTCCTCTGTTTCTCGCTGTCTTTTTCTGCCCCTCTGTTTCTCGTCCTCTGTTTCAGCCCCTCTGTTTCTCGCCCTCTTTTTCAGCCCCTCTGATTAAGCCCCTCTGTTTCAGCCCCTCTGAATCAGCCCCTCTGATTCAGCCCCTCTGTTTCAGCCCCTCTGTTTCAGCCCCTCTGTTTCTCGCCCTCTGTTTCAGCCCCTCTGTTTCTCACCCTCTGTTTCAGCCCATCTGTTTCTCGCTCTCTGTTTCAGCCGCTCTGTTTCTCGCCCTCTGTTTTAGCCCCTCTGATTTAGCCCCTCTGTTTCTCGCCCTCTGTTTCAGCCTCTCTGTTTCTCGCCCTCTGTTTCAGCCCCTCTGTTTCTCGTCCTCTGTTTCAGCCCCTCTGTTTCAGCCCCTCTGTTTCAGCCGCTCTGTTTCTCGCCCTCTGTTTTAGCCCCTCTGATTTAGCCCCTCTGTTTCTCGCCCTCTGTTTCAGCCCCTCTGTTTCTCGCCCTCTGTTTCAGCCCCTCTGTTTCTCACCCTCTGTTTCAGCCCATCTGTTTCTCGCCCTCTGTTTCAGCCCCTCTGTTTCTCGCCCTCTGTTTCAGCCCCTCTGTTTCAGCCCCTCTGTTTCAGCCGCTCTGTTTCTCGCCCTCTGTTTTAGCCACTCTGATTTAGCCCCTCTGTTTCTCGCCCTCTGTTTCAGCCCCTCTGTTTCTCGCCCTCTGTTTCAGCCCCTCTGTTTCAGCCCCTCTGTTTCAGCCCCTCTGTTTCTCGCCCTCTGTTTCAGCCCCTCTATTTCTCGCCCTCTGTTTCAGCCCCTCTGTTTTAGCCCCACTGTTTCAGCCCCTCTGTTTCTCGCCCTCTGTTTCAGCCCCTCTGTTTCAGCCCCTCTGTTTCAGCCGCTCTGTTTCTCGCCCTCTGTTTTAGCCCCTCTGATTTAGCCCCTCTGTTTCTCGCCCTCTGTTTCAGCCCCTCTGTTTCTCGCCCTCTGTTTCAGCCCCTCTGTTTCTCGCCCACTGTTTCGCGCTCTCTGTTTCAGCCCCTCTGATTCTGCTCCTCTGTTTCTCGCCCTCTGTTTCTGCCCCTCTGTTTCAGTCCCTCTGTTTCAGCCCCTCTGTTTCTCGCCCTCTGTTTCAGCCCCTCTGATTAAGCCCCTCTGAACCAGCCCCTCTGATTCAGCCCCTCTGTTTCAGCCCCTCTGTTTCAGCCCCTCTGTTTCAGCCCCTCTGTTTCAGTCCCTCTGTTTCGCGCTCTCTGTTCCAGCCCCTCTGTTTCAGTCCCTCTGTTTCTCGCCCTCTGTTTCTGCACGTCTGTTTCTCGCCCTCTGTTTCAGCCCCTCTGTTTCTCACCCTCTGTTTCAGCCCCTCTGTTTCTCGCCCTCTGTTTCAGCCCCTCTGATTCAGCCCCTCTGTTTCAGCCCCTCTGAATCAGCCCATCTGATTCAGCCCCTCTGTTTCAGCACCTGTGTTTCAGCCCCTCTATTTCATCCCCTCTGTTTCTCGCCCTCTGTTTCAGCCCCTCTGAATCAGCCCCTCTGATTCAGCCCCTCTGTTTCAGCCCCTCTGTTTCAGCCCCTCTGTTTCAGCACCTGTGTTTCAGCCCCTCTATTTCATCCCCTCTGTTTCTCGCCCTCTGTTTCTCACCCTCTGCTTCTCGCCCTCTGTTTCAGCCCCTCTGAATCAGCCCCTCTGATTCAGCCCCTCTGTTTCAGCCCCTCTGTTTCAGCCCCTCTGTTTCTCGCCCTCTGTTTCAGCCCCTCTGTTTCTCACCCTCTGTTTCAGCCCCTCTGTTTCAGCCCCTCTGTTTCTCGCTCTCTGTTTCAGCCCATCTGTTTCTCGCCCTCTGTTTCAGCCCCTCTGATTCAGCCCCTCTGTTTCTCGCCCTCTGTTTCAGCCCCTCTGATTCAGCCCCTCTGTTTCTCGCCCTCTGTTTCAGCCCCTCTGTTTCTCGCCCTCTGTTTCAGCCCCTCTGTTTCTCGCCCTCTGTTTCAGCCCCTCTGTTTCAGCCCCTCTGTTTCTCGCCCTCTGTTTCAGCCCCTCTGTTTCTCGCCCTCTGTTTCAGCCCCTCTATTTCTCGCCCTCTGTTTCAGCCCCTCTGTTTTAGCCCCACTGTTTCAGCCCCTTTGTTTCAGCCCCTCTGTTTCTCGCCCTCTGTTTCAGCCGCACTGATTCTCGCCTTCTGTATCAGCCCCTCTGTTTCAGCCCCTCTGTTTCAGTCCCTCTGTTTCTCGCCCTCTGTTTCAGCCCCTCTGTTTCAGCCCCTCTGTTTCTCGCCCTCTGTTTCAGCCCCTCTGTTTCTTGCCCTCTGTTTCAGCCACTCTGTTTCTCGCCCTCTGTTTCAGCCTCTCTGTATCTCGCCCTCTGTTTCAGCCCCTCTGTTTCAGCCCCTCTGTTTCAGCCCCTCTGTTTCAGTCCTCTGTTTCTCGCCCTCAGTTTCAGCCTCTCTGTTTCTCGCCCTCTGTTTCAGCCCCTCTCTTTCAGCCCCTCTGTATCTCGCCCTCTGTTTCAGCCCCTCTGTTTCTCGCCCTCTGTATCAGCCACTTTGTTTCAGCCCCTCTGTTTCAGCCACTCTTTTTCAGCCCCTCTGTTTCTCGCCCTCTGTTTCTCGCCCTCTGTTTCAGCCCCTCTGTTTCTCGCCCTCTGTTTCAGCCCCTCTGTTTCTCGCCCTCTGTTTCAGCCCCTCTGTTTCAGCCCCTCTGTTTCGCGCCCTCTGTTTCAGCCCCTCTGTTTCTCGACCTCTGTATCAGTCCCTCTGTTTCTCGCCATCTGTTTCAGCCCCTCTGTTTCGCACTCTCTGTTTCAGCCCCTCTGTTTCAGCTCCTCTGTTTCTCGCTGTCTTTTTCTGCCCCTCTGTTTCTCGTCCTCTGTTTCAGCCCCTCTGTTTCTCGCCCTCTTTTTCAGCCCCTCTGATTAAGCCCCTCTGTTTCAGCCCCTCTGAATCAGCCCCTCTGATTCAGCCCCTCTGTTTCAGCCCCTCTGTTTCAGCCCCTCTGTTTCTCGCCCTCTGTTTCAGCCCCTCTGTTTCTCACCCTCTGTTTCAGCCCATCTGTTTCTCGCTCTCTGTTTCAGCCGCTCTGTTTCTCGCCCTCTGTTTTAGCCCCTCTGATTTAGCCCCTCTGTTTCTCGCCCTCTGTTTCAGCCCCTCTGTTTCTCGCCCTCTGTTTCAGCCCCTCTGTTTCTCGCCCTCTGTTTCAGCCCCTCTGTTTCAGCCCCTCTGTTTCAGCCGCTCTGTTTCTCGCCCTCTGTTTTAGCCCCTCTGATTTAGCCCCTCTGTTTCTCGCCCTCTGTTTCAGCCCCTCTGTTTCTCGCCCTCTGTTTCAGCCCCTCTGTTTCTCGCCCTCTGTTTCAGCCCCTCTGTTTCAGCCCCTCTGTTTCAGCCCCTCTGTTTCTCGCCCTCTGTTTCAGCCCCTCTATTTCTCGCCCTCTGTTTCAGCCCCTCTGTTTCTCACCCTCTGTTTCAGCCCATCTGTTTCTCGCTCTCTGTTTCAGCCGCTCTGTTTCTCGCCCTCTGTTTTAGCCCCTCTGATTTAGCCCCTCTTTTTCTCGCCCTCTGTTTCAGCCCCTCTGTTTCTCGCCCTCTGTTTCAGCCCCTCTGTTTCTCGCCCTCTGTTTCAGCCCCTCTGTTTCAGCCCCTCTGTTTCAGCCCCTCTGTTTCTCGCCCTCTGTTTCAGCCCCTCTATTTCTCGCCCTCTGTTTTAGCCCCACTGTTTCAGCCCCTCTGTTTCTCGCCCTCTGTTTCAGCCCCTCAGTTTATTGCCCTCTGTTTCAGCCCCTCTGTTTCGCGCTCTCTGTTTCAGCCCCTCTGATTCTGCTCCTCTGTTTCTCGCCCTCTGTTTCTGCCCCTCTGTTTCAGTCCCTCTGTTTCAGCCCCTCTGTTTCTCGCCCTCTGTTTCAGCCCCTCTGATTAAGCCCCTCTGAACCAGCCCCTCTGATTCAGCCCCTCTGTTTCAGCCCCTCTGTTTCAGCCCCTCTGTTTCAGCCCCTCTGTTTCAGTCCTCTGTTTCTCGCCCTCAGTTTCAGCCTCTCTGTTTCTCGCCCTCTGTTTCAGCCCCTCTCTTTCAGCCCCTCTGTATCTCGCCCTCTGTTTCAGCCCCTCTGTTTCTCGCCCTCTGTATCAGCCACTTTGTTTCAGCCCCTCTGTTTCAGCCCCTCTTTTTCAGCCCCTCTGTTTCTCGCCCTCTGTTTCTCGCCCTCTGTTTCAGCCCCTCTGTTTCTCGCCCTCTGTTTCAGCCCCTCTGTTTCTCGCCCTCTGTTTCAGCCCCTCTGTTTCAGCCCCTCTGTTTCGCGCCCTCTGTTTCAGCCCCTCTGTTTCTCGACCTCTGTTTCAGTCCCTCTGTTTCTCGCCATCTGTTTCAGCCCCTCTGTTTCGCGCTCTCTGTTTCAGCCCCTCTGTTTCAGCTCCTCTGTTTCTCGCTGTCTTTTTCTGCCCCTCTGTTTCTCGTCCTCTGTTTCAGCCCCTCTGTTTCTCGCCCTCTTTTTCAGCCCCTCTGATTAAGCCCCTCTGTTTCAGCCCCTCTGAATCAGCCCCTCTGATTCAGCCCCTCTGTTTCAGCCCCTCTGTTTCAGCCCCTCTGTTTCTCGCCCTCTGTTTCAGCCCCTCTGTCTCTCACCCTCTGTTTCAGCCCATCTGTTTCTCGCTCTCTGTTTCAGCCGCTCTGTTTCTCGCCCTCTGTTTTAGCCCCTCTGATTTAGCCCCTCTGTTTCTCGCCCTCTGTTTCAGCCTCTCTGTTTCTCGCCCTCTGTTTCAGCCCCTCTGTTTCTCGCCCTCTGTTTCAGCCCCTCTGTTTCAGCCCCTCTGTTTCAGCCGCTCTGTTTCTCGCCCTCTGTTTTAGCCCCTCTGATTTAGCCCCTCTGTTTCTCGCCCTCTGTTTCAGCCCCTCTGTTTCTCGCCCTCTGTTTCAGCCCCTCTGTTTCTCGCCCTCTGTTTCAGCCCCTCTGTTTCAGCCCCTCTGTTTCAGCCCCTCTGTTTCTCGCCCTCTGTTTCAGCCCCTCTATTTCTCGCCCTCTGTTTCAGCCCCTCTGTTTCTCACCCTCTGTTTCAGCCCATCTGTTTCTCGCTCTCTGTTTCAGCCGCTCTGTTTCTCGCCCTCTGTTTTAGCCCCTCTGATTTAGCCCCTCTTTTTCTCGCCCTCTGTTTCAGCCCCTCTGTTTCTCGCCCTCTGTTTCAGCCCCTCTGTTTCTCGCCCTCTGTTTCAGCCCCTCTGTTTCAGCCCCTCTGTTTCAGCCCCTCTGTTTCTCGCCCTCTGTTTCAGCCCCTCTATTTCTCGCCCTCTGTTTCAGCCCCTCTGTTTTAGCCCCACTGTTTCAGCCCCTCTGTTTCTCGCCCTCTGTTTCAGCCCCTCAGTTTCTTGCCCTCTGTTTCAGCCCCTCTGTTTCGCGCTCTCTGTTTCAGCCCCTCTGATTCTGCTCCTCTGTTTCTCGCCCTCTGTTTCTGCCCCTCTGTTTCAGTCCCTCTGTTTCAGCCCCTCTGTTTCTCGCCCTCTGTTTCAGCCCCTCTGATTAAGCCCCTCTGAACCAGCCCCTCTGATTCAGCCCCTCTGTTTCAGCCCCTCTGTTTCAGCCCCTCTGTTTCTCGCCCTCTGTTTCAGCCCCTCTGTTTCTCACCCTCTGTTTCAGCCCCTCTGTTTCTCGCTCTCTGTTTCAGCCCATCTGTTTCTCGCCCTCTGTTTCAGCCCCTCTGATTCAGCCCCTCTGTTTCTCGCCCTCTGTTTCAGCCCCTCTGATTCAGCCCCTCTGTTTCTCGCCCTCTGTTTCAGCCCCTCTGTTTCTCGCCCTCTGTTTCAGCCCCTCTGTTTCAGCCCCTCTGTTTCTCGCCCTCTGTTTCAGCCCGTCTGTTTCTCGCCCTCTGTTTCAGCCCATCTATTTCTCGCCCTCTGTTTCAGCCCCTCTGTTTTAGCCCCACTGTTTCAGCCCCTTTGTTTCAGCCCCTCTGTTTCTCGCCCTCTGTTTCAGCCGCTCTGTTTCTCGCCCTCTGTATCAGCCCCTCTGTTTCAGCCCCTCTGTTTCAGTCGCTCTGTTTCTCGCCCTCTGTTTCAGCCCCTCTGTTTCAGCCCCTCTGTTTCTTCGCCCTCTGTTTCAGCCCCTCTGTTTCTTGCCCTCTGTTTCAGCCACTCTGTTTCTCGCCCTCTGTTTCAGCCCCTCTGTTTCAGCCCATCTGTTTCTCGCTCTCTGTTTCAGCCGCTCTGTTTCTCGCCCTCTGTTTTAGCCCCTCTGATTTAGCCCCTCTGTTTCTCGCCCTCTGTTTCAGCCCCTCTGTTTCTCGCCCTCTGTTTCAGCCCCTCTGTTTCTCGCCCTCTGTTTCAGCCCCTCTGTTTCAGCCCCTCTGTTTCAGCCGCTCTGTTTCTCGCCCTCTGTTTTAGCCCCTCTGATTTAGCCCCTCTGTTTCTCGCCCTCTGTTTCAGCCCCTCTGTTTCTCGCCCTCTGTTTCAGCCCCTCTGTTTCTCGCCCTCTGTTTCAGCCCCTCTGTTTCTCGCCCTCTGTTTCAGCCCCTCTGTTTCTCGTCCTCTGTTTCAGCCCCTCTGTTTCAGCCCCTCTGTTTCAGTCCCTCTGTTTCAGCCCCTCTGTTTCTCGCCCTCTGTTTCAGCCCCTCTGTTTCTCGCCCTCTGTTTCAGCCCCTCTGTTTCTCGCCCTCTGTTTCAGCCCCTCTGTTTCAGCCGCTCTGTTTCAGCCCCTCCGTTTCTCGCCCTCTGTTTCAGCCCCTCTGTTTCTCGCCCTCTGTTACAGACCCTCTGTTTCTCACCCTCTGTTTCAGTCCCTCTGTTTCGCGCTCTCTGTTTCAGCCCCTCTGTTTCAGTCCCTCTGTTTCTCGCCCTCTGTTTCTGCCCGTCTGTTTCTCGCCCTCTGTTTCAGCCCCTCTGTTTCTCGACCTCTGTTTCAGCCCCTCTGTTTCTCGCCCTCTGTTTCAGACCCTCTGATTCAGCCCCTCTGTTTCAGCTCCTCTGAATCAGCCCCTCTGATTCAGCCCCACTGTTTCAGCCCCTCTGTTTCAGCCCCTCTGTTTCTCGCCCTCTGTTTCAGCCCCTCTGTTTCAGCCCCACTGTGTCAGCCCCTCTGTTTCAGCCCCTCTATTTCTCGCCCTCTGTTTCAGCCCCTCTGTTTCAGCCCCACTGTGTCAGCCCCTGTGTTTCAGCCCCTCAATTTCATCCCCTCTGTTTCTCACCCTCTGCTTCTCGCCCTCTGTTTCAGCCCCTCCCTTTTTCGCCCTCTGCTTCAGCCCCTCTGTTTCTCGCCCTCTGTTTCATCCCCTCTGTTTCTCGCCCTCTGTTTCAGCCCCTCTGTTTCAGCCCCTCTGTTTCAGCCCCTCTGTATCTCGCCCTCTGTTTCTCGCCCTCTGTTTCAGACCCTCTGTTTCTCGCCCTCTGTTTCAGCCCCTCTGTTTCAGCCCCTCTGATTCAGCCCGTCTGATTCAGCCCCTCTGTTTCTCGCCCTCTGTTTCAGCCACTCTGTTTCAGCCCTTCTGTTTCTTGCCCTCTGTTTCAGCCCCTCTGTTTCAGCCCCTCTGTTTAAGCCCCTCTGTTTCTCGCCCTCTGTTGCAGCCCCTCTGTTTCTCGCCCTCTGTTTCAGTCCCTCTGTTTCGCGCTCTCTGTTTCAGCCCCTCTGTTTCAGTCCCTCTGTTTCTCGCCCTCTGTTTCTGCCCGTCTGTTTCTCGCCCTCTGTTTCAGCCCCTCTGTTTCTCGCCCTCTGTTTCAGCCCCTCTGTTTCTCGCCCTCTGTTTCAACCCCTCTGATTCAGCCCCTCTGTTTCAGCACCTCTGAATCAGCCCCTCTGATTCAGCCCCTCTGTTTCAGCCCCTCTGTTTCTCACCCTCTGTTTCAGCCCCTCTGTTTCAGCCCCTCTGTTTCTCGCCCTCTGTTTCAGCCCCTCTGTTTCTCGCCCTCTGTTTCAGACACTCTGATTCAGCCCCTCTGTTTCTCGCCCTCTGTTTCAGCCCCTCTGTTTCTCGCCCTCTTTTTCAGCCCCTCTGTTTCTTGCCCTCTGTTTCAGCCCCTCTGTTTCAGCCCCTCTGTTTCAGCCCCTCTGTTTCTCGCCCTCTGTTTCAGCCCCTCTGTTTCTCACCCTCTGTTTCAGCCCCTCTGTTTCTCGCCCTCTGTTTCAGCCCCTCTATTTCTCGCCCTCTGTTTCAGCCCCTCTGTTTCAGCCCCACTGTGTCAGCCCCTCTGTTTCAGCCACTCTGTTTCTCGCCCTCTGTTTCAGCCCCTCTGTTTCTCGACCTCTGTTTCAGTCCCTCTGTTTCTCGCCCTCTGTTTCTCGCCCTCTGTTTCATCCCCTCTGTTTCTCGCCCTTTGTTTCAGCCCCTCTGTTTCTCGCCCTCTGTTTCAGCCCCTCTGTTTCAGCCCCTCTGTTTCAGCCCCTCTGTTTCAGCCCCTCTGTTTCCCGCCCTCTGTTTCAGCCCCTCTGTTTCTTGACCTCTGTTTCAGCCCCTCTGTTTCTCGCCCTCTGTTTCAGCCTCTCTGTTTCAGCCCCTCTGTTTCTCGCCCTCTGATTCAGCCCCTCTGTTTCAGCCCCTCTGTTTCAGTCCCTCTGTTTCTCGCCCTCTGTTTCTCACCCTCTGTTTCAGCCCCTCTGTTTCTCGCCCTCTGTTTCAGTCCCTCTGTTTCTCGCCCTCTGTTTCAGCCCCTCTATTTCTCGCCCTCTGTTTCAGCCCCTCTGTTTCAGCCCCACTGTGTCAGCCCCTCTGTTTCAGACCCTCTTTTTCTCGCCCTCTGTTTCAGCCCCTCTGTTTCTCGCCCTCTGTTTCAGCCCCACTGTTTCTCGTCCTCTGTTTCCGCCCCTCTGTTTCAGCCCTTCTGTTTCAGTCCCTCTGTTTCAGCCACTCTGTTTCTCGCCCTCTGTTTCAGCCCCTCTGTTTCTCGCCCTCTGTTTCAGCCTCTCTGTTTCTCGCCCTCTGTTTCAGCCCCTCTGTTTCAGCCCCTCTGTTTCAGCCCCTCCGTTTCTCGCCCTCTATTTCAGCCCCTCTGTTTCTCGCCCTCTGTTACAGCCCCTCTGTTTCTCACCCTCTGTTTCAGTCCCTCTGTTTCGCGCTCTCTGTTTCAGCCCCTCTGTTTCAGTCCCTCTGTTTCTCGCCCTCTGTTTCTGCCCGTCTGTTTCTCGCCCTCTGTTTCAGCCCCTCTGTTTCTCGACCTCTGTTTCAGCCCCTCTGTTTCTCGCCCTCTGTTTCAGACCCTCTGATTCAGCCCCTCTGTTTCAGCTCCTCTGAATCAGCCCCTCTGATTCAGCCCCTCTGTTTCAGCCCCTCTGTTTCAGCCCCTCTGTTTCTCGCCCTCTGTTTCAGCCCCTCTGTTTCAGCCCCACTGTGTCAGCCCCTCTGTTTCAGCCCCTCTATTTCTCGCCCTCTGTTTCAGCCCCTCTGTTTCAGCCCCACTGTGTCAGCCCCTCTGTTTCAGCCCCTCTGTTTCTTGCCCTCTGTTTCAGCCCCTCTGTTTCTCGCCCTCTGTTTCTCGTCCTCTGTTTCAGCCCCTCTGTTTCAGCCCCTCTGTTTCAGCCCCTCTGTTTCAGTCCCTCTGTTTCTCGCCCTCTGTTTCTCGCTCTCTGTTTCAGCCCCTCTGTTTCTCGCCCTCTGTTTCAGCCCCTCTGTATCTCGCCCTCTGTTTCAGCCCCTCTGTTTCAGCTCCTCTGTTTCAGCCCCTCTGTTTCAGCCCCACTGTGTCAGCCCCTCTGTTTCAGCCCCTCTGTTTCATGCCCTCTGTTTCAGCCCCTCTGTTTCTCGCCCTCTGTTTCAGCCTCTCTGTTTCAGCCCCACTGTTTCAGCCCCTCTGTTTCTCGCCCTCTGTTTCAGCCCCTCTGTTTCTCGCCCTCTGTTTCAGCCCCTCTGTTTCAGCCCCTCTGTTTCAGTCCCTCTGTTTCTCGCCCTCTGTTTCTCGCCCTCTGTTTCAGACCCTCTGTTTCTCGCCCTCTGTTTCAGCCCCTCTGTTTCTCGCCCTCTGTTTCAGCCCCTCTGTTTCAGCCCCTCTGTTTCAGTCCCCCTGTTTCTCGCCCTCTGTTTCTCGCCCTCTGTTTCAGCCCCTCTGTTTCTCGCCCTCTGTTTCAGCCCCTCTGTTTCAGCCCCTCTGTTTCAGTCCCCCTGTTTCTCGCCCTCTGTTTCTCGCACTCTGTTTCAGCCCCTCTGTTTCTCGCCCTCTGTTTCAGCCCCTCTGTTTCTCGCCCTCTGTTTCAGCCCCTCTGTTTCAGCCCCTCTGTTTCAGCCCCTCTGTTTCACCCCTCTGTTTCTCGCCCTCTGTTTCAGCCCCTCTGTTTCTTGCCCTCTGTTTCAGCCCCTCTGTTTCTCGCCCTCTGTTTCAGCCTCTCTGTTTCTCGCCCTCCGATTCAGCCCCTCTGTTTCAGCCCCTCTGTTTCAGCCCCTCTGTTTCAGCCCCTCTGTTTCTGGCCCTCTGTTTCAGCCCCTCTGTTTCTCGCCCTCTGTTTCAGCCCCTCGGATTCAGCCCCTCTGTTTCAGCCCCTCTGTTTCAGCCCCTCTGTTTCAGCCCCTCTGTTTCTCGCCCTCTGTTTCAGCCCCTCTGTTTCTCGCCCTCTGTTTCAGCCCCTCTGATTCAGCCACTCTGTTTTAGCCCCTCTGATTCAGCCCCTCTGTTTCAGCCCCTCTATTTCAGCCCCTTTGTTTCAGCCCCTCTGTTTCATCCACTCTGTTTCTTGCCCTCTGTTTCTCACCCTCTGTTTCTCGCCCTCTGTTTCAGCCCCTCTGTTTTTCGCCCTCTGTTTCAGCCCCTCTGTTTCTCGCCCTCTGTTTCAGGTTCTCTGTTTCAGCCCGTCTGTTTCAGCCCCTCTGTTTCAGCCCCTCTGTTTCTCGCCCTCTGTTTCTCGCCCGCTGTTTCAGCCCCTTTGTTTCTCGCCCTCTGTTTCAGCCCCTCTGTTTCAGTCCCTCTGATTCAGCCCCTCTGATTCAGCCCCTCTGTTTCTCGCCCTCTGTTTCAGCCCCTCTGTTTCAGCCCCTCTGTTTCTGCCCCTCTGTTTCAGCCCCTCTGTTTCTCGCCCTCTGTTTCAGTCCCTCTGTTTTTCGCCCTCTGTTTCAGCCCCTCTGTTTCTCGCCCTCTGTTTCAGGCTCTCTGATTCAGCCCGTCTGTTTCAGCCCCTCTGTTTCAGCCCCTCTGTTTCTGGCCCTCTGTTTCTGGCCCGCTGTTTCAGCCCCTTTGTTTCTCGCCCTCTGTTTCAGCCCCTCTGTTTCAGCCACTCTGATTCAGACCCTCTGTTTCAGCCCCTCTGTTTCAGCCCCTCTGTTTCAGCCCCTCTGTTTCTCGCCCTCTGTTTCAGCCCCTCTGTTTCTCGCCCTCTGTTTCAGACCCTCTGTTTCAGCCCCTCTGTTTCTCGCCCTCTGTTTCTGCCCCTCAGTTTCTCGCCCTCTGTTTCAGCCCCTCTGTTTCTCGCCTTCTGTTTCAGCCCCTCTGATTCAGCCCCTCTGTTTCAGCCCCTCTGTTTCAGCCCCTCTGTTTCAGCCCCTCTGTTTCTCGCCCTCTGTTTCAGCCCCTCTGTTTCTCGCCCTCTGTTTCAGACCCTCTGTTTCAGCCCCTCTGTTTCTTGCCCTCTGTTTCAGCCACTCTGTTTCTCGCCCTCTGTTTCAGCCCCTCTGTTTCAGCCCATCTGTTTCTCGCTCTCTGTTTCAGCCGCTCTGTTTCTCGCCCTCTGTTTTAGCCCCTCTGATTTAGCCCCTCTGTTTCTCGCCCTCTGTTTCAGCCCCTCTGTTTCTCGCCCTCTGTTTCAGCCCCTCTGTTTCTCGCCCTCTGTTTCAGCCCCTCTGTTTCAGCCCCTCTGTTTCAGCCGCTCTGTTTCTCGCCCTCTGTTTTAGCCCCTCTGATTTAGCCCCTCTGTTTCTCGCCCTCTGTTTCAGCCCCTCTGTTTCTCGCCCTCTGTTTCAGCCCCTCTGTTTCTCGCCCTCTGTTTCAGCCCCTCTGTTTCAGCCCCTCTGTTTCAGCCCCTCTGTTTCTCGCCCTCTGTTTCAGCCCGTCTATTTCTCGCCCTCTGTTTCAGCCCCTCGGTTTTAGCCCCACTGTTTCAGCCCCTCTGTTTCAGCCCCTCTGTTTCAGCCCCTCTGTTTCTCGCCCTCTGTTTCAGCCCCTCTGTTTCTCACCCTCTGTTTCAGCCCCTCTGTTTCAGCCCATCTGTTTCTCGCTCTCTGTTTCAGCCGCTCTGTTTCTCGCCCTCTGTTTTAGCCCCTCTGATTTAGCCCCTCTTTTTCTCGCCCTCTGTTTCAGCCCCTCTGTTTCTCGCCCTCTGTTTCAGCCCCTCTGTTTCTCGCCCTCTGTTTCAGCCCCTCTGTTTTGGCCCCTCTGTTTCAGCCCCTCTGTTTCTCGCCCTCTGTTTCAGCCCCTCTATTTCTCGCCCTCTGTTTCAGCCCCTCTGTTTTAGCCCCACTGTTTCAGCCCCTCTGTTTCTCGCCCTCTGTTTCAGCCCCTCAGTTTCTTGCCCTCTGTTTCAGCCCCTCTGTTTCGCGCTCTCCGTTTCAGCCCCTCTGATTCTGCTCCTCTGTTTCTCGCCCTCTGTTTCTGCCCCTCTGTTTCAGTCCCTCTGTTTCAGCCCCTCTGTTTCTCGCCCTCTGTATCAGCCCCTCTGATTAAGCCCCTCTGAATCAGCCCCTCTGATTCAGCCCCTCTGTTTCAGCCCCTCTTTTTCAGCCCCTCTGTTTCTCGCCCTCTGTTTCAGCCCCTCTGTTTCTCACCCTCTGTTTCAGCCCCTCTGTTTCTCGCTCTCTGTTTCAGCCCATCTGTTTCTCGCCCTCTGTTTCAGCCCCTCTGATTCAGCCCCTCTGTTTCTCGCCCTCTGTTTCAGCCCCTCTGATTCAGCCCCTCTGTTTCCCGCCCTCTGTTTCAGCCCCTCTGTTTCTCGCCCTCTGTTTCAGCCCCTCTGTTTCAGCCCCTCTGTTTCTCGCCCTCTGTTTCAGCCCCTCTGTTTCTCGCCCTCTGTTTCAGCCCCTCTGTTTCAGCCCCTCTGATTCAGCCCGTCTGATTCAGCCCCTCTGTTTCTCGCCCTCTGTTTCAGCCACTCTGTTTCAGCCCCTCTGTTTCTTGCCCTCTGTTTCAGCCCCTCTGTTTCTCGCCCTCTGTTTCAGCCCCTCTGTTTCTCGCCCTCTGTTTCAGCCCCTCTGTTTCTCGCCCTCTGTTTCAGTCCCTCTGTTTCGCGCTCTCTGTTCCAGCCCCTCTGTTTCAGTCCCTCTGTTTCTCGCCCTCTGTTTCTGCACGTCTGTTTCTCGCCCTCTGTTTCAGCCCCTCTGTTTCTCACCCTCTGTTTCAGCCCCTCTGTTTCTCGCCCTCTGTTTCAGCCCCTCTGATTCAGCCCCTCTGTTTCAGCCCCTCTGAATCAGCCCATCTGATTCAGCCCCTCTGTTTCAGCACCTGTGTTTCAGCCCCTCTATTTCATCCCCTCTGTTTCTCGCCCTCTGTTTCTCACCCTCTGCTTCTCGCCCTCTGTTTCAGCCCCTCTGAATCAGCCCCTCTGATTCAGCCCCTCTGTTTCAGCCCCTCTGTTTCAGCCCCTCTGTTTCTCGCCCTCTGTTTCAGCCCCTCTGTTTCTCACCCTCTGTTTCAGCCCCTCTGTTTCAGCCCCTCTGTTTCTCGCTCTCTGTTTCAGCCCATCTGTTTCTCGCCCTCTGTTTCAGCCCCTCTGATTCAGCCCCTCTGTTTCTCGCCCTCTGTTTCAGCCCCTCTGATTCAGCCCCTCTGTTTCTCGCCCTCTGTTTCAGCCCCTCTGTTTCTCGCCCTCTGTTTCAGCCCCTCTGTTTCTCGCCCTCTGTTTCAGCCCCTCTGTTTCAGCCCCTCTGTTTCTCGCCCTCTGTTTCAGCCCCTCTGTTTCTCGCCCTCTGTTTCAGCCCCTCTATTTCTCGCCCTCTGTTTCAGCCCCTCTGTTTTAGCCCCACTGTTTCAGCCCCTTTGTTTCAGCCCCTCTGTTTCTCGCCCTCTGTTTCAGCCGCACTGTTTCTCGCCTTCTGTATCAGCCCCTCTGTTTCAGCCCCTCTGTTTCAGTCCCTCTGTTTCTCGCCCTCTGTTTCAGCCCCTCTGTTTCAGCCCCTCTGTTTCTCGCCCTCTGTTTCAGCCCCTCTGTTTCTTGCCCTCTGTTTCAGCCACTCTGTTTCTCGCCCTCTGTTTCAGCCTCTCTGTATCTCGCCCTCTGTTTCAGCCCCTCTGTTTCAGCCCCTCTGTTTCAGCCCCTCTGTTTCAGTCCTCTGTTTCTCGCCCTCAGTTTCAGCCTCTCTGTTTCTCGCCCTCTGTTTCAGCCCCTCTCTTTCAGCCCCTCTGTATCTCGCCCTCTGTTTCAGCCCCTCTGTTTCTCGCCCTCTGTATCAGCCACTTTGTTTCAGCCCCTCTGTTTCAGCCCCTCTTTTTCAGCCCCTCTGTTTCTCGCCCTCTGTTTCTCGCCCTCTGTTTCAGCCCCTCTGTTTCTCGCCCTCTGTTTCAGCCCCTCTGTTTCTCGCCCTCTGTTTCAGCCCCTCTGTTTCAGCCCCTCTGTTTCGCGCCCTCTGTTTCAGCCCCTCTGTTTCTCGACCTCTGTTTCAGTCCCTCTGTTTCTCGCCATCTGTTTCAGCCCCTCTGTTTCGCGCTCTCTGTTTCAGCCCCTCTGTTTCAGCTCCTCTGTTTCTCGCTGTCTTTTTCTGCCCCTCTGTTTCTCGTCCTCTGTTTCAGCCCCTCTGTTTCTCGCCCTCTTTTTCAGCCCCTCTGATTAAGCCCCTCTGTTTCAGCCCCTCTGAATCAGCCCCTCTGATTCAGCCCCTCTGTTTCAGCCCCTCTGTTTCAGCCCCTCTGTTTCTCGCCCTCTGTTTCAGCCCCTCTGTTTCTCACCCTCTGTTTCAGCCCATCTGTTTCTCGCTCTCTGTTTCAGCCGCTCTGTTTCTCGCCCTCTGTTTTAGCCCCTCTGATTTAGCCCCTCTGTTTCTCGCCCTCTGTTTCAGCCCCTCTGTTTCTCGCCCTCTGTTTCAGCCCCTCTGTTTCTCGCCCTCTGTTTCAGCCCCTCTGTTTCAGCCCCTCTGTTTCAGCCGCTCTGTTTCTCGCCCTCTGTTTTAGCCCCTCTGATTTAGCCCCTCTGTTTCTCGCCCTCTGTTTCAGCCCCTCTGTTTCTCGCCCTCTGTTTCAGCCCCTCTGTTTCTCGCCCTCTGTTTCAGCCCCTCTGTTTCAGCCCCTCTGTTTCAGCCCCTCTGTTTCTCGCCCTCTGTTTCAGCCCCTCTATTTCTCGCCCTCTGTTTCAGCCCCTCTGTTTCTCACCCTCTGTTTCAGCCCATCTGTTTCTCGCTCTCTGTTTCAGCCGCTCTGTTTCTCGCCCTCTGTTTTAGCCCCTCTGATTTAGCCCCTCTTTTTCTCGCCCTCTGTTTCAGCCCCTCTGTTTCTCGCCCTCTGTTTCAGCCCCTCTGTTTCTCGCCCTCTGTTTCAGCCCCTCTGTTTCAGCCCCTCTGTTTCAGCCCCTCTGTTTCTCGCCCTCTGTTTCAGCCCCTCTATTTCTCGCCCTCTGTTTCAGCCCCTCTGTTTTAGCCCCACTGTTTCAGCCCCTCTGTTTCTCGCCCTCTGTTTCAGCCCCTCAGTTTATTGCCCTCTGTTTCAGCCCCTCTGTTTCGCGCTCTCTGTTTCAGCCCCTCTGATTCTGCTCCTCTGTTTCTCGCCCTCTGTTTCTGCCCCTCTGTTTCAGTCCCTCTGTTTCAGCCCCTCTGTTTCTCGCCCTCTGTTTCAGCCCCTCTGATTAAGCCCCTCTGAACCAGCCCCTCTGATTCAGCCCCTCTGTTTCAGCCCCTCTGTTTCAGCCCCTCTGTTTCAGCCCCTCTGTTTCAGTCCTCTGTTTCTCGCCCTCAGTTTCAGCCTCTCTGTTTCTCGCCCTCTGTTTCAGCCCCTCTCTTTCAGCCCCTCTGTATCTCGCCCTCTGTTTCAGCCCCTCTGTTTCTCGCCCTCTGTATCAGCCACTTTGTTTCAGCCCCTCTGTTTCAGCCCCTCTTTTTCAGCCCCTCTGTTTCTCGCCCTCTGTTTCTCGCCCTCTGTTTCAGCCCCTCTGTTTCTCGCCCTCTGTTTCAGCCCCTCTGTTTCTCGCCCTCTGTTTCAGCCCCTCTGTTTCAGCCCCTCTGTTTCGCACCCTCTGTTTCAGCCCCTCTGTTTCTCGACCTCTGTTTCAGTCCCTCTGTTTCTCGCCATCTGTTTCAGCCCCTCTGTTTCGCGCTCTCTGTTTCAGCCCCTCTGTTTCAGCTCCTCTGTTTCTCGCTGTCTTTTTCTGCCCCTCTGTTTCTCGTCCTCTGTTTCAGCCCCTCTGTTTCTCGCCCTCTTTTTCAGCCCCTCTGATTAAGCCCCTCTGTTTCAGCCCCTCTGAATCAGCCCCTCTGATTCAGCCCCTCTGTTTCAGCCCCTCTGTTTCAGCCCCTCTGTTTCTCGCCCTCTGTTTCAGCCCCTCTGTTTCTCACCCTCTGTTTCAGCCCATCTGTTTCTTGCTCTCTGTTTCAGCCGCTCTGTTTCTCGTCCCCTGTTTCAGCCCCTCTGTTTCTCGCCCTCTGTTTCAGCCCCTCTGTTTCTCACCCTCTGTTTCAGCCCATCTGTTTCTCGCTGTCTTTTTCTGCCCCTCTGTTTCTCGTCCTCTGTTTCAGCCCCTCTGTTTCTCGCCCTCTTTTTCAGCCCCTCTGATTAAGCCCCTCTGTTTCAGCCCCTCTGAATCAGCCCCTCTGATTCAGCCCCTCTGTTTCAGCCCCTCTGTTTCAGCCCCTCTGTTTCTCGCCCTCTGTTTCAGCCCCTCTGTTTCTCACCCTCTGTTTCAGCCCATCTGTTTCTCGCTCTCTGTTTCAGCCGCTCTGTTTCTCGCCCTCTGTTTTAGCCCCTCTGATTTAGCCCCTCTGTTTCTCGCCCTCTGTTTCAGCCCCTCTGTTTCTCGCCCTCTGTTTCAGCCCCTCTGTTTCAGCCCCTCTGTTTCAGCCGCTCTGTTTCTCGCCCTCTGTTTTAGCCCCTCTGATTTAGCCCCTCTGTTTCTCGCCCTCTGTTTCAGCCCCTCTGTTTCTCGCCCTCTGTTTCAGCCCCTCTGTTTCTCGCCCTCTGTTTCAGCCCCTCTGTTTCAGCCCCTCTGTTTCTCGCCCTCTGTTTCAGCCCCTCTATTTCTCGCCCTCTGTTTCAGCCCCTCTGTTTCTCACCCTCTGTTTCAGCCCATCTGTTTCTCGCTCTCTGTTTCAGCCGCTCTGTTTCTCGCCCTCTGTTTTAGCCCCTCTGATTTAGCCCCTCTTTTTCTCGCCCTCTGTTTCAGCCCCTCTGTTTCTCGCCCTCTGTTTCAGCCCCTCTGTTTCTCGCCCTCTGTTTCAGCCCCTCTGTTTCAGCCCCTCTGTTTCAGCCCCTCTGTTTCTCGCCCTCTGTTTCAGCCCCTCTATTTCTCGCCCTCTGTTTCAGCCCCTCTGTTTTAGCCCCACTGTTTCAGCCCCTCTGTTTCTCGCCCTCTGTTTCAGCCCCTCAGTTTATTGCCCTCTGTTTCAGCCCCTCTGTTTCGCGCTCTCTGTTTCAGCCCCTCTGATTCTGCTCCTCTGTTTCTCGCCCTCTGTTTCTGCCCCTCTGTTTCAGTCCCTCTGTTTCAGCCCCTCTGATTCAGCCCCTCTGTTTCAGCCCCTCTGATTAAGCCCCTCTGAACCAGCCCCTCTGATTCAGCCCCTCTGTTTCAGCCCCTCTGTTTCAGCCCCTCTGTTTCTCGCCCTCTGTTTCAGCCCCTCTGTTTCTCACCCTCTGTTTCAGCCCCTCTGTTTCTCGCTCTCTGTTTCAGCCCATCTGTTTCTCGCCCTCTGTTTCAGCCCCTCTGATTCAGCCCCTCTGTTTCTCGCCCTCTGTTTCAGCCCCTCTGATTCAGCCCCTCTGTTTCTCGCCCTCTGTTTCAGCCCCTCTGTTTCTCGCCCTCTGTTTCAGCCCCTCTGTTTCAGCCCCTCTGTTTCTCGCCCTCTGTTTCAGCCCGTCTGTTTCTCGCCCTCTGTTTCAGCCCATCTATTTCTCGCCCTCTGTTTCAGCCCCTCTGTTTTAGCCCCACTGTTTCAGCCCCTTTGTTTCAGCCCCTCTGTTTCTCGCCCTCTGTTTCAGCCGCTCTGTTTCTCGCCCTCTGTATCAGCCCCTCTGTTTCAGCCCCTCTGTTTCAGTCCCTCTGTTTCTCGCCCTCTGTTTCAGCCCCTCTGTTTCAGCCCCTCTGTTTCTTCGCCCTCTGTTTCAGCCCCTCTGTTTCTTGCCCTCTGTTTCAGCCACTCTGTTTCTCGCCCTCTGTTTCAGCCCCTCTGTTTCAGCCCATCTGTTTCTCGCTCTCTGTTTCAGCCGCTCTGTTTCTCGCCCTCTGTTTTAGCCCCTCTGATTTAGCCCCTCTGTTTCTCGCCCTCTGTTTCAGCCCCTCTGTTTCTCGCCCTCTGTTTCAGCCCCTCTGTTTCTCGCCCTCTGTTTCAGCCCCTCTGTTTCAGCCCCTCTGTTTCAGCCGCTCTGTTTCTCGCCCTCTGTTTTAGCCCCTCTGATTTAGCCCCTCTGTTTCTCGCCCTCTGTTTCAGCCCCTCTGTTTCTCGCCCTCTGTTTCAGCCCCTCTGTTTCTCGCCCTCTGTTTCAGCCCCTCTGTTTCAGCCCCTCTGTTTCAGCCCCTCTGTTTCTCGCCCTCTGTTTCAGCCCCTCTATTTCTCGCCCTCTGTTTCAGCCCCTCGGTTTTAGCCCCACTGTTTCAGCCCCTCTGTTTCAGCCCCTCTGTTTCAGCCCCTCTGTTTCTCGCCCTCTGTTTCAGCCCCTCTGTTTCTCACCCTCTGTTTCAGCCCCTCTGTTTCAGCCCATCTGTTTCTCGCTCTCTGTTTCAGCCGCTCTGTTTCTCGCCCTCTGTTTTAGCCCCTCTGATTTAGCCCCTCTTTTTCTCGCCCTCTGTTTCAGCCCCTCTGTTTCTCGCCCTCTGTTTCAGCCCCTCTGTTTCTCGCCCTCTGTTTCAGCCCCTCTGTTTCAGCCCCTCTGTTTCAGCCCCTCTGTTTCTCGCCCTCTGTTTCAGCCCCTCTATTTCTCGCCCTCTGTTTCAGCCCCTCTGTTTTAGCCCCACTGTTTCAGCCCCTCTGTTTCTCGCCCTCTGTTTCAGCCCCTCAGTTTCTTGCCCTCTGTTTCAGCCCCTCTGTTTCGCGCTCTCTGTTTCAGCCCCTCTGATTCTGCTCCTCTGTTTCTCGCCCTCTGTTTCTGCCCCTCTGTTTCAGTCCCTCTGTTTCAGCCCCTCTGTTTCTCGCCCTCTGTTTCAGCCCCTCTGATTAAGCCCCTCTGAATCAGCCCCTCTGATTCAGCCCCTCTGTTTCAGCCCCTCTGTTTCAGCCCCTCTGTTTCTCGCCCTCTGTTTCAGCCCCTCTGTTTCTCACCCTCTGTTTCAGCCCCTCTGTTTCTCAATCTCTGTTTCAGTCCATCTGTTTCTCGCCCTCTGTTTCAGCCCCTCTGATTCAGCCCCTCTGTTTCTCGCCCTCTGTTTGAGCCCCTCTGATTCAGCCCCTCTGTTTCTCGCCCTCTGTTTCAGCCCCTCTGTTTCTCGCCCTCTGTTTCAGCCCCTCTGTTTCTCGCCCTCTGTTTCAGCCCCTCTGTTTCTCGCCCTCTGTTTCAGCCCCTCTGATTAAGCCCCTCTGAACCAGCCCCTCTGATTCAGCCCCTCTGTTTCAGCCCCTCTGTTTCAGCCCCTCTGTTTCAGCCCCTCTGTTTCAGTCCTCTGTTTCTCGCCCTCA
Organism: Chiloscyllium punctatum; assembly: GCF_047496795.1. Lineage (NCBI taxonomy): Eukaryota > Metazoa > Chordata > Chondrichthyes > Orectolobiformes > Hemiscylliidae > Chiloscyllium > Chiloscyllium punctatum. The sequence continues at coordinate 8,097,340 of NW_027309789.1, forward strand.
GTTTCAGCCTCTCTGTTTCTCGCCCTCTGTTTCAGCCCCTCTCTTTCAGCCCCTCTGTATCTCGCCCTCTGTTTCAGCCCCTCTGTTTCTCGCCCTCTGTATCAGCCACTTTGTTTCAGCCCCTCTGTTTCAGCCCCTCTTTTTCAGCCCCTCTGTTTCTCGCCCTCTGTTTCTCGCCCTCTGTTTCAGCCCCTCTGTTTCTCGCCCTCTGTTTCAGCCCCTCTGTTTCTCGCCCTCTGTTTCAGCCCCTCTGTTTCAGCCCCTCTGTTTCGCGCCCTCTGTTTCAGCCCCTCTGTTTCTCGACCTCTGTTTCAGTCCCTCTGTTTCTCGCCATCTGTTTCAGCCCCTCTGTTTCGCGCTCTCTGTTTCAGCCCCTCTGTTTCAGCTCCTCTGTTTCTCGCTGTCTTTTTCTGCCCCTCTGTTTCTCGTCCTCTGTTTCAGCCCCTCTGTTTCTCGCCCTCTTTTTCAGCCCCTCTGATTAAGCCCCTCTGTTTCAGCCCCTCTGAATCAGCCCCTCTGATTCAGCCCCTCTGTTTCAGCCCCTCTGTTTCAGCCCCTCTGTTTCTCGCCCTCTGTTTCAGCCCCTCTGTTTCTCACCCTCTGTTTCAGCCCATCTGTTTCTCGCTCTCTGTTTCAGCCGCTCTGTTTCTCGTCCTCTGTTTCAGCCCCTCTGTTTCTCGCCCTCTGTTTCAGCCCCTCTGTTTCTCACCCTCTGTTTCAGCCCATCTGTTTCTCGCTGTCTTTTTCTGCCCCTCTGTTTCTCGTCCTCTGTTTCAGCCCCTCTGTTTCTCGCCCTCTTTTTCAGCCCCTCTGATTAAGCCCCTCTGTTTCAGCCCCTCTGAATCAGCCCCTCTGATTCAGCCCCTCTGTTTCAGCCCCTCTGTTTCAGCCCCTCTGTTTCTCGCCCTCTGTTTCAGCCCCTCTGTTTCTCACCCTCTGTTTCAGCCCATCTGTTTCTCGCTCTCTGTTTCAGCCGCTCTGTTTCTCGCCCTCTGTTTTAGCCCCTCTGATTTAGCCCCTCTGTTTCTCGCCCTCTGTTTCAGCCCCTCTGTTTCTCGCCCTCTGTTTCAGCCCCTCTGTTTCAGCCCCTCTGTTTCAGCCGCTCTGTTTCTCGCCCTCTGTTTTAGCCCCTCTGATTTAGCCCCTCTGTTTCTCGCCCTCTGTTTCAGCCCCTCTGTTTCTCGCCCTCTGTTTCAGCCCCTCTGTTTCTCGCCCTCTGTTTCAGCCCCTCTGTTTCAGCCCCTCTGTTTCTCGCCCTCTGTTTCAGCCCCTCTATTTCTCGCCCTCTGTTTCAGCCCCTCTGTTTCTCACCCTCTGTTTCAGCCCATCTGTTTCTCGCTCTCTGTTTCAGCCGCTCTGTTTCTCGCCCTCTGTTTTAGCCCCTCTGATTTAGCCCCTCTTTTTCTCGCCCTCTGTTTCAGCCCCTCTGTTTCTCGCCCTCTGTTTCAGCCCCTCTGTTTCTCGCCCTCTGTTTCAGCCCCTCTGTTTCAGCCCCTCTGTTTCAGCCCCTCTGTTTCTCGCCCTCTGTTTCAGCCCCTCTATTTCTCGCCCTCTGTTTCAGCCCCTCTGTTTTAGCCCCACTGTTTCAGCCCCTCTGTTTCTCGCCCTCTGTTTCAGCCCCTCAGTTTATTGCCCTCTGTTTCAGCCCCTCTGTTTCGCGCTCTCTGTTTCAGCCCCTCTGATTCTGCTCCTCTGTTTCTCGCCCTCTGTTTCTGCCCCTCTGTTTCAGTCCCTCTGTTTCAGCCCCTCTGATTCAGCCCCTCTGTTTCAGCCCCTCTGATTAAGCCCCTCTGAACCAGCCCCTCTGATTCAGCCCCTCTGTTTCAGCCCCTCTGTTTCAGCCCCTCTGTTTCTCGCCCTCTGTTTCAGCCCCTCTGTTTCTCACCCTCTGTTTCAGCCCCTCTGTTTCTCGCTCTCTGTTTCAGCCCATCTGTTTCTCGCCCTCTGTTTCAGCCCCTCTGATTCAGCCCCTCTGTTTCTCGCCCTCTGTTTCAGCCCCTCTGATTCAGCCCCTCTGTTTCTCGCCCTCTGTTTCAGCCCCTCTGTTTCTCGCCCTCTGTTTCAGCCCCTCTGTTTCAGCCCCTCTGTTTCTCGCCCTCTGTTTCAGCCCGTCTGTTTCTCGCCCTCTGTTTCAGCCCATCTATTTCTCGCCCTCTGTTTCAGCCCCTCTGTTTTAGCCCCACTGTTTCAGCCCCTTTGTTTCAGCCCCTCTGTTTCTCGCCCTCTGTTTCAGCCGCTCTGTTTCTCGCCCTCTGTATCAGCCCCTCTGTTTCAGCCCCTCTGTTTCAGTCCCTCTGTTTCTCGCCCTCTGTTTCAGCTCCTCTGTTTCAGCCCCTCTGTTTCTTCGCCCTCTGTTTCAGCCCCTCTGTTTCTTGCCCTCTGTTTCAGCCACTCTGTTTCTCGCCCTCTGTTTCAGCCCCTCTGTTTCAGCCCATCTGTTTCTCGCTCTCTGTTTCAGCCGCTCTGTTTCTCGCCCTCTGTTTTAGCCCCTCTGATTTAGCCCCTCTGTTTCTCGCCCTCTGTTTCAGCCCCTCTGTTTCTCGCCCTCTGTTTCAGCCCCTCTGTTTCTCGCCCTCTGTTTCAGCCCCTCTGTTTCAGCCCCTCTGTTTCAGCCGCTCTGTTTCTCGCCCTCTGTTTTAGCCCCTCTGATTTAGCCCCTCTGTTTCTCGCCCTCTGTTTCAGCCCCTCTGTTTCTCGCCCTCTGTTTCAGCCCCTCTGTTTCTCGCCCTCTGTTTCAGCCCCTCTGTTTCAGCCCCTCTGTTTCAGCCCCTCTGTTTCTCGCCCTCTGTTTCAGCCCCTCTATTTCTCGCCCTCTGTTTCAGCCCCTCGGTTTTAGCCCCACTGTTTCAGCCCCTCTGTTTCAGCCCCTCTGTTTCAGCCCCTCTGTTTCTCGCCCTCTGTTTCAGCCCCTCTGTTTCTCACCCTCTGTTTCAGCCCCTCTGTTTCAGCCCATCTGTTTCTCGCTCTCTGTTTCAGCCGCTCTGTTTCTCGCCCTCTGTTTTAGCCCCTCTGATTTAGCCCCTCTTTTTCTCGCCCTCTGTTTCAGCCCCTCTGTTTCTCGCCCTCTGTTTCAGCCCCTCTGTTTCTCGCCCTCTGTTTCAGCCCCTCTGTTTCAGCCCCTCTGTTTCAGCCCCTCTGTTTCTCGCCCTCTGTTTCAGCCCCTCTATTTCTCGCCCTCTGTTTCAGCCCCTCTGTTTTAGCCCCACTGTTTCAGCCCCTCTGTTTCTCGCCCTCTGTTTCAGCCCCTCAGTTTCTTGCCCTCTGTTTCAGCCCCTCTGTTTCGCGCTCTCTGTTTCAGCCCCTCTGATTCTGCTCCTCTGTTTCTCGCCCTCTGTTTCTGCCCCTCTGTTTCAGTCCCTCTGTTTCAGCCCCTCTGTTTCTCGCCCTCTGTTTCAGCCCCTCTGATTAAGCCCCTCTGAATCAGCCCCTCTGATTCAGCCCCTCTGTTTCAGCCCCTCTGTTTCAGCCCCTCTGTTTCTCGCCCTCTGTTTCAGCCCCTCTGTTTCTCACCCTCTGTTTCAGCCCCTCTGTTTCTCAATCTCTGTTTCAGTCCATCTGTTTCTCGCCCTCTGTTTCAGCCCCTCTGATTCAGCCCCTCTGTTTCTCGCCCTCTGTTTCAGCCCCTCTGATTCAGCCCCTCTGTTTCTCGCCCTCTGTTTCAGCCCCTCTGTTTCTCGCCCTCTGTTTCAGCCCCTCTGTTTCTCGCCCTCTGTTTCAGCCCCTCTGTTTCTCGCCCTCTGTTTCAGCCCCTCTATTTCTCGCCCTCTGTTTCAGCCCCTCTGTTTTAGCCCCACTGTTTCAGCCCCTTTGTTTCAGCCCCTCTGTTTCTCGCCCTCTGTTTCAGCCGCTCTGTTTCTCGCCCTCTGTATCAGCCCCTCTGTTTCAGCCCCTCTGTTTCAGTCCCTCTGTTTCTCGCCCTCTGTTTCAGCCCCTCTGTTTCAGCCCCTCTGTTTCTTCGCCCTCTGTTTCAGCCCCTCTGTTTCTTGCCCTCTGTTTCAGCCACTCTGTTTCTCGCCCTCTGTTTCAGCCTCTCTGTATCTCGCCCTCTGTTTCTGCCCCTCTGTTTCAGCCCCTCTGTTTCAGCCCCTCTGTTTCAGTCCTCTGTTTCTCGCCCTCAGTTTCAGCCTCTCTGTTTCTCGCCCTCTGTTTCAGCCCCTCTCTTTCAGCCCCTCTGTATCTCGCCCTCTGTTTCAGCCCCTCTGTTTCTCGCCCTCTGTATCAGCCGCTTTGTTTCAGCCCCGCTGTTTCAGCCCCTCTTTTTCAGCCCCTCTGTTTCTCGCCCTCTGTTTCAGCCCCTGTGTTTCTCGCCCTCTGTTTCAGCCCCTCTGTTTCAGCCCCTCTGATTCAGCCCGTCTGATTCAGCCCCTCTGTTTCTCGCCCTCTGTTTCAGCCACTCTCTTTCAGCCCCTCTGTTTCTTGCCCTCTGTTTCAGCCCCTCTGTTTCTCGCCCTCTGTTTCAGCCCCTCTGTTTCTCGCCCTCTGTTTCAGCCCCTCTGTTTCTCGCCCTCTGTTTCAGTCCCTCTGTTTCGCGCTCTCTGTTCCAGCCCCTCTGTTTCAGTCCCTCTGTTTCTCGCCCTCTGTTTCTGCACGTCTGTTTCTCGCCCTCTGTTTCAGCCCCTCTGTTTTTCACCCTCTGTTTCAGCCCCTCTGTTTCTCGCCCTCTGTTTCAGCCCCTCTGATTCAGCCCCTCTGTTTCAGCCCCTCTGAATCAGCCCATCTGATTCAGCCCCTCTGTTTCAGCACCTGTGTTTCAGCCCCTCTATTTCATCCCCTCTGTTTCTCGCCCTCTGTTTCTCACCCTCTGCTCTCGCCCTCTGTTTCAGCCCCTCTGATTAAGCCCCTCTGATTCAGCCCCTCTGAATCAGCCCCTCTGATTCAGCCCCTCTGATTCAGCCCCTCTGTTTCAGCCCCTCTGTTTCTCGCCCTCTGTTTCAGCCCCTCTGTTTCTCACATTCTGTTTCAGCCCCTCTGTTTCAGCCCCTCTGTTTCTCGCTCTCTGTTTCAGCCCATCTGTTTCTCGCCCTCTGTTTCAGCCCCTCTGATTCAGCCCCTCTGTTTCTCGCCCTCTGTTTCAGCCCCTCTGATTCAGCCCCTCTGTTTCTCGCCCTCTGTTTCAGCCCCTCTGTTTCTCGCCCTCTGTTTCAGCCCCTCTATTTCTCGCCCTCTGTTTCAGCCCCTCTGTTTTAGCCCCACTGTTTCAGCCCCTTTGTTTCAGCCCCTCTGTTTCTCACCCTCTGTTTCAGCCGCACTGTTTCTCGCCTTCTGTATCAGCCCCTCTGTTTCAGCCCCTCTGTTTCAGTCCCTCTGTTTCTCGCCCTCTGTTTCAGCCCCTCTGTTTCAGCCCCTCTGTTTCTCGCCCTCTGTTTCAGCCCCTCTGTTTCTTGCCCTCTGTTTCAGCCACTCTGTTTCTCGCCCTCTGTTTCAGCCTCTCTGTATCTCGCCCTCTGTTTCAGCCCCTCTGTTTCAGCCCCTCTGTTTCAGCCCCTCTGTTTCAGTCCTCTGTTTCTCGCCCTCAGTTTCAGCCTCTCTGTTTCTCGCCCTCTGTTTCAGCCCCTCTCTTTCAGCCCCTCTGTATCTCGCCCTCTGTTTCAGCCCCTCTGTTTCTCGCCCTCTGTATCAGCCACTTTGTTTCAGCCCCTCTGTTTCAGCCCCTCTTTTTCAGCCCCTCTGTTTCTCGCCCTCTGTTTCTCGCCCTCTGTTTCAGCCCCTCTGTTTCTCGCCCTCTGTTTCAGCCCCTCTGTTTCTCGCCCTCTGTTTCAGCCCCTCTGTTTCTCGCCCTCTGTTTCAGCCCCTCTGTTTCAGCCCCTCTGTTTCGCGCCCTCTGTTTCAGCCCCTCTGTTTCTCGACCTCTGTTTCAGTCCCTCTGTTTCTCGCCATCTGTTTCAGCCCCTCTGTTTCGCGCTCTCTGTTTCAGCCCCTCTGTTTCAGCTCCTCTGTTTCTCGCTGTCTTTTTCTGCCCCTCTGTTTCTCATCCTCTGTTTCAGCCCCTCTGTTTCTCGCCCTCTTTTTCAGCCCCTCTGATTAAGCCCCTCTGTTTCAGCCCCTCTGAATCAGCCCCTCTGATTCAGCCCCTCTGTTTCAGCCCCTCTGTTTCAGCCCCTCTGTTTCTCGCCCTCTGTTTCAGCCCCTCTGTTTCTCACCCTCTGTTTCAGCCCCTCTGTTTCAGCCCATCTGTTTCTCGCTCTCTGTTTCAGCCGCTCTGTTTCTCGCCCTCTGTTTTAGCCCCTCTGATTTAGCCCCTCTGTTTCTCGCCCTCTGTTTCAGCCCCTCTGTTTCTCGCCCTCTGTTTCAGCCCCTCTGTTTCTCGCCCTCTGTTTCAGTCCCTCTGTTTCAGCCCCTCTGTTTCAGCCGCTCTGTTTCTCGCCCTCTGTTTTAGCCCCTCTGATTTAGCCCCTCTGTTTCTCGCCCTCTGTTTCAGCCCCTCTGTTTCTCGCCCTCTGTTTCAGCCCCTCTGTTTCTCGCCCTCTGTTTCAGCCCCTCTGTTTCAGCCCCTCTGTTTCAGCCCCTCTGTTTCTCGCCCTCTGTTTCAGCCCCTCTATTTCTCGCCCTCTGTTTCAGCCCCTCGGTTTTAGCCCCACTGTTTCAGCCCCTCTGTTTCAGCCCCTCTGTTTCTCGCCCTCTGTTTCAGCCCCTCTGTTTCTCACCCTCTGTTTCAGCCCCTCTGTTTCAGCCCATCTGTTTCTCGCTCTCTGTTTCAGCCGCTCTGTTTCTCGCCCTCTGTTTTAGCCCCTCTGATTTAGCCCCTCTTTTTCTCGCCCTCTGTTTCAGCCCCTCTGTTTCTCGCCCTCTGTTTCAGCCCCTCTGTTTCTCGCCCTCTGTTTCAGCCCCTCTGTTTCAGCCCCTCTGTTTCAGCCCCTCTGTTTCTCGCCCTCTGTTTCAGCCCCTCTATTTCTCGCCCTCTGTTTCAGCCCCTCTGTTTTAGCCCCACTGTTTCAGCCCCTCTGTTTCTCGCCCTCTGTTTCAGCCCCTCCGTTTCTTGCCCTCTGTTTCAGCCCCTCTGTTTCGCGCTCTCTGTTTCAGCCCCTCTGATTCTGCTCCTCTGTTTCTCGCCCTCTGTTTCTGCCCCTCTGTTTCAGTCCCTCTGTTTCAGCCCCTCTGTTTCTCGCCCTCTGTTTCAGCCCCTCTGATTAAGCCCCTCTGAACCAGCCCCTCTGATTCAGCCCCTCTGTTTCAGCCCCTCTGTTTCAGCCCCTCTGTTTCTCGCCCTCTGTTTCAGCCCCTCTGTTTCTCACCCTCTGTTTCAGCCCCTCTGTTTCTCGCTCTCTGTTTCAGCCCATCTGTTTCTCGCCCTCTGTTTCAGCCCCTCTGATTCAGCCCCTCTGTTTCTCGCCCTCTGTTTCAGCCCCTCTGATTCAGCCCCTCTGTTTCTCGCCCTCTGTTTCAGCCCCTCTGTTTCTCGCCCTCTGTTTCAGCCCCTCTGTTTCAGCCCCTCTGTTTCTCGCCCTCTGTTTCAGCCCGTCTGTTTCTCGCCCTCTGTTTCAGCCCATCTATTTCTCGCCCTCTGTTTCAGCCCCTCTGTTTTAGCCCCACTGTTTCAGCCCCTTTGTTTCAGCCCCTCTGTTTCTCGCCCTCTGTTTCAGCCGCTCTGTTTCTCGCCCTCTGTATCAGCCCCTCTGTTTCAGCCCCTCTGTTTCAGTCCCTCTGTTTCTCGCCCTCTGTTTCAGCCCCTCTGTTTCAGCCCCTCTGTTTCTTCGCCCTCTGTTTCAGCCCCTCTGTTTCTTGCCCTCTGTTTCAGCCACTCTGTTTCTCGCCCTCTGTTTCAGCCCCTCTGTTTCAGCCCATCTGTTTCTCGCTCTCTGTTTCAGCCGCTCTGTTTCTCGCCCTCTGTTTTAGCCCCTCTGATTTAGCCCCTCTGTTTCTCGCCCTCTGTTTCAGCCCCTCTGTTTCTCGCCCTCTGATTTAGCCCCTCTGTTTCTCGCCCTCTGTTTCAGCCCCTCTGTTTCTCGCCCTCTGTTTCAGCCCCTCTGTTTCTCGCCCTCTGTTTCAGCCCCTCTGTTTCAGCCCCTCTGTTTCAGCCGCTCTGTTTCTCGCCCTCTGTTTTAGCCCCTCTGATTTAGCCCCTCTGTTTCTCGCCCTCTGTTTCAGCCCCTCTGTTTCTCGCCCTCTGTTTCAGCCCCTCTGTTTCTCGCCCTCTGTTTCAGCCCCTCTGTTTCAGCCCCTCTGTTTCAGCCCCTCTGTTTCAGCCCCTCTGTTTCAGCCCCTCTATTTCTCGCCCTCTGTTTCAGCCCCTCGGTTTTAGCCCCACTGTTTCAGCCCCTCTGTTTCAGCCCCTCTGTTTCAGCCCCTCTGTTTCTCGCCCTCTGTTTCAGCCCCTCTGTTTCTCACCCTCTGTTTCAGCCCCTCTGTTTCAGCCCATCTGTTTCTCGCTCTCTGTTTCAGCCGCTCTGTTTCTCGCCCTCTGTTTTAGCCCCTCTGATTTAGTCCCTCTTTTTCTCGCCCTCTGTTTAAGCCCCTCTGTTTCTCGCCCTCTGTTTCAGCCCCTCTGTTTCTCGCCCTCTGTTTCAGCCCCTCTGTTTCAGCCCCTCTGTTTCAGCCCCTCTGTTTCTCGCCCTCTGTTTCAGCCCCTCTATTTCTCGCCCTCTGTTTCAGCCCCTATGTTTTAGCCCCACTGTTTCAGCCCCTCTGTTTCTCGCCCTCTGTTTCAGCCCCTCAGTTTCTTGCCCTCTGTTTCAGCCCCTCTGTTTCGCGCTCTCTGTTTCAGCCCCTCTGATTCTGCTCCTCTGTTTCTCGCCCTCTGTTTCTGCCCCTCTGTTTCAGTCCCTCTGTTTCAGCCCCTCTGTTTCTCGCCCTCTGTTTCAGCCCCTCTGATTAAGCCCCTCTGAATCAGCCCCTCTGATTCAGCCCCTCTGTTTCAGCCCCTCTGTTTCAGCCCCTCTGTTTCTCGCCCTCTGTTTCAGCCCCTCTGTTTCTCACCCTCTGTTTCAGCCCCTCTGTTTCTCGCTCTCTGTTTCAGTCCATCTGTTTCTCGCCCTCTGTTTCAGCCCCTCTGATTCAGCCCCTCTGTTTCTCGCCCTCTGTTTCAGCCCCTCTGATTCAGCCCCTCTGTTTCTCGCCCTCTGTTTCAGCCCCTCTGTTTCTCGCCCTCTGTTTCAGCCCCTCTGTTTCTCGCCCTCTGTTTCAGCCCCTCTGTTTCTCGCCCTCTGTTTCAGCCCCTCTATTTCTCGCCCTCTGTTTCAGCCCCTCTGTTTTAGCCCCACTGTTTCAGCCCCTTTGTTTCAGCCCCTCTGTTTCTCGCCCTCTGTTTCAGCCGCTCTGTTTCTCGCCCTCTGTATCAGCCCCTCTGTTTCAGCCCCTCTGTTTCAGTCCCTCTGTTTCTCGCCCTCTGTTTCAGCCCCTCTGTTTCAGCCCCTCTGTTTCTTCGCCCTCTGTTTCAGCCCCTCTGTTTCTTGCCCTCTGTTTCAGCCACTCTGTTTCTCGCCCTCTGTTTCAGCCTCTCTGTATCTCGCCCTCTGTTTCTGCCCCTCTGTTTCAGCCCCTCTGTTTCAGCCCCTCTGTTTCAGTCCTCTGTTTCTCGCCCTCAGTTTCAGCCTCTCTGTTTCTCGCCCTCTGTTTCAGCCCCTCTCTTTCAGCCCCTCTGTATCTCGCCCTCTGTTTCAGCCCCTCTGTTTCTCGCCCTCTGTATCAGCCGCTTTGTTTCAGCCCCGCTGTTTCAGCCCCTCTTTTTCAGCCCCTCTGTTTCTCGCCCTCTGTTTCTCGCCCTCTGTTTCAGCCCCTGTGTTTCTCGCCCTCTGTTTCAGCCCCTCTGTTTCAGCCCCTCTGATTCAGCCCGTCTGATTCAGCCCCTCTGTTTCTCGCCCTCTGTTTCAGCCACTCTCTTTCAGCCCCTCTGTTTCTTGCCCTCTGTTTCAGCCCCTCTGTTTCTCGCCCTCTGTTTCAGCCCCTCTGTTTCTCGCCCTCTGTTTCAGCCCCTCTGTTTCTCGCCCTCTGTTTCAGTCCCTCTGTTTCGCGCTCTCTGTTCCAGCCCCTCTGTTTCAGTCCCTCTGTTTCTCGCCCTCTGTTTCTGCACGTCTGTTTCTCGCCCTCTGTTTCAGCCCCTCTGTTTCTCACCCTCTGTTTCAGCCCCTCTGTTTCTCGCCCTCTGTTTCAGCCCCTCTGATTCAGCCCCTCTGTTTCAGCCCCTCTGAATCAGCCCATCTGATTCAGCCCCTCTGTTTCAGCACCTGTGTTTCAGCCCCTCTATTTCATCCCCTCTGTTTCTCGCCCTCTGTTTCTCACCCTCTGCTTTCGCCCTCTGTTTCAGCCCCTCTGATTAAGCCCCTCTGATTCAGCCCCTCTGAATCAGCCCCTCTGATTCAGCCCCTCTGTTTCAGCCCCTCTGTTTCAGCCCCTCTGTTTCTCGCCCTCTGTTTCAGCCCCTCTGTTTCTCACATTCTGTTTCAGCCCCTCTGTTTCAGCCCCTCTGTTTCTCGCTCTCTGTTTCAGCCCATCTGTTTCTCGCCCTCTGTTTCAGCCCCTCTGATTCAGCCCCTCTGTTTCTCGCCCTCTGTTTCAGCCCCTCTGATTCAGCCCCTCTGTTTCTCGCCCTCTGTTTCAGCCCCTCTGTTTCTCGCCCTCTGTTTCAGCCCCTCTATTTCTCGCCCTCTGTTTCAGCCCCTCTGTTTTAGCCCCACTGTTTCAGCCCCTTTGTTTCAGCCCCTCTGTTTCTCGCCCTCTGTTTCAGCCGCACTGTTTCTCGCCTTCTGTATCAGCCCCTCTGTTTCAGCCCCTCTGTTTCAGTCCCTCTGTTTCTCGCCCTCTGTTTCAGCCCCTCTGTTTCAGCCCCTCTGTTTCTCGCCCTCTGTTTCAGCCCCTCTGTTTCTTGCCCTCTGTTTCAGCCACTCTGTTTCTCGCCCTCTGTTTCAGCCTCTCTGTATCTCGCCCTCTGTTTCAGCCCCTCTGTTTCAGCCCCTCTGTTTCAGTCCTCTGTTTCTCGCCCTCAGTTTCAGCCTCTCTGTTTCTCGCCCTCTGTTTCAGCCCCTCTCTTTCAGCCCCTCTGTATCTCGCCCTCTGTTTCAGCCCCTCTGTTTCTCGCCCTCTGTATCAGCCACTTTGATTCAGCCCCTCTGTTTCAGCCCCTCTTTTTCAGCCCCTCTGTTTCTCGCCCTCTGTTTCTCGCCCTCTGTTTCAGCCCCTCTGTTTCTCGCCCTCTGTTTCAGCCCCTCTGTTTCTCGCCCTCTGTTTCAGCCCCTCTGTTTCTCGCCCTCTGTTTCAGCCCCTCTGTTTCAGCCCCTCTGTTTCGCGCCCTCTGTTTCAGCCCCTCTGTGATTCGACCTCTGTTTCAGTCCCTCTGTTTCTCCCCATCTGTTTCAGCCCCTCTGTTTCGCGCTCTCTGTTTCAGCCCCTCTGTTTCAGCTCCTCTGTTTCTCGCTGTCTTTTTCTGCCCCTCTGTTTCTCGTCCTCTGTTTCAGCCCCTCTGTTTCTCGCCCTCTTTTTCAGCCCCTCTGATTAAGCCCCTCTGTTTCAGCCCCTATGAATCAGCCCCTCTGATTCAGCCCCTCTGTTTCAGCCCCTCTGTTTCAGCCCCTCTGTTTCTCGCCCTCTGTTTCAGCCCCTCTGTTTCAGCCCATCTGTTTCTCGCTCTCTGTTTCAGCCGCTCTGTTTCTCGCCCTGTTTTAGCCCCTCTGATTTAGCCCCTCTGTTTCTCGCCCTCTGTTTCAGCCCCTCTGTTTCTCGCCCTCTGTTTCAGCCCCTCTGTTTCAGCCCCTCTGTTTCAGCCGCTCTGTTTCTCGCCCTCTGTTTTAGCCCCTCTGATTTAGCCCCTCTGTTTCTCGCCCTCTGTTTCAGCCCCTCTGTTTCTCGCCCTCTGTTTCAGCCCCTCTGTTTCTCGCCCTCTGTTTCAGCCCCTCTGTTTCAGCCCCTCTGTTTCAGCCCCTCTGTTTCTCGCCCTCTGTTTCAGCCCCTCTATTTCTCGCCCTCTGTTTCAGCCCCTCGGATTTAGCCCCACTGTTTCAGCCCCTCTGTTTCAGCCCCTCTGTTTCAGCCCCTCTGTTTCTCGCCCTCTGTTTCAGCCCCTCTGTTTCTCACCCTCTGTTTCAGCCCCTCTGTTTCAGCCCATCTGTTTCTCGCTCTCTGTTTCAGCCGCTCTGTTTCTCGCCCTCTGTTTTAGCCCCTCTGATTTAGCCCCTCTTTTTCTCGCCCTCTGTTTCAGCCCCTCTGTTTCTCGCCCTCTGTTTCAGCCCCTCTGTTTCTCGCCCTCTGTTTCAGCCCCTCTGTTTCAGCCCCTCTGTTTCAGCCCCTCTGTTTCTCGCCCTCTGTTTCAGCCCCTCTATTTCTCGCCCTCTGTTTCAGCCCCTCTGTTTTAGCCCCACTGTTTCAGCCCCTCTGTTTCTCGCCCTCTGTTTCAGCCCCTCAGTTTCTTGCCCTCTGTTTCAGCCCCTCTGTTTCGCGCTCTCTGTTTCAGCCCCTCTGATTCTGCTCCTCTGTTTCTCGCCCTCTGTTTCTGCCCCTCTGTTTCAGTCCCTCTGTTTCAGCCCCTCTGTTTCTCGCCCTCTGTTTCAGCCCCTCTGATTAAGCCCCTCTGAACCAGCCCCTCTGATTCAGCCCCTCTGTTTCAGCCCCTCTGTTTCAGCCCCTCTGTTTCTCGCCCTCTGTTTCAGCCCCTCTGTTTCTCACCCTCTGTTTCAGCCCCTCTGTTTCTCGCTCTCTGTTTCAGCCCATCTGTTTCTCGCCCTCTGTTTCAGCCCCTCTGATTCAGCCCCTCTGTTTCTCGCACTCTGTTTCAGCCCCTCTGATTCAGCCCCTCTGTTTCTCGCCCTCTGTTTCAGCCCCTCTGTTTCTCGCCCTCTGTTTCAGCCCCTCTGTTTCAGCCCCTCTGTTTCTCGCCCTCTGTTTCAGCCCGTCTGTTTCTCGCCCTCTGTTTCAGCCCATCTATTTCTCGCCCTCTGTTTCAGCCCCTCTGTTTTAGCCCCACTGTTTCAGCCCCTTTGTTTCAGTCCCTCTGTTTCTCGCCCTCTGTTTCAGCCGCTCTGTTTCTCGCCCTCTGTATCAGCCCCTCTGTTTCAGCCCCTCTGTTTCAGTCCCTCTGTTTCTCGCCCTCTGTTTCAGCCCCTCTGTTTCAGCCCCTCTGTTTCTTCGCCCTCTGTTTCAGCCCCTCTGTTTCTTGCCCTCTGTTTCAGCCACTCTGTTTCTCGCCCTCTGTTTCAGCCCCTCTGTTTCAGCCCATCTGTTTCTCGCTCTCTGTTTCAGCCGCTCTGTTTCTCGCCCTCTGTTTTAGCCCCTCTGATTTAGCCCCTCTGTTTCTCGCCCTCTGTTTCAGCCCCTCTGTTTCTCGCCCTCTGTTTCAGCCCCTCTGTTTCAGCCCCTCTGTTTCAGCCGCTCTGTTTCTCGCCCTCTGTTTTAGCCCCTCTGATTTAGCCCCTCTGTTTCTCGCCCTCTGTTTCAGCCCCTCTGTTTCTCGCCCTCTGTTTCAGCCCCTCTGTTTCTCGCCCTCTGTTTCAGCCCCTCTGTTTCAGCCCCTCTGTTTCAGCCCCTCTGTTTCTCGCCCTCTGTTTCAGCCCCTCTATTTCTCGCCCTCTGTTTCAGCCCCTCGGTTTTAGCCCCACTGTTTCAGCCCCTCTGTTTCAGCCCCTCTGTTTCAGCCCCTCTGTTTCTCGCCCTCTGTTTCAGCCCCTCTGTTTCTCACCCTCTGTTTCAGCCCCTCTGTTTCAGCCCATCTGTTTCTCGCTCTCTGTTTCAGCCGCTCTGTTTCTCGCCCTCTGTTTTAGCCCCTCTGATTTAGCCCCTCTTTTTCTCACCCTCTGTTTCAGCCCCTCTGTTTCTCGCCCTCTGTTTCAGCCCCTCTGTTTCTCGCCCTCTGTTTCAGCCCCTCTGTTTCAGCCCCTCTGTTTCAGCCCCTCTGTTTCTCGCCCTCTGTTTCAGCCCCTCTATTTCTCGCCCTCTGTTTCAGCCCCTCTGTTTTAGCCCCACTGTTTCAGCCCCTCTGTTTCTCGCCCTCTGTTTCAGCCCCTCAGTTTCTTGCCCTCTGTTTCAGCCCCTCTGTTTCGCGCTCTCTGTTTCAGCCCCTCTGATTCTGCTCCTCTGTTTCTCGCCCTCTGTTTCTGCCCCTCTGTTTCAGTCCCTCTGTTTCAGCCCCTCTGTTTCTCGCCCTCTGTTTCAGCCCCTCTGATTAAGCCCCTCTGAATCAGCCCCTCTGATTCAGCCCCTCTGTTTCAGCCCCTCTGTTTCAGCCCCTCTGTTTCTCGCCCTCTGTTTCAGCCCCTCTGTTTCTCACCCTCTGTTTCAGCCCCTCTGTTTCTCGCTCTCTGTTTCAGTCCATCTGTTTCTCGCCCTCTGTTTCAGCCCCTCTGATTCAGCCCCTCTGTTTCTCGCCCTCTGTTTCAGCCCCTCTGATTCAGCCCCTCTGTTTCTCGCCCTCTGTTTCAGCCCCTCTGTTTCTCGCCCTCTGTTTCAGCCCCTCTGTTTCTCGCCCTCTGTTTCAGCCCCTCTATTTCTCGCCCTCTGTTTCAGCCCCTCTGTTTTAGCCCCACTGTTTCAGCCCCTTTGTTTCAGCCCCTCTGTTTCTCGCCCTCTGTTTCAGCCGCTCTGTTTCTCGCCCTCTGTATCAGCCCCTCTGTTTCAGCCCCTCTGTTTCAGTCCCTCTGTTTCTCGCCCTCTGTTTCAGCCCCTCTGTTTCAGCCCCTCTGTTTCTTCGCCCTCTGTTTCAGCCCGTCTGTTTCTTGCCCTCTGTTTCAGCCACTCTGTTTCTCGCCCTCTGTTTCAGCCTCTCTGTATCTCGCCCTCTGTTTCTGCCCCTCTGTTTCAGCCCCTCTGTTTCAGCCCCTCTGTTTCAGTCCTCTGTTTCTCGCCCTCAGTTTCAGCCTCTCTGTTTCTCGCCCTCTGTTTCAGCCCCTCTCTTTCAGCCCCTCTGTATCTCGCCCTCTGTTTCAGCCCCTCTGTTTCTCGCCCTCTGTATCAGCCGCTTTGTTTCAGCCCCGCTGTTTCAGCCCCTCTTTTTCAGCCCCTCTGTTTCTCGCCCTCTGTTTCTCGCCCTCTGTTTCAGCCCCTGTGTTTCTCGCCCTCTGTTTCAGCCCCTCTGTTTCAGCCCCTCTGATTCAGCCCGTCTGATTCAGCCCCTCTGTTTCTCGCCCTCTGTTTCAGCCACTCTCTTTCAGCCTCTCTGTTTCTTGCCCTCTGTTTCAGCCCCTCTGTTTCTCGCCCTCTGTTTCAGCCCCTCTGTTTCTCGCCCTCTGTTTCAGCCCCTGTTTCTCGCCCTCTGTTTCAGTCCCTCTGTTTCGCGCTCTCTGTTCCAGCCCCTCTGTTTCAGTCCCTCTGTTTCTCGCCCTCTGTTTCTGCACGTCTGTTTCTCGCCCTCTGTTTCAGCCCCTCTGTTTCTCACCCTCTGTTTCAGCCCCTCTGTTTCTCGCCCTCTGTTTCAGCCCCTCTGATTCAGCCCCTCTGTTTCAGCCCCTCTGAATCAGCCCATCTGATTCAGCCCCTCTGTTTCAGCACCTGTGTTTCAGCCCCTCTATTTCATCCCCTCTGTTTCTCGCCCTCTGTTTCTCACCCTCTGCTTTCGCCCTCTGTTTCAGCCCCTCTGATTAAGCCCCTCTGATTCAGCCCCTCTGAATCAGCCCCTCTGATTCAGCCACTCTGTTTCAGCCCCTCTGTTTCAGCCCCTCTGTTTCTCGCCCTCTGTTTCAGCCCCTCTGTTTCTCACATTCTGTTTCAGCCCCTCTGTTTCAGCCCCTCTGTTTCTCGCTCTCTCTATTTCAGCCCATCTGTTTCTCGCCCTCTGTTTCAGCCCCTCTGATTCAGCCCCTCTGTTTCTCGCCCTCTGTTTCAGCCCCTCTGATTCAGCCCCTCTGTTTCTCGCCCTCTGTTTCAGCCCCTCTGTTTCTCGCCCTCTGTTTCAGCCCCTCTGTTTCTCGCCCTCTGTTTCAGCTCCTCTGTTTCAGCCCCTCTGTTTCTCGCCCTCTGTTTCAGCCCCTCTGTTTCTCGCCCTCTGTTTCAGCCCCTCTATTTCTCGCCCTCTGTTTCAGCCCCTCTGTTTTAGCCCCACTGTTTCAGCCCCTCTGTTTCAGCCCCTCTGTTTCTCGCCCTCTGTTTCAGCCGCTCTGTTTCTCGCCTTCTGTATCAGCCCCTCTGTTTCAGCCCCTCTGTTTCAGTCCCTCTGTTTCTCGCCCTCTGTTTCAGCCCCTCTGTTTCTCGCCCTCTGTTTCAGCCCCTCTGTTTCTCGCCCTCTGTTTCAGCCCCTCTATTTCTCGCCCTCTGTTTCAGCCCCTCTGTTTTAGCCCCACTGTTTCAGCCCCTTTGTTTCAGCCCCTCTGTTTCTCGCCCTCTGTTTCAGCCGCTCTGTTTCTCGCCCTCTGTATCAGCCCCTCTGTTTCAGCCCCTCTGTTTCAGTCCCTCTGTTTCTCGCCCTCTGTTTCAGCCCCTCTGTTTCAGCCCCTCTGTTTCTTCGCCCTCTGTTTCAGCCCGTCTGTTTCTTGCCCTCTGTTTCAGCCACTCTGTTTCTCGCCCTCTGTTTCAGCCTCTCTGTATCTCGCCCTCTGTTTCTGCCCCTCTGTTTCAGCCCCTCTGTTTCAGCCCCTCTGTTTCAGTCCTCTGTTTCTCGCCCTCAGTTTCAGCCTCTCTGTTTCTCGCCCTCTGTTTCAGCCCCTCTCTTTCAGCCCCTCTGTATCTCGCCCTCTGTTTCAGCCCCTCTGTTTCTCGCCCTCTGTATCAGCCGCTTTGTTTCAGCCCCGCTGTTTCAGCCCCTCTTTTTCAGCCCCTCTGTTTCTCGCCCTCTGTTTCTCGCCCTCTGTTTCAGCCCCTGTGTTTCTCGCCCTCTGTTTCAGCCCCTCTGTTTCAGCCCCTCTGATTCAGCCCGTCTGATTCAGCCCCTCTGTTTCTCGCCCTCTGTTTCAGCCTCTCTCTTTCAGCCCCTCTGTTTCTTGCCCTCTGTTTCAGCCCCTCTGTTTCTCGCCCTCTGTTTCAGCCCCTCTGTTTCTCGCCCTCTGTTTCAGCCCCTCTGTTTCTCGCCCTCTGTTTCAGTCCCTCTGTTTCGCGCTCTCTGTTCCAGCCCCTCTGTTTCAGTCCCTCTGTTTCTCGCCCTCTGTTTCTGCACGTCTGTTTCTCGCCCTCTGTTTCAGCCCCTCTGTTTCTCACCCTCTGTTTCAGCCCCTCTGTTTCTCGCCCTCTGTTTCAGCCCCTCTGATTCAGCCCCTCTGTTTCAGCCCCTCTGAATCAGCCCATCTGATTCAGCCCCTCTGTTTCAGCACCTGTGTTTCAGCCCCTCTATTTCATCCCCTCTGTTTCTCGCCCTCTGTTTCTCACCCTCTGCTTTCGCCCTCTGTTTCAGCCCCTCTGATTAAGCCCCTCTGATTCAGCCCCTCTGAATCAGCCCCTCTGATTCAGCCCCTCTGTTTCAGCCCCTCTGTTTCAGCCCCTCTGTTTCTCGCCCTCTGTTTCAGCCCCTCTGTTTCTCACATTCTGTTTCAGCCCCTCTGTTTCAGCCCCTCTGTTTCTCGCTCTCTGTTTCAGCCCATCTGTTTCTCGCCCTCTGTTTCAGCCCCTCTGATTCAGCCCCTCTGTTTCTCGCCCTCTGTTTCAGCCCCTCTGATTCAGCCCCTCTGTTTCTCGCCCTCTGTTTCAGCCCCTCTGTTTCTCGCCCTCTGTTTCAGCCCCTCTGTTTCTCGCCCTCTGTTTCAGCCCCTCTGTTTCAGCCCCTCTGTTTCTCGCCCTCTGTTTCAGCCCCTCTGTTTCTCGCCCTCTGTTTCAGCCCCTCTATTTCTCGCCCTCTGTTTCAGCCCCTCTGTTTTAGCCCCACTGTTTCAGCCCCTCTGTTTCAGCCCCTCTGTTTCTCGCCCTCTGTTTCAGCCGCTCTGTTTCTCGCCTTCTGTATCAGCCCCTCTGTTTCAGCCCCTCTGTTTCAGTCCCTCTGTTTCTCGCCCTCTGTTTCAGCCCCTCTGTTTCTCGCCCTCTGTTTCAGCCCCTCTGTTTCTCGCCCTCTGTTTCAGCCCCTCTATTTCTCGCCCTCTGTTTCAGCCCCTCTGTTTTAGCCCCACTGTTTCAGCCCCTTTGTTTCAGCCCCTCTGTTTCTCGCCCTCTGTTTCAGCCGCTCTGTTTCTCGCCCTCTGTATCAGCCCCTCTGTTTCAGCCCCTCTGTTTCAGTCCCTCTGTTTCTCGCCCTCTGTTTCAGCCCCTCTGTTTCAGCCCCTCTGTTTCTTCGCCCTCTGTTTCAGCCCGTCTGTTTCTTGCCCTCTGTTTCAGCCACTCTGTTTCTCGCCCTCTGTTTCAGCCTCTCTGTATCTCGCCCTCTGTTTCTGCCCCTCTGTTTCAGCCCCTCTGTTTCAGCCCCTCTGTTTCAGTCCTCTGTTTCTCGCCCTCAGTTTCAGCCTCTCTGTTTCTCGCCCTCTGTTTTAGCCCCTCTCTTTCAGCCCCTCTGTATCTCGCCCTCTGTTTCAGCCCCTCTGTTTCTCGCCCTCTGTATCAGCCGCTTTGTTTCAGCCCCGCTGTTTCAGCCCCTCTTTTTCAGCCCCTCTGTTTCTCGCCCTCTGTTTCTCGCCCTCTGTTTCAGCCCCTGTGTTTCTCGCCCTCTGTTTCAGCCCCTCTGTTTCAGCCCCTCTGATTCAGCCCGTCTGATTCAGCCCCTCTGTTTCTCGCCCTCTGTTTCAGCCACTCTCTTTCAGCCCCTCTGTTTCTTGCCCTCTGTTTCAGCCCCTCTGTTTCTCGCCCTCTGTTTCAGCCCCTCTGTTTCTCGCCCTCTGTTTCAGCCCCTCTGTTTCTCGCCCTCTGTTTCAGTCCCTCTGTTTCGCACTCTCTGTTCCAGCCCCTCTGTTTCAGTCCCTCTGTTTCTCGCCCTCTGTTTCTGCACGTCTGTTTCTCGCCCTCTGTTTCAGCCCCTCTGTTTCTCACCCTCTGTTTCAGCCCCTCTGTTTCTCGCCCTCTGTTTCAGCCCCTCTGATTCAGCCCCTCTGTTTCAGCCCCTCTGAATCAGCCCATCTGATTCAGCCCCTCTGTTTCAGCACCTGTGTTTCAGCCCCTCTATTTCATCCCCTCTGTTTCTCGCCCTCTGTTTCTCACCCTCTGCTTTCGCCCTCTGTTTCAGCCCCTCTGATTAAGCCCCTCTGATTCAGCCCCTCTGAATCAGCCCCTCTGATTCAGCCCCTCTGTTTCAGCCCCTCTGTTTCAGCCCCTCTGTTTCTCGCCCTCTGTTTCAGCCCCTCTGTTTCTCACATTCTGTTTCAGCCCCTCTGTTTCAGCCCCTCTGTTTCTCGCTCTCTGTTTCAGCCCATCTGTTTCTCGCCCTCTGTTTCAGCCCCTCTGATTCAGCCCCTCTGTTTCTCGCCCTCTGTTTCAGCCCCTCTGATTCAGCCCCTCTGTTTCTCGCCCTCTGTTTCAGCCCCTCTGTTTCTCGCCCTCTGTTTCAGCCCCTCTATTTCTCGCCCTCTGTTTCAGCCCCTCTGTTTTAGCCCCACTGTTTCAGCCCCTTTGTTTCAGCCCCTCTGTTTCTCGCCCTCTGTTTCAGCCGCACTGTTTCTCGCCTTCTGTATCAGCCCCTCTGTTTCAGCCCCTCTGTTTCAGTCCCTCTGTTTCTCGCCCTCTGTTTCAGCCCCTCTGTTTCAGCCCCTCTGTTTCTCGCCCTCTGTTTCAGCCCCTCTGTTTCTTGCCCTCTGTTTCAGCCACTCTGTTTCTCGCCCTCTGTTTCAGCCTCTCTGTATCTCGCCCTCTGTTTCAGCCCCTCTGTTTCAGCCCCTCTGTTTCAGTCCTCTGTTTCTCGCCCTCAGTTTCAGCCTCTCTGTTTCTCGCCCTCTGTTTCAGCCCCTCTCTTTCAGCCCCTCTGTATCTCGCCCTCTGTTTCAGCCCCTCTGTTTCTCGCCCTCTGTATCAGCCACTTTGATTCAGCCCCTCTGTTTCAGCCCCTCTTTTTCAGCCCCTCTGTTTCTCGCCCTCTGTTTCTCGCCCTCTGTTTCAGCCCCTCTGTTTCTCGCCCTCTGTTTCAGCCCCTCTGTTTCTCGCCCTCTGTTTCAGCCCCTCTGTTTCTCGCCCTCTGTTTCAGCCCCTCTGTTTCAGCCCCTCTGTTTCGCGCCCTCTGTTTCAGCCCCTCTGTGATTCGACCTCTGTTTCAGTCCCTCTGTTTCTCCCCATCTGTTTCAGCCCCTCTGTTTCGCGCTCTCTGTTTCAGCCCCTCTGTTTCAGCTCCTCTGTTTCTCGCTGTCTTTTTCTGCCCCTCTGTTTCTCGTCCTCTGTTTCAGCCCCTCTGTTTCTCGCCCTCTTTTTCAGCCCCTCTGATTAAGCCCCTCTGTTTCAGCCCCTCTGAATCAGCCCCTCTGATTCAGCCCCTCTGATTCAGCCCCTCTGTTTCAGCCCCTCTGTTTCAGCCCCTCTGTTTCTCGCCCTCTGTTTCAGCCCCTCTGATTAAGCCCCTCTGTTTCAGCCCCTCTGAATCAGCCCCTCTGATTCAGCCCCTCTGTTTCAGCCCCTCTGTTTCAGCCCCTCTGTTTCTCGCCCTCTGTTTCAGCCCCTGTGTTTCAGCCCATCTGTTTCTCGCTCTCTGTTTCAGCCGCTCTGTTTCTCGCCCTGTTTTAGCCCCTCTGATTTAGCCCCTCTGTTTCTCGCCCTCTGTTTCAGCCCCTCTGTTTCTCGCCCTCTGTTTCAGCCCCTCTGTTTCTCGCCCTCTGTTTCAGCCCCTCTGTTTCAGCCCCTCTGTTTCAGCCGCTCTGTTTCTCGCCCTCTGTTTTAGCCCCTCTGATTTAGCCCCTCTGTTTCTCGCCCTCTGTTTCAGCCCCTCTGTTTCTCGCCCTCTGTTTCAGCCCCTCTGTTTCTCGCCCTCTGTTTCAGCCCCTCTGTTTCAGCCCCTCTGTTTCAGCCCCTCTGTTTCTCGCCCTCTGTTTCAGCCCCTCTATTTCTCGCCCTCTGTTTCAGCCCCTCGGATTTAGCCCCACTGTTTCAGCCCCTCTGTTTCAGCCCCTCTGTTTCAGCCCCTCTGTTTCTCGCCCTCTGTTTCAGCCCCTCTGTTTCTCACCCTCTGTTTCAGCCCCTCTGTTTCAGCCCATCTGTTTCTCGCTCTCTGTTTCAGCCGCTCTGTTTCTCGCCCTCTGTTTTAGCCCCTCTGATTTAGCCCCTCTTTTTCTCGCCCTCTGTTTCAGCCCCTCTGTTTCTCGCCCTCTGTTTCAGCCCCTCTGTTTCAGCCCCTCTGTTTCAGCCCCTCTGTTTCTCGCCCTCTGTTTCAGCCCCTCTATTTCTCGCCCTCTGTTTCAGCCCCTCTGTTTTAGCCCCACTGTTTCAGCCCCTCTGTTTCTCGCCCTCTGTTTCAGCCCCTCAGTTTCTTGCCCTCTGTTTCAGCCCCTCTGTTTCGCGCTCTCTGTTTCAGCCCCTCTGATTCTGCTCCTCTGTTTCTCGCCCTCTGTTTCTGCCCCTCTGTTTCAGTCCCTCTGTTTCAGCCCCTCTGTTTCTCGCCCTCTGTTTCAGCCCCTCTGATTAAGCCCCTCTGAACCAGCCCCTCTGATTCAGCCCCTCTGTTTCAGCCCCTCTGTTTCAGCCCCTCTGTTTCTCGCCCTCTGTTTCAGCCCCTCTGTTTCTCACCCTCTGTTTCAGCCCCTCTGTTTCTCGCTCTCTGTTTCAGCCCATCTGTTTCTCGCCCTCTGTTTCAGCCCCTCTGATTCAGCCCCTCTGTTTCTCGCACTCTGTTTCAGCCCCTCTGATTCAGCCCCTCTGTTTCTCGCCCTCTGTTTCAGCCCCTCTGTTTCTCGCCCTCTGTTTCAGCCCCTCTGTTTCAGCCCCTCTGTTTCTCGCCCTCTGTTTCAGCCCGTCTGTTTCTCGCCCTCTGTTTCAGCCCATCTATTTCTCGCCCTCTGTTTCAGCCCCTCTGTTTTAGCCCCACTGTTTCAGCCCCTTTGTTTCAGTCCCTCTGTTTCTCGCCCTCTGTTTCAGCCGCTCTGTTTCTCGCCCTCTGTATCAGCCCCTCTGTTTCAGCCCCTCTGTTTCAGTCCCTCTGTTTCTCGCCCTCTGTTTCAGCCCCTCTGTTTCAGCCCCTCTGTTTCTTCGCCCTCTGTTTCAGCCCCTCTTTTTCTTGCCCTCTGTTTCAGCCACTCTGTTTCTCGCCCTCTGTTTCAGCCCCTCTGTTTCAGCCCATCTGTTTCTCGCTCTCTGTTTCAGCCGCTCTGTTTCTCGCCCTCTGTTTTAGCCCCTCTGATTTAGCCCCTCTGTTTCTCGCCCTCTGTTTCAGCCCCTCTGTTTCTCGTCCTCTGTTTCAGCCCCTCTGTTTCTCGCCCTCTGTTTCAGCCCCTCTGTTTCAGCCCCTCTGTTTCAGCCGCTCTGTTTCTCGCCCTCTGTTTTAGCCCCTCTGATTTAGCCCCTCTGTTTCTCGCCCTCTGTTTCAGCCCCTCTGTTTCTCGCCCTCTGTTTCAGCCCCTCTGTTTCTCGCCCTCTGTTTCAGCCCCTCTGTTTCAGCCCCTCTGTTTCAGCCCCTCTGTTTCTCGCCCTCTGTTTCAGCCCCTCTATTTCTCGCCCTCTGTTTCAGCCCCTCGGTTTTAGCCCCACTGTTTCAGCCCCTCTGTTTCAGCCCCTCTGTTTCAGCCCCTCTGTTTCTCGCCCTCTGTTTCAGCCCCTCTGTTTCTCACCCTCTGTTTCAGCCCCTCTGTTTCAGCCCATCTGTTTCTCGCTCTCTGTTTCAGCCGCTCTGTTTCTCGCCCTCTGTTTTAGCCCCTCTGATTTAGCCCCTCTTTTTCTCGCCCTCTGTTTAAGCCCCTCTGTTTCTCGCCCTCTGTTTCAGCCCCTCTGTTTCTCGCCCTCTGTTTCAGCCCCTCTGTTTCAGCCCCTCTGTTTCAGCCCCTCTGTTTCTCGCCCTCTGTTTCAGCCCCTCTATTTCTCGCCCTCTGTTTCAGCCCCTCTGTTTTAGCCCCACTGTTTCAGCCCCTCTGTTTCTCGCCCTCTGTTTCAGCCCCTCAGTTTCTTGCCCTCTGTTTCAGCCCCTCTGTTTCGCGCTCTCTGTTTCAGCCCCTCTGATTTTGCTCCTCTGTTTCTCGCCCTCTGTTTCTGCCCCTCTGTTTCAGTCCCTCTGTTTCAGCCCCTCTGTTTCTCGCCCTCTGTTTCAGCCCCTCTGATTAAGCCCCTCTGAATCAGCCCCTCTGATTCAGCCCCTCTGTTTCAGCCCCTCTGTTTCAGCCCCTCTGTTTCTCGCCCTCTGTTTCAGCCCCTCTGTTTCTCACCCTCTGTTTCAGCCCCTCTGTTTCTCGCTCTCTGTTTCAGTCCATCTGTTTCTCGCCCTCTGTTTCAGCCCCTCTGATTCAGCCCCTCTGTTTCTCGCCCTCTGTTTCAGCCCCTCTGATTCAGCCCCTCTGTTTCTCGCCCTCTGTTTCAGCCCCTCTGTTTCTCGCCCTCTGTTTCAGCCCCTCTGTTTCTCGCCCTCTGTTTCAGCCCCTCTGTTTCTCGCCCTCTGTTTCAGCCCCTCTGTTTCTCGCCCTCTGTTTCAGCCCCTCTGTTTCTCACCCTCTGTTTCAGCCCCTCTGTTTCAGCCCATCTGTTTCTCGCTCTCTGTTTCAGCCGCTCTGTTTCTCGCCCTCTGTTTTTGCCCCTCTGATTTAGCCCCTCTTTTTCTCGCCCTCTGTTTCAGCCCCTCTGTTTCTCGCACTCTGTTTCAGCCCCTCTGTTTCTCGCCCTCTGTTTCAGCCCCTCTGTTTCAGCCCCTCTGTTTCAGCCCCTCTGTTTCTCGCCCTCTGTTTCAGCCCCTCTATTTCTCGCCCTCTGTTTCAGCCCCTCTGTTTTAGCCCCACTGTTTCAGCCCCTCTGTTTCTCGCCCTCTGTTTCAGCCCCTCAGTTTCTTGCCCTCTGTTTCAGCCCCTCTGTTTCGCGCTCTCTGTTTCAGCCCCTCTGATTCTGCTCCTCTGTTTCTCGCCCTCTGTTTCTGCCCCTCTGTTTCAGTCCCTCTGTTTCAGCCCCTCTGTTTCTCGCCCTCTGTTTCAGCCCCTCTGATTAAGCCCCTCTGAACCAGCCCCTCTGATTCAGCCCCTCTGTTTCAGCCCCTCTGTTTCAGCCCCTCTGTTTCTCGCCCTCTGTTTCAGCCCCTCTGTTTCTCACCCTCTGTTTCAGCCCCTCTGTTTCTCGCTCTCTGTTTCAGCCCATCTGTTTCTCGCCCTCTGTTTCAGCCCCTCTGATTCAGCCCCTCTGTTTCTCGCACTCTGTTTCAGCCCCTCTGATTCAGCCCCTCTGTTTCTCGCCCTCTGTTTCAGCCCCTCTGTTTCTCGCCCTCTGTTTCAGCCCCTCTGTTTCAGCCCCTCTGTTTCTCGCCCTCTGTTTCAGCCCGTCTGTTTCTCGCCCTCTGTTTCAGCCCATCTATTTCTCGCCCTCTGTTTCAGCCCCTCTGTTTTAGCCCCACTGTTTCAGCCCCTTTGTTTCAGTCCCTCTGTTTCTCGCCCTCTGTTTCAGCCGCTCTGTTTCTCGCCCTCTGTATCAGCCCCTCTGTTTCAGCCCCTCTGTTTCAGTCCCTCTGTTTCTCGCCCTCTGTTTCAGCCCCTCTGTTTCAGCCCCTCTGTTTCTTCGCCCTCTGTTTCAGCCCCTCTTTTTCTTGCCCTCTGTTTCAGCCACTCTGTTTCTCGCCCTCTGTTTCAGCCCCTCTGTTTCAGCCCATCTGTTTCTCGCTCTCTGTTTCAGCCGCTCTGTTTCTCGCCCTCTGTTTTAGCCCCTCTGATTTAGCCCCTCTGTTTCTCGCCCTCTGTTTCAGCCCCTCTGTTTCTCGCCCTCTGTTTCAGCCCCTCTGTTTCTCGCCCTCTGTTTCAGCCCCTCTGTTTCAGCCCCTCTGTTTCAGCCGCTCTGTTTCTCGCCCTCTGTTTTAGCCCCTCTGATTTAGCCCCTCTGTTTCTCGCCCTCTGTTTCAGCCCCTCTGTTTCTCGCCCTCTGTTTCAGCCCCTCTGTTTCTCGCCCTCTGTTTCAGCCCCTCTGTTTCAGCCCCTCTGTTTCAGCCCCTCTGTTTCTCGCCCTCTGTTTCAGCCCCTCTATTTCTCGCCCTCTGTTTCAGCCCCTCGGTTTTAGCCCCACTGTTTCAGCCCCTCTGTTTCAGCCCCTCTGTTTCAGCCCCTCTGTTTCTCGCCCTCTGTTTCAGCCCCTCTGTTTCTCACCCTCTGTTTCAGCCCCTCTGTTTCAGCCCATCTGTTTCTCGCTCTCTGTTTCAGCCGCTCTGTTTCTCGCCCTCTGTTTTAGCCCCTCTGATTTAGCCCCTCTTTTTCTCGCCCTCTGTTTCAGCCCCTCTGTTTCTCGCCCTCTGTTTCAGCCCCTCTGTTTCTCGCCCTCTGTTTCAGCCCCTCTGTTTCAGCCCCTCTGTTTCAGCCCCTCTGTTTCTCGCCCTCTGTTTCAGCCCCTCTATTTCTCGCCCTCTGTTTCAGCCCCTCTGTTTTAGCCCCACTGTTTCAGCCCCTCTGTTTCTCGCCCTCTGTTTCAGCCCCTCAGTTTCTTGCCCTCTGTTTCAGCCCCTCTGTTTCGCGCTCTCTGTTTCAGCCCCTCTGATTCTGCTCCTCTGTTTCTCGCCCTCTGTTTCTGCCCCTCTGTTTCAGTCCCTCTGTTTCAGCCCCTCTGTTTCTCGCCCTCTGTTTCAGCCCCTCTGATTAAGCCCCTCTGAATCAGCCCCTCTGATTCAGCCCCTCTGTTTCAGCCCCTCTGTTTCAGCCCCTCTGTTTCTCGCCCTCTGTTTCAGCCCCTCTGTTTCTCACCCTCTGTTTCAGCCCCTCTGTTTCTCGCTCTCTGTTTCAGTCCATCTGTTTCTCGCCCTCTGTTTCAGCCCCTCTGATTCAGCCCCTCTGTTTCTCGCCCTCTGTTTCAGCCCCTCTGATTCAGCCCCTCTGTTTCTCGCCCTCTGTTTCAGCCCCTCTGTTTCTCGCCCTCTGTTTCAGCCCCTCTGTTTCTCGCCCTCTGTTTCAGCCCCTCTATTTCTCGCCCTCTGTTTCAGCCCCTCTGTTTTAGCCCCACTGTTTCAGCCCCTTTGTTTCAGCCCCTCTGTTTCTCGCCCTCTGTTTCAGCCGCTCTGTTTCTCGCCCTCTGTATCAGCCCCTCTGTTTCAGCCCCTCTGTTTCAGTCCCTCTGTTTCTCGCCCTCTGTTTCAGCCCCTCTGTTTCAGCCCCTCTGTTTCTTCGCCCTCTGTTTCAGCCCCTCTGTTTCTTGCCCTCTGTTTCAGCCACTCTGTTTCTCGCCCCCTGTTTCAGCCTCTCTGTATCTCGCCCTCTGTTTCTGCCCCTCTGTTTCAGCCCCTCTGTTTCAGCCCCTCTGTTTCAGTCCTCTGTTTCTCGCCCTCAGTTTCAGCCTCTCTGTTTCTCGCCCTCTGTTTCAGCCCCTCTCTTTCAGCCCCTCTGTATCTCGCCCTCTGTTTCAGCCCCTCTGTTTCTCGCCCTCTGTATCAGCCGCTTTGTTTCAGCCCCGCTGTTTCAGCCCCTCTTTTTCAGCCCCTCTGTTTCTCGCCCTCTGTTTCTCGCCCTCTGTTTCAGCCCCTGTGTTTCTCGCCCTCTGTTTCAGCCCCTCTGTTTCAGCCCCTCTGATTCAGCCCGTCTGATTCAGCCCCTCTGTTTCTCGCCCTCTGTTTCAGCCACTCTCTTTCAGCCCCTCTGTTTCTTGCCCTCTGTTTCAGCCCCTCTGTTTCTCGCCCTCTGTTTCAGCCCCTCTGTTTCTCGCCCTCTGTTTCAGCCCCTGTTTCTCGCCCTCTGTTTCAGTCCCTCTGTTTCGCGCTCTCTGTTCCAGCCCCTCTGTTTCAGTCCCTCTGTTTCTCGCCCTCTGTTTCTGCACGTCTGTTTCTCGCCCTCTGTTTCAGCCCCTCTGTTTCTCACCCTCTGTTTCAGCCCCTCTGTTTCTCGCCCTCTGTTTCAGCCCCTCTGATTCAGCCCCTCTGTTTCAGCCCCTCTGAATCAGCCCATCTGATTCAGCCCCTCTGTTTCAGCACCTGTGTTTCAGCCCCTCTATTTCATCCCCTCTGTTTCTCGCCCTCTGTTTCTCACCCTCTGCTTTCGCCCTCTGTTTCAGCCCCTCTGATTAAGCCCCTCTGATTCAGCCCCTCTGAATCAGCCCCTCTGATTCAGCCCCTCTGTTTCAGCCCCTCTGTTTCAGCCCCTCTGTTTCTCGCCCTCTGTTTCAGCCCCTCTGTTTCTCACATTCTGTTTCAGCCCCTCTGTTTCAGCCCCTCTGTTTCTCGCTCTCTGTTTCAGCCCATCTGTTTCTCGCCCTCTGTTTCAGCCCCTCTGATTCAGCCCCTCTGTTTCTCGCCCTCTGTTTCAGCCCCTCTGATTCAGCCCCTCTGTTTCTCGCCCTCTGTTTCAGCCCCTCTGTTTCTCGCCCTCTGTTTCAGCCCCTCTATTTCTCGCCCTCTGTTTCAGCCCCTCTGTTTTAGCCCCACTGTTTCAGCCCCTTTGTTTCAGCCCCTCTGTTTCTCGCCCTCTGTTTCAGCCCCTCTGTTTCTCGCCTTCTGTATCAGCCCCTCTGTTTTAGCCCCACTGTTTCAGCCCCTCTGTTTCAGCCCCTCTGTTTCTCGCCCTCTGTTTCAGCCGCTCTGTTTCTCGCCTTCTGTATCAGCCCCTCTGTTTCAGCCCCTCTGTTTCAGTCCCTCTGTTTCTCGCCCTCTGTTTCAGCCCCTCTGTTTCAGCCCCTCTGTTTCTCGCCCTCTGTTTCAGCCCCTCTGTTTCTTGCCCTCTGTTTCAGCCACTCTGTTTCTCGCCCTCTGTTTCAGCCTCTCTGTATCTCGCCCTCTGTTTCAGCCCCTCTGTTTCAGCCCCTCTGTTTCAGCCCCTCTGTTTCAGTCCTCTGTTTCTCG